>NW_026138067.1:2859166-3475555 GCF_025592945.1 Manacus candei | reverse complement strand
AAAAAGCAATCCCAGGTTGGGAAAGTGGAAAAACAATCCTCAGGTTACTATGGTTCACTGCAGGGGAGCCACATTACTGCCATGCCAAAATCTCCTACAGATACCTCCATAAACTGGGGGAGAGAAGTATTGGGAAAACACTTAGAGCAGGGAGATCCATATTCCCATCTGGGGTCAGGTCATTCCCCTGCCCAGCCCCAGCTGTTTCCCCCATGCCATAACAATCTGTCCATGGAGCCAAGCCATGTACATTCATGTGGTGTCAAACTTTGATCAAAGGTCACAGAAGGAGGACCTCTCACCTAACAGGGGCAGCAGGAAAATCCTGTTCACAGTCCGCCGTGGAAGGACGTCTGTAAGTTCCAGATGGCACAATTGCAAAAAGGATGGCTTAAACCACTTACACTGAGTGACAAAAATCAGATTATCTCATACAGGTTAGTTACAGTTCAGATCTATGAGCATTATATTTATAAGAACCAGTTTGACTGGGGAGAACTAACTGGAAATTTTTGTGCTGGGAACACCAGAGCAAACACATAGCACCAAGCAATTCAGACTATTATGTGTGTATGTGTGTATATATATACATATATATATATATATATATATGTATATATGGAATGATGAATTTTAAGACAAATTCCTTCTATAAACAAAGAAGCATCCAGCACTGGGGCTTCCAACATATGAAGGACATGGATCTGTTGAAGCAAGTCTAGAGGAGGGCCACAAAGATGACCAGAGGGCTGGAACACCTCTACTGTGTCAACTTGGAGAAGCAAAGGCTCCAGGGAGACCTTATAGCACAGTCCAGTATCTAAATAGGGTCTACAAGAAAGCAGAGAGGGACTTTTCGCAAGAGCATCTAATGACAGGACAAAGGGGAATGGCTTTAAATTGAAGGAGGGCAGGTTTAGATTACAGACATCAGAAAGAAATTCTTTACTGTGAGGGTGGTGAGGCACTGGCACAGGCTGCCTAGACAACCTGTCGACACTCCATCCCTAGAAGTGTTAAAGGCCAGGTTGAATGAGGCTTGGAGCAACCTGGTCTACTGGAAGGTGTCCCTGCCCATGGTGGGGGGTTGGAACTAAATGATCTTGAAGCCCCTTCCAATCCAAACCATTCTGTGATTCTATGACATTTAAAACTTTTACTTTAGGTTGCAGCAATTATGCCCAGTCTCATATTTAAACTTAGATTTTCACTTGCATTTGTACAGATTCTTTTAGCTAATGATGCTGATAAATATATATAAAAAATATCCCTGAAGATGAGAGCATACCCTGCAGATATGACCTGTTGGAATTCAGTTAGCAGGTTTGATTCTACAAATAACATACTTATTTCAAAGAAGAGGGCAGAGATTGACTCACATTTTTAAAGAAACCTGTAGTTTATGATTTAAGGGCATGTTGGCATGAAGAAGCCCTGCTGAAAGAAGTTTCCCAGAATTCATTAAAAAAAAAATCATTTTAATACAGAAGTAGACTTCAGTGTTGGTAGAATATTATACATTTCAACAGACAGCAGTGACCTATCACAACATTTCAAATTTTCATAAGGTTTCCTCATGAGTCCTAAACTCTCAAAGGTTCTTGGCACTCAACTTTCAAAGTCTTACTCTTCCACTCTTCATTTTGAAACCATTTTTTATCCAATTGTATTGAGCTTACTTTTTTACAGTCACATGAAGAGAGGTTTTTGTTGCTGTTTCTCAATGTAGACAAAAAAAATCTTGTTGAGTCTGTGATTTTGGGGGGTGAAGGAAGGGAAGAAAATCTTCTGATTCACAGTGGAGAAGGATGAGGATTACCCCTACATACTGTTGTTCCTCGCTGAAGCTCAGCAAAGAGCAGAAGAAAGAAAGAGGCTGCTCAGGAGCACATCAGCTCCTCCATCACATCACTAAGTGCACTGTGTTGGTGCGTGTCCATGGAGCTTGTCAGGGAAGGATGTGCAAGAGATGGACACAGACTGTGTCACCTAGGGATGAAGGAGCTCATCCTGACTAGAAAGAAGCAGTCAGACATGCGTTTGAATAAAGCTTGTCTCCACCCCCAATAAATAATTCAAAACCCAGGCTGTTAATGACTCTCCTCCCGCCTCCCTGGCTGGACCTGGGAAACTCTTCCCAGCAGCATTGCTCCTGAGTCTTTCTGTACTCACAAACGAGAGGTTTTGGGTGATATTCTTGGTTAGCTGATAAATTCCCAAACAGCTCTTTCTACAGGACCTGATCTAATATCATCTGATTGAACTGAGAAAGATGCATCATACCTGAAAGCAACGGATTCTGACCTTTTTCAAATTAAGGAGATGTAAATATTGGGGAAGGAAGAGGAGTCCAATGGTCAAGGCACTAAATAGGAATGCACAGCCTTTCTCAGAACCTGCGTAGCTGTCTTGTAAGATCCAGATAAGCAAAATTAAATTAAACACTCAGTGCAACAATATGTCATCTGTGAAAAGGATAAAAGGGCTTCCTTTCCTCACAGAAACACTCACAAGTGCTTTAAAGATGAGGAGGCAGCTCAGAGCACTTTGGTAATTACTAAATACAAAAGTAATGAGAAGAGTCTTGGCAACCAGGCATGTCTAAAAACCAGTCTTTTGCTTTATAAAGGCAGCAGTGAAGCAGATGGTTTTAATGTAACTTTTAAAAAGTAAGTGTAGTTTCCCAGATAATCCAGCAGACACTCTCCCACTATCAAGCCTGCCAGTTCCGTGGGTTGTAGAGTGAACAATGTTGGAAGCTGAGTTACAACTACCCACAGGCTGAAATAAAGAGCTATCAAAATTATTGCACATAAAACTCCTCTTTTTACACAAAGTAGATTCCAGTAAATAAAGTAATAATACATCTTAGCTTTCAATAAACTGTATTTTTATACTTAAATGTCCTGGTTGCCAGCTCTGATCATGGTCTGTAAAACTTCTTATGTTTTTCTTAAAGCTTCAGGTATTGAAGACAAATAACTATGCAGGAGTTACAACTTTCATGTAAAAGCAGTGATAGTTTTCTAAGTCCTTGCGGCTGCACAGGAATCACTCATTCCAATGGTTTACAGTTGATGGTCTAATATTTGTTTGTGGAGACCACCCACAAATAGAAAAACCTGAGGAAGGCAATCCTGAGATTTTACCCAGATGATCCAAAGGATCAAGTTCATGTTGCTCTCATTCTGTTATGTAAGTGATGTAAAGACCCTTTTTCCATGAGCCAGTGGAGTCACCCTGGGGACTGATCTGGCACAGTGCCGGCAGAGTGTAGCTTGGGTGGAACTGAGTGGCTCCATGGTGATACCACTGCAAACAGAACTGGCTCTTTTCTAGAGACCTTTCTTCCTGTATTCCCTCAGTGCCTTCTGCAAAAAGCAAGACATTGCTTATCAGTCATGTCCTGCACATAGGAATGTCAGCACTAAACTACTGTAAAGTGAACTGATACCTTCCATTCTTTGAGATTAAAATCTGTTTATTAATTTCTCTCCCATCAATCTTTGTTTCGTTCTGTCTCCTCACCAAACAAACCCCATCATGTGCTGGGAAATAAATCATTGAACTTTTGTTGCCTTTTAGCTCCTCTCTGTGAGTTTGTAAAGCACTACACCAGCTGTTGAGCATCCTAAATCACAGTTTCTACAGATAAATCCAAGTTTCACAGCAGGTGCAGATCTTGAATCCTAATCATTCCCCCCACTGTCCAGATCATCACATAGCTGGAGAGATCAGACCTGAGGGTCGTTCCTGGGGCCATAAGATAAACTGTAGTTTATGATTAACGCAGATTCTTTAACAGATTATGTGCATAAAATAAACTTGGTATTTTAACAATAGATGTGATTTGCAACCATTTCACGCCAGTCTGTTGAATCTCAAGTCCAAACATCACCAATAGATGAGGACTCTTAAAGGAATTAAGGTGCTTAACAAAAGAGTCAGAAATTAATAAAAAATAAAGCCATTAAATGCATAACATTAGACAGATGTTTGCGATGTAACATCCTTACCGCAGTGTCGTTGGTGGTAATGTACACCAACACATCTGAGTTGTTTCTGCCATTAATGTATCGGTAGCAGTTCCACACACAGCTTATCAAGTAACCCTGCAAAGAAAAGAGATTTATTATTCTGTGCAAAAAATAAACCATAGACTTCTTCTCTTAAAGCATTTCCATTCTTTATAAATATAAATATCAGCTTGGTAGAAGCATGGGACACTCACTTTTCTGGTTGCAGTGACTATGAGAATGTGGAGGGGCTCTGTGAGTAATTCAGCACTGCTCCTTATACTGATAGAATTGGACTTCTTCGGTCTTGGGAAGAGAAGACACTGGGGAGACCTTACTATGGCCTTTCAATATATAAAGGGAGCTTATAAGAAAGATGAGAAAAGTCATTTTACCAAGGCCTATAGTGACAGGACAAGAGGCAATGGTTTAAAACTGAAAGAGGATAGATTTAGATAGGACATAAGGAAGAAAGTTTTTACAGTGAGACTGGTGAGACACTGGGACAGCTTGCCCAGAGAAACTGTGGATGCTCCATCCCTGGAATTGTTCAAGGTCAAGTTGGATGAGGCAGTCTCTGTTCATGACAAGGGGGAGTTGGACTAGAAAAACTAAAAGTTCCCTTCCAATCCAAACCATTCTGTGATTATATGGTTCTGTGATTGTGGATACTTGTGTTGCACTACAAGCCACTCCATCTAGGCAGATATACTGCAATCTAAACCTATCTGAATGACATCTGCTATTCCAGATGTTTAATATTACAGCATACTTAATGCAGACTATGTTTTGAAAAGAAACAGTTTATTTGTGCCTGAATATGGCTAAAATAACATAATTTTGTGTATATAACCTCCATTTTACCTAAATGAGCAGGTCACATATGCTGACTTTCTTTTTTAGACCTCTCTATAGAGATACAGAGAGGGATGAGTTCAGTCAGACACCTCGTTACTGTGCATGGGATACTGCACATCTGCAGAGGTGAGTTTTACAACATATAATGAAGGCACGGGTTAGACTGTGACCAAAAAAAGAAGGTGCTACAGACATAGAATGTCTCAGGGACAGTAACAAAAAGTAAACATAAACCATTTTTGGATTAATCCACGGTAAGAATGTTTAAATATCATCAACTGGGATTTAGTAGCTTTAGAAAGTGGAAGCAAACCCCAGCAAAAAGAGCTCAAGCATGCTGGGGACTGAAGAATCATGAAATTACAGGAAAGCTTCCTTGTCCTGTGAGAGGCAAGCCTGGACATTGACTGTGTGATTATAGTATATATCACCTGCATTATTTCAATACTCTGTTTCACTTAATCTGACATTAAATCTATGTATTCCATGTTACTGGAATGGTCTGGAGTCTTGCTATTCTTGCCTGACTAGAGAAAATTGCCCATGTAAAAGTTTTCATTGACATCTGAAATGATTTCTGACATTTTAAACATTATTATAAATATTTTTTTCAGTGTAAAGCAAAAAAAACTGGTTTTGCAGCAATAAACCTACTGCAAGATCACACAACTTCACTGCTTTTGTTCTTGGAGCTCACTATGCTCTGGGTAGGGCTGCTGTTGTCTCCACCTTTTTTTTTTAACTGGTTGGGCAAAGTGCTCACATCCATCATCTCCTTCACTAGCATGAAATGGTCCAGTTTGGGCAGCAGAGATGAGCAAAGTGACTGGAAGGAAGACAGAAGGCAGAAAGGCGTGCAGGAGCAGGACTCAGATCCGCAGCATGCTAGTAACAAGGCTGGTGGGACTAAGCAGTCTCCTCTGGAGCTTTGTGCTTCCCGTGTGATTACACATGACAGAGATAAGGAGAACTATGTGTTTTGATAGTGCCCAACTTGTATTTTCACTTAGTAGGTTCTGCACAGAAATTCTTTCACTAAACTAGCATGTCCAAATTAAACTGCCCGTGTTGACTCCATTTGCACGTGTCTCTCACTGAGTGAGTCATAATTTTGTGACTCAACTTGCGCTGATGACCTTCCAAAAGCCTCTTATCCCTTTGAGCCTTGTACTTCCTCCATATCCACAACTGACACACATGAGCTGTGTTTTTCAGGATGCCACATGACTCACTGATGGCTTGCTTGCAGATCAGGAAGAGTTTTTTCCACCAGGGTGGAGCTGGCTAAAATCTGGTAAATGTGCTACCTCTTTTTTTACAGCATCTTACAGACCCTGGATGACTTAGAGGCGTTGCAGACTTTGACAATGTTTTTGACCACCAAACTGGGGGAGCAAAAGGCTTCTGGAGTGAGCTAAGTCCCAAAGGAATATTAGACAGGCTCTACAGCCCGAGCTGTGGGCTATGCAAACCTGCCCCAAACTACTGAAACAAGTAAAGGCACGTACATGAAGAACTGGATCTTTTCCAGATTTAAGTAAAATGTCATTGTTAATTATAAGTGGTAATAAAATAGTTCAGTAGCTTTCAATGCTCAGATACTATAGGCTGAGAACAGTGTAAGAGCCAATACAGAACAGAGTCTGAATATAGTATACTTCTGTGGGGACACAACCTCTCTTTATAAGAAACCCTTTATATTAAGCCTACCTATTTGCAAACCTATTTCTATCCTCCTGTCAAAATCCAAACTGAGGGAAGCCCTGTTGCAGATAATACAATCCTATCTGGGAGAAGCTAGTGGGAGAGTCATTTTCGAACGCTCCCATTCTATTACGTGCAGTGAATAAAACACATTTAACCCCACAATTAACCTCTACAGCTCTCCCAGCTCCAAACCCTAGCTCTAATCAGCCCTGCTCCTATGTGCATGGGCTGTTTCTCAGTGGGTGAGGTTTGTTTCAGCCTTTGAATTAAAGAGGTCATCAGCCAGCATACACCAAGTAATTGGCCACGAGACACTGACCCACATATGGTTGAGAGTGGCAGCAGTTCAGAGCATGTCCTTGTCCAAGTGCTTTGGACATGTGCTGCTGGCCTGTGAATCGTGAGTCATGGAAACCTGTTTTCTTCAACCTGTAACCTTATTTAAACTTGTTCCTACTAATTGTTTTCTACCAATGCTGCTGCGCTGTTAAATGGGATTCCTGATTCAGTTACCAATATTCTCTCCTGAAAAACCTGGCTAAGGTTTCAAATACTGCTTTAAATGCGTGGCTGGCCACTCAGTATATAAATATATCGACTTTTACCTCAGGAGACCAACGTTCACGTTTGAAATTGGCACTGCATAAAAGGCCTTCAATCCCTCAGCCTAATCCACCCTTAGTGGTACTCCAGCACAGGCTGCTGACAGACACCTTTTGGGGAGGCAGCCCCAAGTAGCCACCACGTGAAAGGATAGGTGCACAAGAAGGGCTGAATGTGGGAAGAGGCACTGCACCTACTTCTACCAG
Source organism: Manacus candei (assembly GCF_025592945.1). Taxonomy (NCBI): domain Eukaryota; kingdom Metazoa; phylum Chordata; class Aves; order Passeriformes; family Pipridae; genus Manacus; species Manacus candei. The sequence goes on along the minus strand of NW_026138067.1, from coordinate 3,468,165 downwards.
CTTTCAGTCTTCCCCTTTGCATGGTAGAAAATTACTTGAGCCCCTATGGAACTGAAACCCACAAAACTTTGTAATCCTGCCTCTTGCTGTTGAACACACACTCAAGCAGCACAACAACAGTAATGTACTGCAGGCTTCTGCTCATCAGACACATGATGGACCAGCTGACTGACCATCATCTCTGTGGAAATTAAGAGGTTGCTATATTGTGCTGTTTCTTGTAACACAGCAAGGAAAAGTCTGTGCTGATCTGGGTCACAGAAGCCCTCTGGGCAGCCCCCTCACTGGCAGCAAGTGCAGGGTGAATGCCACAGACCCAACACAGGCCCCTCGGGTTAGGAGATGCCTGCACTGCATCCCATTTTATTTCACAGCTGCTTTGAATTTTCTATTTACAGAGCTGGGATGGGCTTCAGTAATTGGTGAAAATGAGATAAAGATTTATACACAAAATGAAATTTATATGAAGATTTCAGAGGGATGCTAATGGCAGACTAGTTGATCACATGTATTTCCCATGTTGGTACTAGAGAAGGAGAAACAATGGGTTGATGTTCTGATGAAATTGGAATTAAATTCATCTTCTCAGCACACTAGAATGTGTATCTTGTGAGTATAAAAAACCTGTGCAAGAACCACTGCTTAGAACAGCAAAGAAGTGCTGTAATTGGAAAGAATTAATGATACCAAAACAAACCATTGGCCTGCAACACTTGAAACGGCACCTTATAGGGGCTAGTACATCACCTGTCCCCTAACAGTCACACATACTGGGTTTATGCAATTTAAAGCAAATGACCCCTACTTTAGAAATGCTTCTCCCATAACTACCCTGCCACCAGCAATCCCAGTGCTGGGACCAGTCCTAGGCTTTTTTGGAACAGATGGCAACCTCATGGCTCCTTGTTGGCTGTTCCCGGGAGCGTGGGGCTGTGTTCAGGGTCCCATGATCACAGGAAGGCAGCAGACACCGGGGCGATGTGTTGCGGGTCAGGGTTCCCCCTGCCAGAAGGCATCCCCCCGGGCTGAGATACCAGATCTCTCAGGGAGAGCACAGAACTTCATTCCATATACCCTTTCCTGTCTGCTGAGGACACCAGGACATGCAGAGTGGTCTCATCTCCAGGCTCAACACCTTGTATGTGTATCTTATAGGCATATTATGGGGACCAGGGTTAATACTGAGTTTGCTGAAGACCAGCCTGTCTCACTGAACTAGAATACCTTTTGGCTGCCCCACTGGCAACTACCTCTTCCTATCTACTTTTCAGAAAGAGAAAGGCCAGAGAACAAAAGAAAAGGCCATGCTCTGAAGCTGCAGAGTGCTCAAGGAAGCCTGGGGGAAAGGTTTATTCGGTTGTGCCTGTGCTCACCTCAGCTCATTTGGGCCTGGGAGGCTTCCCCATGGTAGGGAGATTGAAACCTCAACCATTCTGTCTCAGCAGCTGGGTCTGGCCAGAGGAAACCGAGGCCATGCTCTCCAAACCAGCTGCAGAGGAGGGCGTGATTCAAAAGCCACTGTGTTGGCTATGTGCCATTTGAAGTCCTGCATACATACATAAAATACATTTGTGCTGCTGGATGTCCTTCCCTGGCCAAATAGGAAACACCTATGTTTTGTGGCATGCAACTCTGGTTCAGTTTCTAGACAAAGACTAGAAACACATGGAATTCCACAAATGGAATAACACATTTTGTTCTACTCTGAAAAGGATTCCATGTGAAACTGCCTGAAATATCCATTAACTGCTTCAGATCCAAGTAAATCCTAACCACTAAAAAGATAAATGCTTGTATGTGGTTAGCTGGCTCACTTTCTTACCACCGTCTCTTGTCCCCTTCCCTTTTCACAATCTCATGACTGCAAAACACAAACCTAACATCTAACACTGCATAATCTTGCCTTCTGCTCAGTAAAGCTTTCCTGTGCACGTAGCTTCATCGAAAACAAAAGAGTCATAGTGCCAAATGTTTCTGAGGAATTATGTGATTCTGGTTCATATTTCCCACCAGCTGAATGCAGCTTTCTCTACTGTAGCTTTTCCTAGGTCACAATGTTTTGGTTCCTCTCCCTGTTTCTAGTTGAACTCCAGAGGGAGAGGGAGCTCAGGCATATTTTTTATGCACAGTACCTTTTCAGTACATAAACGTGGTACCATCTGCTAAGTCTATCAGTGATAAACTATGAAGCATCTGTGTGTGTCCAGTTTTCTTTTCATGGAGCAGATTCCATAAATCTGCATAACAGCTCTTCTGGAAACATAAAAAATTCAAATGAAAATGCTAACTGGAATTTAGCATGTGTTTCTGTGTGAGTCATATTTTTTGTGACTAATTTATATGATAATATGTTGCTAGAATGAGCATTATATGAGCCACATATACTCTTGGAAAAAACACGTGTTAGCCGCTATAAAACCAAATGAGACTTTTGCACAATTAATTTCTTACATGTCTTTTCTCTGTAGTAAATATTTTTGCCATGCCAATTTTAGTTGCCTATTTTTTATAAGCTTAATGTAATAAACTTTTAATTACATATTTCTTAAATGTGCAAATAAAATCAATGTATGGCTGTGAACATATAAGGCCAGAAGACTAAATTGTATTGCTAAATCACAGAAGAAAAGTGAGTATTACTTCCAAGAGCACCTTAATATACCCTATCTATTGTTTTTTTCCCCCAATTTTGAAGTAGCTTCAATAACCTTATTTATCTCTTTTGCCACAATAACTTCCCCTGCTCATGTTGTCAAATGTGTTGTCTGGAACCAACATCCCTGGTGTCATTGTGACTTTTTGGAATTTCTCTAATTTAATACTTAATTGCTCTGCAGAGAAAGAGCAAGACTATTCTGAAATAAAATCCCATAAGAGAAATACAAGAATGGCAGCACTGTGCCGTGAGAAACTTGCAGAAGGGTGCAAGAAGAGGGCAAACACACAGGCATGCTTTACAAGAGGTCCAAGGCTCAGGGCACTAACTTGGAGCCACAGGTGGTTACTTTTTCTACATTGATTTGTCTGATCTTATTCTGAGCTCCTTTGGGACTTCTGACCCACCCTGCCAGAGGGGGCCGACCGTGCTGGACCATGAGCCCGGGCGTGGTGGTATCACATGGGCCCTTTCCAGCTCCACTGAGTGATGCTACATCTCCCCTTCTCCTGGTACCTGCCACCTCCAGCCCTCTCACCCAAGGTTTGCTAACAGCAAATAAATCCTCACTCCCTGTGCCCTTCTGCTGCCTGGTCTGACAGTTCTTTATGTTGTTCCTCCCAGGAGGGATTCCTTGGAACTATTTACCTGCTCTACAAAATATTTTCTGAGATAGGGCACCAGAAGGGAATGCTTGCTTCCAGAGATGGTAGGCATCAAAACTGGCAAAGAAATTAAACAATTTATATCTTTGGGTTTTCTATTCCTTTCTTAATACTCTTAGCATTTGATTTACTTGTTTGACCAGAAATAAGCAGTAAGCCAATACTTTCACAGGTCTATCTATTACTGCTACAAGACCCCTTTTTCAGGTGGTCATGCTTACTTCAGACTCTACTGCAGTGTCTGTGAAACAAGAGTGTGCTTCCTCTGTGCCCACTACTTAGAATTTGACACCACTGAGTTTCTCTGCCATTTCATTATGTAGTCACTCCATGCCATGAGATCCTTCTGCAAAGATTTCCTGGGTGATTGTTTTCTCTATTTTGAATAACATTGCAAAAAAAATGTTGTTGTTAGATTTCCTTCCCCTTCCCAGATCTTTAATGAATGTACCAAGTGGCATGGGTCTCAATGTTGGAAAGACTGATAATTTGTCCTTATTCTCTATTTTCTAGCTACAGTCTGAGATGACCTTTCCTCTTCTCCCTCCATATCTAAGGGTGCTTTTTAAAACCTTTGATGAGAGATTCTGCCAAACACCTTTTGAAAAACCAAGAAGCCTGTATCAACAAGTTCTCCCTTGTCCACTGGATGACCCACTCCTTCAAAGGATTTACAAGTTGTGAGTTCCTCCTACAAGCATCACACTTCCCTATTGTGGCCTGTATGTTCTTGTATAAGATTTTCTGCTTTTCTTCCATGATGTCTATCACTGTTTTGTATACCTGCCAGGCTGCCTGGGCTGTAGGTCCCTGGATGTTTCTAAAGACAGACCTCCCAGCAAGGGACATTCTACCCATGACCAGAATTAGACTTTGTACACAGTAATGCACTTACCTTAAAAGCCAAAATGATACTTATGAAAAGGAGGATAATCACAACCAGACATGTAGGGTTCACAGACATAATCTCTTCCTTGTAGGGAAAATTGTTGGGCTGCATAAGCAAAAATAAGCAAAACACTGTGAGTTAATCTCACAAGTCATTTAAGAGCCATTCAATTAGTGTACTCTATAATTAACAACTTACAAAGCTTTCTATGATCTACTAAATCGGGAGCTCTGCACCAACAACTAGTTTCAATAAGTTTGGCTGGAACAGGCATTGTGAAGACTCAGCTGTCAAAGGTTCCCTGGAGGTCTGAGGGATTTGCTTTTTGCTTTGGATGTGGTGTGGGCTCTCTTTTCCTCAGTGCTCACTGGGTTTGCATCTGACACAAACAAGCAAAGGACTGGGAGCTTTGCAGCAGGAAACCTGCCATCTTGGGAAACAGCAGGCAAGTCCTGTACTTACTGAGTAACCATTATAATGGCACTGGTTGCCAAAGACCAATGGCAGCTCCTTCCACAAAGTCAAAGCAGGAAAAACTGGACAGAATAATCCTTTCACCTAAATATTTGAAGACATTTCAAAACACATTGAGTTTATTCTTTTCCATTTTATTTTGGCTAAATTTGGACTACTTCTCCAGGAGTACTTGTTAATACTGCTATCTGAGTGCGTGTCCCATGGAGGCCCGGGTCCTCCAGGGGAGCCACATCATGATTTCGAATTGAAATGTGCTCCAGGTCCTTCTGCTACCTTATACATGAAATGGAGGTGACAAAATTAATCTTCTTGTTTAGCACATGCTCTACTGATTTACAGTTGTGAAACACTTTAGGATCATTGGCTGAAAAACAGTCTATAAAAATGTTTTACTGTATTTATTGCTTAAAGAAAATGCACCCTTTAAAATTAATGTTCCAAATAGTTTTGAAATACTGCAAGGCACAAGTTCCCGTTTCAGTTAGAATAAACCATTGTTCACAGACAGAGTTTCTCCACAATAGATAGCTCCACTGCAACAGTAGCTCATTATAACTGAATGCAATAGTTCCTTCCACACACGACCCCCTTTTCCCTTACAGGTCTAATTACTTAACCAGGCCAGCTCTGCATCCTTGTCAGGACAATTAACTAGACCAAGCTATAACTGTATTCTTGGCAATGATGGTGTAAATCCAGAGTAACCCCTTAATAACCCTTATGCCAGCACTCAGCCCAGTGCATCAGGAAATTATCTTTTTTTTTGGACAGCTGCTACTGAGAATAGCTCTTTATTTAGCGCTTCCATGAACTGTTCAGAGTGGTTAACATCAACAGCAGCTGTAACAGTTTGCAGATAAACGTTACATAAGCACATTTTCCGCTTCTTGACAGCAATGTTTCTGTTCCTGTACTGAATTTCATGGCTGAAGTTTTTATCACATTATCTTCTTTGTTGAGGACACTAGCTTTTGTAGGACACTAGCTTGCTATAATTCAGTAAGTTGCTGCTTCTTTTTTCCCATAGAAAGTTATCCTAAATATAGTGAAGGCAGTCACTCAGAGACCAAGAAAGCAAGAGTATATGCCAAAAAACAATGCCCCAACCTCCCCTCCTGCTTGCAAGAGGGAGGCCACGAAAGGAAGTTAGAAAGTTAGAAAGTCCAGTCAGTCAAGGACAGTTACAGTAAAACTGCCCCCAAATGATTTTTTCAGTACTGACCTACCATTAAAAAACTAGTCAAACTAGTTTGTGAATATAATAAAAAATTCCCAGTAAGACTTTGGTCTTCCTACACAATGATTTTTGGGAAACAGTCACCACCTGAAGACTGGATGACTGCATTCTGGTGTCTTGGCCATAATCTATTGGCCTGTTTCCAGACATCAACTCAAATGGGATTTGCATGGGGGCAAGAGGAGGGCAGAAAAACGACGAAGAAAGTTTCCACTACATTGAAAAGCAGGAACATCTGCTAGAGCCATGAACCCTGGTCAAGTCTGGGAGAAGGACATGCTGCTGAGCAATGCCTGGCACTCCCTTAGTGTCATTGTTTCAGATGAAAAAACCCAGTAATTCAGCAAAGCCAGGACAGCATATGAGGAACAAATTCTGCAGTTTGTCCCCTTCAGGCTTAGCTTTCTGAGTCTCTATCCGAAGAGATGCGAGGTGTAAGCAAGCCCCAGAGAGGTGGTGGGTGCTGTGCCCATGTGGTAGTCACCCCTACCCATCTCCCCACCTGGGAGATCCTGGTGCAGGGTGTGAAAACTGAAGCTGGTCCCTCCTGGAGCTTCCAGGCTTTCCATTTGGGAGACAAGGCTTTCAGGGCTTCTATGAATATCCCAGGGGTCAGAATGGAAGAAACCCCCTTTTGTCTGTATTTGCTAACTGGGTTGGGCCAGTCTATGAGCAGTCTGATCTTAACTCACAACTACAAACCCCTTCAGTGCTGAAGGAAAACAGATTTATAAAACCTGCAGCTTTTGGCAAAGAAGCAGGAAAGGTGGTAGGAAGCATCTTGATTGGCTCCAGGCTCACCTGGTTCAGGAATCACCCTAGAAGTGGTGCCATAAGGCAGCCCTTGAGGTCCTCCCAGAGCATCAGCCATTCCCAAAATCTCATTAACATGGAAAACTTGTACCAACAGAGGTTCAGATAAATCAAAGACCCATTGCCCTCCACTGCAGTGATAAGCTTAAATGCTGATACGGGTGCATGAGGGGGGACAAGAAATTCTGCTCCTGTGCTGGGGGTTTGCTTTCCTGTGGGGAGAACAGTAGTTGAAATCCTGCTGCTAGAAAGGTTTCAGATACTGGGCTCAGTGCTGCAACTTCTAGGAAAAGATCAGTGTCAAATGTTGTGCAAGGTTTGATGAAGCTGAGACTGAAATACATCTGGGTGGGAAAAATCAAGTCTGTCACTGGAAATACAGGAATGATTTTGCAGCACAACATGATGAAATTTGCTATACAAACAAAATGTACTTACAGTAGTGTTGAACTGGCCTGCTAAAGTCATAACTAAATTGTCATTTATAACCTTGTTGCGGACATGGAGAGGGTTGTATGCATAATAATATACCTGGTACACTTCTAATTTTAAAAAATTACTGCTTATATATATCAAAGCTCTATTACACACTTAAAAAGAATCTAAAACTTGCATAGAAAGTACATTTCTACTGTATTGATATTGTACAAATGTGCAAGAAGAATAAAATGAAAAAGGCTAAAGCCATTTTTCATTCCCTCAGCCTCCTTGCATAACCTTTCACGTCTTCCTTCCTCCTGGACCATAAAAAATCCACTTTAAAATATGGTGTGGATTCTCGTCCCAAGTTGCCATCCTCCAAGTATCAGGATCTTACAAAATTGAAAGAAAACAGTAATGTGTCAGGAGAATTTTTAAAGCTCTGCTATGAAGTTAGTACTACTTCCTTGGAATTATAAAATGGCATTAAAAATGTCAGAAAGGATATTTCTTTTTTAAGCTTTAGTTTATAGGAAAAATTTCTTTAGGTTTAATCTCTTTCCTGTTCTCTAGATGTTTCCCCTAGGATTTAAAAGCATGACTGATACCACATGAATTGTTAGGCAGCAGCATTGCAGGGAGTCCCACAGTAAAGCTATTTAATATAATTTGAAATTTTGTTTAGATGAACTGTCATAGTCCTGTACTTTAATAAAAAAAAAAAAGTTTTCATAACACAGTTGCAAGCTAGCCTGTTCTGCACCTCTGCTTCAATCCATTTCATATACTGTTATAAGATGACAGAAGATGAAGTGTTTCATTTGAAGGCTTTAAAAAGCCCATATATCAAAGATTTAGTGGGGTTAAAGGAAAGAAATGTGCTTTAGGTCAAACTGCTTTAGACCTCTACTGTTCCAAGAACCAAAATGATTTTTTTTGCATATGTTGGATTCGCTGTATGTGAAAGGTTTTGGTTTTCAAGTGACAATGATAATGACCAAGATGTCCAACATAATTCTTCATAACTTTTATCACGCAATCATCATAAAGCACATAAAATGCAAGATTTGTAACATTTACTTATTTTACATGACCCTTTATGCTGAGATGCTCTTGCTATCTACAGAAATTCAGTGGTACACCTGTGTGCAACTGGGTACCAAAAGGCAACAAAAAGTTTCCAAAGACACCTGTTCCTCTGAAAGAAGAAATCAGTGTAGGCTGATGTTACCAAACACCCTGTGAACACAATTGCAACATTTTCAGCTAGGGTGCTGCCCAGCTTATTGATTATGTGCTAATCATCTTGCTAAAAGTACATGGAGGGTTTCACAGTAGCTTGTAACTCATCACTGACAGACTGCAATCTCGCAGATGTGAACCACAGTAAACAGATAATGACCCCATATACTAGTGAAGGGAAGTAGAAATGGTTAAAGACACAGGGGTTTCACCTTTAGAGCAAGAAGAAATGTTCCTCTGAGACTGCCAAATGTATTCCATTACCTAATGCACACCTTCATCCAAATATTCAATAATGGATTTGAAGAACGATTGGGATTTTTCATTTCCCTTATGGAGTTGTGCCCCCTAAAATATCATTCCCCAAATACAAAGCAGTTTTAGAGCAACAGAAACTGTAAGAATACCAGGAAGAAATACAACCCTTGCTTCCTGCCTATCCTGGCAGACCACTGCAAAGGGGGCAAGGGGCAAGACGACTCTAGGGCTTATTTATAAATCACCAGGAAGGATTACACCCAACTGGATGACTCAGGTCTCACCTACAAGGTCAAGGGTATTAACCACAGGTCTTGCTCTAAACACAGTGTTTGAGATGACAAACCTGTCCACCATGAGTATTATTCAAAGGTAGGGAAACAAGTTCTGTATTTCAGCACTAGCACTGCATTGATGGCATTATTACTGAAAATTTGACAAGCTTGCATTTAGTTCCATCGTGTGTCTGAGTATCTGGTAACAGTGGGATCTTCACCTCTCCCCTTTGTTTTTGCCCACTCAGACTGAGTGTATTTACTCTGAACCAAATGTAACAACCTTTGCCAACCAACGTAGCCCTTCCAAGGAAGGGTACAAGGGGCTCCTGTTGAGTCATTTGTGCTCAGGATCACAGCTAAGACATAGGAGATGTAATCAGCTTCAAAGCAGATGCATAACAGCTTCAAAACATTGTTGAACGGGTGACATTAACTGCACAAAAATTCATCACAGGTCTTTGGTAGTTTTTCCACATCACTAATCTCCAATATGAATGATAAAATACAAACTAATCCCTCTTTCTAAATGAATTTAACTTGGACTAGCTTTTAGCTGCTAGCTGCTCATTATGCCTCACATCTAATTTAAACAGCCTTTTAATACCTCATTATTTTGCATATAAAAACTCCAGTGGCACTACCTCTTGGTCTCCTTTCTCAGTAAATGAAGTAGGAAAAGCTGATTGTCTCATGATACTACAAATATATCCAGATTTTATATAGTTTTTTGAGGAACTTTCCTGCATGTTCTCTGACTTTTAAGCATTGTTTTTCACAACCAGACTCCATAAATAGACAGAAAATCTATGTCACCAGATGAGAAGGGAAGTCTCCTCTCCATTACTATTAATTGCTCTTTTTTTCCTGTTCACAAACCCCAACAGCAACTTTTGCAAACAGCAAAACCACTTGGAGGCTGTAGTTTTGGCACTTAGTTCCCTAGGCTGCTTACAGGGTCACTGCATCCCAGGCACAGTTGTCATACTGTACATTCATCTATATTCTTCATGCTTTTACATTTCTTTGCATTCATCTATGTGGCACACATTAATGGCTGAACTCAGGCTCTCAGTCAGTCTAGCTCACTGTGTCAGCCATGCGTTTTATTTGAAGTGTTTATTAGAAGAATATGCTGGGGAAAGCCACAAGTACTGCCGCTGGGAAATGCAGAGATGAGCCCACTCTGGGCAATGCAGGGTAGGGTCTTTCAGAGGATGACACAGAATAGCCAGATTAGACTCCTGCTCACAACCTCCCACCAAAGAACTTGATCCCTCTAGACAACGAGCCTGCAGAAGCTCTCAAGGCTGACATTAGCCTTTATGAAGGGCCTTTTGGGTACTAACATTATTAATGGAAGTTGGGATGAGCATGAAATCTACTGCTGATTCCTGGACACCTTCCTCTGCCCAAAATAGAAACTCACTGGCAGATGGCTGGCTTGACCACGACCCCTTGCAGTCTGCCAGCTAACCTCTCCTAATCCATGTGATACATCCGCTATTGATCTAGTGCTTCACTGTTGCTCTGAGCATCATGCTGCAAAGTCAAACATCTCATGAAAGTCCATTATGTCCCTGCCTATCTTTATTGATGAAGTCAGTAATCTTGTCAGCGAAGGAAAATGAGTTTGCCTGCAGGACTGATTTTCCATGAAACTGTGCTGGCAGTCATTAATCATTTTCCTCTGGTCTAATTCTTTATCAATTGACTCTTCTCTCAGCCCCAGCCCTTCTGTCATTATTCTGCTTGGTAGCAATGTCAGGCTAATCAGCCTATAATTATCCTGGAAATCCCCCTTGTCCTTTTGAGCACTGACAGTTTAGCGGTCCTGAAGTCCTGCAGCATTTCATTATCAGTACAGAAAATGATTTACAACAGCAAGACAAAGATGTGTGCAACCAGAGATTTTAACACTCCAGACCAGCAATACAGATCACAGAGTGCTCTGCTGCACCATACCCAATCCCTTCCAAGGCCTGCTCCTTCTATTTCTGATACAGAAAGGCCTGTTATTTTTTTATCTGCAGGAAATACAGTGGTGTTTTAGCAGACACTTTCAGAGAATCAGCTGCTCTTTGCCCTTCTATAGTGAGCCAGCTCCAGATGCAGCACCAGATTTTCAGCAGAAGAGCAGAGGCTTTTAAGTGCACAGCTCCCAGCCTGCTCCTGCCCCCCTCACGGTCCTGTACAGTGACCGAGTGAAACCTGGTTATGACTCATGCTCTGGGAAGTGGGGGAGAGTTCCTGCAGCCACACAGATGTTTGTGCTGCCACAAGGGCAGGGCTGGCCCTGATGCAGCAGTGAGGGACTAGGTAAAGGATGGGCAGGAGGGCTTCAGCAGTGGCAATGCCAGCTTAATCACTCACTAAACTATGACCGCAATCTGCTCTTTTCCACTCGTACTTCTGAGAACCCTTTGATTTATTCCTCAGCTTCTCTTTAAGTGTACCATCAGCTGTGAATGCAGGTAGGTGTTAAATAAGAAGGATAACAGACACGTTTACTCTTCCTGAAGATTTGTGTGGCTACTTATCTGCCTGCTGTTTCTCATTACCTGTTATTTATACTGGCCAAGCTAGCTTTCCATCCACACAACAAAGTTCACAGCCAAGCTAATCTGTATTTGGGTTCTCAAGGCAGATTTTCAGAGACAGTTGCAACACTGGCTTCTCCAGAGCTCTGCAACTCCACATGAACCCTGCTGGACGTAGCACGTGGTTCTGTGATGAGACAGAGGCTGGTGGTCTCCTCTTTGCTTCAGGGTGTTGCAATCATATCTCGTACACTTATGCAATACTGGCTATGGATGTTTGGTCAAAGCAGACCATGGCAAGAAGGGAGCCTAAGACAGAATTCGAAATATTTTCTAGTAAAACCAAATATACACTCAATCAAACTCTTGCCTAATGAAATGTGTTAAAGCTACCAAATAAATTAAAAGGAGCAACAAAACATTCTTGAAATAGCACCAAAGATAAGGCACTGGATAGGAACACAATAACTCTGAATGCAAAACCAATTACCTATTATCTACATCTTGTAACATGAGTCTCATTCTAAATGAAATGATGCTGAGAGCTTCCATGACATTACAAAACTCTAGAACTTTGCTCAAATATTACAATAAGTAATTGTAGTAAGCTAGCAATGTAACCTTGCAAAGATGTCGAATTCAGACTGGCAAGGACTGAGAGAATTTCTCAAGGACTGCATGGGAAGTTAACAGGCCAGAAATACAGAACAAGCAGACAGTTTTTTTCCCCCCCAAAACCCCAGAGGCTTGTGAACATCAAATGATTTACCAGCTGATGGAGGTAGTCCTGAATTGTGCTGGGATAGATGAGTACACTGATGGCAACCAACGTGTTGAGAGCAAAGTCAAAGATCTGATAACAGAAGAAAGGGATGATCCAAGCTGCATGTTGCTAAAAAGGAAATAAATTAGAAACTCATCAGCCACAAGTTAAAATAGAAGGATGTATGTTTTTCTACACTAAAATCTAAGGAATATTTGACATTATGCAGTATTAAATCAGCTAAAAGAAATATGACATTCAGCCTAAAGGGTTGGCCAAGGCAGTTTGGCTGCTGGACTGCAGTGCAACTCCCACAACTCATTATACTAGGATATTCAGAAACCACATGATACTTTTCCCTCCTAATTAATAGGATTAATGTTGGGACAAACCACAGGCTTGGAAGGTGAATGGGAAAAAATTCCCTTAACTTTGATAGGTACAAGATTCAGTTCTCTGAATTCACCATTTGCCCAGAGCTTATTTGAAACTGCAGACAGTCAACACAACTGGGCAGTTCTGCTGCCTGCAGCAGGGGGCCCTGGGGTACCACTGATCTAAGCAATCAGTTCTGCTGTCTCTTCTACTTCTCCTTTTTCCCCCCTCTCAGTTTTCAGCTAAACAACTAAAGAAGCAATTGTTAGAAAGCATTTTTATTAATTTTGTTTCTATGGAGTTGTGTAGTTCACTTGATTCATGTCTTCAGCAAATATAATTACCTTATATGCGCCATATGTAGCCATTGCACAGATGAGAATCATAAGAAGAGAAATTGCAGTGGCAATGCACATATCTGGAAAAGAGACATCAAAATTACTGCAGATAATTTCAGAACTTGGTTCAGTTATTTTGTCATCTACCTTTTGCAGAGCATCTCAAAGGGCAGGGTGAGAAATGGGTGGAGATGGGGTCAGGTGCATCATTCAGCCATTGCTGGAGGAAATCTTTAGCTTTCAAGGGGAACCTCCTAAACAGGAGAAGCACAGACAGCGCTTCTGCAAGCCTGCAGCCTTATATTGTGCAAGCCACTGCAGCCTCTGTGAGGCTGTGGATATGAATAGTCTAATTTTTCTGAGGATTTTCAAAACTCAGGAGCAGTCTTGACAAGAAGAATATTTGCTGGTCATGATGACATCTGTAGTCAGAGAGTCTCTGCTTTTCTGCACTACAGATTGTTTCTGCACCAACAGCTGCTGTATACCACTGCTCACATATCTCTCTTCTGGAAAAGGAGAAAAACTGGCAGGTAAAGGCATCTTAGAGCAGAAATTACATCTTGAAAATTTTCATTTCAACCAAGAATACTACAGAGATGTATTTATTAACGAAGATGTGTAACTGTAAGGGAAGGTGAAGCAGTAAAGGATGGAAAATACTCTTTAAGATTTTGGTTGGAGTAATTACATGACTCCTATCTTTTTCTTTCATTGCTGTCCAGCTTTCAATTAACTTTTCCTTAGATTTAAGAAGTTCCTAAGCCATGGACAGCTCGAAGGAGATCCCAGGGGAAAAAATTACATATGCTTGGTCTTTTCATATGCACTTCCCCCGATATCATTACAGGTCATTGTCAGGTTATCAGAAGTGAATTTCTGAACCCGACTCATTATAGAGTTTGGGAATGCAATGGTACATTGTGCCTACCTTTCCAAGGCTAAGCCAGTGCACAAAGAGGAGAGAGGACATAAAGTACAAAGGACATGACTTAAGAGATTCTGCCTCTGTTGGTATCTCTGAGGGTACCTCCTGTTCACTTTGCTGTCACCAGGTACATTTAAACTACCTGCCTTGATGAGGTGCTTGGAGGACCTGAGACACACAAATACATGACAGCGTTCAGGCTGTTCACTACCCTGACTTTGGATGCATTCAAAGTGTAAAGATTACTTCACTTCAGCACAGAGTTGCCACAACATCTAACTCCACCACAATGATAAGGAGCATACCATAGTATGGGCCAGTTCCCTCCAACTCCCTGCAACTGCAGCAAAATCAGGTTCTGGAGAGGTGCCTTGAAGCCTTCATCAAAGTACCTGAAAGGTCCTGACCTGGTAGCTGTGGACAGGTCTCACCTACCACCACCAAGGTAGCAGCACAGGTTCACCCGGGGCACGGCTGAAGAGGAAGGACAGACCCTAAATCTTATTGTCATTATTTCCAGCCTACCAGTATGATCATCCATGTAGAAGACAAAGGACCTAGTCCTTGATCCTCCCATGACTAAGGGAAAACAAATCTTGCCCTAGTGCAGAGCTCTGACGACACTGATCCAGATTTATGCTGGCCCTTGACGCAGAGAGGTACCTGAGACTCGTGAAGCTGGTGGAAAAATGAGCAAGAAGAGACTGTTGCTGGCTGGTGAAGGCATCTCCAGATGGTGCTTATATTCTCTGGGCACTGTACCTACCAATGGCAGGATTAAGGATTTCAGAACCCAGGCCTCTTCTTTTCCAGAGAATATGTCATGGGTTTCAGGAGTCTTGTTCTCTCCTCTTGCCCCCAAATTTTGTCCTTGTGATTGCATAGGGATTCAAACACAACAGAAGTCCTATTGCAGAGTACTTCCTAATTTAATGGATTAAATTTAGTGGATAAAGTGTCCTTTCCTGACACTTGGAGAAGCACTGTAGTCTCAAGTCTGATGAGGCCCTGGAGTGTAGATGTCCTTACTCACAGTGCAAATGCTTGAATCTTTGTCTTATTGTCCAAATAAGCAGGTCTCACCCAGGAGAGGGGCAAGCACTCAGCACTGAGTTTACCTGCACCCTGGTGCTCACTGCTTCCTTCACAGTGGCTTTCTGCAGCTCAGCTTGTGGGTGCTATGAAAGGCCATTGGGAGGCAGCTGGGCCCCCTGCTCGTAATTCAGGAGGGAATGACATCTCAGTGCATCCCAAATGGCTCTTCAGATGCACCTCCTTCTCCTCTTAGATTGTGTGGAGAAACCAGACATCCAGTGCAGGTGTCTGAG
This sequence comes from Manacus candei, assembly GCF_025592945.1. Classification (NCBI taxonomy): domain Eukaryota; kingdom Metazoa; phylum Chordata; class Aves; order Passeriformes; family Pipridae; genus Manacus; species Manacus candei. Next base: position 3,452,961 of record NW_026138067.1, on the reverse strand, counting down.
CTGCACTGCTTTGACCAGTCTCTAGCCTTTTAGGAGTTGTAAAGGCTGTGATGTGCCTGTTAGAGGTGATCTGAATTCTGGCCTCAAGAGCAAGATGCAAAATAAACCTCTACTAATAAAAGGTACTGCAGCTTCTTCAGACACTTCTAGCTGTGTGGCCATTTACTCTGGCTGCCCACATACATCCTGTGAAATCAAATTTTTTTTTAATAGACCAGGTACAATTGAGGTAATGAAAGAAAAGGAGAGAAGTGGAAATGGCTGCCTGTAGCCCCTAACCTCTTGTAAAAGAGTCTCTTGGACTCAATACTTTTATTCTGACCATCAGTTTGGAGGCACTGCTTACGTATTTATTCTGTCTGCTCTTAATCCCAACCACCTGTATCCAAGGGGAAGCTGCTGTCATTGTCACTTGCAGCAGATGCAGCAGTCACAGGCTCCACTTTGCTGGTGACCACGGCAGAACTGGTTCAGAGCCAGAGCCTAGCAAACTGTGATGAACTTGACATTGAAGCTTGTCTGACACACTCATGCTCCCTGTCTGCAGTGTCTCCCTAGCTGTGCTCCACCATGCCAAGTCCTAGTTGGCTCAAGCTAGTTCTTTCTCATTTAAGGCTTCATTGGTTTTTTTGAGCTGTGTCAGCTTCAATTAATCAGAATGAAACTAGATATGTAGCACATTAAATGAGAAACTAACAAGGGTGTGTGATTTTTTTCCCCAGCCATGCTGTGCTTTCCATGACATTCATGGCTAGAAGGGCTGTACTTGGACCACTGAAGGGGTTATACAGCCTATTGCCTTAGATGGCTTTTTGAGTTTTCTCCTTGAGTTTAAAGAAATCAGTTGATTGTAATTTTTTTTCTTATACAGAGCAGTGAGATTCTACCTTCCCGTCGCTTTGGGGAGAAGATGCTGTGGGGGCTAGGGAGAGCTTCTGTCATGGGGTGCTCATTTGCATGGCAAGCTGCATCTGGAGCTCCCTCAAATCCATCTCAAAATTATATCCTTGCCTTCCCCTCTCCTCTTGCAAAGGAGGCTGATGGCGGGTGCTGCAGGGACAGGGAGGACAGCCAGTGAGGCCAGTTCCCGAGCCAGGACTTGTGTGGTGTGTTAAAGACCTCAAATACTTCAGCTCATCACCTGCCCCAGCCCTGAAGTTAATCACTGGCTCACAGCTCTGACAGCAGGGGCCAGAAAGCTGCTGACCAGCAGCCTGTGATCCTCAGGCAGTTTCACCCACTCTCCCAGCCTTATTTATCCAACAGCCTCCTTGCTGCCAGCTAAGGATTACTGCCTTGCTCTCTCCTCCAGGCTGCTTGTGCAAGCTGGGTGCCACTGCTGCCAGCTGCTGTGCAGCCTCCTGGGTCACAACCCACGCAGCAGTGGCATTTTCTCTCCGGTAACGGAAGAAGGCCAATGAGAAGGAAAGAGTTTTCTGCACCTTTGAGCCCAGCACATTTTTCCTCCAGAGGATATGTCTGGGGGGAAGATACTGCTCCAAATATGCTAAGCTGGGAGGGAATCTAGTTTTCTTCCCCCCTTCCCTGTAACATGGGGCTCATACTACATGGGTGATGTTGATGGACCGGGGCAGGAACGTACCTACTCTACTACTTCCATTTATCTCCCCAGCAGAAGTCTAAGGCTGTTGTCTGTAGGTTTATTAAAATTTTTCTATTTGAATTAATCTTTTTAAGTCCTGGGTGCATGTCGTATTAGGCAGAGAGATCATCATATTATCCTGTCCTGCCCTGAGATCTCTGCTTGTCTCATCTGCCTGCCCAAGGGCAGGGACACAGGTAGATTTTGGCCTGAGTTGCTGACACTTGTATCAAAGTTCCTCTCAGTTTCTGTAGGGCACACAGAGGATTTCAGTCCTTGTTGTCACATGGCTTATGAAGTATCACACACATCTCTGACACTATGAAGGCAGTAAGTAAAACCAAGCAACACCCACTGCTGGCTTGGGCTGTTGACATTTCAGGATGATGGTCTGTGTGTCTGAAGAAGCTGAGCAGAAGGCTCAGGTGAATCCTCCTGGGAAGTCAAAATTAATTATAGGGCTTTTCCATCTCCTGCTCAGAGATTATTAGTCTTTAACAGCAGCAGTATTACACTGAGCAGCTCACATGTTTCTAATTTTTTCTAGTCCAGCTTCTAGTTCATAGACTCCCTCAGGCCTAAGGAAATAATAATAAGAAAGATGAGTCTAAATGGGCCCAGCTGAATATCCAGTACACAAGGAAGCCCAGCATTTTGCCCAGCTCCCAGATGTACATCTTGGAGAGCCAGCCAAACCACACACACTGGTGTCTTCCAGTACCTCCATCTGCCACATGGTAAGTCTTGGCAGACTTTTTTCTCTTTTGTTTCCTTTTCTAGAATACAAGGGAAAAGCAATAGCCTAGAGCTTTTTCTAAGTGTTCAGGTAAATCCTTTCTCTGTCTAATCAAAAAGGCATCTTGGAGCCTCTGGTAACGCCCTGGGAACCACACTTTATCCTGAAATCAAGGCTGAGCAGTCCTTTGCAGAACTGATGATGCACTGGCATTTTCAAGCAGTTTGCAGAAGGCTGGCTGTGGCTTTGCAGGTGGCAGGAATTTTTCCCACTGCTGGCACAGAAAATTGAAAATTCTCCATAAACCAGACACAAACAAAAATACTTGTCAACAGAAGACAACAACTTTGGGACCTTCTTTGGGATAAAAAAATTATGCATCTTTTTGTATTTCATACACATGGTTTCAGCACATGCAGTTAACCTGACAAACATTTCTTCAAAAAAAGGCAAATAAAAGTAGGAAAAGAGAAGTACGTGGAAGTTTGTCTAATGATTTATCTCATAATAAAACATTTCTTCATATTTGAACAAATATAGTCATACTTAAAGAAAAGAAGAAAGAAATTATCTCCTGCCAGCTATTTCCAGTAACTATAAAAGCCAGTAGCTTGATTCAGCTGCCTTTACTCAGTAAGGCATTAAACTGGAGGGAGTCAAAGAATAAAAGGAGACATTAATTCAAATGTTCATTCGTAATTTAACTGCCTGTGAAATGTTCCTTTTACCAAATGGAAATGAGGTCGCTTGGCCCACAAGCCATCCTTTTACAGACTTGCTGTGTTCACTTCAGAAGCCTTGATAAAAATATACAGAAAATACAATTTTCAAGTGTAGATGGAAATCCCCAATGTACTTGATCTGACAGCTACTGCATTACAAAACAGAATTACAATTTTAAAGCCTTGGGCACTGGCAGGCCTCTGATGTCGGCTATATAAAACCACACTGACAGACAGTCATTACCAAGGTTAATCTCTGAGAATTAGGACAAGGCAGTCAGTTTTAATATGTCAGAATCAGCTAGGAGCCCATCTGTATCTACTGTGGTCCTTACTTTCTTAAATCCAGTTATATAAAAAGATTTTTAGTCAGAAGTTGTAGGTGGTTTTTCATTGAAGACACAATAAAAGAGCAATCACCCCTTATCATTAATTTAATGTAGACCCTCAGGGTATATTTGCATTAAAGACCTTGTGGAAATAAGCATTCCTTAAATGATACCCAGCAGCTCTGACACCATAGGGCAATATTTTTCTTACATGTGGGGCTATTGTTTCTCCTACTGGCATTTTTATTAGGAATGAGGAAAGGACTTAGAGCCTTTTGCTGTGGATGAGTGGGATTCAGAGCACAAAGACACCAGTATGACTAGCAATAGACTTTGTTCCAGATTACCAGGAGAAATGTTGAATGTAATCATTTTGTTAGCAGAAACAAAAATAAACAGACATTTTTATCAAAATCACTTTGAGGGAAAACTTTTCTAGATATAAATTAAACAGTTAAATCAACAAACATTACCAAATAATTTGAAACAGTCATGGAAGAAAGAAACATTTGCAAAGGACAGGAGGTTTTGCAGGAGACAAATGGCCTGTCTCACCCTTTCCTGAAAGTGTATTGGAGATTTTCTGTGATGCCTTTTGGTGAGAGAATGAGGTGCCCTGTGTTATTGCTAATATGGCTATGACTATACAGTTGGCATTTATGCTTGTATCTATTAGAACAGGTTTGTGCAAGTCATGCCATGTGCCTACGGGGGGGTGCATATATACATACAACACGAATGAACGCACTCAGACAATTCTATAAATAGCAGTATTGGTTCTGATGCATGTCAGGCACAATGGGACACGGTGCTGAGAGGTGCAGAGACTCCATATCTCCTCATGTTTTGTAAAATCCCTCTTGGGTTTTCAGCATCATGCTCAGGGATACATTTCCATGCCAAGAGCTGGTTCAGCCCCTGACAAGCCAGGACACAGCAGAGCAGAGGGATTGATTACTAACAGGTGGCAGATAAAGTTACAGCTAGGAAACCAGTTTGAACTGTGCCATGAACACACCCTTCACAATAAAACTGCATCTGTAAGATACCGAGGTGAAGCAATAATTAAAATGACAGTAATTATTGAAACAATAGGACAATTATATAAGTGCTGGAGTATTCAGGCAGTTTGTACTTACTGGCATCATCCATAAATTCAAATTCACCCCCTAATTCAGCACTGGTTAGGTGGTACTGGTCAGGATCAGTCAGGGCACTCAGCAGAATCAACAAGACCACCGAATTGATAATCTACAGAGACGAAAAACAGAAAAGGGTCAGGCTGTGAAAGTAATCCATGAAACACCTCTGGTCAGTACTTATCCACCATAGTCCATGCCAACTATGACAGAGAATGTTTTCCAACTGTACAATTGTAGTATTTAATTAACACTACAATTAGTTTCTCTAGATTGGTGTAAGCAGGACCTATTTCCTCCCCAAGTGGAAGCATGAAAATGAAACAAAATGTGCATTACCTCTTTTCATTCCAACTCTATCCCATCAGAAAAGTTTCTGCTGTTCTCTCAGACTATAAAACATGTTAGCACCACCATTTTGCTCTCCTGCAAAAACTAAAATCAATTGAAACTAGTCATTTTCAGAATATTACAAATGGGTGCTGTAGTTAAGGAGTATTAGCATGGCAGAGCTGGAATTGGGGACAGGCCCTGTTAAATTGTTAGATGATCAAAGAGGAGCTGAATTCTGGAAAAGACTGTATTTTAAGAGCCCATGAGTGATGAGCTGATTTATGTGAGCTGTTAAATGAGGAGGCCTGGGGGGACAGAAGGACATGGCAATGGGAGCCCAGTGTCTGATGCTCATATTCCTGTGTCATATGGCACAGAGAGATATTCACATCCACCAAGGCCTTGGTTATGACATGAAATTAGTGAATTAAACACCAAGAATAAGTACCAAGTGATTCAGTAGAAGCGGATTGTCAAGTATCAGTTATGAGCAGATCGGAGAGGTAGCCAAGAGCCGTATTTTAAAACAAATCTGAACAAAATGCTCATATCACTTCGAAGTAAAGAGGGCTAATTGCAGAAAAGAAGATTGTTCAGCATGACATAATACAGTCAGGCTAAAAGCTTATACTAAAGAACTAGGAAGATAACTGGTGAACAAGAAAATGGCGAGAAGAAAGCTCATAATGAAATATGCTGGAAAAGGTGGATTTTTGTTGCTTTGGTTCTCACTTTGAAGTCATCCCTACCTGATCACAGATTATTAACAGCAACAAAAAGGTGTAGGAACAGAGGCTATTGTAAGACATAACAGGCTAGAGAATTTCTTGGGTAAGATAAAAGCTTTTTGGTAGGGAAATTCCATCAAGTTTAGCTGATACTGGATCTGTTAGCAGTCTTTGAAAAACTGTTGAGAATAGACTGAGTTCCAAGACAAGGAAAGAGCAAGCACTGTTTATGCCTTTTTAAAGCAGGAAGGCTACATAATGAATTTCTAGCTAGACTGTGAGACTTAAAAACAAAATAAACCCAAGAACAGACAATCAAACAGTCTCCCCATTAGCACTTCAAATTTGTACAGTCATAAGCAACAATCACAATGGGCTTGTCAAGGACAAACTGTAAGTAATTAATCTTATTTTCCTTCTCTGACAGCCTAAGAGGGCCTCATGGACAGGGCAAAAGCACTAGGATATCATCTCTTTGCATCTTACCACACCTTTTGACATTATGAGATTCTCATAAAGGAGCATGGAAAACCTGGTTTGGTTGAACACGCAGGAAGATGAGTGCACATCCAGCTGGACAGCTGTACTGAAAGAACAGTTGTCAAGGAGGCATAGCCAGCACAGAAGATATATTGATTAGGATTTTCCAGTATCATCGAAAAACTTGGTATTTCAAGTCACTTGTGACTTGTACTTTTCTCTAATTTGCAGACAATGCCAAACTGTAAGCACTTCAGGAGATAAGATTAAAACGATTTTGACCAACTAGAGCAGAATTCAGACAACAGAGCCCAATTCCATACCAACAAGCAGAGAGCATCACATTTGTCACTGAAAATAATCGAGTAGGTGACAGTTCCTCAGAAAGGAACTGTCTGAGTCTGGGAATGACAGTGAATGAACCGAGTGTGACTCAGTGGCATCCCACAAGTTCATCTTGTGGTTACATGGTGGTGGGCAGTACTGCAGAAACCTGAGTAGTAGATGCACAAGCCACCTCCAACTCGCCCTCCTGCAGAAAGGGTCCAATTCAAAGCCCTTTAAAACACACAAAGAAAAACCCTGGGGAGGATCCTGCAACAGAACAGAGGGCAATCAGGCATCTGGAAAGTCAGACTGACAGGGAAAAAACTTGGGTTGCTTAGCAAGGAAAAGGTAGAGAGAGATGCTCTCAGTCTTTTATATGTGCAGAAAGGTGGAGAAAAGAAGGAGGCAATAGACATTCCTCCAGATCCAGTGGGAGATAAGTAAAGTAACCGACTTAAATGACAGCAAATGGGAATTTCAGTTAGGAAATTAAGTTCAGCATCTTGCTGAACAACAAGAACAATCAGACAGCAGAAGAGAGTGTCTGAAGGGGGTTTGAGATCTTCATTTCTGCATTTTTACATAGAACAGCTTAATAGTTTTGTGTTGGGAATGCTGTAGCCATGGACAGTCTCGTCTTGGCTTTGAAGACATCAGATGGCTATCAACATCCAAAGTTACATTCTATAAATCCTACTAGTTTTTAACATTACGTATAACTCTACATTGCAATCCAGTTCTTGCTTTATACTCCTTTGTGAAAGCCTAGAGGACGTAGGCCGGTAACAAAAATACTACCTAAGAAGAGTACTCAACCAAGCAATCAAGACTATAAAATGTATAGAATGTTGCTATATTAAAGGCATATAGGTTTTTTCATAGAGATATAGTCAGGAAGAGTCATAAAATACTGACCTAGGCACTCTACTTTCTCCTTATGCATATGTCCATATTCAGATTATGTGTTTGTCAGCACTGCCTTTAAATCCCTGTATAAGACAGATTGTGTTTGCCTGATCTGAAGTCTGCTGCAGTCAGTAGGAATCTCTCTAATGCTCTTTAGTGCATCACTTTTCTGTTCTATCAGGTTGTTCTCCTGAGATCCTCATAATGGTCTCTGAGCATCATCCAGCTGTGCTATCAGCAGTGCAAGCGAAATACACCATGTGTTTGTTTGCTCACCCTCTTTCTCCCAGAAATGTGTGCACAGTTGGGTGTATTGTGTTCATTAGGGTTTTCCTTTTGTTTTGAAAGTGATGTGACCGTTGAATTTTGAAAAATGCTTTAGCGTATAAAGTCAGCGTGCCTAAAAACTTACTGATGTAACATTTTCCAAGGACACATAATCAAGGACAAGAGCATAAAGAATGATTCCCTGTTGATAAATGCAGTTGGTATGCAAGCTGAAATCTCCATTCTAGGAAAAGCAAAGAAGATTTTTCTGCTCTCTCTGTGGGGCCAAGATTTCCTTCAAGATGTTTTACATTCCTTCAGCAACAAATAGTGTAACAATCAATTAGTAATGCCTAGAAAGCATTTTCATTATGCAAATTTTCAGTAAGGAGCTAAGCCCTATACCTTCCCAAAGAGCCACATTGACCTCCTTTTATGGATGGAGAAACAGAAACACGTTCATGAACATGCAAGAGGGTGGTGTTCAGTGCTAAGAATGAAATACAAGACTTTGCACTATCAAGTCAGAACTGTGACCACTATGTCCTATGGCTGGTTGTGGCCATAGTGCTACCCAGGGTTACAGAAGAGGAGCCCCAGGGGCACTAACAGGCCTTACTGGCCCTGCACAGCCCTACTTTGGGCCTCCCCACACCCCTGCTGATGACCCAAAACCCCATCCAGCTCAGCCTTGGGTCATCAGTCCCTGTCCCAGTGACACCGCAGGAGTGCCAGTCTCCAGCCACACTTCCTGGACGGACCCTGTAAATGCATATTGCAGCTTGTCTCCAGCTGTGTTCCTGGTCTCAGCCCCTTTTGCTCCGGGTTGGCCTCCCTGGTTCATCACCTTCCCTATTGGGGCTGTTGGTGGACCCCTTGATCAGCCTCAGCCCCCAGTTCTGCTCCTGGGCTCTGTCCCTGCAGGATGGTGCTCAGACTGCTGTAACAAGACTGGACAGAGATCCCATGGAACGTCCTAGAAATACCCAAGAAATACTCTTATTCTGATATAGAAATAAAATAATAATTAAAAAAAATCCCAAGATCCTACTTCTCTGGTAGTCAGAAATACATCCACCTTCTCATTGAGGAAGAGGAAGAAACCAACTCTGCTTTGTAGAGATCCCAAAATGTATAACATAAATGGGGAAAGAGGAAATATTAAGTAGGAGATAGGTAATCCAAATATTGGAACATTAATTGGATTTCCTGCTCTGGGCTTACAAAACATAATTTCAGACTTGAGCAGAAGATATTTTAGACAGCACCAATTGTGTGAGAAACGGTGCATTCAGACATGAGGGAGAAAGGCAGCACATGCAGAGGCTGGGACCAGCACTGCCAGCCACTGCTGCTGCTTCCATCTGCACTGTGATAAAGAACCAGCAGCTTATGCACGATGTGAGGCAGTTCTGCTGGAAAGAATGTGCAGTGTTTAAGATGCAAGCAAGCAACCTCATGTCTTCCACAGACAGCATCTAGCATTCAGAAACTATATAATGCACTAAAATTTCAGACCTCTACCACAAACCAGTGAGAGGCCTTCTTCTCCATGCAATTTGTTCCAGAGACAGCAGGGAATTGTGAGGACCTGGAAGGTGTCTGGAACCACTGCATCAAAAAGTGATGAGAAAATGAGTATCACTATAATTTTAGAACCTTCACAGAAGTGCAGCTGCATGGTATCTATCCCAGCTTATGTGAAATGAAATTAGTTCCAGCAGCTTCTAAGAGCATGCCATTGACGTAGAACTACTCGATTCCTAACTCAAGCAGACAGAGAAATGCAACGTACGTGGATGCCTGTAATCACCAAAAGAATTGCCTGGAGTTACAACAGCTTAATTTCTCCCTGTCTTTCTCCAGCTTACAGTCAAGAGTGGAAATAAAATTGCTCTGGTAAAGGAGTTTAGAAGAGGAAATATTAAACTGCATTAAAAATACAGCCATGTTTCTATTCAAGTTCACAGAGTCCCCTCTACAAATATTCTACTACAGTCGTCCTAAGACTTCCTAATGCAATGAAGAGAGACCCCATATTTATGGGAAAAAGGAAGGAAAATCCTCTAGCTTTACTTCTATGAGGGTTCAATTTATAACTGAATCCATGCATGTAGCAGTCTGAATGTTCTCTATGTGGTGCAAGATGTAAATACTGTTGTAATTCTGTGTCTGTTTTCAGCTTCACTGAACTCAAGAGAGATCCACTTAAGCATATCTCTTAAATCTCTGTACTGGTGGAGAACTAACTCCCTGCCTGCATCCCTCTATGGTTCCAGAGAGCTGGTTTACAGACAGTGAGCACCCTAGTAATATGTAGGTATAAAAGATATTATACTTTTAGAAAAGAGGAGAAAAATAGAAAACTGCAAAGATAAACTTTTATGATAAATTAAGATAAATTTTTATGATCTAGAAATACTAAAAAAAAATAGATTTAAGGAAAAAATTCTGAGCTATCCTTCAACTTCCTGTAACCTGTATTAGTGAATTGTAATAGTGTGATTGATAGGGGCAGCTAGTTACGGAAAACATCACTGTAGTTTCCTCTGTAGACCCATGCCTGACACAATATGAGCTACCAGATGAAAGAGGAGATGATGTTTCTGACAAAAATGGTTGTGACTGAGCAGCAAATAACAGTAGCTTTCTCCAATGTCTTTGAACAGTGAGCCACCTCTGGATGTCACTGACCAAGGTTCCTAAACCTTGGCCAGGTTTTGAATTGGCACACACAATTCTAGCATATTTTTAATACCCACAAAACTGGCAGGGTTTACTTTGTTGTCCTCTACGGAGATACTATTGAAGCAAATCACCAAGGACACTAATTCTACTAGTAAGAAATCCCAATTGTTTTTAATAAAACTGAAGAAAATCTCAAGCAGAACTCCCATACCCTCTATCTTTCTTCAAAAAACTGAAGGCAATTTTATGATTCTAGGTACTTGTTTTCTATAGAACCTATAGAAACAAAACCCCAGTCTTAAACTATTTTTGCTCTTTGAAACTTAACAGAAGAATATTTTCTAGTATTTGGATATTTGAAGTCAGTATTACTATTAGAAAAAGTAAGAATGTATGTAAAATGTCTATTTAAGTACCTCAACATCTTTATTTCTCCCCACCTACCTTTTCCTTCTCACATGGCATGTTCTTTGCATTGTTCTTGATTTTTTTTTTCTTTTAGCATAAAAGATACTAATAAAAGCAAGAACACTTTTGTTCATCAAGAGCACACAAGAACTCTACAAAGGTTAAAAAAAAATATCAAGTTTAGGGTTTAACTCCATACCTCAAGGTATATTTGCACTATCTGGGGTGCCTTTCCCGAACTTCTGTTAGCAATGATGATGAGTTAAGGTTTATGAACCATTGCCCTGTATAGGCAGATTTTGCTATGTGATTTCTCTCTCTGCTCACTAAGCAAAGTTTTGTGTTTGCTGGGTTTTTTGTTGGTGTTTTTTTTTTTTCCTGAATTCTGACTAAAGAAGAAACAAGGAAGAAATTTTAGCAATAAAGGTTTTAGAGCTGACCACTGTGGAGAGCAGGCAAACAATGAACAAAGGAATGGGGTCCCTCCATATGCACAAGTTTCTTTACAAGTGTCATGGCACTCACTTTCCCCCTCAGGGCACAGGAGCTACATCAGAGCACACCTCAGTCACCAGCCTGAACTCCAGGAATGGAGCAGCAGGAGAACCCTGGCTGTCAGAGTAGACACCTCTCTCTTTTTTGTGCTGTGTAAACCTACCTCATGCTATATGAAAATGTTTCAACTTCCCAGTGCTGGGGGACAAGCTACTGGTATCTTAGCGATGCAAAAGTTAATATGTGGTCCAAGGTAGGAAACCCAGCCACAGTCATCTAATGAAACAAAACAGCCTGAAGAGAAATCGAAAGATGGCTACTTAAACTTGGGTTAACAGGGGATCCTTGACCCCTTTAACCAGTGAAATTCATTATCAGACATTATTACTGAAGGCAAAAGGTTGCAGGAATACAGAAAAAGATGAGCTATTTATTCAGGAAATGCAAGTGCTTACAAAACATTTTAAAAACAAAATACAAACCTTCCTGCTTCAGGTCATTGCCCAACCTTAAAATAATAGGAGAATAAAAGAAAATGTTGTCCCTGCACAAGTTGTTCTTTCTCCCTTCCCAACTGCACTGCAATAGGGAGAGCATTAGTCAGGTCAGAAGTAGTGATAAGGTTTTTATGTTGTTTAGTCTGGAGAAGACAGGGTAGAGTCTGCAATTCTTGTTGCTGTTTTTCTATATTACGCATGAGAAATCAAAGAATCATCCATGCAGGCTCAGACTAGCATATTACAAAGTGCATATTATAGAGAGCATATAATAGAGAGCTGCATAAAATATTTCAATCAGACTTTATTCATAATTTCTACTTCGATTGCTTGAACACTAAACACTGAACTTTAAAGGCTATGCTGATTTAATTGATATAGGAAGTCCAGCATAACTTACCAGCAGTCTTCCATACAAAGAACTCAAGTATTGCCTACTGCCAGCCTTTCAACAGTCTTAAATCCCAAAGCACAAGCTGTCTGTTATTGATGAAATATGGCAATGCTTAAATTTATTTAAAAAAAATAGATGGACAGATTGTGCAGAATGGACACTACTGGTTTCTGCCTTCCTAGAGATAGAGTTTAATTTGTTATGTACTTAATCTTAGTCCTTTCTTGGTTTAAGGAAATAGGATATTTTTATGCAAATTAATTAGTGGATTCAGTGTTACTTTTACATTGTATTTAAAGAAAGTTGAACCTCTATCTCAGCAAAGTCCTGAAAATTATTGCTGAGGTCTTCTGCCCAGCAAGACCTCCAGGGAAATATTTATGGGGAAATATAATCATATACCCATGTTCAAATTATATCATTGCCAGACCAACTCACCATTTCTCCTAAAGGTCACTTGGTTCAGGATGTGGTGGAGAGCTGGCAAATAGGTGGTATGCAATAATACCTTGCTAGAAAAAAGGTTGTTCAACTGGCCAGTTGGGATTTGTTTGGTTTCTGCATTTGTACTTGACTTCCAAAAACACATGTTTGAGTCTTGCAGGTGACTGTGAAAGGTTGAGGGCAGATCTGCTAAAGTGTGGCTGTGATGTGAGCTGTGGCAGCTCCCACGGACTTGGACCTTTGTGTGAACTTGTGACAGAGGACAGGCCAGGACACACAGCTCAAGGCACCTGGCCCTGGCCAGTGGCTGGTGTGTCTCACCCACAGCAGCCCACAACACTGTGCTCAGATTCACAACACTGTGCTCACAACAGTCTGTGCTCAGACCCACCTCTAGCCTCTTTGCACGTGTCACTGCACTGGTAGGAGGACTGTGCCTCAGCTTCTGACAGCAAGTCCCACATGCCCAATTAATTGAAAAAAAACCAAACAAAGCACCAAAACACAATGAATCTTCAATCAATCATTCCTGTGTATCCACCACAGGCAATATCTACAAAAGCCATGCAAGTGATTGACTGCATCCTTGAATCACTCTGCAACCCAAGGCAGGGATTTAGTTATGCAAGGAAGAATTCGAAGGATGATACAGTACAGACAATTATTGAAATAGTAAAGAACATGATCACATGCATCCAGTCTGTCTGGGCACAGCTGTTTCACTGTTGAGAAATGCACCTCTGCAAGGCGAAAATCTCCCACAAGCCTGTGTTTCTGCCAAAAGCATTTGTCCTGTCTTTTTTAAGTAGCTTAATATATCTCCAGATAGAACAAGATCTTGCTCAGCACATGCCAACACTGAAAAGAAAAACAGTCACTGCACTCTAAAAAGCTCTTCCAAGGCTAGGTACTAGGATGACAGTAGTCAGAGCTGATTGCAGACATCTGAAAGAGAGCTGACCCACAGGAGGTCCAGGAACAGTGCACTAGGCTCAAATCCATATTATTCCTTCAATAATGCCTCCCTGGCAGAATCACCTCAGATTGACCAGGAGCATTCTCGTATACCTTGAGCAACAAGTGTGGGTTTTAGAATCTTATTCTGCCATGTGGAAATTTGGAGCTTTAAACCTCCAGCCCTGCTGGAGAACAGGACAGAAACTCCCCCGCATGTTTTCAAGTCTTGACCACTTCAAACTTCCAGTCAAAGCATAAACCTCACAATAATACCACAGAAAAAGAAAACAGCCAAGGAAATTAGTTCCTGGCTATTTTGCAAAATCCATTCCGTACGTCCAGAAATATATAAGACTAATTGCATTTTCACTGACGTCAGTCTAATCAGCGATCAGTTTATGAAGCTTAATGTGTTCTCCTCTGGCTCACTAGGAGATACATATTAACCTTCAACAGAACTTCTAAACACATTTTACTTGATTAACGTAAAAACTCCTCTCCTTTCTATAAATATATTCATGATTTTTGTATAAAAGCCCAAATGTAATTATAGCATGCCGGACTCCTAATAGGATTCTTTCCTTCAACAAGCATTTATGTAAACTTTGCTCCTCTTACAACCAGCCATCTGTTTTCTCACTGGAGGGAGACAACTGTTACTTGTAATCCCAGTGAATATATTATCCAATTGAAGGTCTTAATAAGAAAAAAGGGGTATTTTACAAGGGCTTGCAATTTCTGAATTGATAACTGTATTGATTAGATGAGACAATTGTGTCATCTTGTGACAACTGATGCAGATTATCAGCCATCATTGCAATGATTCACATACTCTGTGAAATATCCTACTGTGGTATTTGGGGATACAAGAAAAACTGCCAGTGTTAGGGGATTAGAGTTTAAAGACGTTTTCATAAATCCTTGTGTTGTGTTACAGACTAATGTTCAGTAAATGCATGGACTGCCCAAAAGACACTTCCAAGAAATTTTACGCCTTCGGTGACTTAAAAAGTTTTTACCACAAAACCACTAATAAACATACTGATGTATGATAGATCCTGGGGAGGACTAATAAAATGCTGCTTCTACTCCTCTCTGCAACACAGCAAACACATAAACCTGGCTATTTTCACTCAGAACAGAAAACACAGGTAACTTGGGATATAATGTACCAATTAATCCATCCTTTTTTCAGATAATCTTTCTGGCCTGTTCATGGATGGGTTCTGTCACTCAGAGACAAGTGATTAGGCTGTTCACAAGCTATCTTATTGATTGTGCAATTTAAATTCCTCTCATATGTTCTTTTATTGTAATTCATCTGAAGAGGGCCTGAAGCAGGATTTGGAGAAAGGTCCTGCACCAGAGAAACCAAGGTGGGTTTGTGCATAGCAGGGAGTTCTTTAAGGATGCCATTCCTGAAGCTATTAACTGTTACATTATTTAATACTGCCTCTCTAGAAAAGTTACAATTAGAACGTGGTTATTGAGAAGGTCTTTCAGATAAGATCATTTTGTTCATGCTAATGAGCAGTATTGGTCTTTATTCTTTGCTCTAACACACCTTAAATGCATACATGTGGTTTCTGTTTCTTAAGAAAATACCATACAAGGCCTGACAGATATTTGTGTGCAGAATCAGTCATTTATTTCCCACTGGTCTTGAAGAAGAAAATGAAATGGATGCAATCCAGTCCAAGAGCATATACCCTGAATCTCCTCTGCCTCCAGTCTCAGTTGAATATTCAACATATACATCAATCATCAGGGAAGCTTTTGAAAGTAACATTCATATTTTTCTTTATTCATAATGAATTCCAAGTTCCCACTCTCCTCAAGAGCAAGTGTGTGCACAGGAAGACTCTAATGAGTTACTTGGGAATGTTATTATTTTTTTCATTATTTCAGCTTTCATCTTATGAAGGGAAGTACAGACAACAGAAAAACTAATGATCATTTTATAGACATGGTACTTGGGGTACAAATATGTAGTCACTTAAATAATTTCTACTAGAAGAATTGGGAATCTCATGTCATTTCAGATTATATCATGACCCCTTCACCTGCCAGTGGAGAAATCTCACATGCTGCTGATGCTACATCTCCTACCAAGGGTTGAGAATTAGCCATGTCCTTGGTACCATCCAGCTCTTCCCTCTGAATATACAGCCCAGGACTGGGCCATGGAGGGGCAATTACCTGGTGAACCCACAACAGGCCCTATTCTGCTAGGTTTCTTTCCCAGTGTCACCAGTACTGGACTGTTCCTGGAAGCAGTAAAGACAGCGCTGCCTGCAGGATAATCTGACCCAACACTCCAGCTATATCACACTGGGACAAGGGAAGCGACATCCCGGGCTGACATGAAGGAACTGAGCCTTCAGTGAGCTGGCTACTGTGACCCTTCATACAGAGATAAAGCTGGAAATCCTTTATTTTTAGCCCATTTCCTTCCATATAAAAACAAAGCAAGCTAATTTTCTAAGTAAAACACAAGGCCTCTTACTTGTATTCATGAAAATTCCCACAACCAGGCATTGGGATAACATACCAGGCTTTCTAATGGTGCAATTTTGCCCTTTTCACAACTTAAGTTCTTTTTTCAGTTCTTACAATCCCCCGATTCTCATAGGTTTGAAAATAATTAAGAACTTCATCTTTTCGTAGAATTCCTTTATTTTGCCTGGAAGGGCCTTTACACTCTGTTCAAGGGACCCTTACTTAAAACTCCTTGCTGAGTGAGTAGTCTCCTACACTGTAAAGGTTGCAGGAGTGCAGACAAAGCAGCTTGCAAGGATCCCAGTGTAGGTATATTTTGTTTACACGAGCAGCCACTGCTGATCTCTACCCCCTGCCAAGTAAGCCAAGATTACTGAAATCTTCTAACTGGTATTTAAGCATGCTGCCATACATGCTGTTTTCATGAGGCTTTAAAAGGGCCAGGAAATAAATGTGGCCCAGTCACAAAATATATACCTTCATTCTCCTTTTGACATCAGATCAAGTGCACACTACTGATCTTGGCAGGATGTTCAACCTGTAGATCAATGAGACCATAGCAAGCTGTGCTCTTTTGCTTTACAATATAAGGAAGCCACTACCAGTACATTTTTTCATCCATTAGAATTCAATCCTTTTATTAAAAAATGACTGGGATACAGACAGAAATTACACACGCTGAATATACAACTGTATATTCAGAAAAATACAGAACTGAAATGTCACAACCAGCAATTCATGCTGAGCTTTCCACAAGTAGCAGCTCAAATATTGAAGCCACCCTGGTTAAAAACTTCAGCTCACTCTATTTATGTTCTTAGTGCACATCCTTCAGTGAGAGACACACAGCTCGATAACTTGTGGTTATAAAAGGTTCTCTGGCTTCCGCCAGCTTTTATTTTTAGCCTCTCACTGTCAGGGCCTCAGGGAGTGCAGAGGGAGGGCTCAGCTCCCCAGGCGTGGCAATGGCACCTGGGGTTCCCAGGGGGACTGTGGGACCACCGGGAGGAGCAGCCTGTGTCCAGGGCACTGCTGCAGGGAGGCAGGTAGCAGGAGGCACTGGGCACACTGAGCTCAAAAATGAAAGCTCCTTCTTTTAAATGTTTATTTTCTTGGACTGATACCTTACAATGTCATCTTCTCCCCACCCAAGTCAATCAGAAATAATTCCTGTTATCCCAGATGATGTTGGTGGATCCTTGGGGTTTGCAGAAACCTCACTGCCAGGAGAGTGGGAAATCCTTCCACGACTGTCGGCACTGACGTTGCTCCTTCTTTGTGTTTTAGATAAGGAAAGTGGAATCCATTTCCTCAGGAAGAAGACATGCAGTGTTTATAAACATTGTCACCGAATGGGGTGTTACTCTGAGTCACCAGCACTTACTGGGCCACTTGGAACAGACTGAAATGCCAGATTTCCCCTGGATTCCAGGGGAGATCAGAACTCATTTCAGCACTGTCACTGCCCTGATCAGCACGGTGATACAGCTGTCTGGGACAAAAGTAAGCTGTTGGAAGCAACTTTCTCATTTCCTTTTTTTTTTTTAAATACGACAGTTTTAAGACTTCTGCACCCCAAAACATTTCTGTGTTATTATTGTGACCTCTGGTTTTATGTTACGATACAGAGAAGTGTAAAGTCCATTACAGTGGGATGAAACCCCAAAGATTAATAACCAGCTGAACCAAACTGGTCCTCAGGTTTGAAATAAATATCAGCCCCCAGCCAGTCATATTACTGCCATTTAAATCTTCATCATAACGTTTGTATTTAACATTGCAGCACCTCCTGTTAAGCTTTTCTCCCCAAGGCAGCACACTAGTTCCTGAGGCGCAGTTTTTTCTGCAACCCGATTAGATATTCTTTTCAGGAAATTTTCCCTGGCTGCTCCAAACTTTACAAGTTACTTTTTACACTGAAGTATCTCAGTGCTCTGTGACAGACTGTATATTGCATTCTGTATGCTATACTGCAATACCACTCAATGCTGTGTTATATTGCTCTAGATGCAGTACCGATGGCGCTACCAGGAAGACACTACTGAAACACAATAGCTACAGAAACATTAGCATTCTGAGATCTATTATGTTCTAAATAGAGCAAAGTTAAATATTTATTTCCCAGCTATTGATACTTTATGAGACCACTGTAAGTGCCCATGTCTGCTCTGCCTGTGTTGGAAAAGCAGTGTTCCTACCTATGTGGAAAGAGCTCTCAACAGTAGCACTGATGACTCCACCTGCACTCAGCTCCCACTCTCTCCACTATTTGTAGGATCCGAAGCATTCAATTAAAACATCAAAACTAAAGACCTAAAGCATCATCTTAGAGAAATTCACTATTTTTTCCACATTTTTCAGGTATGACATTCTGCCTTCTGAAATTATTCTAACACAAAACCAGCTCAATATGTGAAAATGCTATTTTAAAAGCCTGCCAAAACTTTTAAGCTACTGTTTTTTCCTCTTTCAGGTGCCTCTACTACTGAATCATTGCATTCATGGTCATAGAATTAATGAAACTTACATTTCACAGGTAGTGAGATTTGGAAAAGCAACAAGAAAATTATTCCATCTCTAGAGGAATGTTTTCTCCTAAAGTAATTTTCTGTAAAGCATAATGGCAAACCATATACAGAATACAGGCTGATGTGGCAAAAAATCAGAAGTATTTTTGTTTGAACTTAAGTTGAGGTAATGCTCATAGCTCATGTGTGGTTTTGTTGCAGAATAATTCGAATTTAGTAGTAGAATGGCTAAGGCTTAGTAGGAGAGTAGGCCCAGAAAGCAATACTCCAAAGTAGTAAGTTAGCAACCTTGTTTGTGAGCATGGACTGTGCTGAAGAGTGGCAACAATAATCAAAGGATTTAGTCAAGCATGTATATAATGATTTGTTACCTTGGATGTGGTAAGGGTCTGGTAATCAGTTTCTAGGGGTAAGACAACTTAAGCAGATTTATGATTAGAGTAGATGATTATCAATTGTTATCAGTATGAAGTATGAGCTTGTTTGTAACTGAATGTAACTGTTTTGTTGTAGAAACTGCTATGAGCTTGTTTGTAACTGAATGTAACTGTTTTGCTGTGGAAACTGCACGTAAACTTGTTTGTGTATAAAAGCTGAACTGAGAATGGAGGTCTTTGGAATCCTGACTTGGGACGCTAGTCCTCAGGTTGCCGGGGCCCCGAATAAAGCACGGCATAAACCGGCACTCTGTTGGTTTGTGTCTTTGTTACGGGCAACAGTTTGAAGTAATGAAACCATCCAAAACGCATGCAGAGAAAAAAATGCCACCAGGACATCTATTTTTGTGTAAACCCTCAATAGCACATAGTGCCAAATCATAATTGTTCTTCTGAGACAAAACTATTTTTTTTGAGTATGACTTTATCAACCAGACCTTTCAACCGAGTCCATTTATTCAAGGAGCTACCCCTTCCTTATTGTTTCCTAACTTTGTAAGCTATCAAAAGGTTTAGTATTTATTATAAACATGCATCTAAATCTCTATTCTTAATGGTTACATTTAGAAATCTAAATATTTGCAGTAGGGGAGAAAGCACAGAAATGTGCACCTTGACACATTATCATTTTGAAGTAATTCAGAAATCTGCCCTGAAAAATTTATGAAAGCAAAAGAAGCAAAGCAAGAAGATGTGTAAATCAGGAAATGCTACCCATTAGAAAAGAAAATTTAAAAACAATATTTTACTGCAAAATCTATGTGAAGTTGGGGGAATAGTATTTAAATGTTAATAATACATTAGGTAACAGAGTCTAAATGGCTGTCAGGTTTTTCTTTGTATCAGAGGTGATGCACTTCCCTCTTCCTC
The DNA here is from genome assembly GCF_025592945.1 of Manacus candei. Taxonomy (NCBI): domain Eukaryota; kingdom Metazoa; phylum Chordata; class Aves; order Passeriformes; family Pipridae; genus Manacus; species Manacus candei. The sequence goes on along the minus strand of NW_026138067.1, from coordinate 3,433,174 downwards.
AAATATCTTTAGGTCTGAACAGCTAAAATACCTATATCCCTATCTTTGTGGAGCCAACATGAAAAGGCTTCATTCAGCTGAAGGCAGAAAGAAATAACAAGCCACTTCAAAGAAACGTTCAGAAGCTTTCAGGTCATACTAAAACTTACTGAAACTTCACTGCAGCCAGTCAAAGAGAGGCATCTTTTATAATACTGTCAGTATTGCAGATACTACAGGCTGTGGACATTGCAATTAATTATATTTTATTAAACCAGGAACAAGGAATATTCAACTAATGCATCATTTTCTCAGTGGTGAAATATGTATTTTACAGGACACAGACCATTTTATATGACTTCTAGGACATAAATGTCAACCCAACTTTTTTATTACACTGGTTGAATTTATGTAATGAGCTGTCCTACAAGGGAGGCCAGCCCTGCGTTTTTCATTTGCTTCTGCAGGGAATTTCTGTAGTGAGCAAATAAGCCTGGGTCTAATCTGCTTCTGTCTGCAATCATTTGGAAAATGATGCTTGGCAAACAGCTCTGCACAGCCTTGCCATCTGACAGAGACCAGTTCCTCACACCAAGAGACTGAGCAGGCTGAGAAGTGCATCTACGTTATCTACAGCGACGAGCCAGCTCTTTTTATTCTGCAAATCCTGTAACTACGGCAGGGCCAGCTCTGGGAAAGCTGCTTTTCCTGCACTGCTACCCAAGGGATGGAGAAACAACTGTCAAACACAGGGGAGGAGGAATTGAGGGCTTAATTTGCCTCCAACCCACTGAGTCTTTTCCCCGACTGAGCAACGGGGTGTCAAACAGCCTCTGGTTACCGATGGTAACCCTGGAGCCTCCAGGGTCAATTCCTCACTCATGTCCTATAACCCTGGCAGAGGAAAGATGTCTTTCTAGTACCTGAGAACAGCTGCCTGGAAGGTTTCAGGTCTCTGCCAGGCAGACCAAAACCACCACTGATAAATGATTACCTGCCAAACAAGGGACAGCACTGACGAGAACACCTGACTGCCTCACGAAGCAGCGACCAGAGATGAAAACACAGGATCTTCTGTGAGGTGCGGTCCGTGCAGCCCTGCTGGAGCTCACGCACCGGCTGGGCCTCTGTGCTGCAGCCTGCCCGGCATGAGACACACCGCCCCGAAGTCTGGGGAGCACCCCTCCCTCCAGAGGTCTTCAGTCACCACATTTTCATCCCCTAAACAGCTTTCTCCTTGAGATCCAGTCGAGCCTGCCCGTGCACTGTATCTCCTGCCCCCGCTCCGCTGACCCCTAAACACGCACATGCTTCATGTCCCAGTTTAGGCGGAGCCGAGATCCCAGGCTGTGCCCCGCGGAAGGACGAGCCGGGGCTCAGCGGCGGGAAGCGCCGGAGCTGCCTGCGCATTTCGCTGCTGTAACAACATGACTCCCTCCAAAAACCGCCTGGGCTGCTGCGATGGGCATCGCCCTTCACGGAGTACCCGCTCAGACCGCCCCTGCAGCCGGTGCCGAGCGCCCGGAGTGGGGGCCACCCCTGCGGGACGGGGAGAGCCGGGGGCGCTTACCAGGTACCAGACGCCGAGGATGATGGTGCCAGTGCGGACATGGCAGCAGAGGCAGCAGCTGTTGGAGTAGAAGCGCGCCCAGGGCGAGCTCAGCATCTCCGCAGCTCCTCGGGGTCCGCGCCGCTCCGCGCCTCTGGCCGCGCCGCTCCGCGGAGGCGGGGCCGGGCCGAGCCGGGGCCGGGCCGAGCCGGGGCCGTCCCTCCCGGTGGGCGGGACCAGAACGCGGGCACGGCCCCGGCAGGGCCGCGGCGGAGGGTTCGGACACCCGGTGGGGGCCTGGACCAGGCCCCCTCTGGAAAATCCCCGTCTTCCCGCTGGAGAATCCGAAGCACGGGGGGCTTTCAGAACACGAAGTCCAGGGAATTCCGCGAGCTGGCAGCCTGGCCGCGGCCTGCGCCGGGTGTTGGGCAGGTGCCACCCTCCTGGGGGCCCTCCCGCCGCTCCTCTCCCCTCCCGGGCGCACCTCCTTTGGAATGAGCCCGGTGAGGGCGAACTCGGGTCGCCGCTTCCTTGGCAAAGGCTCGTCTCGGTCCTTTAGCTCGTCTCGCAATTCTTGACTGGCACAGCTGCAGAAATAAACTCCGTTTCACTTTCTAAAGAAAGGCCATATCGGAGGAGATCATGGAATGCTTTGAATTTTCCCCAAATCTGGGAGCAATGAACATTCAGTTTCTTCACAGTGCGCTCCTAATCCACTCCCAAAGCTGCTATTAAGAAGGCTGGAATTGCCTCGTTTAACTGACACACGAGGTAACACAACCTCATTGCCGCTACCTCTAGTTAATGCCCTGACGGGGCGTGGGGAAAGCAGCACTGGAAGGACCCACTGCTGTGTATTTGAGGACTGATGCAGGTTTGAGCTAAACTTCCTACCAAGCAGCTGACTTTTTCGTATTTTATTATTTGAGACTTGTATCATCCTCTGGAGGAAATAACAAAGAATTTTCTACCAGGAGGTCTGTATGTCTACCCTGACCCTCAGCATAATTTATTTACTGCCATCCGACTTGGCTTTCTACCAAATCCCACAATTTATCATCAAAATATAACATTGGAAAGTACTCCAATGCTTCTCTATATGGTTGCTTTGGGGCTTTTCATTATATCATACATACATCTGCACAGAACAGGAACTTCAAGATAAAAGCTAACTTGGCAAGGAGGAATGTTTCTAACTATGCCTTATCCCTACTTGTAAAGCCACTATAGTAAATTAAATTAAAAATGTTTTAAGTAGGAACTTTACACAGCCTCTGTTCTTAGTTTGTCCTTAGAAAACTTTCAGGAGTTTGGCAGGGATTTATTTTGCATGAAGACATTGAATTTATAATTTTGACTGGATTATATGTATAAGCCAAATATTGTATTTGCAAGATTCATATTCAAAAATAAAACTAAAGTTGTAGTAAAATGAATCATTTATATTGACAAAACAGAGGGACCAAAGGAAAATCCTAAACAATGAGGTCTGGACTGTGTCTCTGGTAACCTTGAGAGACCTTGGCCTTTAATACCAGAAAGTAGGCAAGTTAGAGACGAAACCCTTGTATGTATGCCTTTTAAGTGTGCATGGAAGGTAAGAGCATCTGCTTTGTGAAAGTTATCTGACTGAGGACCTGACCTTTTCAAAACAAAGGGGGCAATAAATAAAGAGGGATGTGATAAACAAGGACCCACAGTTGCAAAGCTGGTGGACAAGGGACAGGGGAGAAAATGCCAAAACCCAAAAGTCTCGGGTTACTGATTGATGGGCCACTGAAGAGCTCCATAAGAAACTTTGGATGGGGTCACCTGGAGTTTGTAACTGATAAGGGCCAGACAAGTAGACAAAACTTTGAAAGGAATAATTAGAGGAAGGGGATCAGGAAGGAGGAAGATCAGACAGAAAGATGTATAACGGAGTTCAGTCATGTGTAAAGTCTGACAGAGCCCTCTGCTTGCTCACCCTGTCTTCTTATGGAAGCTTTAAGTGTCTCTCTGTGTAGTCTCCACTCTCCACACAGCATGTGTGGGGCCTGTAAGGAGCAAGTGCCGGCTCCTGACGGTGAATGAGGGGCTCAGTGCCAGCAGCTGGAGCGGACCATGGGTCACAGCCTGATGCCCGGGGCTGGCTGCTGGGGAGGTGGGTTATTCGCTTGTAAGCACCAAGCTCTACCAGCTGGTCTGTACTTGGGTCTTCTGCGAGTCCTACATGTAGGAGGCAGGGATGAAGGCAGCACCTTGTCTCTGGCCATCTGTGCAACTGTTCCTGTTGAGGTCCTGTGCCTGCAAAAGGGAAAGCAGCAGCTGCATCCCTCAGACTGGGATGGGCACAACAATCTGGCCTTTAGCAGACAGGCAGCAGAAACTCCAGGCCCTGGAGACAGTCACTGGTTGTAACATCTCGCACCACAATGCTCATCTCTGTAAGGAGAAATGAACTTCATGTCTGCTTTTGCTCATGGTTTCCCATCAGTGGCTTTGATCTCCTTATTCTCAGAAGAAAAAGGAATGAAGAATGAGCAGATGAACACTAATCACTTCAGAGCAGTTTCCTGTATAATTATTAATTTCCATTCAAAAAGCCTGATGAGAAAAATCAGGAAACATTAGGCTTCACATCACACTCTTGATTTATAACCGACTGCACTTGGTTTACTTGGTGAGGTTTTGGTTGCGGGGAGGCTTCAGAGGCTGAGTATCGCCACACTTACTGACCCATAACCACAGTCTCCATAGGTAAAGCCACCATGCCATTCACTTTGCCTTATAAAACGAGAAATGACAAACACTTCTTACTGAGATGGCTGTGAGTCCAGCATACCTGATCTTACACCCAGATGGTGAAAGATCATTCAAGATGCAATGGGGACTTCTGAACTGGATGACACCTGAGTTTTGTCAAGGTTCCTAGAGGTACAAGAGGCACTCCAGATTGTCAGCTTTATACATCAAAACTTGAACAGGACCAGTATCATTGCCTTGCTTGGAAAAATGATATAAAATCAAGTGAATCAACAGCCTACTTACAAGCACTTGTTTTAGTTGTGCTAAAAGTAGATAATCTTTCCAGTGGAATCCATGGTATGGTAAGAAATTTTTCCAAGGGAACATTCAACTCTGAAATTAAACACTGCACACACCCTTGCTTAGCCACTGATCAGCGTGAAGGCTGTAGGATGTATCCAGAAGAGAAATGCAGACTCATGGCTCCCACCTGCCCCTCCTTACCACAGAAGAGCTGTAATCACTAAACTCATTTCAGACAGCCACTGGTTCCCCATAGCACACACTGAGAGCTACACTAGCTAACTGGGGAGGGACCCAACCCAACTTTTCTTCATTGCCATTCTTCATTTTCTTCATTCTCTGTGCTTCGAGCTGTTAAAAATATTCTATATTTTTATATGTCCAGCATATGTCCTGTTTCTGCTCTGTACTCCTCCATGTGTTCCCCGTAACCTTCTCACTCCAGGGACAACTTCTTCCTCCTGCCAGAGGATGCTCTGATACATTTGGCAGTTTCTTGTGCTTTCTAGTGCTCACTAAAATTGGTTACTGGTTCTTCCCAACTTTTTTAATACTCATCTGAACAAGATTGCTGGAAGAGAACAGTTGGCTTAGAATTTGCCTCTCGTTCCCACCTTCTGTCTGTACTCACAGTCCACAGAAATGGTGCAGCATAGTTCAACTGGCCTTGAATAATTCAATTACACTGTTGCCCAGCATTGCCTACAGCACATAAACAAAAAGGCAGCTCAAGGGAATCCCATCTTCTGCTTGTGGGATTAGCCACGTGCTCCAGAGGGAGCAGAGACGTTACTCGTTTTGTATTTGGCCAGGATAAGACAAGATAAGAAAAGGGTAAAACATTGTCCAGAAAACAAGGTCTGGATATTGTCCTTGGGCACAGGGAGGTGACAGCACTGGGAAACTGACTGTGATTGTAGTAAGGAGTCATTTTAAAAGTCTAAGCTTTTGTTCAGCTTGCTCCAGAGCTTGTGTTTCATGATGGCTGCAAATGATTCAGGTATGAAATCTTTAATACGACTAAGTTTAAAAAACACCTGTGCTTTCTAAAAAACATAAGCCTCCAAATAAAAGTCTGACACTATCTCTCTGCCACAAAGACTGGCCAACATACAATCAAATAGGACTGCTGGCACAATTCAGTTTGGGTTCAAGAGGCCATTCATTCTACTGGTTTGTATAAAAAAGATCAGAGTGAGAATAGTATTTTCTCTCCAGCATGTTACAACTCAGAATACGTTTTAGAAGCCTGTAAGAAAGCCATCACAATGACAGAGTTTGGTGTGCAACCGCTTGCACAGAGCTAGTCAAATTCTCATGTTTCAATACCAAATAATGGACAACAAACAGTTAGTTGGTTGTTGGTTTTGTTTTGTCTTTCTTTTATTTTTTTGCTTCTAAAAATTGTTGAGAGAAATGCCTGGACCTTTTAGCTCATTACTGGGATATTTTGTCACAATTTGCCTCATAGAAGATAGTGATTCTAATATCTTAGAAAACTGATATACTTACACATTTTCTTTCCTGATGGTAAAGTGCGTTTGCAACTCTAGCTTCCTTGGGCCACAGCTTCTTAATTCTGTTTTAAAGTTGCAGGTTATAAAAACCCTATCATTAAAATATTATGATATGTTGCCCTGCCAAGAGCTTAAATGTTCTCCAAGGAAAACCTTGCTTTAGTGCATCCTTCCTTTCCCCTTTTCTGACTTGAAAGCCTCTCAATTTTGCTGTGAAGTTATAGGACTCAAGAAGCCTGGTGAGTTCTGCAGTACACTGAGATCCAGCTCTTTTTTCTCCTGGCCTTCTCATTCACGCCAGCCTCACAGATTAATTTTAACGTTTTGGGTGAGAAGAAATGATCTGTGCTACATTAATTAGAAACCTCAAAAATAGGTTAGGCAATTATCTAATTATTTGCTTGGCAGTAGATTTGCAGTTTGGTAATATGTACTGGAAGCCCATCTTGAGATCCAGTGTGCTTTCCACAGGCTGCAGTCTCCTCAGAGGCTTATCTTCTGCAGCACAGAATGCCTGCTTCCAAAACTATCTGGGTCTTCTGTGTACACTGCCTTTCTCCTCTCCCTTGCCCATGCTGTTCTTTCTTAGGCACTTTGGCACAGAGTTGCCAGAGGCTCAGGTTTTGCCTTGCAGAACATATGTAACACTGTAGGTAGAGCCTTGCTGTGCCAGTACCCAGCAATAAAGAACAGCAATTTTGTCTCCTTTTGCCTTGAGAACTCTGCGAATTTTTGTAATCACTTTAGTTCTCCCAGCTAAACCTTGTACCCCAATTTACACCAAGGGGGATAGAAGAACTCTGGCTTCCTGCACCCTGCTGGCTCAGAGTACCTGAAGATACTAAGTGGAGACACCACCACTGATTGAAACTGTTATCAACCAAACTGATAAGTGCAGGTGTCCTCTATCAGAGTAAAATTCATCATCTCTTCCTCCATCAGGCTAATGAGCCCTTTAGCACCTCATATCCTAGTAATTTCTACTCTACACAAACTCTTCTCCAAGTCTTTTTGATAAATTAATTCTCTGCTCAACTGACAATGCTTCCAGTCCTTTAAGTATGTTTACTGTTTCTCTCAGTAACGTAGGGATCTAGACAGTTTTGTAAAAGCCTTTAAAACTGCAGGCATAACAGCATTTATTCAGTCAAGGGACACAGTATTGGGATTGTACCCCCCATTCCTCTTCACTACGCAAATGAAAACATCCCGAGATTTACACTTGACCTTTTACTATGCCAACCCAGTGGAAGGTCATGCTTGAAGGTTTTTTTTGTCTTTTGGCCTGAATGCTTATGCTGGATACAGTATTAAACTGACTGGGACATTTTATCCATAATCTGTAGCCAATTATAGAACATAAATTACAGCATATGAGGATGAGACAGGGTTGTTGGATAAATTGGTTGTTATGTTGCCAGCAGTCTCTCTGCCTGCCAGGTTGCTTGAGCAAAGGAAATTTCAGTAACAGGTTTTAGTATTCTGTTGAGTTTGCGGTCAGAGAGGTCACAGGTCTTTGATTGATAGGAAAGGCAAACCTTCTAAGAAAAGCTAATATACATCAAATAACATTTATTTCCTTTTAGTTCCATTAGTTAGATTAGTTAATGTTTAATTTATGGATTCAATTGACTATGGCTCAACACTGGGAAAGTTGCCAGATTTTATCCCCTTTTTCACTATGTGATTATGGTTTTTTTCCCCTTCTTGTAAAAGCTTACTGTTTTTTCTTTTGGTAAAGGAGATAGTTTTGATCATCAAGCATGTTCTGTTTACAAATTTGTTTGGATTATTTTTTTGCTTATACCTAGTAGAAGTCATGATCATTTTGTTGATGCCTTAAGGTCCATCTATTTTTTTGATTTTCCTAATTTTTATGAGCTTTAGAAGTAGTTATATAGTAGAAGTAGATTTAGAAGCAGCAGCCTTTATTCCCTTACCCTTAGCATAGTAACTATACACATTCCCCAACCCTATTACCCCATTCCATGCTCCCCATATCAATTATCCCCTGAATTCCCTTAGAAAATGTTTAGTCTCTTGTCTCTATTTTGTTTAGAGAACACTTGTACCTTGGCCTAAACCGCAGTGTACAGTCAAACTATGGGTAACCGTATACCCTTTGTGCTCTGAAGAAGATGATGGTCGATGAAGAGAGCATCCCAAAAAACCCCCAGCCCCAATTCCCAGGGGGTGGGATGGGGTGTGGATCAGGGCAAAAGCCACAGGGTGGGAAAACCTCAGATTGGACAGGCAGTATTATAAATTGTAACCTCTGAGACACGGGGGGCACGTGCACATCTTGTAATCTTATGCCTAGGCACAAATTAAAAACCCTTTCCTTATCTCACCTTCAAAACTAATTTGCCTCAGAGTTTTTTCTCCCTGAATTTTCTTTTAGGTATCGTTGTCTTCTATTGACAATCTCAGTCCAGTAATAAATCATCTTCTTCTGTTCTATAGAGAACCCATACTATTTTAAGTAAATAAGAATTAAAACAACACATCTTCCATAACTAATTTTTTATTGTCCGTAACTTACACAAGAAACACTTCCCAGTTTTGTATTTTTAGGTGCCAGTCAGGTTTCAAGCAGTAACTCACACTTTACCTGTGGGCCTGCTTAGACTTTCCCCCAGTTGCACTTTAAGCCAAATGCACCAAAAAACTGAGCACTGAACTGTCACCACCTTTAAAGCAACTGAATAGTATCATCCTCATTGCTTTGAATATCTGTGGAGTTATCCCTCTTTTCCTGCTCTCTTCCAAGTCTGCTGGACTCTTTAGCAAACTCCAGGGCATGCCATCCAGTTCTTCTCACCAGTGTTCACCACAGGCAGAGGCTTGCCATGGAACTTTACAGAAACTTCCAGTCTCACATGTATTTTTTTCTATGCTAAAAAAAGCACTTAACTTTCTCATAATGTCACATCCTCTGCTCATTTATCTGTCTACTACTTATTATGGAGTTCCCAATGGAGATCACTTGCTGCTAGCCAAGCCTGCAGAATGTGCCATAGGAGATGGTGGCTTTATACTGTGAAAATGTCAACTGTTTGTCCCCTTCAGCTGTCTGTCCTGAATTCCCTTGATGATTGATTTGCTGAGCACACAATAGCAATTCAAACACAGTTAGCCAATACCTGCCTTTTTCTGCAGCCCACGCAGAGGCAAAATGCAAGTACTGTACATGCAATATAACACCTTTTATATACACTATATGTAATTACAGGTCCGTGGTGTGTCCTTCATGAAGTGCAGAGATACAGCACATATTGGTTTTTTGCTACTTCAAGAGCAAGGGAAACACTTCTGTACAGTGCTGATGGTGCAGAAAGTTTAATTGGATTGTTCATTCCAGTTTATAAATCTTCTGTATGTATTAGGAAACGTAGCTAGGAAATTTAGATTTAAAGCTACATAAGATGTAGCCACCAGTGCCAGGTGTATGTGCAGGGTGGTGAGACTGAAGCTTTCTAATATTGCATATTTTATATTGTCTCTTCTAAAGAAAAAAAGATCAAGGCTGCTAACATTCTTCTCACTGTAGAAACCAACGATATGCTCAGCTTCTCTTCATCACGGTCTTCTCCAAAATGTCCTCCTAAGATCCCTCATGACAGAAGTAACATTGATAATTTAAGTCATATATCTAATTTTTCATCCTCTGCTTTGTATAGCAAATCACATAATAAATACCAGTATAATTCTACTGAAATAGCATTATTTGACAACTGATCCCCAAGTGCAATATATACATCACTTCAAAAGCATGTCCCACAATCACACTGCTTTCTGCTGTGTGTCCCCATATAGGTTATCAATGTATATTGCTGTAAAGCATTTTATAGGCATGCACATCTGAACATGTTTGATTATAGCCTGAAGCAACTTTAGGAAATCCTGACTGAGCCAACATTGCAGAGATGTCCCAGCTCACACTGGTATTCAGCAATGGACTAGTAAAGGCATAGAGAAACTATGATTGCAATACGACACAATTCTAACTCCTCATCTCCATTGCAACTCATTTAGTGTCAAACACCTATTTACAAACCTTTGGAACACAAGTGGCTTAGTCTTAGCATTTGGAAACCCCATCTCTGCAGACCAGAATGACACAAATTTGTCACTTTGGAGAGCAGTACCTTCTATCTTCTTCTAACTCAGCATCTCATTCAGCAATGTTTAAAGTGATTCTGACAGTGCTCTGAAATTAAGTCAAACTCAGTGGGGCAAGCTGGTAGGTGTGTAACAGTTCAATGCCATTCCTGTGCATCCTGCAGCTTCCTTGTTGCACATTCCTGTAGTGAAGTACCTATCACTGTTTGCTCGGCTTCTCAGTATCTAACTTCCTTTTCATTTTTAACATAAAAATCACCAACATGACATTCTCCAAACCCAAGCATACTTTGAAAATGCAAATCTGCGTATTTTTCCCCTTCCCCTTTGCTATTTGCTATATATGAGCCTTTAAACCACTGAACTGCCACTCGGGATAGCTTCATATTCGTAAGATAGCACCCCTCACTGAGAGTTTTACCATGCTGATGGAGACATCCTTAAAGCACTGACAGAATACCCTGATGATAGCTCACTTCATTTGGAGTGGGGCTGAGCCACTGATTTACAATTAAAAAAAAAGAACAAAATTTGCAGTCAGGAATTCTTCCCTCAGTTAAACTTGTCAAAACACCTCCTGTGAGGTGGACTGCTCAAGAAATATTTGGAATTATTAAGTCTAAAGAGTTTAAAGCCTCAAACTATTATGTCCTCCATGCAGCAGCAACACAAAGCAGAAGTAAAACACTCTGAAAGATGTGTGGTGCACCACTGTGTGGTCCTCTCAAGAGACATTTACACTACATTAAATCTTCACATAAGAAAATGTGTTCCAGCATGATCACAGAATCAGCCAGGCTGGGAAAGTGAAGGACTTGTGATCCTGCTTCCACATGTTGACCTTTTGCTGCACACATGACTTCTGACCAAGTTTGACCATAGTCTAGTATTTGCATGATGTGATTGCAGAAATCCAAAACACATGGCAATCTCTGGGTATGTAAAACCTGCTCCTCTCAGTCACCAGGCTTTGGAACCTTCAATCATGCATCTCTACAAAGTATTTTTTATATTCAAGGCAGTACAAGTTAAAGTGTTTTAATAATTACAAAACCAATCACTAAACCTGCTGTTCTGCATGCCTACTAAGGACTTGCAGAAAAAGAAATGTTCCTAAAACATCACAAAGGAGTTCCACGGTTAACAGCATGACTTGGATGACTTTGAACTGCCTCTCTGTAGCATATGAATATAAAATAGCACAGTATTGATTTACCCGCTCAATTCTATCAAGTGCTGAGCACACTCCAGAAAAGCACTTAAATACTTTTTAGTACTAGTATTACTGTTCAAAAGTGTTCAATACCCAGGTCAAATCTGAGTAACATCACTTTTGTTTATTAAAAAGACAGGTTTCTCTTTTTTTTTTTTTTAATTAAATAATTACGTGTTCAGAGAAGACAGCTATTTGAGCCTCTGTCCCTGAAAACTGCAGAAAAGTTCAGCAAAATGAAAGAAAATATTTAAAATTTCCACTATGATTAAGATTTTTAAGTGTTTTAAAAATAATTAGCTAGGTGTGATGGTGACAGATGGTAACCATGAAGGTGGACTCTCACCTGTTAAAGACAACTGTGAGAGTCTCATACTTAATGTAACACCAATATTAACTCTACTCTACACAGGCCATAGACTTTCCCACTTATGGAGAGACAGATAGCAGTCACGTAGAATTTTACAGTAGTCTGTTTCTGTTCACAATTTTTCTGCACTCGGACAATACGGAAGCACAACTGGCCAGCTTCATGTTATTTGGTGATTCCATTTTTTTTTTTTCTTAAAAACAAAATCCCACCTCATTCAAATGCAAACCCAGTTTTTTATGCTTAGTCTGAGAGATCTTCTAGAGATTTCACAGTCCCTCAGTTAATGCACAACCTACAGCTCCAAACTCACTGGGCACAGAGGAGGACTCATCACTAGGTTACCTGGTAAAACAGGTGTGTCTATATGAGGAACACATACAATCTTCCAGCTTTCTGGATGAGAGTTCCACAGAGTTACCTAAGATTGAATAAAGATCTGGAAGGGAAGCTCCAAGGAAAACCTCCTGGCTGCAAAACCAGTTTTGCCAATTACAATCTCATGTTGGGACACTTCAAGCTTACAGTCAGGAAGAGGTTACCTTGCCAGTCAGCTTTGAATAAGCAAGATGAGTAACTAAAGTGAACTAAGAACAGAGAAAACAAGAGTTCTGGCATGTGCTAGACAACTGAAATACCTCAGCTCCCAGGGTATGGATTATTATGGATACAGGAAGTACCACCTATTTCAGGCAGCCCTTCTCTTCCCAGGGAAGCAGAAGGAAAGAGCAGTTGACATTGGTGCAGCCACATTTGGGAGCTTTTCAGGAGTTGTATGTGTGCAGATCAAATGACAGAAAAGGTAAGGAGGCTCAGAAGAAGGGACAGTGAACTAGAGAGCCTGAGCACCTCTGAGTATTTTTTAAATGAAAAAAAGTTTAAGGAAATACCTAATCACAATGTATACAAATAAGAAATTCCTATAGGGAATAGCTTTTCATTAGCAAACTTACTAATTTTCTACTTTATATTATTTAGTTAGTTGAAGCTATAAATAAGATAACTTTAAATCAGGATGATTTAACTCTTAACCTAGAATCTGTAGCTTTTCATAAATCGTAACATTCTCTCTATCCCATTTGGAAAGATGTCGCCTCCTTTCTAGTAACCAGAGATCATAGAATACCAGGTTGGAAGGGACTTCAAGGATCATCTGATCCAACCTTTCTTGGAAAAAGTACTGTCTAGACAAGATGCCCAAGCACCCTGTTCAACAAAATCTCTAAAGTGTCCAATGTTGGGGAATCCATAACTTCCCAGGGGAGATTATTCCAATGGTTGATTGTTCTCATTGTGAAAACTTTTCCTCGTGTGTCCAATTAGAACCTCCCCAGGATTAACTTGTATCCATTACCCCTTGTCTTTTCCACATAACTCCTTGTAAATAGGGACTTTTCATCTTCTCCACATCCACCCTTTTAATACTGGATTGTGGTGATAAGGTCTCCCCTAAACCTTCTTAATGCTGAACAAACTCAGTTCTCTCAGACTTTCCTCCAGTGACAGGCTTCCCAGTCCTGTTTCATCTTTGTTGCTCTTCTCTAGACTTTCTCCAGCCTGTCCATATCTCTTCTGCATAGTGGGCACCAAAACTGAACATGCTATTCCAGGTGTGGCCTGATGAGTGCTGAGCAGTGTGGGATAATGACTTTTTGATCTCTACTGGTGATGCCCTTGTGGATGCAGACCAGCATCCTGTCGGCTTTCTTTGCCACAGCAGCACACTGTTCACTGATATTGATCTTATTGTCCACCTGGATTCTCAGGTCCCTTTCCACAGAGCTGCTCCCAACTGGGTAGAGTGCAGCCTGTGCTGCACGCCTGGGTTATGTTTTCCCAGGTGCAAGACCTTACACTTGTTGAACTTCACTAGGTTCTTGTTAGCCCATTTTTCCAGTCTATCCAGGTCTTCTTGCAGGGTGGCTCTCCCTTCCCACTCAGGTGGTATCATTGGGAAACTTATTGAGGTACACTTGAGCCCATCTTCCAGATCACTTATGATGATATCAAACAGCGCTGGGTCCAACATCGATCCCTGGGGGACCCCACTCATGACAAGTTGCTGGTTTGAAAAGAAGCTCTTTACCAACAACCTCTGGGTGCTGCCTGTCAGCCAGTTCCCCACCACCACATAGGCCACTTGTCCAGACCGTAGCCCATCCCTTTCTCCAGGAGCAAGCTGTGGGAAACTGTACTGAAAGCCTTAGAGAAATCCAGGTAGACAACGCCCACCACTCACCCCACATCAAGCAAGCCAATTACTTTGTTGCAAAGGATCATCAGGTTTGTCAAGCATGATTTGCCCTTGATGAATCTGTGCTGGCTTTTCCCAGTCCCATGCTTCATATGATAGCCCTCAGGAGGATTTATTCCACAATTTTCCCAGGGACTGAAGCAAGACTGATGAGCCTGTAATTTCCTGAATCCTCATTTAAGTCCTTCTTGGAGATGGGAGTGACATTCTTCTTCTTCTTCCAGTTCTTCTTCTCAAAGCCTATGGAGAGCAGCCTTGCAATGGTATCAGCCAGTTCTCTTGACACCTTCAAGCAGGTGTCCCATTGATTCATAAGGGTCAAGATCCTGAAATAGTTCACATACTCTCTCCTTCTTCACTGACAGTAGCGGATCTGTGTTTGTCTCAGCCCGGATTTTTCTTCCCAAGGCCAGTGGCCCAGCAGTGCTGGTGAAGACAGAAGTGAAGGAAGCGTTGAGAACCTCTGCCTTTTCAGCATTGTTAGCAACTAATTCACCTCTCTTGTTCATCAGCAGGATGGTATTTTCCTTCTGCCTGTCACTTCTGTACCTGAAGAACCCTTTCTTGTAGTTTTTGACATCTCTGGCAAAATTCAATTTGAGCTCAGCTTATTCTTTTCTAACTGCATCATCGGCTGAGCTTTTTCTTTCCTAATTGCATCTGTGCATGCCCTAGCAATGTCCACGTAGTTTTCAACAGGTATTTATCCACTTCTTCATCTCTGGTATGCTTTGCTTCTGAGCAGACTCAGAAGCTCTCAGTTAAGCCAAAGGGGTCTCTTGCTCCACCTATTTCCCTTATCTTTAAAGGGGATGAACTGTTTTTGTGCTTTCAGAAGTGTGCTCTTAAAAACTGCTAGCACTCACTCGCTTCTGTGGAAGCTTCTCATGGAATCCCTTCCTTCTTGAGAAAACTCACTGCAGGAATTTCAGACATGGCTGCAGGTATTTCCCCCACTCAATAACTGCCTCTGCATACAGGTGAAAATGGGAGGTTACCGATCTTTCGCACTGCCTTTGGAGACAGAGCAGAAGCAAACCTTGCACATCTTCTTGGATATACACCCAGCCACTCAGCTGCAGACAGACCATCAGTTGATACAGCTCCTACTCTTTTGGCTAACTGGCTGCAAGTCAGAAAGGCACTGGTCTCCAGAGTCACATGCCTCTTCAAAAGCTACATTAAAGCCTGGCTGACTGAGAGCAAAACTGAGTTACAGAATCACATCAGAGAGGAGTTATCTCCCATCCAGAGCTTTGCTTGCAGACATAGTTCAAGGCACAACTTCATTCGTTAGCTACGTAGGCAAGGATGGCCAAGGAAATAGTAGTAATGAAAAACAAGCTGTGGCAGCCTTTGTCAGAATGGCCTCTGAAAAAACAAAAAAGAGCAGCTCCCAGTAACAACATATTTAGTTTATACTTCACCAGATATTTGAAATAAGGAATCACTTAACTCCAAGTCAGAACCTGTTGAAGAGGGGAACTACCGTGTGTGTAGAAGACAGGGAATCATCTCAAACTAGTCCGTTTTCTGAGTTCATTGTAGTGATCCGGTTCTGGTGATCCATGACTTACCTTCTACCATGGACTGAATTAAAAACACTGAGGCAAGTTAAGAGATTACTTGATGCTACAATTAACACAGAAAATGTACATCTTTGAGCTGATGTTCCTAGGCATTTTTCTTTAAGAGAATTGTATGAAACCCTGAAGCCATGACTTTCATGTTAAGAGTTTTAAATGCATTTTTCTTTTCCAGAAATACACTAACATTAAAGACATCACAGTTTCAGTAAAGAAACTGATTTTCAGTGCACCAGAGACCTTCACTTTGGTACAACTAGCCAGAAATTTAAAACAGCAGAAGTTCAATAGTTTCCTCAACTGAAGGGACCCACTATGGAGACTAGATAATTTTAGTAATTCAACCAAGTTTCAACAGGAACAACCCGTGAACCATTAATAACGTGATATAAAATACAGATAACAATAACTCCCACCCTCCACCCATGAAAAAATAGAAGTTGTCCCACTTTGCTCCCAGTGTCCATCCCAATTAACAGCAGTTCTGTTAGTCCTGTGGTAAATAAAATCTATTGTGTTACCACATGACTTACAAGTTAAGAACTATCGGTCATGCAGCCTTTCCTGGTCCTTCCCCCCACCCAAATTCACTTGGCTGATGTTCTTAAATGAAGCAATTCACTCAGAATTTTAACAGTAAAATATTTTTAGCAGAATATTTTAAAAAGTAATTTAATGTTTTAGGGTTTTTTTTCCCCCCTTCCATTCACAGCAGAACAATGAAGAAATCTTTCAGTACTGGCTTGAAAAACTGGAACTGCTCTTCACTGGTACTCAATGGTCACCAGAAGGAGACTTACATGTACAAGTGGCTGCAAGAGACTTGTGTTTTTTTAACAGCTGAAATCTTGACTGGCAACCAAGTTGAGTTAAAAGCAAAACAACTATGATTAATAACAGATGAAAGTCTGCTTAAATCGTGTACTCTGCTGTCTGCACTTTTCAAAAGCCTTGTTCACAGGACGATCCCATGGCTAGGAACTATTAATAGGGCAGCTTCAAATGAGATACAATTCAGTTACAACACAACAGTACTAGAAGTATTTCTATAAATTTTGAAATGTTTTTAATATGTACATTCTTTCTTAGTAAATATTAAAGTAGTGCTCTTTTCCTGCACTTTTTTCTTTAGACTTCTAAAAGGGCATCAGAAATACAGTTTTCATCCCCCTCCAAACCAATGCAGTTACCTTTGTAACAAGCACATATGAATTCTGTACACCTTTCCCTCCCCACAAAAGAAATAAAAATATGCCATGACTATCCAATTACACATCATCACAAGTTTAAATTACACATACAAATAATTCCAGAGTATTTAGAAAAAAACAACATACTGGATTTATGGAACCATTCCATGCATTCAAAAAAAAAAAAAAGAAAAAAAGAAGAAAAAAAAATTTTAAGTTTTTAAGTTTCTTTAAATGGTGTTTTTCACTCTGTCCAAGTACCAAAGTCTGGATTCAGTGTATCATTAAGACTAACCACTGCTTTAGTCATAGAAACATGACAGTACACAGATAACCAAGTTTCTATTTATAGACAATATGATATACAGTTACTACCTCTTTAATGAATGTCAAATAAAGCAAGTTTCGCTTTCTAAGACACTGAAACTGCACATTAAGAAAACAGTAAGAGGTGCTGCTAAATAGGTAACAATATTTTGGAAGGAAGGCTATGTATTTATATGATCCCGCTTAGCAGTAGCAGTTAATTAGCAGGGTTCCTATGTTTTAGCTAATTTGTTTCTTTTTCCAGAATGACAAGCTATTCAAGAGCTAGCACTTACTAACCCAGAAATATCACCAATTTTATCTTCAAGAGGAAAAAAGAATTTATGCAGTGAAAGCCCTTGGGGGCAGTTTCTTTCATTACATAAAATCTTTGTATTTTCTACAAAAGAGGCTCGTAGCACAACATACAGATTGGAAACAGACATTTCAGACATACATTAAAAACCTGAATTCAAAGGGTATTCTTTTAACCTTTACTATGAAGACCACACGTAAAATTATCATATTTACATGCAAAGGACGCTGCATGATTTCATAATATCCTATTTTTCATGTTTGCCTTAAGATACTCCTTGAAAAGTTGTATCAGTTCTAAATTTATTTTACATGAATCTTGACAGATATCACTCTCTAGCATTACTCCCTCCCAGTAAATAAATCAATACTGTCAATATGCTCAATTTATTTTAACAAATGAATTTAGAGTGTCATATGTTCCTGATATACAGGGGTTAATACCTGTGCAAGTGAGTATCCATTTATCAGGAAAGCTCTCAATTAGCAAGGTGCATTTTCAGTACAATCAAACCCAGCTTGCTGCATTACCTGTTCTTGCCCTGAAACACTGTCAAACTGCAGTTGAGTACAGTAAGAGTACAAGATTGTTGATCAGTACCATTCATTACAGCTGTTAATAATTCTGTTTGTGCCGCAAAATCAGAAGCCAACATTTGAAAAGAAATCTTGGCTCTTCTTCAACTGAATTTACCAGGTGATGTTAACTACCATCCTCATCAAACAGATATTTGTAAAGGCTATTTACAGTGCACATGGCTGAGCATGTGCCCTACAGACACAAACACATCTGCCAGTTGGATACCATGTCATTACACAGTACCTGAAAATGACAACACATCTTAAATGCCATTTCAATTAACAGTTTCAAGCGGGAAATGGTCTTTATTTTACAACTGCTATACTTGCATCATTTTTTATTTTTTTTTTATATAAAAACACTAACTCCTGTCCAGAAGTCTAGACACATTCTACATACTACAGGTTAAGGCAGTAAAAAAATGTGTTCCTGATAACTGGTCTTGACAATGTCAATTAAAGCTGTCTGAAGCTACTCCAGTTCTCCAACAGATCTTTGAAATCCCAAATAATTTGAGAGTGAAAAATTAACTTTGCTTTCTTTTAGTAATAGAGACATAACAGAATTTGGTATGCTAAGTTAACAAGTGTTAAGGGAAGGAAACATTTCATTTCAGTTCATTCCATGAGTTTAAAAGTGGAAAGAATACAGTTTTAGATAGGACTCTGAATCAACCAAGAACTGTAAGGAATGAAGGAGAAAACCAATTTTATGCACATTACTGCATTCTTAAAAATATACTGTTATCTTCAATAATTCAAGTAAGGTAGTAGACATTATAAAAAATAACTTCATGAACCATACTCAAGTTTCAAATCACATTCTCAAACTTTTAACCCAAAGCAGTTTTATTGTGTTAACTTCATATAATAAACCATGAAGGTCTCACTGTACAAATGGTTAATGATTTGCACTTGTGATTCCTGTAACAGCTAGCAGACTTGCTAACCAACTTACTGTAAAGATATGGCAGATTATGTATTTAATCAAAGCACTTTGATTTAGGCATGAAACAAATTCAGATGGTTGACATTCTGTGCTTCTAATGCATCACTCATAAGAGAGGCAAGAAACACCCACTACTGTACAGACAATTATTTTTACAGAAAACCCTTCCTTGAAATTAATCTTTTATCCGCAGCTGTAGATGAGAGTATAATCTGTTGTAAACAGGGCACTGTGTTGTAAAACCAGTTTTTTTTTAATTAAGATCTCTCTCCAAAAGTTGGAAAAACAGACTCTTCAGAATGTCTTTCAAATGTAGCATGTTCTGTTTGCTATATCATAAAGTTACTTTCATTTGATTCCTTTTAAAGATGTTTGTGTTCACAGCAGTTCTGTTTTTAAAAAGTGTTTGAAATTTTTATAAAATTCTGTACATGTTCACAAATTATTGCATAAACAGCATAATCTTCATGACAATATTCAGCAACACATGTCCATCTCAGGAACCTCACGTTTCCCTTCTTGCTTTTTTCTTCTTTTTAACTTGTTTGGGGGATTCCCAGCTTTCTTCAGACTTCGCTAAAAAACAAAACATAACTATAGTGTTAGGACTGGGAATGTTTACACAGAATTGTAACTTTTATAATCCTGGATAGTACACACGATATTATTATGAAGTAATTCAGAACAATCAACTAGCAGTTCTATTCACCTGCTTCTTCCAAATAGTTTAATTTGAAGTACATCTAAACCAACATTTGCCAATTTCAACCTACTTTTTAACCCCACAAACACATAGAGTGATACACAACAAAAGTCATTTATTTTGCACATGTATTATTTACAAAAGAGTCACTGTTATTTTCTGGTTAACTAAAAAATAATGTACATGTACACAATTGACATTAAATGCTCACTTTTACCAGATTACACTGGTTTTAGTCACTATATATGTGACATGTCAGAAGAGTTTTTTTAAAAATAATGAACTATGCAAAGATGCAGTTCCAATAAGAAACTATATTCTTTTCATAAAACAGACTGCCTTAAAACATGCTGGCTGCCAAGAGTGGTAAAACAAGTAAAATAGTGTATATACTGAACATAAGAGATGTGCTTTCAATTGTTGAGACATGAATCAGTACAAAAGATTTCATATTTTAGAGCCAGAACAGAAAGGCATCAGTTGACACATTGACTTGAAAGATTCCATTGTTTCACGTATTGAAAACCAAGAAGCCAATTACTGCAGTTGAAGGAGACCATTATTATGAAGTCATAATTCTGCAATCATTAAAAACTCATTTAGTACTTTAACACTTAGCCAGGAACTTATTATGGATTGTCAGTATTTATTAATTTCATTAAAAAGTCTGATTCAAAACAACTTTTTTTTTTTTTTTTTAAGCAATGCCTTTGACATCCTGACTTCCTTTCCAATTCTCCCATATTACTGTGTGAGTACTTCGGTAGAAGCACTTTTGCAGCGTACAGCAAGAAGGTACATTTGACATTTTTGGGCACAGCATATTTTCAAAAAACAATATACCTGCAGCAATTCAGCCTGATCTATGTGCTGTTAAGCTACAACAAAAAAATAAGTCCATCACCCAATACCTTTCTATTACAATATAAGCAACTGTTTTCCTATATGATTACATGGGAGCATACAGAAAAAGATGCTAATGAGCTAAGTTGAGAAGTCAAAAAACCCCAGTAGGCTGAAAATTGAATTGTTAGTATTTTTTCAAAATTTTTGGTAGCTAAATATCCTGTCAACTGCTATGTCAGCAGCCATCTGTTCTCCACTGAAGGCTCACAAGCAGGCCTTTGAAACAGTGTTGGCAGAACTCCTCAGTCGCAGCATGGAGCTCAAGTCCTCATGGTGTACGTGAGTACCTCCAAATGTCTGTTAAGGACTGGACAAGCCCAACAGACATTTTCAGTCATTCAAGCATATGAAGCCAGTTTTTCCTCACAATGAAAACAAATATATCAAAGCGCTTCAGAGGAAGTTAAAAACATGGCAAGATGCATAAATGAGATACACAAGTACCCGATATGGCACTCTAAAACTCAAAGCCCAGGGCAAGGCATTCTGACTGTACATGCTCTATGGGGAAAAAGCACAAAGGAATTGCACCAAGAGATACTTACTCTGTGGAGGAGGCACACTGTTTTGCTTAATATTAGGACTAGAAACATCTGTCTCTTGCAGCATCTGTGGCACTTGGGAAACGATCTTGTCAGAATTGCTCTCTGATACAATTACAGATGGCTCAGTAGAAACAGCAAGTGAAGGAGCCTCCTCAGACTATTTGAGAAACAGAAAAAAAGTTTCCAAAAGTTTTTTAAGTCATATAAAATAATTACTCTTACATGGTGTTATTTTAGCTGTATACTTAGCAGCTGCTGAGAAGATGGCATTGAAAAATTAAGCCAATATTAAAATCCTACAAAATTTTAAATTGAGGCTATAATACTAGGACTGCCATCTAGTGCCAAAATTTTTAGTTGCATAGAAGTAAAGATAAACCACACAAATAAATTCTTAAAATATATCACATGCAAAAAAAGGGAAAACAATCTAGAAATCACCAAGACCCTAAAAAAGATTCTTGAATAGTTATTCAAGAGAGATGTAAGACAGTGACATATATGCATTTGGTTGCAAGGCAAACAGGCCCAAATACACAACTCAAAACTCAAATCAAACTTTTATTTAAAAAGGATTTGCAGTCATTCCTATCAACTGCTCAAAACACTCTGTATGCTTCTTTAGAATAACAAATATTTGCGAGAGCAGTCAGCAAGTATTTCAGTGGAAACTACAGGAGAAATAACTGCCAAGATACTCGCAGTATTTTCCAGTTATCTAGTCGGTTTTGAAGGTTCCCACTACAGAGACAAGACATAACTGTAACTTAGTGTGTAGCACTTATTGTAATTAAAATTACAGCAAAACATAAAAAAAAATTTATATTCCAATAGGAAAGTCAGAATATAAAAAAAGTACGATCCCACAGCAAGTCAACAAATGACAAAAGGCTTCAAAAAAGAACGTATTAGAATTGTGTCTTAGCCAAGTAATAAAACCCAAACTTTAGGATGTTATTAAGAAGCCATGGCTATAGTTGTGCCACAACGGCCAAGACCTGGAACTCTGACAACAAAACAGTGAAGTTTACACCCAGCCCTTGATGCAGATGTACACAGATCCTACGTTACAGTCACCAGTTTGTACTGTTTCCATCGCTATAATGCAAGCATCTCAAAAATTCAGTCAGAATACAGAAAAGAGCAAAAAGATATAATTTTCTTTTAATCAAATCACACTAAGCAAGAAATTAAACAACTTTAATTGAAAAAAACAAACACATGAATTTAGAGGATAGCAGTTCTCTAACCTTTTATGAATAGTCTGCTGTACCCTTACACAGACTGAAACAAGTTTTTTTAATAACTATAATTGCAGTATTTCTCTTAATCTACTGAAAAATCAGTAATCTCAAATATTTTTTAATATATCGACCATGCTGATAAAATGAACTCCCATCCTACAGGAGTTCCAAGCTTAGCTAATTCTTATGTTGCCTAATGGTTAGCAATCATCAGCTACATAAATAAGGGAGCTTTAGCACAATGAAATGTGGTTTCTAAAACAAAAGGAGGACATAAAGTTTCTAGTGCAAGGTAATCAATTCAGGTAACTGGTATCAAAGTTTTGTTAGGACAGCCACACTCCACCAGCAGGTAAAGAAACTCAATTAAGATTTTAATGGCTCAGCTCTCTTAGGTTGACTAACAAACATGTTGTAGCTTGAATATTACAGCACGCAGTATTACTGACAATGTAATGATATAGGTACATACAGCACTATCTGGACATTTTTCCAAATATTTCTATCTAAATTTTGGATACAGAAAAGTGGGTAGTGATACCAAACATTAAAAATTGGGCACTACTCTTTTCTAGGATATTCTCTGTTAACAAATCCGTTCAGAAAGTAGACCTGTAACAATGAATAAAGCCTACTTGAAGATATAAAGTTATATGCATAATTATATGATTTAGTAATGAAGCAGTAACTTGTCGAAGCATTACAAATGAAGGATTTCCGAAGATATCTCTTCATTTAAAACTAAAACATGCCTGCTGATAAAATGCAAAGTTTCAATGAAGCCCAATGTATAACATGGGAAAAACAGTGTGATGTGAAACAGAAATGTTCAACACTCAGGTGTTTCTGGTGTCTATGAGGATATCCTAAATAATAACTTATTTGTACTCAGTTTATTTTCCCTTATATTTGGTTCTCATGTTTTGGAGCATTTGCTGAAGCAAGACTAAATTACCTACCTTGGAAACTCAAGTCATCCATTTCACACATCAATCACTGATTGTTTCTAAAACTTTTTGGAACAGCTGAGTCAAACAATATTGGAAGGCATCTCTGCCTGTGTGAAATTACAATGAAGCCAAATCTGACGGCAAGGAGATTTGATAAAGACTGACAGACCATCTGCATTGTCAGATACAACAATTCGCAAGCTGTCCTTTATCAACTCCAGTTCCAGAGAATGCTAGTAATAGTTTCATTTATCCTCTTCCCCCATACCAAGTTTAATTCAGTCACCACTTGCACAGACATACATAGGCACATATATGAACACATGGAATTTAAGATTCAAGAGTAACAGAAGCTCTCGAGCCCCTCAAAAATAGCACAGTGTGGGTCTACATCACCAAATCACCTAGGAATTTCGGTATGATTATAAACACTAAAGAATTGAGGAAAGTCTGCTGAAACTGGGCTTGTATTTTGACAGTGTCAACAGCTTGTGAGAAAAAATAAAATCTAACTGCTGATACATTTCAAATCCATTTAGATTTCTGAACAGCAAAAGCTATAGTCTTTTGGGATGCACCAGTACGCCTCTCTCAAGATGCCAGAAAAACCCACCGTGATGTCACAATCCAAGCTTTCTGTCTACACATTTTCAACTAAAGCTTCTAAAATGAAGCAATGTATTTGCTTTTTTTAAGTTTTTTTTAAAAAAACCAGACACTAACAGGAGTAAAGGCACCTGCGCACACAGGCAGATATCTTTTCAAATACAGCTTCAAAAAACCACCTCTAAAACCAGCTATGCACTGTCAGATAGAATAGGTAGCTAGTTGCTAACCTTGAATAAAGGTTGAACTGATCTAAACTAAATAATTGTAGTAAAACTCCACTTGGATGTAGGGTATTTTTAATGAGCCTTAAGTATGTCTGAATGAATGTACTTTTCAAGACACATTTTCAACACACTTCTGTACTTCTTCTTTGTTGAACTGCATCCTCTCGTAAAAGATTTCATTCTAGCACCTTCATTTGAATCTTAACACCTTATTATCCTTACAAAACTAATGCTTAGCACTTAAACTCAGTATTCTGACATATACTCTCTGGTACTGAACTGCTGCCTCACTAGTATTGTTCACTTTTTATGGAACACAAAATCAATGTCACTAGAAATATTAAATACTTTACATCTCCTACAGTGTGACAGTTTGTAGGGTAGCAGTATCTGAGAAAGCTGCTATTTGAAGAAAGATTGAAAGAGAACTTGTATTCACTAGATTATGTTTCAATTGTGAGATGAAGCAAACAGTTTGCGAATTGGTTCACATAAAACCTTTTCTTATTCAGTCATTAAGACTAGGCTCAGTACAGTTACAAAAAATCAGTTTTAGACAGCATTTAAGTCAGAATATAGCAAGTCAATAACACTTCATTCTTTTGCAACAAAACAGTAGAATATCCTACTAGTCTTGTGCTCAGAACTTTTAGTTCTTATGTTTCCAGATTTCAAAGTTTTCAACTATTGCCTGAATAATTCAAACGAGAAAAAAACTTGCCAGTCAAGAAAGTGACTACTGATTTGGAAGATACTGCTTTTCAGAGTAGATATATTTTTTAAAACTTATAAATTATATCTATCTGAAATTCAATTTCTCGATTACCTTTACATTCGTAAGCATTTAGCCTGAAACAGTATTTTTAGTGTAACTTTATCCATACAAATTAATCTTTGAAAGGACTTCAGCACTTCCAAATCCAATTGTAACATAAACCAAATTTTGCATCCCTACCTTAGCTGGTTCACTAGTACTTATGGTCTTCAGAGAAAAAGCTCTTTCCTGCTGTGGTTGAACTTTTGAGGTATCCTCCTGAAATTCCTCTCCAGCTTCTCTATCCAGTTCTTCAGTGTCCTACAAAAAGGGGTGTGAGAGGGGAAAAAAGAAGAGCCTGTGTTTGCAGTCAAGTTCTGACTCTTCTTCCCTGCATGAGTTTTGTTGACATAATTTTATTATAGCTTCTATAACTTCTAACACTAACTTCCATAACTAAGAAAATCTACTACAAAAATTAAAGTAGTGGGCTAAAATTAGCCTAGGCTAACACTCAAAATTTATAGAACAACATAATAAAAAAATACCCATAGAATCCAATAAAGCCCAGAAAGTAGTATTCTTCATACAGTTTACTAACAAAAATCCCAATCTGAGAACACTTCACACTCCTGTTAAATTATAAGGACGTGAAATTAAACTGAATTTACTCTAGAAACTTTGCAAAAGTATCACAATAACACTTGACTGCTCTCAATTCTGTGCTTTGTTACACATAGAAAGTTTTAAAATGCAAGCACTGCATATTAACCTGCATAGTTGTCTATTATTAAGCTTTAATATTTTTGCAATCCAATTTAGTTTGCCATGATGCCTGTAAAACAAACTTCAGTACAAAAACTGAAAATATGTTCAAAAGTATCCAAGACTTTTACTCCTTAAACACTCTAATGGTGGAAAGTTTTCATTTTATGTGTGGAATTAGAGTAGTTACACTTCCTTATAGGACTAGAAGAATCCCATGGTGGTAAAGAGTAAATAGTACACAGGTCCCTGATTTTAAACTGGAAGTACCTCTTGAAACACTGTTCCTTCACTTACTTCCACTGGAACCTTATAAAAATGCAGTCACAGTCTAAGTCTGTTGTTTCTTGACAGGAAAGAACACATTGCCTTATACCTAGCTCTTAAGTTAGCTTCCACTGCTTTGACAAACACTGAAGTCAAAAAAAGTGTGAACATTTAAGTAAAATCAATGAGAAAGATGAGGCTGTTTAAATGAAGGTGTTCCATTTTCAGAGAATAACTATACAGATTTTAAGTGAGTTTGAAGTATGACTGGCAAGTTAAATTACAAAACTCTTATAAAAAGGATAACTTCAGTGATGTATTGGGAGTTCTGTCAGCTCCTATCAAGCAACACCCTCAATTTTACGTAAAAATTTAGTACAGATAAATTCTCATCTGTAAACTTATGGCTTCATAGACTGATGGACTGAAAGAAAAAGTAACAAAATTGAGTGGTTGGAGACTAATACGTAGAACAAGTGAATCTGATTATGTTAATATGGACAGTAGAACTCCATTTGACATATACCACTTAAAAGACAGCTCACAAGCAATGGAAAAAAAACAAATTCAGAATGCCCTCACCGACTATAAGATCCATCCAGGATACCCACAAACACCTGTTAACCATAACCTATTAATCTTGACTTACATTCAGAGTCATTGTAGAGCCCAGAACAGATTTCAATTACAAAAAAGCTGCAGTCCTAGTTCCCCCAGATTGAATCTGCCTCAAAAGAAACACTGCAAATTGCCTCACATTTGCCTCAAAAGAAACACTGCAAACTGACACAAGCTCCACCTCCAAACAGACAACTTGAAAAGAGAATTTTACGTAGCAGGAATGTAATATTTTAAAATTGTTTTAAAACAATCTCAGACTGAAAAACGTGACAACCATAAAAGCAAATCCAAAGCAAGTATGACTGAAGTTTTGCTTTCTCCCCTCTCCAATCCACCTAGTCAGATTTCACTGAACACTGATCATTTTGTAAAGAATGTAAACTATGAATGGCTGTCACTACAAGCAGATGCAGGATGTAATCTGATAATGAGCTATTAAAAGCTTTTTCCTATTAGGAAAGTACTTGTTTTCATCTATTCAAACATGATTCAATTGCCAAGTGAAGTGCAATCTGCTTTCGCTATTTTTACAAATGTGTTTCAATGTAATCTTCAAAAGCTATTTAAGTAACACAGAAAACTCCAACCATCCTCAGTTTGAAAATATTCTCTTCCTTGTTAAAATCTGACTCAGAGTAGCTCCGCCCATTGAGTTTGAGGCATTGAGACTTTCAGATAAATCAAGTTACAACAGTACTTACAAAAACCACTATATTCTCACAGAATTGAAAGTTTAAGAGAGAACTTAAATTTCTTTCATTCTGCTAGCTAGCTATGTTCACCAAGGCAGCTGTCTTTGAAAGGACATGAAGAGAAGGCTTCCCATGCAGAGGGTAGTTCCTCCTGGAAGCATCCAGTACAGAATCCAGATTTGATAGGAAATAAATAATTCAGGATAAATAGATGCCACATTTCACGCTTTTCTTAAACCTAGCAAAATTACGAATTATTCCACATTTGACCTGCGAATACAACAAATTAAGGAAATACTAGTAAAAGAAGAAT
The DNA here is from genome assembly GCF_025592945.1 of Manacus candei. Classification (NCBI taxonomy): domain Eukaryota; kingdom Metazoa; phylum Chordata; class Aves; order Passeriformes; family Pipridae; genus Manacus; species Manacus candei. The sequence continues at coordinate 3,405,622 of NW_026138067.1, read as the reverse complement.
TACTTTAATTCTTGAGAAACAACAGTAGACAATCCAATACCATAAGGAAATTAATTTCCCCAAAATAATTTTTGTATATTTTGCTAATATACAAAGACAAGGCAATTCTGTGAATTCCTCACAACCGCCTTTCAAACCATCCAGATTTTACCTGTGCAGGAGAGTTAGCTTCTTCCCCCTGCTTCTTCTTTTTCTTCTTCTTTTTCTTGGATTTGCCACTTGTAGAACTCTGAAGAATTGGCTCTGCTTTTTCTCTTTCATTATCTGAAATCTTTGTATGGGAACAGAAGGTATTTAGCATTTAAAATGACAATGAAACATGCCTTCTATAGACTAAACACAAATTAAAGGAATTTAGTTGCATATACAAGTGTAAATAGCCTTATCTGTTCAGTTCATTTTAGGAAGACCACATTCTTTACATGCTATCTGGTAATACAGGTAGAGGAGTTGGGAAGGGAAAAGGCAACAGAGCACCATGTACTGGTGGCATGGAAATGCTGTTTTTCATATTGAGAATTAAATACTGTTAAGAAGTATTTATGAAAACAGATCTAAATCCTCTCAGTCTATACTGATAAGGTAATCCCTCTAATTACAATGAGACAGTAAGATTTAACATGGAGCTGAGCAACTTCTCTTTTCTTAATAACAACAAAGAGCATTTTCCTTCTCTGTGTACACAACAAACACAATTGTGCTATTCTTATCAGTGTAAAAGAGATGAGAGATTACCTTTATCACCACCCTCTAAGTTACTTTAAGAAATGGCAGTGGTAAGGGCAAAGTCTTGGTGCTAAGGAGAAAATACCACCTTTTACCTTCTGAATATCAGATCTCTCTTCACGCTGAGGAACAGAAGAAACTTTTTCTTCATCTACCCAGTTTCCCCACTCCTCTGCTGGTGCATTCCAATCAGAGCTGGGATCAGCTGAAGAAAGTCCATCTACAAAGATTAAAAGTTACTTTACAGGTGCTCTTTTCTAGTTTAAAAATGAAAAAAAAACCAAACCCAAACCTAAGCATAAACCCACTTCCTGAAATCAAGATATAAATAGTAATTTCCTGTATTTCTGAAAAAAGTAGGACATAGGTGAAGGACATTTTTAAGTAATGAGTATGACTGATTTTACAGCACAGTCTGATTACAGACTAATCACAGCAGCTAGCCAGATGCAATTGCTTTGAGATATTTTTCTAAATTACATGATGAGGAACAAATTTAAGAGTTGTTCTCTGTGTTAAACCTCCTTCCTAGTTTGCGAAAAATTAGGATGAACTGTAACACTGATCAATCTTACCTAGGTAAGATTACTTTACAAGTGATATATCTGAAAGTGTAAATCTTAGTCAAGTCATCTTGAAGCACTGACATCTATTAATAATCTTATTTTTTCTAAGACTCTTTCATCTCTACTCCATTTTGTTATTGTTCATTTATGATGGCACATATTTATGTTGTCACACAGGAATGACAGGTTTAAAGGGTCAGTTATATAAAAATTAGAAATATCTGAAGGGAAGAACTAAGCCTTAGACTGTCTGTTTAGTAGAAAGTTACTGCAAGCCAATTTTAAAACAGAACACCTTGTAAAAGATTGCATTTTCATTTCACATTTGTATTAACATCACAAATATTTCTCACTCCCCATCTATACCAAATTGAAGAAGAGGCAAACTTGGTCTGCCAACTACAGTAGGATTCAGTTTAATCATTTAAAAATCAAGTCAAAATGAAAAGCAATAATAAACCTAATTAAATTTACTGGAAAACATACAAAGCTAAAAATGCACTAAGAGATCTTAAGATTAGTTAGTGCCTCTTGCCTTCATAGAAAAATATTATGTTAATTATGCCTACTTTGGATGCTAAAATTTACTGATTTGAAAACGCAATTACTGCCCAACATAACACTTCACAGTTTATCTACTGCTGTCTCACTACTTGCTTAAGGAAAACATCCATTCTGATTAATAATAAAAGTAAGTAGTATTTCTATATACAGTTAATTTCCTCATCCTGATCCTGACCAAGCAGTAAGGTGTATCTGTGTATCACATTGGCCTAAATTTGCATTTACCTACTTCTATCACTGTACCTTTCAATTAGTTGACATCTATGATAAAATTACTCCATTAACAGAAGTTATAGCCTTAAACACTCCATGCTCAGAAATGTGAGTGAATTATGCTTTTGTTAAAATGTAAATCTGATTACTTTCAAATGATTAACTGATATGTGCTTCCCTTATCCTTAAACCAGATAAACCACAAAAGATAAGTTTCAAAATGATCTGGTATCAGAGCAATCATGCCAAAAGTGGTGTAATGCAGGACTGCATCAATCTATTCCACTTTGGAAGTCATTAAACAGGAAGTTGTTCTTAGAGAGAAGGTAACATGCAAGGCTGCTCTGGTAGTAAATTTCTGGAACAACTGTCCAGCTCAATGCCCTCATGAGATGTAGTAAACATTTTCTTAAGGAGGGAAGGGAAAGCAGGGAGTTAACACCCATTTGACCACAATTCCCAAGTCATTTCAGTGATTTCTATCCTATATATGCTTTCTATACACATAAGAACTTCCTAATGTTTGGTAAATGTGAAAGTAAGTTAGATTAAATACAGGAATCTTTTCAGTAAGGTACAAATATATAGAAACAAACTGACTCAAATACAATCTGCTAAATATGTGTTTTGCAGATTTGCAATAGATTTTTCTCATCATTTGCAGTAAGACTTTTTTAATTTATTCCTCTGATTTTTCTAGCAAAAGCCAGAACTGCCTTAAAATGCATGAGCTCTCCCACTTCTGAGTTTGAATAGCCAAGTATTTTTCTAAAAATTAACCATTTTCTATCATAATTTGTGAAAATACTTCTTCCTACTTTCTTCAAACTGCCAATTAGCTTTACAAAAGTGAAACATTCCAGGTTTTTCCTCAGATACCCACAACTGTCCAATACCAGTAGCTAATATAAGTAACTAACAGTAATTAACATTTTATTAATGAACATTTTAGAGGAACATACTTAACCCAGACCATTCATCATCAACAGGGGGTTGAGCATGACTTAAATCCCACTGAAAATCAGAAGTACCAGTCTGAGAAACTGATTCACTGTTGGATCCTGAAAGGGAATAAACAGAATTGTACTTGTAAGTTAACAAGTTTCTTGAAGTTTTCTTGGGGAACGAAATTCCAATCAAAGTAGAAAAGGAAGACAAAAGCCTCAAAGAAAACACTCTGATTCTAAGGACTGCACAGGACAGGAAAACTAGAAGGCTCTTGTACATGAGGTATATTCAGAAAATAAGGAAACTGAAGGAAGACAAAACTAAGTCATGAAAAGAATATGGAAAAAGAGATAAGAAGAGTGAGTGACAGCAGTCTATGAGGCTTTCAGCAGTCTCCTCAAACTGAAAAACACAATGAAATTTTGTGGGTAGTAAAATTATTACCCTGTATTAGTAGGAACTCTTACAGAGAGAAGCTTAAAAGATTACTAGAAAGAAACCTCATTAATTACACTGCAGGTCGACCAATTAAATTATACATTACAAAGATTCCAATTCTCATTTAAAGTAAAGGATTTCAGGAATGTAAAAGTGGCATGACAAACAACAGTAAGGCCAGTATCAGTCGTCATAAGAGAAAGTGTTACACACCTAACATTATTAAGAAAAATAAACAAGAAACAGAAACCGTTACATAAAAAAGTAAAAATGCCAAAAAAAAAATCCCCTTAATTGTAAGAACGAGAGAAATTAGTATATTACTGTATATTGAGACTTCCGAAGTTTAAATGCAGTTCAAATATGACCTGGGTCTCTTTTATACACACCTCTGCAAAAGATACCTCAGATGACAGAAATATTGACGTGTTCTCATTGTTTTTGCCAGCCAGTCACAATTAAGAAGTAAATATATGTCCATGTGGTCACTTTACATTACAATGTTGCTGCTTAATAGCAATGAATAGCATTAGCTGTTTTCACACTTCTCTCAAAGTTTTCATGATGGCATTGCAGATGAATCTCAACTCAGTCTGTCATCCTACTTTATTTAATAAACTTTAAGTTTTAGTTTAAAGACGACTTGAATTCAAGTGGCTGCTTGGAAATATTTTTTTTTAATTAAAACTCTCTGTACAATTAAGACTCAGGACACTGAGCTTGAGTTCAACAGTTAAAAGCCTCTAACATGGAATACAAGCAAACATAGCCTAAGTTCATAAGCACTTGGCCAGCTACTTCCAAACAGAAAATAGCCATGCCAAGCTCATGCAGTAAGCAGGCAAGAGCAGAAAACCTGACATATGATCCCTCTTTTGTACAATAAATCATTGTAGCACTTATGTCAGTAGTTTAACATACAAGATTTATTATGAAGGCAGGTTTGCACTCTACAGCAATTTCACCCTTCAAAAAAGAAAACCCTAGAGCTCAGCTTTTCCATCTGTCATACAGAGAAAAGACTCAAGACTTACAATCCTGCCTATGGAACATATTTTGTTCCTTGATTCAGTTCCTTGAAGGGCAAAAAACCATCAAATAACAAACGTCCTAAGAGATCAGAGGTAAATGGGCTTTCCTGGAAAGCAATCTTCAGATCTCTAACTTGAGACAGCAAAACTGAGCAACCTCTTATGCCCATTATTTAGACTTAATATACAAACAGGAAGGCTAAATAAGAAATCACAGAATCACAGAATGATTTGTGTTGGAAGGGACCTTAAAGATCACCTCATTCCAAGCCCCTCTAGGTACCAACCTTCTTAATGATCTAGCTTCTGATTATCAATTTAAAACAGTTACTTCATTGCATAATTTCAGCATAACAAAAAAGCTTTCTAGGCTTTCATAAAACACGTCTTCTACTCTTTATAGTACTATTTTCAAAGAACAATGAGAAAAATGTGTATTAATAACACTTGGCAAACTACAATCCACCCGGTGGAGTAGAAGAATGGAAAAATCTTTGGAAAGGCATACATACCAGAAACTGCAGGAGTTAATCCAAATGAGGAGAAAGAAGTAGAATTCTGTTCAGAGGTATTAATCCTTGCATCCACATTCCAAGCAGCTGTGGAGGAAGGGGAGAAAAAAATTAAAAGAACTTCACACACTGCTGGCAATGTTGAAAAAGTTAGTTATTTTATTATGAATCAAGTCAGAAAAACAGTGGACATTCCAGCTGTGATAACATTTCACACAATTGAGGATATTAATCAGTGCTGATAGAGATGGGACTTCAGGAACACACAGCTTGAAATAATTTTCAAGCTTTTCAAGATCATCTTCCCTTTCAGCCTATATATAAACTTCTCACAGAGGAAAAGTAGATTGTGTTTTGAACGCCATTCTATTATTCTTCCCATTATCACAACCATTAAGTTATCGAAAAGCACATGTAGATGAAACACAGCTTGGAGAAAACATATATATATATATGTTAAAGAATAGAACCAAATTTAGAATAATTTTTGACAAATAGGAGATACTGCTTAAAAATTAATACATATTTGACTGTTAAATGTAAGGCAGAAAATAAGCAGAAATGATCAGTGGCACTAATGTGTCAAAAGGAACACCTGGTTATAACGTGATTCTAAATAAAAACTACTAGTGGTTTTTTTATTTTGAATCACATTTATTTAATTGGGGGGGGATGCACTAAAAACTGGACAGGTATTCCAGATGTTGCCCAAAAGGCCGACAATCACTATCCCTAATTTACTGACTCCTGTGTTAAGACATTCCAGAATACTGTTGGTGTCCTTTGCTGCTAGGACCTAAGGCTGACTCATGTCCAGCTTGGTGTCCTGCAGGACCCCTTATCCACAGAGCTTCTCTCCAGACAGTCAGTCTCCAGCCAGGATTGCTTCCAACCCAAGGTTCAGCACTTCACATTTGTCCTCACTGAGCTTCCTTGGGTTCCTGCTGACCCATTACTCCATTGCGTTTAGGTCCTTCTGGATGGCACCCCTGATCTGGACTGTATCAACTGATTCCCCTGTTCCCACTCAAGTTTGGTGTAAATTGGAAATCTGATATAAATGGCACTCTGTTGCCTTTTCCAGGTCACTCATAAAGACAATAACCAGGAAAGTTTAAGTACAGCCCTGTGATATCCCCCTTGTTAACAGCCTCAAGGGAGAGTAGGACTTATAACCATTACCTTTGAGCCTGACCAGTTTTTCAACCACCCTAACTTGGATACAACAATGCTGTGAGACAGTGTTGAAAGCATTAGTCAAGTTGCCATGAAAGATTTCCACTGCTCTCCCCTCACCCACAAAATCAGTCATTTTACCAGAAGTAAATCAGTCTGGTCAAACATGATGTAACAAAAACAACACAAAGATGTTCACAGTAACCAAGAACTGCCTTATTAGAAAATACAGCAGAATACAACTAACTAGAAGATGAAAAAAAGCCCTTTGCTTCCACTTGGCAACAGTAAAGCTTCCAATGGTATATCAGGCCCAGCCTCAGGAACCCCATTTCAAGATATGCCAGAGAAATAAAAAAACATCTCGTCTTGTGCTAGTTATGGCTGGGGTAGGGCTAAGTTTTGGATTTGTGCTGAAAACAGGGTTGATAACACAGTGATGTTTTTGTCATTGCTGAGCAGTGCTTACACAGAGCCAAGGCCTTTTCTGCTTCTTGTCCCACTGGCAGCAAGGAGGCTGAGCGTTGTCTTCCCAACAAGAAGTTGGGAAGAGACACAGCTGGGACAGCTGACCTCAACTGGCCAAAGGGATATTCCATACCATATGGCATCAAGCTCAGTATATAAAGTAGAGGGCAGAAGGAGGAAGAGAGGGACATTTGGATTGATGCCATTTGTCTTCCCAGGTACCCGTGACGCGCGATGGGGCCCTGCTATTTTGGAGATGGATGAACACCTGCCCAGGGGAAGTAGAAAATTATTTCCTTGCTTTGCTTGCATGTGAAGCTTTTGCTTTCCCTATTAAATTGTCTTTATCTCAACCCATGAGTTTTCCAGCTTTTACCCTTCTGATTCTCTCCCCCATCCCACTGGTGGGGGAGTGAGCAAGCACCTGTGTGGGGCTTTGCTGTTGGCTGGGATTAAGCCATGACAAGACTAAAGTAACACTGCTGAATTCAAAGGAACACTGCTTTCCAGAAGAGATGAGAATTACTTAGACTGAACAGTGGAAAGGCATATTACAGCATTTACCAATGAGTTGGAGATTGCTGCCCAGAGAGAAATCAAAAAATCTCTTCATTATTACTATGGACAGCACAAATGATAAAGGCAGAAAATTGTACTGAACACTAGAAAACAGTTTCTAATGAGAAAAACAGTGTAATACTAAATGTCACAGAAGTTGAACAATCTTCATGCCTGAAGCCCAAACAAACACCTGTCAAAACCAAACACAGTTGATTTGATTATGTTGGGTCAACAGAATAGACTTATGACCTGGGTTTTAAGACGTTCTTTAAAAGAACTTACACTTCAAAATGGCACAATTTTGTCTCAGAAACAATTTTATCTCAGATAAACTCAAAAAACCCAGTTTAACTGTACACAGAGCCATAGATGCTAAGCCATCAGAACTTACAGTAAACAGAAATTGTTCAGTTTACATTTCACTAGACCATGTCAAGATTTTTTTTAATATATAAACATAAAGATATTTCAGAGATCCACTACTAAAAATATATTTATGTAAAAACGCTTAAGGGAAGTAAGTTTCTTCAGAACAGCTTACCAATGGGAGTGAACAAAGAACGCTCTTTCCAGGGCCTGCCCACCAGGCCTACACCCCAGTCCTTTCCATTTCCATTAGCATCTCCAGTGTCCTGGCCCCAAGCCAACGTCTCAGTCTTCCTCTTCCCAGCTGCAGTTGAAGGAACAGATGTCCATTTCTCCTCTCCTACACCAATCTGTGAGATTTTTACAGACTTCTCATTCCAGCTTCCTCCATTTACTGTATGGCTTTCACTCAATCCAGGAGAAACTTAGATACAAGAATAATGAAAGCATTATTTAAAATAAGAAATGGATGAAGAATTAAAATATCACTTACGTGCACACTCACTTGATAAAAAAAACAAAAGACAAATGAACGGCAGCTTTGCTACACCAGTGGGATACAGACGAGCTGCTGCTCTGTCTCAGTTGATTTTCCAGTTCAGATGATATGCACCATCTGTCTACTAACTTGAAGAGTAAGGAACAAACAGCACCAACTGCACTCTCTTTCCTCATCCCTTTCTTTATAGGGCTGGCATATTGGTGAATCAGTGCCTCTAGATTATAAAAAAGGCCAGGTAATTTCTCTTAGAGTATGATGATGATTTGTGAAAAATCCTATTCACTAAATGGAGAATATTTTTGGTTTCATAACTGCATAGAGCAGTTTTCCAAGCAGGAAGTAGAAGAAATTACCAAGTATTAGAAAATACTTACCAAACACTGCACAGGATTTACAAAAAGCATAGTTATCATATTGTCGATAACTGTCCACCACAGTTAGAGTTAAAAATCATGGTAACACTCTCAAAATAATTTATAAGTAACATATTTTATGTTACACTAAGACAAAAGACCACAAGACTCCAACTGTCTACCCTGATGAGAAATTACCAGCCATAGCAAGTTTAATGTATACTTTGAGAGAAGTCAGCAGTACAATGAGACAAAGATCATTATAGAACATTTTTAAATTTATGTCCCTATAAAATATAAGGGTTAGTGCGCACAGCCTCACCTCCTATATATCACAAACCTTTCTCAAAGGGCTTTGTATATCAAAACCCCTCTCTCTTTATATATGCAGTGTAAACAACAGAAAAACTCTTTTACAAACAGTTAAAAAATACCTGCATATTGCAAGTGTAACACTTAAACAGTCAGCCAATACCTCATGCACAAGTCAGTATCACCCACCAACAAAAACTACAGACCAAACATTTTATTCCTCAAATGAAAGCATAGCTCAGGCAGCATGAACATGCCAAATTCAAGGCAGCCTCACTGACAAAGTATTGATTAGGTGAAATACGCCTAGATTTTCCCAGATAAATTAATTTCAAACACTGGAATTACACCAAAACACTGCCCTTGCTCCATAGCACTAGCACTGCTCCTGTCAGTCAACTTTATCAGAGGGTAATATGAAGTCCTGGGGAAAGGCAACAACAAAAATACCAAGAGACAGAAACCAAACTGTAGCTGGTAGAAAAACCCTTCTGCAACCTTGCAAAAGGGTACCTGAGCTCCTGAAGGAGGAGCTTAATTATTCTGTGTTTATTATACTACTCTTTACCTTCTATATGATCAGCATGTTTTTACAGAATCACAGAAAACTTAAGATTGAAAGGGATCTCTCCAAGTCACCTAGTTCCACCTTCTGCTCAAAGCACAGCTGACTTCTAAATTATACCACATTATTCAAGTTCTGGAAACCATAAAGGCTGATAGTTCAAAGCATCTCTGGGAAATCTCATGAAGAGTTGTTTTCCCCATGGCCTGTCAGAATTTCCTCTTACTGAAACTTGATTATTGCCTCCTGTCCTCTCATTATGTATCTCTGAAGAATCCAGCTCCTTCTGTGTGATGGTACAGGGAGTTTGCATGTGAAGTAAAGCTCTCAAAAACGAGCAGAAAGGGATTCACTTTCTGGATCTGAGTGCTTTTAATAACTCATTTGACTTTCTTAATTACACTAACTACTTTTCATTAAAACAACACTGCTAATGTTGTCTGTGTGTAAGAAACAACTATGTTAATTTCATTATGCCAAACTAACTCACTTCAAGTATTAGTATAGCAGTATCTCTTATTAGAAAACTGCTAAGATTCACTAGTCAATGACAGTCTAAAAATAACCAAATATTTTGAGTATGACATATGTCATGTAAATTTATAAACATATACTTATATTTAAGAATTTTAAAAATGAATGAATTTATGCATCTCAAAGGAGTAGGTAAAGAACTGAGTAACCAGTGTATACAATCTGAAACAAGCGAAAACTTTGCAATAATCATGACTTGTGAGCTCTTGGCAGTTATCTAAACTAAGTTTTTCTTTGAGCAAATAATTCATTAACATGAAAAAGAAAGTTTGAAAAGCTAGCATAGAGAATTTTTCAGTGGAGCTTGAAAATGAGCTTTAGTGTTCTGTAAGTAACTATTTGTATAATAGGCAATCCATCTGAAAATTCTAGATACCGAATCCTATTTCCACATGTAACAGAGACTGTTTTCAACCTATTAAAAAGTAACTGCAACTTTGAGATATAACATTTATTACAACATTTGCATAGCCAAAAGAGTCAGCTGTATAATAAAGTTCCATGTCAGTAACTGCACAAGGTCCTGCACCAACAATTGGTGTTTTCTACTTCTGTAAAACACTTCTCTAGTTACTTGTGATGCCCAATAATGAAAACTTTTTACCTTGTGGAATTGATGACTCCCCCTTTGCAGGTTTAGAGCTGCTAATTTGTGCATTAGAAAGTGCATCACCTGATTAAGAAGTAAGAGGAAACAAAGTTAGACGAAGATTTTTCAAACAACAACACCTGTAAAAATCTTCTTAAAGAGCATCCACTATTTTAAGAAAAGAAACATATTAATCTCCAAGTAAATTAAGACATTTCCAGAAAATTTAAGAATAAAATTAAAATGCTCTATTATAATTTATTATTTGTGTTTATTTTGCAGATAGAACGAACTCAAACTGACTTAGTGCCCATAAACCAAGTAACTGCAGATTTCAAAGAACCTTAGCTAATTTCCTCATGAATGAAGAGCAAAAATCTAAAACAGAGGCTGTAATTTTTAAGATAAGGGTGGCTCTAAGTATTTCTGACCTGTAACTATTTCTTTCTACCTCACCATGAAAACACTAGATACAGCTGAATTCTTTGCAGATTAGTTTGGTACAAGGTGATACATAAGAACATGATACATAAAGGACTCTGGCTAGAGAGGTTAAAGTAGCAGTTATGTTTCACCACAGTGCAGAGACACAGCTAGAACTACCATTTCTTAAAACTCTGTAAATGGACAGGGAAAAAACAAACGTAACAGGAAACAATTGATCTAGTCCTCAGGGCAAGAATTATGCACTCAGTCAAGATGCAAACAAGTGTCAATAAAACACCAGGGTGAGGCATACAAATTTCAATAAATTGTTACAAGGTACTAGACAGTTGCTAGGTTCAGTCTTTTTGTCACTGTGCTAGAACATCAAGTTTCATCTAATTAAAACACCAATTTCTCAGTTGCAGCCAAATATGAATTCCTGTGCCTACACGATTTAAACCAGCCCATGCAACCTTCTGTAACAGCAAAAGCCACATCTATTGAATTCTTAGCTATAACAATTGATTACTAAATCTCAGCCAGATGTGCCTCATCATTATAAACAGCTTTAGGATAGGGTACTACTAAATCTACATTGGAAAAAACGCCTACGTGTTAAGCAGTGAATGGTCTTTAAAGAGAATTTCATGGGCTTAACTCTTCTGAAAGGAAGCACTCAAAAAGTTAAGGAGCTGGTGCTGCCTGCAGCAGTGCTGAGGATGCCTTTGAAGTTCCAGGAAACATAAAGGGCAGAGTCAGCAGAGTACAAGTGAAGGAACAGGGATATATGCCCGCACAGCTGTGCAGCTACGGACAGAGCACCAGTGCGGATGGAGGTCAGTGTCTTAGCCACTTAATCTGGAACGTTCTCTCTTGAGCCTCCCCAAAAATACGGCTAAAAAGGGGCAAGTTTTGCACAATAAGAAAGTACTTTTACACAGCGTGACAAACTTCCTCAAGCGCTTCACCTCCAAATATACCTATCATATGTCTAAAACAGCGTCACTATTTAAGCATGCAAGTAAAGTTATCTTTCTAGGACAGATTCACAGACCTATCGACCATCATACCTTTATTTTTTCTGAGACCAACCGGCAGGGATGGTGTAGGCATCAGCTGTTCAATGGATACAGTAACCGTATTTTCCAGCCCCTGGAGATTTGATTCTCCTGAGCCACCCTCGGTCAGCACCTTGTCTCGCTTACGCTGCTGACGTTTCTCTCTGTTACTGATTTTTGTTTCCCAGGCTCCTAAAACATCATCCAAATGAAAACATCAAAAACTAAGTGAGAGAGCAAGGGAAGAGCTTTAGCTTGTCTCATATCAAGCTGAAGTCTGAGGGTGGTTTAACAATCAGACATGGCAGTCAGCTTCAACATTAGTTTGAAAACGCAAACAAATGGCTAAAGGTAAGTTTTTCTGGATGCAATGTGATAATACTTTGCTTCACAGAGCAAAACATAAGCAACATGAGGGCCCTATTATTCACAACTTCTCAGTTTTCATAAGTTTAACTTAAAAAAATCAGTTTAAGTTACTAAATTCTGTTGATTCAAAGATCAGATTTCCAGATATAGTATGTGACTATGGAGTTATGACAAAAAAAGTTTCTTATGTTTTTTTACGAATCAAACACAAGTAAATCTTAAACAGCATTTAAGCCAAAATGTTTGCATGTTGTGCATGTTTGTGTTCAGTACCTTCATCAACTTCCTTTCCATCTAGACGAGATGTATCCTGAACCGTTTTAGCATCTCCCTTTGATTTCTTTTTTTTCTTTGACTAGAATAAAAATAAAACATTATCTTAATAGTTATTTAGTGGTCACTTTTCATAGTGATTGAGAATTCTCCCCCTCCACCCCCAGTCAAAAAAAGCAGGAATAAATTTGAAACAGATTTTCCTGAACAACCCTCTGTGAAAGACTTATACAGCACAGAAATGGCAAGTGGGTGGAACATTACTTATGCTACAGAGCACAAAGCCTGGTGGAAGAAGCTGTGCTGGTGGCATCACAATCACAGAGGAGTAATGAGCTGTGTAGCAGGCAGATCCTAGTCTGGCAAAATTTGTTTTGTGCAGAAGCAAGTATAAAGTCACATACGGAGAAATAAATAATGCCATTGACTCCTTTAAAAAAAGGTAAGAAAATTCCAGCTTGGAAATTATTTCAAAACATAAGCTGTGCTTAGAGCCCATACATGAAAGACTTCTCCCCCCCCCGCCCCAAGGTTTCATCTATTCCGGCTTCTTGAATACAAGAGCTAAGCTAAACAAATAGGAACAGATATGACTACTTCTGCAAACAGTTTTAGTGCAACAAGTAGCAATATACAGTGTTGGCCAATAGCCAAAAAGCACATGAGGAACTCAGCAGGCCAGCCAAAATTTTTGAGTCCTGAAGATGCACCATACCCCATGCAAGAACGATAGAAAAATAAACTTTTCTTCTTGATTCCTAATGGTCTAATTATTTCTAGTATTCAAGACAAAGCAAAGTTGTCTGTTTGCAAACAGAATGGAAGATGGTATTTTAACATTCTATAGTCTCATGCACAGAGTCACTTTTCAGATAACAGTCCCTTACACTAAACACTAAAAAAACCTCTCTGTAACGTGGCAAGTCACTTAAATGGAAAGCAGGGAAGAAACTATTCAGAGTGTCAAGGGATTTATAAACTCTATGAACAGCCACAGATCAGACATTACCCAAAGCTTTCTGCACAAAGCAGAACAACTTAAATGACTATCCTGAAAAAATGTGCCTGAAATTCACAACCCCAAAGCAGGTAAGAAACAGAGAAGCAAAAAGGATGTGTGATTTTCATTGAAAGCATATATCAAGGCACAAAAAAACAACCATGCCCTTCAGGCCACAGATTATATGTATTCATAAATCTACATACATGTACATAAATTGTTAATCCCACCCATTGACTTATACCATCCATCCCAAACTACACAAAGACACATACAGAGGACCCCTTAAAACCTTAGCAGGTTTATAACGTTACAAATGTAGCAGATGCCCTGAGAAGCCTTACCAAATAATTAGATGCCTGTACAGTCACCTGTAGTTAAAGGAATGTTCTTGAGTATGCTTTTGACTGAAGGGTAACAATCTACTCCTGAGTAAATCATGCTTTGCCCAGGGTCCCCCAAAGTGATGTGAAAACATAATTAGGTTGAAAAATCATTCATATACTGGCACTGATTTAGTGCAGTTGCAGCTTCAACTTTGCATTTTAAAATTCAGACAACTATGTTTGCAATTTTAAGGCAAAGATTGAGTTTAGCATTTAAACACCTTGCCGACTTGAAAACCTGCAAACAGTTATTCATTCAGGTTCAAATTGTGTTATATTCTTGGGAAAAAACCCAACAAAGTCAATCTGATATGCAAAACATGGGGAAGAGAAAGAGGCACTCAGTATGAAATTTTATGGCAAACCTACTTCACAGAAAGTCCTTTATTTGCCAATGCCAAAAAGACTTTGAGTCCCACAGCAAACTAAAAGAGTACAGTCTTTTAGCCAATATACTAACTGCAAAAGAAGTTATTAGAGGGCAGTCAAGGACGCTTATTAAAGCCTGAATGAGCTAAAGAAATGACAATAATCATAGAAAGGCTTGGTTTGGACGGGACCTCAAAGATCATCCAGTTACAACCTCCCTGCCATGGACAGGGACACCTTCCACTAGACCAGGCTGCCCAGTGCCCCATCCAACCTGGCCTTGAACAGAACCAGGGATGGGGCACCCACAACTTCTCTGGGCAACCTGTCCCAGTGCCTCACCACCCTCACAGTACACTAATTTCTGACTGTTTATGCACAATCATTTATTTTTCCAATACACCTCAGCAGAGTTACAACAAATGCATGTTGTTGAAGAAAATAAGTCAGAAATCCATGAGAGTGGGAAAATTTTATGGAAAATGTTATCAAAAGAACCAAGCAAAAAAATTATCATCAAAGGCCTATCAAGTATATCCATGTTGCCTACAAATAATAGCATACATGATAAGGCAAGAAGATATTAGTCCTCATAGTGCAAAAAATAACACTGTCATTAGTATGGTTACCTTTCAGATAACACTGCAGATCAATGTTTAAAAAGATGTTTTTAATGTAGCTGTTCAATATGCATAATAAAAAGCTCACACGAGACTTCAAAGCCCATATTTGTCATCAAAAATTAAGAACTCTAATGGATACATCTGGCAAAAGAAACAAGCAGGCACATGGTCTCAATCCTCTGAACAGTAGTCCCCCAATTGGTAGACCATTTACAAGGCACTTAACAATACTATCATTATGCTGCATCTCCATAGAAGCCATTGAAGAAACACAAATTTAATTTCTGTAGGCTTATCATTGTCACATGATGAACAGAGATATCAGTGTTTAGTTGGGGGCAGGAGGGGGTTTTGCTTCACAAACATTCCATGATAAGATATGATCTCAGAAGTTAAGAAAATACTACTTTAGCTCTTTTCAACACCAAATCGGATTAGCACTATTCATAGTAGGGAATATGCCTCTTCATTCATGTAAGTAACAGGATTTTAAATTACAAATAGAGTTATTAGATACTGAAATAACATACACTAAACTTTGACATTGTCATTTTGTATCCAGAACTGACCTTTTCATTCTTCTTTTCTGTCTCCACAGGTTGCTTTATATTGTCTTTACGGACAGTTTGTGTTACTTCATCTTCAGATACATCAAGGAAAGACCGTCCATTAGGCTGTGTAAATAGTAAGTGTAAATAATAAAAAAACTGAAGAAAGCAGATGATGCAAAGCTCAAATTACACTACGACTGAAATGCAATTACTTGTTGACTGGAAAATGCTTGTATGATTGTTGAATAAAGATTATTGAATAAAGCAGTCTGAAATGTGGAGTGGTGCTCAAAATACTTACTGCAATTCTATATTTACCAAGCACAGAAATGAAAAAGGAAAGGAAACAGGTCTCCTCATTTCATCTCACTCCTACTCAACCAGGAATTGCATATCAAAAGGTAAATTTCTGAAAGTTACCAGTTTTTTAAGTTCTCTGCAGCTGTTCCAAAATCTGATTCAGAACAGCTACAGTTGCACGTGCCATAAATTATCTAATTAACACAATTACCACTTTGTAGCAGTTCAGCAGCAGGCTGAATTTTTAAAAGTAATTTCTACTTTAACCAAACATCTGCAATTTCTGTGTACATCCCTCACAGCTCACTTCCTTCACAAGTTAAACTTCATAGTAGAACAGAAATTAGAAGTCAAACATGAAGCATGACTAAGCACGACATCCCATTGTTCTTTCCAGACAGATTTGATTATAGGCGTTACATTAGTCTACCATTTTCCCCTCACATAATAAAGGAAAGAAAATCAGCATGTATTATTCAACATCCAAAGTTAAAACTCTGGATAATCATTAAATTAGTCTTTACCACTACCTTCGGCAGCAGAGTCATACACCTTAGCCTATATATTCTCCATACAAAAACGTAATAATTTTAAAGTTGTTCACTGTTAACAAAAAGCTATGACTGAAATTACTGTGCTTAACCACAGAAAAGATGAGAATAAGCATACATTATACTACTGTCAGCCATTAAGTTCACTGAGCAAAAAACAATTGTCAAGAATAGTATTTGATAAAGTCCACACAAATGTCACTGATTCACATTCAGAATGACTCAGATAAATTAATGGTTGAAAATTAAATAATCATAACTAACTAATTCAAAGTTACTTTAATTCTGGCAATTCTTTTAAAATAAAGTTCAAGCTATATTACCTTTAGGGTTTTTTTTATAATTAAAAAAACAAAAGCTATTTTAACTCTGCATCACACAAATGTAATTGCATTCAAGTAAAACAAAAGCCATATCACAACTTAGTGTGGCCTATTCCTTCAAATATTAGATCTGATCCTCAGTTTAACTGTTACAGGTATTTAAGTCTTGCTATGTTATATTACACTTACAAACTACCACTGGCATGATTTCACCAGTGCATAACATAGTATTGCTTACCGTAGTTAGCAAGCATGCCAACTTCTTAAAAGTAACTATTAATAGAAACTGAAAGATCAGGTCACCTAACCCCTCTTCTCCTGCAACAACCAGCTTTAAACTAGAGTTCTCATATCTAAGATGCAGTACATTTCCCTCAGCATTCTGAAAATTAAGTATATTTTACAAATCTGTGTCTCAGAACTCTCCCTAAAAGTTCTTCTCAACAAAGCTCACAATACTGAGTTTCAGAGGGATACCAAAGACCTGATACTCAATCTTGAAAATAACTCATTGCCAAAAATCAGTTCTTGTGCCCCTCTATTTTCTTCAGATTCTGTTTAGCGGTAAAGTATTGGATTTGATGCATCTGGTATCGGACTTTTGTCAAGAAAGTTTACAGCCAACTAACTTCTTAAATTCTGTCCCTTGCTTTGCTTCTTTGCTATTACATATATACCTTAAATTAAAAAAACCCCAAACACTTTCTTAATCGCTTCCAAATATTCAACAGCTAAAAGTTTTAAATAATTTAAAAAAGCTTCAGCTGTTTCTCTGAAGTAATAAACTAATTCATATCCCTTAAGAATCCTCTGGAAAATTCATCCCCATGACTGTTCAAAATGCTGTCTGATCATCTGATCATATAAACAACAACCTTTAGAAAGATGTTTAAAAACTTGCACTTCAATACACTAAGGGAGAAATGTATCCCTGAATAGTCTCCTTTTCAGTGGAAGCTTTCCACATTTATTTTCTGCCCACAGATGAATCATAGAATTTTAACCAAAATCCATGTGACCATTTTTGGATATACCAAAGACAGCAACAGAAGCGGGAAAGAAAAAAGCTTTTCTATAGTACTCAGAAATGTTTTGTTTTAAAAAGACAACCACAGCCCAAAATTTAAAACTTTATGGGTAATATATTAAACATCCACTGACAAAATTAATTAATTCAAATTGTGCAATTTATTGTGCCATCTTTTTTTCCCCTCATCCTAAGGCCTCCAGGTATGATGCAACAAGGCAGAAATAGTGCTGTCAACAACAGCACTGATTACTGAATGCTTTTCTTGCCTGATGACCCTAAAATTCCAATATTTAAACAAACCTTTTTTCACACAATTCATTTGAGGGTGTTAAGATACACCAAAAGTAGAAATGGTTTTGCTGAGACTGTCAAAATGAAAAATATTCTTTAAACGTGGCACAGTGCAAAGGATAACTCAGTTGCACACTTCAAATAGCAGTCAATGAAACTGCTTTAGCCTGAGCATTACACGGCTGCATCAGCCAAAGCCCTTAGTTACACACTATAAAGATATCTCTGCTTAGAATACCTTTGGCCAACGAAAGAATCTGATTACCAATATTTTCTGTAAGTTTCTCTTCAGAAAGAAACTAAGCAGTTTTCTCTTTGAGCCCTGTAGAATCCTACAGCTCAACTTGTGCCCTTTGATCATTAACCTACAGACAAACCAAAGGGGGTGTATCAGCTGAAAGTATAAGTCTTTATACAATCTCTGACTGCAACAAGCATTAAATGGTCATAGCCCAGAAAGTTCTTTCAAGAAGACCAAGTGTGAAACTCTGTCAAATGAATGCAAATGCTTTTACTAGATCGTGTAGCATTTACTCTCCAGGTGTACTTCAAACAGTAGGAAGTACATAGTCAATTCAGTATTTTCCACATCTACAAATAGATGGTGTGAATGGCTTTCTAAAGCTGTAGCAGAGCACAGAAGATGGCTACTCTCAAGTTTCTGTGGTGTTTTGCAGATGGTACAGAAACCATGTAAGAATAGCTTCGCTTTTTTCTGCTGAAAGTTTAAAAAGCAGGAAAGAAAGGTACAGAAATTATTCAGAAGAGAAGGGAATCAAAATATAATCTCAAGAGATTTTTGGAAGGAAGAAAAAAAAAAAAATCTTAATGGGACCAAGGAACTCCGTGACAGGAGAAAAAGAGCCTTAAACTCTTCCAGGAGTTTAAAAAAAACAAAAACGAAAAGAAAAAAAAAGGGAAAAAAAAAGCAGCTCCAGTTTTACTGCACTATCTGAAGTAAGGACACCATATTACCTTGCTCCAAGCAGCTGGAGAAAGCTAGAACTGGCTCCATAAACTATAATAATGAATGCTTAACAGTTTCAGCTCCATTTTTTTCTCAGCATGCTCATAGCAAGTAAATAAACATAATCTCATAGCTGCTACTGTATCCAGTCAACACAGTGCTATTCAACTAAACTTACTTTATTGAAAACATGAGGTAAGTTGTACCCTACTTATACTGGAACTCAATGAAGCCACATGCAAGAAAGAAAGCTATTAATACTCTTCCTCAGAAAAGGTACAGTGAAGAACACTTCTGAACCTGACTGATGAGTGTTACGCATCACCTGCCAGTGAGCTCAGTAATGCTGTATTAAAGTAACCCTACAGCTTTTAATTAGACATCTGCAGTGTGTTCTTAATGCTACAGACCAGTTGCTCTAAGCTTTCTGAAACGCCTGCAATGGAAATCTAGACCCTTGCATAGCAAGTCCTGTAGCAAATCTACTTGTAATAGGCTTACTCTTTTCCCCTCCCAGACCTCAGTATTAGCATCCACGAAACCACAAGATCAAAATGACCAGGCAACAATCAGTAATAATTTTTGCTGCATCTTTAAATTTCCAATGTTATTTTGAGAATTTTTCACATGAAAATCAGAAAACATTGCGACATGTTAATACTGGTCCCTCTGAACTTATCTTGGAAAATGAGAATAAGGCAGGCCTAATAAACTTTGCCACTGGTATAAACTTATTTGCACTTTAGTTAATGATTTAGTTTGTGCATTTTCTTTTGGGGAAAGGTGAGATTTTTTTCATCTTTGAATGAAAATAATGAGTAAAAAGTACTATAAAAATAACTTTTAAAATCTTAACAATATAGAATGACAGCTCAAAAACTACTTTACTCTTCTCATTATGAAAAGATCTGCTTTACATTGCCTTAACTTTATTCTGTGCCTGTATAAACCAAGCTTGAAACAGTACAATTATTTGTATTCACCAAAAAGTCAGTTAGTTAAGTTTTATATGAAATTAATACAAGCTAGCTTTTATGAAGCCCTACACTACAATGCATTGTCAAGTCAACAGTAAATATCTGCATGTTCACTCTATCTTCTATTGAGGCACTTATTAGTGTCTTCAATGATGACTTGCAAGAGCTCATGCTGTGGAGTTTAAAAAAAATAAAACAAGCAAAACTTAAATAATTTCTAAGACTAGTCTTTGTTTTCAAGAAGGTATAATGGATCTACTAAATCTTGAAAAATCTGCTGTTCAAGGTGGCAAAAAAATTACAACTTTAGCATGCCTTCTCCAAAATGGAGACCCAAGTACACTGGAAAGATTCTGAATCACAGAGTTTCCTGTTCATGCTCAAGATTCAGACTCTTACAACTTCCAGAAACAACTTCAGTAGTTCAATGTTCAAAGACAGGTTGGTGGCCTATGCAGGCTCTTTTTTTTTTTTTTTTTAAGATGTTTTAGCCTTAGCTTCTCATTAAAAAAATCCCCAAACTTCTCAAATCTTAACACTGCCACAGACTCAAATGAAGATACAAACCTATTGTCTCTCCTTTTTCTGGCCATTAGGGAAACAATTCAGATTTTATAGAGCAAGATATGACACAGTTGTAACAGGCAGGGGACATCTGCTACACTTTCATTCCTATAATCCATTTGGACATAAATAGGATTACAAACATCCTAACAATATAAAAGCTATAGAAGCAATCCCTTCAAGCCCCAAAACTGTGACAACTGGAAGCTTTGAAAGGACTGTTGAAAGTTTCTGCATTCTACTAATTTTTTCAGAAGTGGACGCATACTGTCAAAGATGGGAGGTTCCCACACCACATACTGAGGATTTAAAAAAAAAATTACAGGAATGATCTGTTTTTAAGGTGCTGCTAAGACACAGATTTCCTTATTAAAGGAGATGATCCTTACTGTAACAACTAAATCAGACATATTCCTACTGAGGCAAGCTCACCACATGATTGACATTAACTTGTTCCATTGAAAATACACAGCAATAAAGCTTACTCAAGTTTGAATCATCACAGCATTTATGAGGCTTCGAATGCTGCTTCCACTAGTCTTTACCTGCCTAGACTACAACTCCTGTCTTGAAACTGTAAGCCATACTAAGGTCTCCACTACTGGGTCCTAACCCTGCAAGCATTTACTGCATAATAATAATAGTAAATAACGCTTTCATATAATTTTTGTTGCCCATATAAAGCTTCTAAAAAGAAGTGAGCCTTTTCCTCATCACCCAGAACTATTAACATGCAATTTCCTTGCGTGCGCGCTTCTCCTCCAGGTTTTCGGCGGAACCAAGTAATCCAGACTACACGAGACGACTTCAGAGCAGTCAGGACCCCCCACCATCCCTTCCACAGGCAAATATTGCTCGGCGGGAGGTCTGTGGCACCCAGACCCTACGATCGGTCCTGCCCTTCCCAGCTGTGCCCACCCGACCGCCGGGCGGTTCACGGGTCGGGGGCACCGACACAGGGCCCGGGGGAGCGGCCGTCGCGCTCGGGGCCGCTCACCAGACGCGCTCCCCTCGCCCTCCCGCGCCCGCCCCGTTCCGCCGCTGTCAATGAGACTTTCACCCCCCGGCCCTCCCGGCCCCCGCACCCCCCTCACCCGCGCCGCTTTCTCCGGCAGCTTCTTCCTGTTTCGCTTTTTCTGCTCGTCGCCTTTGAGGTTGATCTGCCCGGGGCCCGGGCCCGCCGACTTGCCCTGGCCCCCGCCGGCCGCCAGGCCCGCGGCGGCCGCCTCGTCACCCTTCCTCCCGGCCGCGCTCCTCGCCGGCTGCTTGCGGAGGCCGCCCCGGCAGGCCGCGGCCACCAGCAGCCCCAGCAGCGCCAGCCCCAGCGCGGCCGGCACGGCCAGGGCGAGCCAGGTGGGCAGCGCCTGCGGGTCGAGGCCCAGCTCCAGGCCCAGCTCGGCACGCAGCAGACCCAGCCCGCCCGACAGGGCGTCCCGCACCCGGACCGCCGCCTCCTCAGCCTGCCGGGCCGCCGCCTCCTGCCAGCTCCCCGCAGCCATCGCGCTCCCCGACCCCGCAGAGGCCCGAACCAGGCGGGGCGGCTAGGGCGCGCTCAGGCTGAGCGCATCGCGACCTCGGGAGAGCCGCGCCGGCCCGCCCGAACCGGAGGCGCCGGGGGTTGGAGGGAGGGAGGACGGGGCACGGCCGGAGCCTCGACAGGACGCGGCTGCCTCAGTCCCGGGGGCGCCCGGGTCTCCTCCTCTTCCTCCTCCCCGCCCTCCGCCTCGCGCGCGACGTCACGGCCCCGCCGCGCGCCCGCCGCAGCGCGGCCCCAGCGCCATCAGCGGAGCTCCCGCCTCCGCCACCGCCCCCCGCGCCGCGCCCGGCCCGGCCCTGCCCAACCAAGGGCGGTGCCGGCAGGGAAGGCAGCAATCTCGACGTGGCAGACAGCGAGCGGGGAGGGAGCGCGGGGGCGGCCCAGGGGTTGGAAAAGATCTCCAAGATCATCGAGTCCAACCTGTGACCGAACACCACCGTGCCAACTAGACCATGGCGCTAGGAGCCACCTCCAGTCTTTCCTTAAACACCTCCAAAGACGGTGATTCCACTACCTCCTTGGGCAGCCCATTCTAGTGTATAATCGCCCTTTCTGTGTAGAAATTCCTCCTAACGTCCAACACAGCTTGAGGCTGTGTCCTCTCATCCTATCACTCGTGACCTGGGAGAAGAGGGCAACCCCCACCTGGCTACACCATCCTTTCAGGTAGTTGTAGAGAGAGTTAAGGTGTCCTGCCTGAGCCTCCACCAGGCTAAACAACCCCAGGTCCCTCAGCCGGTCGTCATAGGACATGTGCACCAGACCCTTCCCTAGCTCCATTGCCCTTCTCTGGACCTGCTCCAACACCTCAATGCCCCTCCTGTAGTGAGGGACCCAGAACTGGACACGGGACTTGAGGTGCGGCCTCACAGTGCCAAGTACAGGGTGACAATCACTGCCCTGGTCCTGCTGACCACACTTCCTGATACCAGGATGTCATGGGCCTTCTTGGCCACCAGGGCACACCGTGAGGGATGGCCAGGTGCTTGTGTCCCTGTCTGGCGACAGGGGTGCATTTCCACAGTAGCCACGGCTAACCAGCCCTGTTTTCGTGAGCGGTTGCCCTGGAGGGGCAGCACAGCTCTGGTGACACCACCAGTGTCACACCCGGAGCAGTCCAGGGGCCACACCAGGGGCCTCTGCGACTTGCAGGTAGACACTCCTCACTGTCAGGCTTCAGAGGCCGGGATCGGGGCCCCTTGGAGGCTATCTTGTCTGTGGAGGTGGTATTTGAAAATCTTGCCAAAAAAACCCTCAAACCCCCGCAAACATGTGCTTTTATTTCTCAGTATACTAGACAAGGCAACACAGAGTAGATATATTTTATGACCCACATTTTTTAAGATTTTTGACTCCCACAAATTGGCTTAATACATTGAATTAAATAGCTTTATGAAAAATACAGCTGTGTGTACTGCAGTGGGAGTTCTTTTATTATTACGAAATCCAGAACTGTGTTTCTCCATGAACTTCAGAAATAGGCCCTAAAAAATTTGACCCCAAATGCATGTCTTGATTTTTCAGAAACCCAGTCTCACAGCTTCCAGAGTTCCTATAGAATTTGAGTTGTCAAAACCTCAGGGCTGACTTTGTTGAATGGCTTTGCAGTGACTATAGTCTCATGGCCGTGGTGTGTTACTGGAAATGAACATTGTGTCTCATTGCTCCCATCTGCATTTTGACTTAACAAAACATTCTTCTCTCATAACCTGCTAGAAAAATATCTTGGTTTAATGCATTGAAATCTGCATGGGATACTTAGAATTTTAAATGTAGTAAAATGAATTTCATTTGTTTAAGCAGCATAGTGATGGCTTACTCTGCTTTCTATACCCATAACTTTGCTTTATTTTGTAAAGTTAGTATATCGCTTACGTACAAGTATTTAATGCTTTCAGAGTGTCTTAGAAAAGTAGTCTGAAATTGCTTCTAAGTCCTACTTTTTTTTAATGATACCACCAGACAGTCAAGTCACGCTTTTCTAAATGACTTCATTTGGAACAAAGGATTTTTCTGGAAGTAGAGGTAGCAACAATTTCAGACAGAGCATTTTACTGGTAGACATTTATATACTTTTAGAATATTTTTTTTTTCAATTCCAAGTCATAATATTGTCTTTTTTATAAGCCTTTTACAGAATCAGAGGAACATAAAGGTTGGAAAAGACCTCTAAGACCGAGGCCAACCGTTGATCCAGCACCACCGTATTCTCCCCTAAACCATATCCCCAAGTACCATGTCCACACACCTTTTGAATGCTTTCAGGAATTCCACCACTTCCCTGGGCAGCCCATTCCAATGCCTAACCACCCTTTAAGTAAAGAAATTTTTCCTAATATCTGACCTAAACCTCCCCTGCTGCAGCCTGAGGTCATTTCGTCTTCTTCTGTCACTTGCTACATGGGAGAAGAGACCATCCCTCACCTGGCTACAGCCTCCTTCCAGGTAGTTGTAGAGAGTAATAAGGTCACCCCTGAGCCTCCCCTTCTCCAGGCTAAACAACCTCAGCTCCCTCAGCCTCTCCTCATCAGACTTGTGCTCCAGACCCTTCACCAGCTCTGTTGCCCTTCTCTGGACTTGCTCCAGCACCTCAATGTCCTTCCTGTAGTGAGGGGATCAGAACTGGACACAGAACTCGAAATGCAGCCTCACCAGTGCCAAGTACGGAGGGAAAATCCTTAGTCCTGCTGGCTGCTGAACCTCTTACAATTGGCCTCAGCCCATCAATCCCTCCTGTCCAGATTCCTCTGCAGAGCCTTCCTACCCTCCAGCACATCAACACTCCCACCCAACTTGGTGTTGGCTGCGAACTTGGTGAGAGTCAACTTGATCCCCTAGTCCAGGTGATTGATAAAGATGTTAAACAGGACTGAGCCAATACTGAGCCCTGGGGAATGGCTAGTGATTGGCTGCCAACTGGATTTAGTTCCGTTCACCACTGCTCTCTGGACCCAGCCATCCAGCCGTTTTTTCACCCAGCAAACAGGGCACTCACCCAAGCCATGAGCAGCCAGCTTCTCCAGGAGACAGTGTCAAAGGCTTTACTAAAGCCCAGGTAGACAACACCCACAACCTTTCTTTCCCTCACTAAGAGGGTCACCTTGTCATAGAAGGAGATCAATTAGTCAAGCATGCTTTAGCATACACTGTTTACATTTATTGAAAATATTAATTATCATCATACCAGTTGTTGCACATTTCAGCCACCCTAACATCCCAAATAAATTATAAGTATATTAAGATGTCTGTTTAAGATATTTGCTAAAGATGTTTGTTTAAGATGTTGCACTATGTAGATAGAGGTGACAGAACATGTAGTTTTAGTTTTAAATACATTAACTGAAAAAATATGCCTAACACATTTGAAAGCGTCATTCAGCTACAGTGGATATTTTGGTTTGTTTTTGTTGTTGTTGTTGTTGTTTTTTTGTTTGGTTTGTTTGTTTTGTTTTGTTTTGTTTTGTTTTTTACTTTAGTCGAAGCCATAGAACAGTAGGTATTGTTCATTTTAAAGAAAACACTTCAAGAACCTGGTGGGGCTGAATTCCACAGTTCAAGCGATTGACCCGCTGTAGGTTTTCAGTGCAACACCGTGGCACCATCAAGTGGCAGCACCGTGAAAAGCCAAGCGCTTGTAGGAAACATTTCTGTGTGAAAAAAAGAACAAAGGGAGCAGATACTCACCTGAAAATAGCCACTTTCGGTTCGATTCGGCTGGTGAAGTAAGTTAATCTGAAACGAATAAATTCATTTTTATTCTGAACTAATGAGATACAGCCATAGATAGGCATACAGTTTGTAGCAAATTAAAATATTTTGAAGAAAGTTTGTGTGACTCATTAAAACTGTTGGGAACAAATACACTACTCTGACAGTACTTATCAAATAAAGCAAACATTGTCTTTCGTACTAACTTCAATACTTACATTAGTCTAGTATTAATCTTCTACTGCATTAGTAAATTTGATCAAAGCTACCCCAAGGATTCTTCTAGTAGTGCTAATATAAAACATCATCTTTCTTATGTCATTCTCGCAAAGATCACAGCATAAGTTCAAATGATACATTACAAAAGAGAAAATAAAGGAAAAAACAAAAAGAATGGAGACAAAGCTTAATTTACTTTTTTAAAATGAAATTTCTGTTGACCCTGCAAACATTCCTTGTTTTACCACAACTGCTATTAAACATACCTTACACAATACCTTTCCACAACCATATTTAAACTCAGCACCTGCCATTTGTCATGGCATGAGGAAAACCAAACTATTGCCTTACAGTCTTAAAATATCTGTTTCATGTGGTTTTTCTGATTATCTTGAACAATATTGAAGCCATGTGTCTTGCAGCTCTAGACATTCTTTAGACTAGAAGTAAGATGGATGCAGCAGAAACAAATTAAACCTCTCAGCAGTTAAATAAGCAGAATCCCAACAAAACGCATTCAAGGTTTCTCTTGTGACAGGAAGTTGAAAAAATCTTGAAGAATAGGCAATTTTGCTGTCTTACATGGCTCATGAGTCTGAGTTGTTTTAAGGTGAACTCAATACATAATTTATTGAAAATACTAAGGTAAATACTCATTATTTATCCTGAAGGAGGAAGCAACAAAAAATCCAAGAATTACCATCCTTGGCAATGTTAACAAATAACCAGGATGGGGATGAGTAATCTGCAGAGAGTTTTCATTGAGAAATTACTCATCTGGCCCATGGCTGGGTATCTTAGGCTAAGAGTTAGCCCAGGCTGCAGAGTGGGCTCAGAGTTTAGGATTGGATTAGGAGCAGGATCGTCATCATGACTAGAGATGCACTTGGTGTGGAGCTGCAAAGGGCAACCAAAGAGCGATAGGACAGGAAAACATTCTTCCCTAGGACAGTTTTCATCCTGGCCACGGCTGGGCATTTTGAGGAAGGCACAACTGATGTCTTGGGTTAGGGTTAGTGTTAACATTACATACATAGTTGGGAGAGAGATAAAACCTAGAGCTACAGTTGGCGTGGGACAGAAAAGGTGCAGCCTACCGTAATGGGTGGGCTGCAAAAATACTTTTCCCCTGAAATCTTTTTAATCTGGATACTAGTTTAGGGTTTGGAGCTAAGACTTAAGCCTTTGCATTCAGACTAAGTTAGAGATTTAACAGGGCAGAGCCTAGAGCTCCATTTTGCAAGAAATATTTGCTGTAGGATATTTAAAGTGTCATCCAACACAGTGTCTGGGGTATTTGGGGCTAAGTCTCCACTAACACATAAGTTTGGGTTTGGGAGAGAGAAAGGACAAAGCTCAATTAGGAGAGAGGCTCTAAGGGGGTTGCTGAAGGAAGGTGTGTGTTGCAAACAAATATTGTCCCCTGAGAGCTTGTTTACCTGGGCCATGGCTGGTAGACCTGGACTAATGCTCAGTGGCCTTCTCATCTCAGAGTGGTCGGTGATTTCAGCAAGACTTTGAACAATTTCAGTTTTTCTGATGCAGTACTTCAGGAAGAATTTCTTTCCTAAGGGAAGAGGAAGAGTTCAGTTATATGATTAATCCATGTCCCTCTCTGACCTTGAAAGTTCACCTTATTTTTTTTTCCTGTTGGTATGATCAGCTTTCTGAGCTGACCCAGAATCCTAAATCAAAATTCACTGTTAGGGAGTAATGTGTTCTTCAAAGCCTTTCTCAATTTTACATTATTTTTTTATAGTTTACATTCTTGGGCATAACCATATCATTCAAATACAGAAATATTCTGTTAAAAATACTAAACTTAATTCCTTCTGCAATGGCTAAGTCTGTTCTCATTAAACCTTTGACATAGTGTTTAGTCATCAAAGCTAAGTTGTCCCTATGACTGATAGAGCTCATGAGTGTCTTGGGAGGTGAAGAACACTTTGGCAAACTGTTCACGTTCAAATTTCTATCAGCCCTAAGTACTGAGAAAAATAAACATGCAAAGACTTGCTACCCAGCTGAGGAAAAACCCTTTGAATTAATGGAAAGCAAAGACCAAATTATAGGCCTATTAGCACACATCACTGGTTGTACAACATTGTTTTCTCTATTTTATTAAGTGTACATTAAATATCTCCTGTATTATGTCTTCTGACATTTATCTTTGGAAAGTTTTCACAGCTTTTTTTATAGGCAAGACAGTTTTCATCATACTGCATTTTAATCAAGAGGTGGGTGCTGTTCATAGTGATGGCACCAAGTTAGCTTTAAACCATGTGGTTAATTTACTAGCAATACAATTACAGAATCCAAGGGTGCAGGCTCATTTATCATTTAGCCTCTAGCACTGCAGTCTATGTTGCTGACTCTCCTGTGCTATCAGTACCTGAAGTAGCTACTGACAGAAACAGCAGGGACATCAGTGCAGACATATTCAAGTTGTTTGAGTTGTTCCTATGTGTTCTACTGTAAATAATTTTGTTACATGCTAGGACTGGTTTCTGTCATTCTACCCTAGAGATAGGTGGAAATAGTCTAAAATAATAAATGTTATCAGAAAACTCCAGCTCAGGGAAATGACAGTCACAAAGGAAAATGTCTCTCTTTGAGCTTTGACCAGCCTCGTCTGGTCCTGTTCTCCTGATGGCTCATGTAGCAGAGTGCTGTGAAGCTCGGGCATCTGTGAAGCTCTGAGGTCCACCACAGAGAAAACCTGTTCTTGGCAGCTGTACTCTTGGTAACCCAGAAAACCTGAACCCTCACCCAAGGTAGGATATCATGTGTTTTCAGTCCCTTTTTTTAGTGGATGGAAAGCTGTATAGTCTCATGGGAGGAGAAAAACTCCCACAAGTCAATTATGAAAATATGAATAATATATAGAACATTTGTGAATTCAGTCTGAACTGTCAGCCCTAGAGATGGCATTTCCTAACTTTTGGGTACTTGAATTGGCATTCTTAGTTATTTTTAGTGTGAAAATTTACATACCTATTGACTTTTTAGAAAATCAAATAGGAAAAAGATTTTCTGATTTTAAAATCAACTTCAAATTGAAATTATGCTGATACAGAGTAAAAACCTCAGCCTCATTTAAAACTTGATGAAACAAGACCCTCTGAAAGACCGCTGTGTCTTTAGTATGTGTGTCTATGATGCTCAGTAAAACAATCCCAGGGACTGTTTCAGTTCCTGACTCTGGAGTGGCGCTGGTTCACACCCTGTTTTAACTCATACTGCTTTAACTCATGGGCTGTGCCCATACTGAATAGGTTGTGCCTCTGGGTTTCATTCAGGTGCCATGTGATGCTCCTATGACCCTAAGAAATAACTGCTATTTTTCTGAAGGTCTTTTTAGGTCAAGCTGTCGGAAACAATGTGAGGGCTGTGTTGCAGCTTGCCACAGTTAAGTTTTTATAGAATGAGTTTGGGGGGTGCATGCTGTGTGCTGTAAGGATCTGTGGAAATGTTTCAACATGTAAGGACTGTGCAGGTCAGAGAAAGCCAAACCTTGTCAACAGTGCTTACTGTAAGCTAACCTGAGCATGCTGACTGAGTTTTGGTTGGAAAGTTGGCTGGAGTGGTCCAAACCAAACTCAGGATGTGAATTTCCTCCTAGACATCAGCCAAGCTTAGCCTGAAAGTCTAAAGTAGAGCATGAAAGACCACCAAGATTTCTATGGAATTTGTGCATTAGCTGCCAGACCAATGCTTTTTGGTAATCATGTAGTTGTTCCTTAATCATTCTGTGTATGGTTTTCATCTAAACCAGAGCACTACTGTGCAAAACATTCACATTTAGAATTACAGAATAAATGAAGTTGGAATGACCCATCTATTCCTATCCCCTAACTCTGAAGTTCGATCAGTATGCTCAACCTTGCCCAATCGGGTTTTGAAAGTCTCCAAGAATGGACATTTTTCAGGTTCTCTAGTTTCATATGCCAGTGCTTGGCCACACTCTTGTGAAAAAGATTATCTCCAGCTGGAATGTTCTGTGACGTGGCTTGCAGCCTCTTGTCTTTTTGTTGTGCACATCTGAGAAGGCTCTGGTGCTCTTTTCTCTATAACTCTTCTTTAGTTTAGCTGAAGTCAGTAGTTAATTTCCTCTTAGCCTTGTCTTTTCCAGGCTAAACAAAACCAGGTCTTCTTCTATAGTTTATGCTCCAGCCTTCTAACCATTGAAGAAATATTGAGAAAAGAGTGAATTTTACACTGAGAAAATACATTACAGAGCCTGAAATCAGTATGTGAATAAAAAGAAAGCTCAGAAGTAAACAGATACTTTGGATGGAAAGCTAAACCTGGACAAAGGCAAGAATTCCTTTCTGAAAAAGCAAAACCAATTGTGACCAAAGAAAATGTGAAACCTGCCTCTTTTTTTCCTGTTTCTTTTAGAATTATGTCTTTTGCTTAGTCTTTTTCTTGTTTTAGCTATCTTTAAAAGAGAAAATGTTATTTTGAAAAAAAATAATTTGTCTTTTAGGGCTCTTGGCACTTCTGAACAGAAATTTTTTATTGCAAAGAAGTTGAACTGTTTCAACCTATATGGATTTCCCACCCTGTCTTCTAACTAAAACTGCTAACCAGCAATTTGACTCAAATTCATGAACACTTCCCTTTAATTCCATTTTGTCATATTCAATACTAATTGATTTTTCTGTATGTTGGACTTTAGAGGCATTTTATAACTTCCAAAAGGTGAACAGACCTAAGCGTTTCATTCATAAAAGTGAAGATCTAAAAAGTCACAGGTGTTGAATTCCACGTATTTTTCAAAGCATTTTCATGATGATGAACCTTTGTGATGTAAACACTGCCGACTGCACACTGAATTTCTGAGCAGCACCCCAGCTTTCTACCTGCAGCTGTGCTGTCTCTGTGCCATCAGAGTGTTTTACTCATCCATGGCCATTGTCCTTGAGAAAATTCTGCATGTCCTCTTACCTTCTTTTTTTCCATTCTATTTCTACAGCCCCTTTGAAGTAAAAAAAAAAAAAAAAGACAAGCAGTCCTCTAACATAAGTACTAACTTTTATGATACTTAGGTTCATTATGTGTCATTTATGCAGACTATTCAACAATTTCTGCTCCATTTTTACTGTGTCTAAAATAGACATTCTATTTCCTGTATTAAAATCATGGTCAAATCCTCTCATAAAGCGTGGGTTATCCTTTGGGGAATTCTACTCAAAAATAATAAGAAAATATTCTCAGTACATCAGCAGTCTTGTGTGTGTTAGGAAAGGAGCAACATTTCTTTACAAGAAAATGGACTCCTATTAAAATCTAAGGTGTGTGCTGGTAAAAGTTAACCAGCAGGGGAAATGAACTCAACTCAAAAGAGAGATTATAAGTCAGAATTACAATTTAATAAAATAATACAATAAGTACGATTATACAGACAAGCAATTTGGTTTTAACCCACAAAACCCAAATGTATAACCCAGCACCCTGGGGCTTGAACAAAGTGGTGTTTCTTGGGCCCCCCCCCGAGTCCAAAATAAAGGGAGAGGGGAAAAAACCTGCTGGTGGGAGAGCTGTTGCAGTCTGGTCAAAAGTGGTGATTACAGTCCAGTTGAGGGTGGTGAGCTGCAGTCTGGTTGAGAGCAATGAGCTGCAGTCTTCCTCTGGATCCCACGAGTGGTAAAAAGGTTCCAAAACTCCAAGTTTATATATTCTCCAGTTCAGTCAGGAATACTCAGTCCTTCCCTCAAAGCAGGGAATTCCATAAAAGGGTATGAGGACAGGAACATCTTCCTATCTTGCAGACCTCTACTGCTAACAATTTCTGGGAAATGGCATGGAAGGCTATAGAATACACAGTTTTGGGTTGCACCCATACCATGATGAACTGGTCTCAGCTGTCCTAACTAGGACAAGGTGATAAAATTATGCAGATGCCAAAGTGCCTCCAACAGTTACATGCAATTCCTGATGTTGCTGTCTGGATAATCTTTTAAAGTAGTTCTATTTATGGTGACTATTTTTCACAGCGTTTTCTTGGATAAATCCTGAAATGCTACATTTCTTGTAGTATCATTTGAGCAGTAATGGAGAGAGGAGATTTTTAAAAATGCCAATAGGTTGTTCATTTATTCTACAGGGCACAAACGACATACTGCATCCTCCAGAGTGGACGTTAGGTGTTTTTTTTTTCTTGTTGGCCCTATTTCTTTTACTACTGTATCTGCTATCTCATATACTTGTCCTCTAACACCTTCCTCCTAGACCCTCCAGTTCCTCTGGATCCTGACACGTTTTTAATTTCAGAGTTATGCCTGCACTCTTGCCCTTTTCCAATTCCATAGTACCTGTAACTCATTCTTGGATACTTTTTTTTATTAAAGAAATACTGCTATAATATATAACATAACTGAATCAGAAACAATACTTATAATATAATATAGTTTAATAGTTTGCTAGCCTTTACTCCAGTTGCTCCATGTGTATGTTACATCTTGCTTTTATCCTGTCTGTTATCATTCTGTGGTAAATTGTCGGACTTGCTACAGAGCTGCCTTAAGCTGGTAAAGAATTGATGAGACTGATTGGGAAACACATGAGCTGAGCCTCTTGCTTATCTTGCACCTGGCTCGAGCAAGGCCATGATGTTTGGAACGATGTTTGGAGCAAAGTGGGGATCTCATGGTTGATGTTTCAGTGAAGCACAGAAGAGCACCCAAACCTCTGGACCAGCTACAGACCTCACTCCCCCTTCACTGTGCAAAACAAGCCTTCTTACAAATCTGGTCCTCCAAGGAGATAAGTAGGCAAGCAAAAGCTGTCTGATGAATGTCAGACAGTCTTTACTACTTTCTTCATAGGTGGAGGAGGATCAAAGTGTTTAATTTAGTCTTTGTATCAACTATGAATTCTGAGTGAAAGTAACCAAGACCATCATTGAGCCCTGTTTGCTTATTAACTTTAACCCCCCTTAAGAATGCGAATGAAAAGAGAAGATGCCTTACATGTGTGACCACAGCCACCAAGACCCCATTTACAACATGAAATTGTTCCCTGCTTTTGGAATGGTTTAAAAATTATTGTATAAAAAAAGGGGGGGTTGGGGACAGAAAATGAAAGAAAAAAATAAAAGAAGAGAGGTGGAACACACCTTTGCTTGTTTGGCATTGATCAGTTATCTCTGTCTCTTCTTCTTCCCAGAGGGATGCCTTTAGGAGCTTTGTGCCTCCAACTGTGTTAGAGCAGACTCAGGAATATTTATTTACACACACACACACACACACACACATATTTTTAATAGATCTCTGTTTCTGTACCTTGGGTGGCTATACATCGTAACACACTGTAGTTAGTGCACTTACCAGTGGTAATCCTGAACCTGTTTTCCTGTTGCTTCAATAAACCTTACAGTTTGTGACTCTGGATCTGAACTCTTCCAGAGCTACAGTATCAGAAAGGTAAATCACACCATTCATGAATCTGTGCTGGCACAATTCTAATTGAATGCAATCAGACTCATAGTGTCAAAATTGCACTACTTGTGAACCCATGTTCATGAAAGTTCTTACTGAACATGACTACACTGTGCTGAACTGGTTATAATCAGAAATTAATGTCAGCCACATCCAGACTCCCTGATCTCTAAGGATCAACTGGAACACAAGGAGGTGTATTTTCTGTCACATTTTTGTACTCTTAATACAACAAGTGCAAACTGCTCAGGGCACGTCAATACATTTTTTGATGCATCATCTCCATTTTTTTTTGCAGGGGGTTAGCTACACTGGCATCCCCTTTATGTGTGCTTTGGGACACCTCTGCAACATTGCTTTTCATTACTGCTGTAAGGACCCAAACATTTGAATGGATCAGTCTGACTGAGAAAAGTAAGAAAGAGGCTCCATCTGCTATTTGAGTTAGAGAAGAATGACATCTTGAAATACAGAAAAAAACCTGACTTAGCATTCTCTATTTTTGGCTTTTCCTTGGAGGTCTTGTATTTGTCTTGGCTGCTAGGGAGTACCTGGCACACTTCCATCCTGATTAAATTGTCTGTCTAGACTGATAACTATCCAAGCCTCAATAAAATTACAGCAGAAATCAAATCAGCTTTTGGAGCTCTCTTCTGAAGGAGTGGAGAACTAGAGTAGCTTAATTCCCAGAAAAGGGGAGAAGACGTTGTAGTGCTGGAGAAGAGCAGATCAGGAGCATGAAGAGTAATCAGTGACTTACAGTGTTGGAAAATTATTTGAGATGGCTTAGAAAGAAAACATTCATCTGGTTCCTTGTGCTCCCTTCATCAGCCATGGTAGCAACTGTTTGCAATATAATAGGGTCAAAGGGAAAAGTGAGAGCTGCACTAAGAGTAATAATGACACAAAAAATTACTTATTTTCTTGTATTATCAGGATCCCTAATCAGTTATGTGATATTTTAACAAGAAGTAACTGACTAGGAACACTGAATGTGGTTGTTAAGATGCTGCAGTAAAGCATCAGAAAACAAGATTTCCAAACTTGGCACCTATTTAATAAATTTCACCTGCTGTAAGGCTGTTAACAGCTTTATTCAGCATTGAAAAACGATGCAGATCACTAGAAAGCTTTTCACTGTGGTTTAAAGTAGAAAAACCAAGTAAGCAGCATCTAGATAAAAACACCAAGACCAAAGTGTTGGACAAGCATAGTTCTTCATGCCTTCCTTGCATTAATCCCCTCAGCCAGAAGCCACCAAAAACAATAGCAGGACTTCATACTGATCATGCTGATCATGCTTGTGCTTTTACTCAATATTAACAATCTGACAGTGCTGAAAACACTTAGTCTTTTCCATTCAGCTTGTCTTTAGGTAAAATTCATGTTAGGCTCCCACATCTTGAACATAGGTGTTGCTGAATGTTCCTTGCAGGTGCAAAATTAAAAAAGGAACAAAAAGTGGACTACAGTTTAACTGCTTAAGTGATCCTTTGACTAAGCTCTTCACCTGCTTATTTTTTGTACTGTTCAGTAGGTTCCCTTGAGGAACTCAATAATATGTGTAGTGTACAAATAGAACAAAAAGACAGTTCCTGTCCATGAGACCTTATTTTCTTTATAAAGACCCTTGGTAGATATCACCTATCCCTTTTACTTGGTTCAGAAATACTTATTGAACGTATAATCCTTAGTCATGTTATTCTTGGTCATAGGCACAACATACAGAAATCTAGAGTCCTGAGCACATGCAGTCAGCTCTTTACACAGGTATTTAGTGACATCCTTGAGAAATATTTTTGCCATGCCCTTACCCCCTTCGTACCTCTTTCCCAACTTTAGCATTTCAGCAGCTTTGAAAATTTGGCCTTATGGTAACAAGTGGGAGCAGTTTAAAACAAAGATGAACTACCCAGAGACCAGAGAATTGAAATGCTTCTCATTAGAGAGAGAGGCATAAAGACTTGCCAAACCCAGGAAATCACATCAAGAAGAAAAGTGTCACAAATGATCCCACTGAGCTCAATATGGGGTTTTGTATTGGCATGTGCCTGTGAATTGAAGCTCAAACATCCAGAAACAGAGCTACAGGGAGGCAGCAGTAAGTTCCAAGTAAGTCTCAAAAGGTTTTTTTTTAGTTCTGCCTCAATGTTGCCAGCTAAAAGATGTTGGGGGAGAAATTTTGTGCACGGGGAATAAAATACATCACCCCACATTTGAAGTGTACTTACGTGAATTGGATTCTGTTTTCCTGACACCAGCCTAGGAGAGTGAAATTATTTTTTGATCCTATTAAAAAAAAAAATCTTAAGAATATTTTCAAGATGTCATTTTTTTTCTTTCTAGTTTTGTTCCTCCTGACACTAATTAGCTGCAGCACATAAGAGCTGCACACCACAGCTTTTTCTGGGCACTAAGCAGCAGTACCACAGAACTCTTTTTGCACTCACATGAACCCAAGACAGGAACAGGCAAGGGTGGACTGAGAAAGATGAAAGAAAATAGCTTAGAATTTAGAGGAGATTGAAAAAACTCTGGTTTTGACCATTTGGAAGATGTTTGGTGCCTGGGAACATTTACCACCAGAGAGCAATGGAAGCCTTTAAATACACACATCACCCACTTACTTTAAAAGACTCCCTTGTCCGTCACTGAATAACATGGGTTGTTCTTTCATATTTGTTCTAAATCCAGTGTAAAGAGACTACAGATCAGTTGTTGTACTAAGGCTCTCTTTAAATTATACAAATTATACTCCAGATACAAATATTTTAAATATTTCAATTTTTTTTTTTTGCTAGTTAGCAAAACATACATTTTACAGGACTTTGGAGGTTTTATATGCAGCATTTTAGGGAGCAATGATTGTGTATCCATTCTAAATTCACTCATCCCTAATGTTATACATATGACTAAGTTTCTTTTAGTCTCATATGTGTTTTTCCTCTTACTGTCATGAAAATGAACATTTTCACTACTGTCTTCAGTAGATAGGGGCATTGTGCAGTGGCTCTGAATTACTTTCTCCCTGTGTTCCTCCGTTGCATGAGAAAATGACGTCTTTATTACTGAAGCCACAAAATAACTTCTAACCATGGTTATGAAAATCCAGAAATAATGAATTACTAACTGTCTATCAGTAGAGTGCCTCTGAGACCAACGTGGCCTTCAAAAATTGTGAGTAAACTGGTGGGGAGCTCTTGAGATTAAGTTGCTCTACAAATTGTATGTATGGCCAGAGACTGAGTGGGATCTTCATATTAGTCAGTGCAAGAAATGCAGCAGCTTCCAGTCAGCTGGTGCTCACTGCCAGCGCTCCATAGCTCTGCCCATACATCTTGTCCTCTCCAGTCTGTGGTGCTCAATGTGCTGCCTCTCCAAACATGAGCTTATACTTTTCATCTCTCTTCATACCAGAAGAAACATGACAATACTTGAGGTTCGTTCTTAAAACAACATGCAAGAATGATAGGGTGATAGATCACTGTGTCTTCAAGAGTTCGAGGTGATACATCACTGTCTCCTCCTTCATACCTCCCTCCCACTCCATGAAGGAAAGGTAACCTAAGAGAAATATGTGCAAACACACATGTGCACAGACTTCCTGAGGGAAGTGATATAGCCAAGTAAAAACAGACTGTCTGTGATAGGTGGTATGTTTACTGAATTAAATTCTTCATTCACCTCTGTTAAAAGCACATCTTGACCAGCAAACAACAGAGTTTCCTTTACTACACTAATGGTAAGTGCATCATCAGAGCAGATCAGTGAATGAAACAGAAGGAAAAGATATGTAATGACATCAAGATACCTAGCCTACAGCCCATGCCTCAGACAGTCCACATGAGGACACATGTCCAGTACTGCTCAAGGAGTCTTGAAATAAATGATCTTTGAGGATACTCAGTCTGACAGACTTCTCAAGCCAGTATTGATCTGTGATCCAACAAATCCTAGTTGCACACTCACTCTATCTCCTTGACTGGCCCCTTTTAATTTCTGGGTTCATGTTTTCATGCTTGTCTTATTCATATTGTTTCTTCTCTCCTAACTCCTCATCCAGTCTTTCTTCCTCAGCTTTCCCATTCACAGTGATTTCCAATCTTCTCCTTTACATTTGTCATGTACTCTTGGCTACTTGTTCTAGTGTTTTTTCCTAGACATTTCCCACTGTTTACACCATATATGATCACCAATTGAACCCATCTTCCTTTCATACCTCCTACTTACCAACTGTTTGTTCACTGTCACTTTCCTCTAGGTCTTCATCTCAATCTCATCTCAAACTAGATCTAAGCTACCCACCTCAGTCTCTCGGTTGTTCCCATCTCACTGCTCTCAGCACCTTGTCAGCCCATTCCAGCTTTCCTCTCGCGTTGCATCTTCCTCACCACACCACTCCAATCCACACCACTCCACACCGTACCACCCACACTTACCATAGTATTCTTCTCTCCTATACCACCAAGACCCGATGCTGTGGCTGTTGAAAGTGCATCCTTGCTCTCCGACCATATGCCCAGACCAGCCAGCAATGATATCAGCTTGGAGTCAGAAACGTGGGGAAAGTAGTGTGCAGCCTGAGGCTGGAGTGGGTGTATGTGCTGGGGTCTCTATTGAAAACATGTGTTATACAAAGGCTCCAAAGTCTATAACATGGACAGACTTTGACAAAATATCATGAGGATAGCAAGAAGGTCATCTCAATAAATAGGCCACCCAGCTTGCAAACAGGAAGTCCCTGTAGCAGAGGATGAATGTACTAAAGCTATTTAAAGAAAAGCCTGCCAGAATTTTTTAACATGGTCAAAACAATGTATTTTTTTTTCTTAATTGTGTTTTTAGAAACAGCTGAAAGCTTTTGACTACAGTTTTCTACAAAATTGTCCAGAGGCAAACATCCAGCATGGAATATTCCAGACCGAGCTATTCGTGTGGCAAAATTATATGCAGCTGATAAGAGGGCTATGGGTTCAGAAGTGATGGATAATTGTCATAATAGTGCTACAAGTCCTGCTACAGCACACTAATGGATTAACTGAATCAGCTAGCATACTGCTGCTCACCAAAGGGTAGCAAAGGCAGTGTGCAATTTCTGTTAGCATTTCACTCCATTCATTCATATAATGGAAATACGAGTTTGAAACCTAATGGAATACTTTCAGAGGCATTAAAAAGCACAGCCAAATAGCAGACTTTTGTCAAGATCCCAAAGATACTTAATGTAAAATCTATCTGTATGCAAAACATATGCATGGAAAAGTAGCCATCTAGATCAAAAATACTGTTACAGGAACACTAAGTTTGATTCCCTTTCTAACATATTTTATCATCATGCTAACTCAAATGCCTTACTTCTTATGTAAAATAAGAAAAGAAGGCGGAGACCCTTCTCTGTTCAAATATGCAGTATTGCTGTATTCTGTTTCTGGCAGATATTTGCAGAGTGGATAGAGGAAGACCATACTGTCAAAATGATGTGAATAGAAAATTGGTTTTAGTGGGGTTTACACCCCTCCTCCTTTATTTTGATTTGTTTGTTTGTTTGTTTGCAGTACCAGTGGTAACAGTGTGGGATACTGTACAGAAAAGGGAATTATGACTTAGATCAAGTGTCTACTCCTGTTCCATTAGGTTGCTCTGGAAGTCATTTTTTTCTGTGACTCCTTTCTCCACTAGTAAACAGCACGTGAAGGTCTTTATTATATTGCAGATCGAGTTTCAATTTCTCAACAACTTCTAGAATGCTGCTAGTTGAGTTTCCCTGTATTTGGCCACCTAACCAAATAACTCCAGCTTTACCAGTGCTAGAAAACATCCTTCCAGCAGATGGCAGATATTGCTCATCCAATGTAATCCTGTCATTCTGATTAGTACGGCCACTGTGCAATCTGGAACATCAGTGGAAACGGGAGCTAAAACCTGAATAACTGATCCTCAAGACACACACATTTCAAAAAATTTTGGGTAATGTGATTAAAGTTGGCCGTATTTCTTATGTGTTTGGTAAGTGCGGAATCCCTAGTGTATGCTTCTCTTTCATTACTATTTTTGGAAAAAAAGGAAATATTTAAGTGAAGTAATGATTAGGGATCTAACTGTTCAAAAATAATGGAAACTTCTCATTTGAACACGTGTTTATGATTTTTGAGTTTTCTTTTACTGATTCATATGAATTAATCAGTCAGAATGCTTTCAGTGTTGAAGTCAGTTGGGCTTTTTGTAACAGGAGAAACTCATACAAGTCTGGACAATGCATAGCAGATTTAAAGCCCTGGTATACTTTACAGTAAGTCTTGATAGCTGCTCTATTTTTACTGCCATTCATCCTTCTGTATGCATTAGTTCCCTCTATCATTTATATAAATTCATGGAGCCAGAGAAGTTACAGTAAAGTTCACTTCATGGTGTAAGAAGCATAAAATAGACTAGCTGATGGAGAGCTCTAATTTCACTCCTATGTGCTCTATTCTATTATTATTTGTCTACTGCTTAAGAAAAATGTTCCATCTGGGAAAAGACAAGACAAAGGAAATAGTAGGAAATAGCCTGATACTTGCAAAGAGTCACAATTCAGTGACCTCTTTTGCAGAACCTGAATTATTTTCCAGATCTGAGCTATGGTACGAAAGACCATCTTCTTTATGAATTATATCAAATTTGCTCTCCATTCTTATTTTTCTCTGGCACTTTCTGAATCAAAGCTCCCAAACTCCCACATGGGAAATGTTATAGCATCTAAGATTTTATTCATTAGCTGTTCAGCTGAGAAGATCAAAACTGTTCTTCTTTGGTACGTTAAAAATACTCTGCAAAGGAAACTAATGAGTTTTTAAACTTTTTTTCTTTTTTTTTTTTTTTTTCCCTTTGCCTTCTTTTTTTTCTAGCTGGTTGAGTTATTTTGTTTGTGTGGTATTCTGGGAAGCCATTTCTTTGCAGTATTTTATTTTAAGTTTTCTTCAGTCCTGTTTCTGATCTTTTCTTCATTGAGATACTCTAGGAAATGATCAGCTTGTGTCAGGACAGGGATCATCTTCAGTCTTAATGTGAAATATTACCTAGCTTATTGTGGTTCTGTCCTAGTTAGAACAGCTGGGACCAGTTCATCACTGGATGGGTGTAACCCAAAACTGTGTATTCTATAGCCTTCCATGCCATTTCCCAGAAACTGTTATCAGTAGAGGCCTGCAAGATAGGAAGATGTTCCTGTCCTCGTACCCTTTTATGGAATTCCCCGCCCTGAGGGAAGGACTGAGCATTCCTGACTGAACTGGAGAATATATAAACTTGGAGTTTCGGAACCTTTTTTACCACTCGTGGGATCCAGAGGAAGACTGCAGCTCACTGCTATCAACCAGACTGCAGACCACCACTCTTGACTGGATTGCAATCACCACTTTTCAACCAGACTGCAATCACCACTCTTGATCAGACTGCACCAGCACTCTCACCAACAGGTTTTCCCCTCTCCTTTTCCTTTGGACTCAGGGGGCCCAAAGAACACCACTCTGTTCATGCCCCAGAGTGCTGGGTTATACATTTGGGTTTTGTGGGTTAAAACCAATTGTTTGTCTGCATAATCATACTTATTGTATTATTTTATTAAATTGTTATTCTGACTTATAATCTCTCTTTTGAGTTGAGTTCATTTCCCCTGCTGGTTACCTTTAAACCAGCACAGGTTCCATGAATATAAATTTAAATGCTCCATGAACACCTCATAGTAAAGAAGTCTTTAATTTCTTTATTATTACAGCAAGTCTCTTTGCAAAAATAGATAATATCAGATGATTTTTTATTGATAATATTACTGCTGATGCTATCAGTATGTGGGTAAAAGTTTTACCCACACCTAATATTGAAACCATTCCATAGATCAGAAGGATTGCAAAGAGATTGTAAGACCATTTTTCTATTGGTATCCAGTATAAATTTGAGTGACATGCCACAAATTATGTTGAAGACAGTTTAATATGAGTAAGAGTTTCAGAATTTTTTTCTGAATTAAGGAAATTTCTACACGGTCTATGCCAAAAGTTTGGTATTGAAAGTGTCCACTAGCAAGTCTAGTCTTTTGCTTTGTAACTAACAGGGAAAATGTCCATGAGAAAATGTATGACTTTTTGAAAAGTCGAGCTTTCATACCAGTGTGAAATACATCATGAAGTGTTTAGTAGCACCTACATCAGTATGTAACATTGGACTGCTAGACTTCAAACACAAATAACAAGAATTTTTTATTCAGAATTTAGAATGTAACATTTCTGAATTACCTGTGCAGTCAGATGGGGGACCTAAGAGTCAGGGAATGCACTATAGGTCTTCTTATGTCATATAATTTCTTGTATGATAAAATTTCTATCACGCATAGGAAGCAAATATCTCTTGGTCATAAGTACTTGTCTCAGTTGTATACTTATTTGCAAAATATTATTCATTCCTCTAAGCATACTGTGCTGTTGTGTCATTGTCCTGATAAGGATCAGAAGATATGCCTGGGGTTTAGTTTGGTTTGTTAAGAACTAATCATTGTATGCTCTTTCTCTTCCATGTATCTGGAAGGAAAGAAAGACAAAAATGGGGAAAAAGACAGAGGCTGATTGACTAAAAACTTCTGCTTATCTTTCCTCATGCCCTGTTCATTGTTGTAGGTGCTGTGAGGCTGAAACATAAATGTTTTTATGTAAGAAGTGAAACAACAAGCCTCTCTTGAGAATCTTGATCTTAGAACACATAGTTTTTCTTTCTTCTTCAATCAAAATATGTAAGCCAGACACCCACATTCCCTTTCATTGGAAG
Source organism: Manacus candei (assembly GCF_025592945.1). Classification (NCBI taxonomy): domain Eukaryota; kingdom Metazoa; phylum Chordata; class Aves; order Passeriformes; family Pipridae; genus Manacus; species Manacus candei. Next base: position 3,363,435 of record NW_026138067.1, on the reverse strand, counting down.
CTCCCATGGGATATAGGTCCCTCAAAAGTGTACATGTCTATCTATCAGTAGTTTGGTTTCTCCCAGTGCTGAGGATAACAGCATTTTCTTAATTAATTAATTAAAAAAATGTGAGTATAATTGTGAAGCACTCAGAGTGTGCAATACAGAGGTTATTTAAAGAACAGAGAAGAATACTTCTCATTCATTATGGTGGTTTCTTTATAAATAAAATAGAAGAGTTGGAACCAAACAATGTAAATGAATTTGTACTACAACTTCTATAACTGAAATAAAAGTTTAAGTCAGCCCTAAATATAAATGTAGAGCATGAAAACAGATCTGTAAAACTTGCTGAGTTTCACTGTGTGTAAATTTTCTGCAAAAGCACTTCATAGCTGAGTTTCTTGTAACAGTGCTCTTCCTTCAGCTATCTGCTCTACTGTGGTTGCCTCTTTGCTCCATGCCCTTTAAAGGTGCCCCTTTTTATTTTCTGAGGTGATTTGCAAGGAATTATACTTCTCATTTACAGTCTCTTTCAAGATGAGCTGGGAATGATACAAATCTGCAGAATCATGAAACTGCATGAAGCACTACTTTTCTCTAAGCAGTGTTTCCCAAATTGTCCAAACCTTTATAAACTGTTTCTTCTTAATGTGTAATCTTGTTTGAACCTTTAAGACTTTAGCTGCTTCTAGTTACTACATAAATATTTGCTCCTATTGTTTAATGTTTTTACTCTCTCGCTTATCATTTGGTCTTCTCCCAAATCGTGTTTTAAATCTCTTAGGGTGGGGCAGCATCTAACTGTGTTTCTGCAGGGCCTGCTACAATCAGATCCATAAGTTTCTGTAGCTGTGTATACATGACTCAAAACTTCTTAAGCACCAACACTTCCTCTCAGTGAGTACCACATAGATGCCACAGCTTTTATGTCAGATGAAACACATCTTGGTAGAAAAAGGTACAAACTGCATTCCTTTGCATCTGCTGTATGCAGATCTGATTTAAAAATCCCTTGCTCTTAATGTCTGTCTTTGTCATGGGACCAAGATCAGCTAAAACTGGTGTTTGAACTCTCCTCCTGGGTGGGAAAGACATATGAGTAGCTGTAGCTGATGGGGCAATGGCAGCTAATACTTGAAGTTATGACTATCTTTTATGGCTGAAATGCTAGTAATTATGGCTGAATCTTCAGCCTTCCAACAATAAACTTTATGGAAATGGACATCTCCAGAAATCCCTGAAGTGAGCTTAGGAGAGATAAAACAATTTCTGCATGAAAAATCACAAGAAGAATCCTGGATAAATCCCCAAATCTGTTGAAACCACATTTCCTGCTCCCCAACACAGTTCTGTGCAACCAGTGTCTTCAGGTCTGAAGTCCCAGCTCTCTGGAGCTGGTGCCTTCTCATGACCTCCATCAGCAGCCTGCCCACACCTTTGGAGCCAGGTGCCACACTCCTGATATCTGCAGCTTTGTTTACATCACTGAGGGAATACACAGAGCTATGTTTGGTATTCTATATTTCTATATTAACGACCACAAATCTGTACATCCATACTGTTACTGCTTCACCTTCTAACCTTAGCCTAATATTACTCAGTCTCTCATTTGTTTCCAAGGTCCTTCTGCTACAACTCCTGTGTGGCTTATCATCTTGCTCTCCCTCTCTGCCTTTCAATTTCTTGATCTCAATACTCCAGCTTCTCCTTATGTAATTGAGAAAAAAGGTAAAAAAATAACATATTTGTTTTCTGTGTAAACTCTAATCTAAAGATAATATTAACTGCAATAATGCAAGAACAACTTTAATACTTTTTAAATATATCACTACTTAACACAGAATCCAGCTTTATTTAAACTTGGGATATATGTAGTAGGGTGCAAGTGTGTTCTGATACACAGCATTCATATTATAAACAAAGAGAAGCCAACACCATCAGGACTAGCACAAATCAAATTACAGTCCAAAGCAACTCTACTTTGTACTTTGTTTTGTAATCCTTAACTTTTTTTATCTTTCATCTTTTTTTTTTTTCTAATTTCTCTTATTTGATCTGCAAGCACTTAGGCTTTTCATAGTTTTCCATATGTGAGACATTCCACAGGATCCCATGATCCTAAATACAGCGTATTTAAGGGGCCCTGGGCCTTTGAGCTGTTACACACACATACTTAGCATTGGGTATTGCAAGAGACCCCCATGAACTGTGAAAAGTGAAAACTTTTACAGGATTGTGGCTCTAAAATGCAAAAGCTTCAAAATAGGGCACATGTACTACATTTGTTTTGAGAATGCTATGGTGTTGTGCAGCTAAATAGACATGATGTGTGATAGTGGTCATAGCATTGCTATTTGTGAAGTAATCACCATAATGTTTTCCTTATAAAGCTATATTTAACCAATATCCCTCATTGAATTATGCCATAGTTTCTGGTTATGTTTTGAAAAACTTTCCCCAACAACACCTCTTGCTCATTCCTTGCAAAGTGGTGGTGAATTTGGATAACAGGCTAAAGGGAAGAACTGATAACTAGAAAGTGTCAGAAAACCCCAGTGCTACCTACATAAACATGCTGCTACATGAAGGCACGGGTTATCTTTGTTCTGCGAGTTATGAGCTCATACGTCAACATGGGAAAACAGATGTTTAGATGAAAAAAATAATGAAAAGGCAGAATGAGGAACATATCCAAGTTCCTTTGGCTTTTGTTCAGGTGTTCCGTGGACTGAGCTAATGGGAATCATGTGGAGTGGTTGATTATCATTGGAATCAGACGGTCTTTTTGTAACTGTAAAAAAGAAAGAAGCAATTTTAATTTGTATACACACATCTTTGATTTAGTTCTGGGCTTAGTTAAAATTGTCTTTCACAGTTTATTACAAGAAGGGTAGAAATTAATTGACAAAATGCACTTCATCTTCTTCTGTGGAAAAAAAATTGTATCATAAAATTAGTAGGTCATCAGATCTCTTCTGTACCTGCCTGTAACTATTGACATGAAAGACCACACTGTTTCAGCCTTTGCTCCTCAGGTGGTCATCTGTGCAAAACAACAGTACTTTTTGCATGTTTCAGTACAGGATTCTGCTCAATGTGCAAAACTCTGGAAAATCATTTCCTACTGTGTCCATTTGTTAATCCCTTCCAGGCCCAGTTCTTACTTAGTTTTGACTGAAGTGCTGCCATGCTCTTTTACTTTAAGAGATGTGTCCCCCATCTTCTTTTGCCTTCATTTCCTCCTTATGATGCTGTGGGCTGGCTAGGTGCTTCACTGGCTAGTGATGTGATTTGTCATGTCTCTGGCTAGGAAACCCATGTACTCCTAAGGAACAATTTTTTATAGGGTTCCCTTTCCCCTTCCCTTCCCTTTTCCATGCTCCTCTCTTGCAGGCTGATTCACATACTTGCTTTCTCTGATCAGAGTGTGAAACACCCCCCCCCTTCGTATTGGTTAGATACCAAACACTATTTTTGTTCTCTTAGTCTCAGTTTCAAAGAGCAAACAGAACTTCCTATCACAGGAAATCATTTTTATTATGACTTTGGGACCCCATTTTTTTCAGTTACCATAGAGTTATGAATCCTGATCCTCCTACACCTCTCCTAAACAACCACTTTCAGATGCTATCTCAGGGCACGATGTACCATGGAACATTCTAGTAGAAAATTATATTAAAGCAATCAGTTATATCATGGTCTTTAGACTGGAGAGTTTAATGCAGAAAACCTTGCTGAGTTTTTTGAAAGATATGAATCCGCAGCCTACAAGGGACCACTGAGTGCTTGTGCAATCTGGAAGTTTACACTGAGAAATGGCTTAGGTATATTTATAAAAAGTAGTTATAGAATAATCTAATCTAAGTCCTCCCTTGCTGGTCAGATTGTCAACAGATATGTTTATAGTATTGCTTTAACATTTAACTTTATTAATTTCATTATTAAGTCATTTTTGCCCAAGACAATTCATACTGACCTTAAAATGAAATGGAAACAAATGGTGCCAGAAGTAAAAGTCAACAAGGGAAGGATGATACATGGCTGTCATCCATTTACCCAGAGAAACAAGATTAAGGGCTAGGTTGTCAGCTGTGCTAAGGCAGTGCTCAGCCCATCTGGGACTGCGGGGGAGCACTGTTTTTGTTCCCAGGAAAAACTGTTTCCCAGATTAGCTAAGAGTTAACATCTATTAGACCAGCTTTGCACCTCCCCAAACATCCAAGTAGCTTCCTTGGCCTCTGGGGATCATGTTCTCCTGATTAAAATGATTTCAAGATGAAAGAACAGTTTCTCAATTTCTTACCTGAAGTTTGCCAGACTTTGCTCCTCTTGCTGCTCTCTCTGCTCCACCAACTGTATTAACTTCCTAGTCTTCTGATATTTCTTATTTCTAGTTCTTGGGTTTTATTCCCAGTTTATAAGCATCTCTTTCCCTTTTGCCACCACCTCCTGACCCCAGCTGACCTCAGCTCCTGGTAGTTGTCAGTGTCATGATGGTATGTGTCCATGGGACCTGGGGCAGAAGACCAGAAACCAGCAAAGACACACTTGGTCTAACGTGAGTCTAACAATATCTGATTTGCCACCAACTACACACAAAATGTCTTTAGGTCCGTCTCCACATGTTCTTTTTATTTCTCTGGCTGCCCAAAACTTCCTAGAGTGGTTGGTTTCAGGCAGTATACGACTGTATTAAAACTCAGTACTTGTTTGGTTGAGCATTTGATGCTTGACAGTCAGCAGTCAAGAAAAGTAGCTCAATGCCCCCCCTAGAAAGCAGCTGAAGCCACATTTGGAGAGATGGCAGCATTAGAAATCCAGCCAGTGACTGACAGTCTGTCCAGACTTGGGATGTGTCTTTAAGGAAAATTTCCTTTTACTTCAAACTCAAAGTGTAGTTGCTTCAGGACAGTGGGAATGGCAGAACTACAGAGCAGAACGGCAGAATTAGAGATGAAAGTTGCAAGAAATCTTTGCTTCACCTTCCTACCAGGGAGTAAAGACTGGAGAGAGACTCTTTGTCTCCCACCACCATAGATAATCTCGCACACAAAACTAGATATTGAGGATAGGATTACTTTTCAAGTGCTTAAAAGATGTAAAGCACTGAAAAGCAACTCAAATGCCGTTGTGAAAGGATTCATATTCCCAGATGTAAGAGAATGAACACATAAAGTGCTAGTTGTCACCTAAGGGTGAAATCCATCTGACCTGAAGAAGAGAGAGTAAAGAGCTTCGGTGAGGGAAATTTCTAAAGTTAAACCTTTGCCCTCCAACTTGAAGGGCAGCTGCGTACTGATTTACTGCACATTCAGAGCATGTGCTTATAGAAGATGCCTTCATGTGACATGGCTATAGGATTCGATAGGAAGCTGTTGATTTCTCTATGCTACCTCACTGTTCTTCAGCTCCTCTCTCTCCAAAGTAGAATTATGCAACTTCTGCTACCCCAGGAGACTCTTTGCTGAAGGATGAATGCAGGTTGTGTTTTAACCTAAATGATCTCATATAATGAACTACTAAAAGCTGGTTTTAATAAAGAAATTAGGGAAAATGAGACTGCTGACAGACAACTTGATGAACATTCTCAAATTCCTTCTACAATATTGATTTGATTCCAGTTTCTCATTTACAACATTTTCTTGTTGTATACATAAACTATTTCTGCAACAGTTGAATTTGTCCAGTGAGCCATGCACAATCCAAATGTAAGTTCCAGGTCTCTGTTTTCAACAAGACCATTGTCTTGGCTAGAAACCACAGTGATGTCAGAGATTTAATATGTCAAAGCAGGAACAGCACACAAACAAAAAAACTAGAAGAGCTTAGGAGAGACTCTGTTTAGTAATACCACCAAAGGACTCAGCCTTGCAAAGGAAATTGAAGCAGTTAATTATTACCCTCTATTGGCACCAGATTATTAACACTAGGATTATACATCACTTGTAAGTATAAATTTAAAGAACTGGTTAGTCCAAAGGTAGGCATCCTGTCCTGACAGATGGGGAGTTCTTTAAAGAACATGTAAGGAAGGATAAGCAATAAATGTTTTTTGCCTTGGTAGAGAGGTTATTTTCCTTCCAATCTTTGGCAATCAAGATTTTAATCAATTGCAATGTAAATGGCAAAGGCACCTGAGAGAGTCTTTCTAATAAGTGTGGATATTGCTAGAGGAGAATGTGGCTGTTCTTTCTAGGGAATATTTAATTCTAAATACCAAGATTTGGGGGAAAAATAGAGAAAATAAAAACTGGCTTCAGCTTCCAAGGTGTATCTTTTTCTAATTAACAAAGAGTTTTTCTTAATGTATCTGGTAATGGAATTCTGATTGATAATAAAATTGGAATAAATTCCTTTTTTATATTGACAGGAAAAATGAGAAAGGCATTTGTCATAGACCAGTTTGTAGCTAGAACTTAATGAATACTGGACTTTGTGTGATAGACTTCTTGTAATACACTTCAGTGCTGAAACAGAGTATTATTTTCCAAACATGATAGTTAGAGATGTATATTAAGGAACATTTCAAATAGGGTAACATAGAGCTGCAAATAAAATTAGCAATGTTCCCACATAATCACATTCAAAGATAATACAGAGATTTGAAGGAAGATACATGGAGAACATTTCATTATTTTGTAAGTGTTAATTAACCTTTTATTTGCTTAGAAAACTAAATGAAAAACATTGGCTGAAGATAAAAGATCAAATTAACTACCCCTTCGAGAAAAATTTTTCCTTAAGAGACTTTATTAAGCCTAGAAATAAAAACATTTTTGACAAATTAATGACAAAACCAGACAAATACAGACAGCTCCTGAGGCACAGGAGCATGAAGAACTGACATGCTGGAGGACCACAGGACCACTGTGGTATTTATGGTATCAACATTATCTTAATCTGAGAGATTCACCAATATAAAAAATTAATAAAAATTAATATTAGAACTTCTTTTTTTTTTTTTTTTGGTACTACAAAAATATTGTTTGTCCCCTCAAGAAGATAATACTTCAGTATCTTAATCAAATGATAGAGGTGATTTAAATGTATTAAGATTTGGAAACCAAGTATTGAGCCACTCATTAAGTAGACTGAACAATGGAAGTTTTTTCAAAAGAAGCTAAGAACCCCCCTTACTGTATAGTCTAAAGTAATTGTGGTACTTGATGTTTCTTATATATCATCATTGATGAAGTACTTCTGCAGAAACAACAGCCATTTGTTTCATGGATTTTACCACATCCTATAAGCCAGCTTTGCTTTACATAAATCTCCAGGGCTTCCACCAGGAATGAAGCTTGGCCTTGTGTTTTTCACTTTTTCTGTTGGCTGCAGAGCAGAGACAGCAGCCAGTAAACCGTGCAGAAGATAGCAGCCAGTAAACCTTTTTGTAAGGCACGAGCTGTGGGCCCAATCCAACAGTCAGTGCACATGCAGCACTCCCACAGTTGTTACTAGACACCTGACCTAAGCAAGGAATGGAGGACTGTGTTATTGCACAGTTAAACCTCCCCCACAAATGTAAGAGGAATTTTAGATTTAAGTCATCTTGAAAGAAGAAAAAAAAATCAGCCTAAGGAGAATAGAAAAAGAAAATAAGGAACAGTCGCTGGAAAAGGGGAATCCTATGTTCCTAAGACAGCAAACAAACTGTTCTATCTACAGAGTATAGCTCAAAGCCATGAAAAGGTACTTTTTTTGAGTGCTGAAAGCAGGAGGTGCATGTCAGTGTGACATTTCACTTGTGTCAATTTGTTAATACAGCTATTGTGGCTCTGGGTTTAAGCTAGATCACTGCCATTGGCCTATGGCATCACATTCCATGGACCACAGGAGAGACATGAGAGGACAGAAATACAACCAGCAGAATGTTCACTGGATTTTCATGACCATAGGCTGATGCTCACCAAAGCAACCTGAAGCAAACGTCAGGTTCCATTTCAGCAAGGTTGGAGGCAAATGTTTTTCATTGCCCCAAGAGATGTCTCAGACACACACTTGTAAAGTCTCTGTGGCTCCATTTAGGAAAAAAAGCCAAAATAAAGAGGAGATCAGTATAAAGCTGATCAGTATCAGCTGATAAAACCAAATCCAAACAAATTGCAGCTTCCCATTTCCCATTTTGAGCCCTCCATTTTTTTCATTGGTATCATACATCAGTTAGATGAAGGTTAGGGGATTATTACTGGAACTCCTGAAAATCTTGTGTTACGCCTCTGAAAATGCCACTCTTTCCAGTACAATGTTATGTTGTGATAGATGGATTCAATAAGAGTGGCTAGCAATCCAGAGATGTGAACCACAGGGAGTGGGGTATTTAAGTGTCATCATGACTTGTGAGAGACTGCTCTGTCCTACATGTCAATACCTGTTTTCAGGAGGAAGGAACTGGCCACCTAGCTAAAAAGGTGCAGCGGTGTGTTTTCTCTGGCCTCCCTGATCTTGAAATTAAGTAATTTTTCAGTCCCCTTAAGGGCATGGCAATGGGTGCACAGCTATTCTAGGGTAGCATCAACTTGTGACCACAAATGTCTGCATGTGGGAAGAAGGACAGAAGGGTGGGAAGCAGTTTTCTGCTGCTGGAGAGGCCCAATACACTCTGCAAGATGAATTTGCCTAATGTTCTCCCTAACCATCATTGTTAATATCTGTCATCCTGGGTCCAACCTCCTACCTGTGCTTCTGGCTGTGTTTAGGCTCTTGTCTACTCTGGCTGTAAGGATGTATCTGTGTAGTGATCATGCATGCAGGAGAGCCCATGCATGCTCTCCTGTTCTTCTGAATGCCAGTGCAATATACTCAGGGTCTTCTGCTCCAGCCTGAACTGCAAAAGAAGTCAGATCTTCAGGACAGTACCTAAGTTAACCAAAACTATCAACCAGCATTTTTATAGCACCGTGGGACAGACTTGCTTTGTGCAGCTGCAGTGGTAAAACAGCAATGAGGCAAGAGAAAAACAAAGGATGTCCAGCTGGCCTTTGTTCTGTACTCCTGAGCGACTGCAGACACAAATTGAAAGGCTGGTTTAAAGACATTTGCTCCTAAAAATCAATTTGCTGGTTTAATAAACCAGGATCAATTTACTGAACTCCTATGTACTTTCTGTGCAGGACATGATCAAGAGTCGTGTTTTCATCTATCGCCTACATTTTCTTACCAGAGTGAGCATTTTAATTACTAATGTTCATTCACTGTCACCTGCACTGGCTGTTACCACCTCCACAGTGTGTGACCCCAGAGAGCAGAACTAAAACAACATTTATTTTATTTAGAAAGAAAGTAGCCACTGAGGCTACTTTAAGGAAAACAGTCTCTGAAGTTGTGAAAGCAAAAGGTCAACATCTAATTTATAGGGGCTTGTGATGTTTGTAGAAACCTATCTCTGTTCCATGGTCTTTTATATTAGGCCAAATTTGATGCAGTTACATGGACTCTGCAAAAAACACTCCAGTGATTTGTTGTTGTTGAGATGCTGACTGTAGAACAGTTCCTTGTGACTTTGACGTGAACAAGCAAGTACTTCAGCTAGAATAGCAAACCTCTGTGTAAGGCTGATCTGCTCTGGACTGTGCTGCAGCATGCTATAGGATGTGTTTACTGTAAAATTGCAGGACCACTGAGAACCAACTCACTGTAATCTAGGACTAATAAGAGTGGTCTTAGAGCCTCATCGAAAAGACACAAAGACATTCCAGGGTTTGCTGATCGATTCCTTCTATTTCAGTGTAGATGCAGACTACTTAAGCTAGAGGATAGCAACCAGCTCTCCTTTCTAAGTGAGTTGTCTATGTAGTTGTCTACATCTCTAAATACAGACTGCACATGATGGGGGCTCTTGCAACGTGAAGCCATAGGAGCATTTAGGATGGCAGCATGTATCTCACGGGTTTGCTCTTGTAGGTGCTGGTGAGAGCGTTACAGACACTGAAGCCAGCTCAGGTTCAGCAGCCTGGACTCAGTGAGTTGTGCTGGACCTGGCAATGCCCAGAGCCACCCAGGTGACTGCCTCAGGCTTTCCCTCATGACAGGTTCCAGAAGAACTTATCACCTCAGAGATAGCACTGGACCTGGCTGGCTCCCTACATTCCCATGGCATTGCATCCTGCATCCTGGCATGTTCAGGAAAGGAGTAAGGATTAGCAGCAACATTTCTCATATTTTCTAAGGTTTTCTGTTAAAAGTAGCATCCCAGTCCCTCATCACAGGACATAAATGGCAAGTGGAACTGCAAGTTTCTCAGATGTTTCCCTGATTAACCCTTTGGTTTCTGAGCGCTTTCATAATCTGTAACCAAACTTCAGCTTCTCAAATGCCAAAGCAGTCTCAACCAAGCCATTAAAGACTATCTATCAAGAACACTAATCTGAGGAATCTAGAAATTTGTGTGTGTGAGTGTGTGTGTGTGTGTGCACTGGTGTCACTGTCAATACAAAGAGGAGCTGCTGTCTCCATGCCACACTCAGCGCATGAGGCTTTGATGGACATGCACAGATCAAAAGCACAGTGTGCCTGTAGATGTGACATTCATGGCCTAGGAAGTAATCTTGTGGGTTCTGCAATAGAATTTACTTTTTCCTTATCTTTTGATCTTCACAACAGAAATTAATATTTTTCTTGCTTTCACAGGAATGCAAAAAAACAATCATGATATTGATATCGACTCATATACCCTTGTTCTTTGGAGGACATGAAAGATTTGTATTATTTGGAAGTAGGCTAAACTGAACATCAGCTCAGAATAGCTGCCCAACACATGTTGAACATAAAGCACCAGAGGAATCCAAAGATGCAAAGGCATAAGTCTGTAGAGGGTATTGAGAAGTTATAAATTACATATATGTGTCTTCAGAAGCAAGAAAATGCTTCTGAAAAAAAACCACAAGAGGCCACATCATATAAAGAGGACTGAGACCCACTTCCCCAGTTTGACCTGCTCACTTGTGCATGGAGAAGACGTAGAAGGTGAATGAGTTCTGCTGCTACACTGAATTTGACTTTCCAAAGCTAGAGATGTGTTTTAAAGTTAGAAAATTTTGAGGTCACATTTACTAGATGAACACAATAAAGTCACCATTTCCTTAATTTTCCTGCCCATGGCTCTTCCCTGAGAGCAGTGCCACCTTTATTCATTAGTTGACTCACGAAAGAATGTGTGGCTGTAGCTGGTTGGTTGCTTCTTTCCACTGGCACAGCCTCGTTTTCTGGCAGACATTTTTGCTACAGAAGTCTGAATTTACCATGGAAGAAACTGACAAAAAGCTTGCATGAATTTAAATTTGTATTCCTTGAATTGCAGTGAAACAACCCACAACAAATTGAAAGCACTTTCACATTAGCTGTAGCAATATCAGCTGCTAGCATTCCAAAGCCTTTCACTTCTGGAGTCAAAGGTGTCTGCTTAAATTGCTAATTAGCTTTTTATTATTATAGTTTTTCTAACTTAAGTACTCTGCTTGAAAGCATTTTCATACCTGCTCTAGTTGCCATAGCATCCATCCACAGATCAGCTGCTCTTCTTTAACATCTATAACTATAATTTCTTGAGGAAAAGAAATAGTTTTTTTGACAAAACGTAGAATACAAATTAAGAAGGCACTAATAAAGGCTCAAATAAATTCCTTATCTGGCAGCATACTGAAAATATCTTGATTCTTGGCACAGCAAATATATTGTGGAGTTCACTCTTCATTAAAAAGCACAGGCAACCACAGTACCAGGATGTGGGTAATCTTAAAGACTAATGTGTACATTTATGCAGATACAGTCTTCTGGGAAACAGCTTGTTTTAATCATAAAAGAAGCCTTCAAGTAAATTTAATGAGGAGTTGGTTGAGGAATTTATTCTGAAACTTTAAACTATGTGTAAATTCCTGAGGATCAAATTAAGTTGAAGGTAAATAATGTTCAGAATGGTGTTTCAGTTAAGGCTGCCTAAAAGCTGGAGACACAAAGATCCTGCTTAGAGAACATTTATTTTCCAGCTAGAGATTTCCTTAAGGAGCCCAGACAGATGCCATATGTTGATGATAAAACAACATCTTTCACAATGTGACATTTGGAGCCTGCTCAAAAGATCAGTCATTTTTGTCTTTTCTAAGGTTCCCACCTTTAAAATAAATGCCAAACTGTTATGGACTGGGAAAAGAGTAATTGCCAATAGTTATAGGTGTCATCACTGATGAAACATCCATAAGCAGATGTTTTGCTTTACATTTAGGGAAATTCTGGATAAAAGAAACACTGTGACAAGGACAACTGTGTCAAGGGTGCTTTAAAAAACCCTTGCTTTGAGCTCTTCTCTCAGTGAGAGGATGCTTGGACTATGTTCTTCCTACATTTAAAAAATAGTGCATATAAAGATATTTTATTTAATGATTTACCTTTTGAATCGTATTATTTATTCGAAGTTATGAAGTATAGTCAGAGGTACAGTAATATACAAACACACACACACACACACACACACACACACACACACACATATGTACATGAACACAATATCCTCTGTTTCCCTTTCTCATTTTCACAGAATAGAAGCATAAAATGGGTTTGATTGGAGGGAACCTCTAAAGATCTAGTCAAACCCCATGCAATGAGCAGGAACATTTCAACTACATCAGTGGTCTTGAATGTTTTCAGGAATGGGGTATCTACCACCTCTCTAGGCAACCTGTGCCAGTGTCTCACCACCCTTGTAAAAATTTTTTCAATATATCTGGTGTGAACCTATCCTCTTTTAGTTTAACAACATTACCCCTTGTCCAATTGCTACAGGCCCTATTAAAAAGTTTTCCCCCATCTTTCTTATAAGCCTCTTTTAAGTATTGAAAGGTCACAATGAAGTCTCCACAGAACCTTCTCTTCTCCAGGCTGAACAACCCCAACTCTCTCAGCCTGTCCTCATTGAAAATTTTTTCTGCATGTGGTTGATTATTTACTGATGGTGTTAGCAATATACACTGTCTGTGCTTCCCAGCTGGACATTGTCATTTAATGCATAATTCTTAAACAAAGAAGTATTTTCTAATAATGTCAGATATGCAGATGAAGCAAAGTAAACATCTAAAGGCTAAGTATGTTGGCATCAGAAGGTGCAGCTTGCTCATATAAGTGCTCACTGGTGTATCTCACAGATCTGCAATTTCATATTAAATTTCTCCAGTATTAATGGGGAATAAATTAGATCTTATTTTACTTAGCAGAATTTTTGGGTGGAAGATCTCAGTGAGACAGAATATGAAGAAACAGATGCATTCAAAAGATACTGCTTAGGCATATCCTTAATGTTTTCCTCTAGAGCATGCTGAACTGATGCATATATGGTTTGAAAATATGTGGAGCTTGTATGGTCTGTGTCCTGGTCTTGTCATTTTTACAGTGTTCAGAAACTTCTCAAGCATATTAGAGGATGAAAAAGGGAAGGTGTCTCCAAGCTGCTGAACATGTACCCTCTGTCCTGCATGTGTGCTGAACAACTTATACAAGAGGTCCCACAGAACTCAAAAGCAAACCTGCATGGGGAGAAAGCCCTAAATTCAGAGTAGACGTAATGAGATGCTGGCAGATGGGGAGGGAAGAAATATAAAAGGTAGGTTTAAACAAGTGGTCATGTTGTGGTTCTGCTGCAAATAATATGATTATTTATTTCCTTTATTTACGTCAGAATCTTGCAAACTCTCTCACAGGTAAGCAACTTTATACACGGGAATTCAATTCAAGACACAAACTCACTACCAAATGATAAATACAGACATGTCTACAAGATTACAGCCTGACATGCTGGTGATTGTTAACAAATATCTATGAAGGAAAAACATGAGGAAAATCACACCATTTGATTTAGGAGGGTGGAATAGTCCAGGAGGCACTGTTCTAATAGGAGGGAGAGCCTTGCAGATATGCACAGCTGAAAGGGAAAATGAGGCAGCACTGACTTGAAAAAAGCAGAAAAGTGGGATTCAGAGGGTAACAAATGTTTGAGCTACATAAAAGATTCTTCTTATGGAAGTTTCTGACAAGGATCTCAGCACTGGAATGAGAACAAGATAAACATGATGGCTCTGAGAACTTGATAGTAAAAAGCTGTCAAAAGGAAGATAATATAAATGCAATAGAAATACTTATGGGACAAAAGGGTTTCAAGAATATACTACATTTCCACAAAAGGCAGGCATCCGATAATCAGATCTGGTTACAAAATGTGAAGAAATTACCCTACAGAGAGCTTAGATTTTTTGTGAAAAAATCAAATAATCTGGATAAAAAGGCTTACAGATTAATGTTACTGATTTTTCAATTGAAATAATATGTTCTGTTTTGTTTTTTAAAGAAAAAGGTTACATCTCCAAACATTTTAACTTAGTTGCAATACCACTCTCTTGTAGGAAGAATATTTAATCAGCCTCAGGGACAGCTGAAACCCATGGGAAGTGCAGGTGATAACTATGTCAGAAAAATCAGATCCTAAAAGGCTGCAGCATGCTACATGGCTGCTAGAAGTTTTAATTCACAAAAAGGACTGCAGAGCTTGGCATGGTGATGATGAGATTCCTGTTCCCAGTTGTCTTCCTACTGGAAGTGTAGGAAAGGTTGAAACCCTTATGATTACCTCACAAGAATAACCTCCCATGCAATGACACCCCTTAACCCACCAGAAGTGCTAGCATAGCAGATGATAACTTTCCCCAGTATTTATTCCCACTGAATGAGTGATAGTGCCAGCTGTGAAAGCCTGGCTTGCAGAGTTTGCCTTGCAGTGAGGGTGACTGCCTTTGGGGCAGCTATGATGGTGCTGTCTCCAGCTACCTGTACCACCTCTCTCCATGGATGAATCCCCAGATCATGCAATAGATGCTGGATTGCTACCCCTGCCACCCTGAGACATTAAATAAAATAAAAAATTGTATGTCAGTTTATATTAACACATCATATTGTAAACAACTGAAGTTCATCTTTTGCTTCACCGAAAGCTGATCTTTCTTTGCATTAGAGATGAGAGTCCCTAAGAGATGGTATGGTAGGAGGGCTCATCCACCAGGTAAGAGGCTGAACCACCACAGCATCTCTAGGCAGAGTGCCCCCATTCAGCAATCTGCACTCATATTCTCAGTTCTCATCGGACATAGCTTTTAAATCTTACAGGGTCTCTTTCCATGATCAGTTCTCTTTCACGAGGTATTATCAGAATATTTAATATTAGCTGTTTAATAGAAGTGCAATGTTCAGAAAGTGTTATTATTTCAGTCTTTGTGGTAATTTATCTATACTAGAACTGTATTTGTGGCAGTGGTTTTGTGGCATGGAATCCTGTTTACTACAAGTTGAATTGGAGCCAAGAGAAACAGCAAATACTTGAGCAAAAAGACACTTGGAGAAACTCTCACTTTTTGTAACAAAGCATTAGAATAATGATAATTTTTATTTTTGGTTGTGAGTCTTTCTAAAACAGCTTCTTTGCTTGTGTTTCCTGGCAGGCAGAAGTCCATATCCCCACACCACCATTAGCCATGCTTGGAGTGTAAGGAGGAGCCGCAGTCCTTCTGTGAGGTCCTTAGAACCAGACTATTCTCTCCCCCCTTTTTCCACAGCCTAGGAGAAATCCCTAACAGCCCAACACAGGACTGTCACTGAGGGCCTTCCAGACCCACAGGCTCTGAAGATCACACTGGTTTGTGGACTGCATCCTGGGCATGGTGGTAGAATCCCTCCAGGGACCCACATCTTGAGGGTGACTTTCCTCTGTGTATAGGAAGCCTCCACAAAGCTGTACACTGCCTAACTACCACAGGGAGGTCTTCTTAATGTTCAGATCTTTGCATGATAAATAACTACTGAATGTGAATCAAGGCAATTATAGCTACAGTGCAGGGAACTTTCTAATGTTGACTTAAGCTATGTTGGAGGCAGAGTGAATATTCTGCAGTAACCCTACAAGCTAGGAGATAGAAACCAATTGACTCACAGCATTTTCTTAGTGTTCTGATTCCTTTTAAATGAGCTCCATTAACACTGAAACACAGAGATCAGTTAATTGTGGTTACCGAGACACTGCAAATGATCCTTCCTATGGCTGTTTTAATTAAAACACCTGCTTTCTAGTTTATCATGTCAATATTGCACCTGTTTATTCTGTGCAGATACAAAGTAATGGTTATGAAAGAAAACTTTTTCTTTCTTTGAGTCATTCCAAGTCAGCAAAATTAAATTGCAAACTCTTATCTGGACTTTTTGAGTTTGCGTATCTGTTCATTTGCATGTGCGTGCCTAGAATATTCAAATTTTGTTGTAAGATGTGTCTCTTTGCACATCTAAGAAAAGATTTCCTACTGCTAAGCAGTTTTTTGATACTTTCAGATTCTATCAAATCTATCTCTTATTTTAAAAGCAAACAAATGGGAGGGGGTTTTCTCTCAATCCAAACCTTTCAAACATCAGCTTTACTATTTAGTCTATAATAACACTGTTCTACTACATAACTTAATATTTACTTGCCTTCTAGACAGAATTTCTTTCACAGCATGCTTTGGATTATGTTTCTATGATGTAAAGAAATTATTTTTCTTGGCTGAGCACTAGTTTCTCTAATTTTTCTCAATATTACTTTCCAGAAGCACCTCTAAGGGACTTTTCCTGACTGCCTTGCAAGCTCTGCAATAAATGACATGAGAGGGATTTCCAATTTTGTTGATTGGGGGTAACTTTCAGGTTTCGTACTAGTCTGCAATTAGAGATACCCTTGAGTCACAGAGTATCCCCTCAGCATCTCTGCCTTGTATAACAATCACTGGTTTCTGCCTTCCCACATCTTGACACTTGGTAGTGCAGTCTGGCCAAAAGCACTCTAGTCCCACCTCCATCCTCAGAATTTTTCTGGATATGGGCTAGTAAGGTTGTGCATCCATTCTTCTTTGGTCCCTTGCCTCTGGGGTGACACATTTCTTTCATTCCTCTGGGTTTGAGCACTAGACAAGCTCAATAGTACAGCAAAGATGACATGTGTTAGCTAGACCTAAGATCAGACTTTATATTTGAAACAAAGTCACAGATGCAGAAAATAACATCATTAAATGATACTAAATACTTTTTCTCATCATCTCTTACCTAGGATACTAAGATCTTGGCCTACTGTCACATGTAGGTAGGCCTTCAGTGTTCAGAGCAACATCTGCATAATGCTAGGGTTACCCTTGATTTGAAATGTAAAACTTGCCTGGTACCCATCCACCTGGATGAAGCCATGCCTTCCTAGGAAGCCCTGTCATCTGAATCTGTTTTCTTTGCTGTCCTCATTCTTGATATTTTAGGAGTAAGGTTTTGGGATTCAGGTATAACTGTTCCTAATGATTTCATGCAGAGACACTGTGGGAACTTACTGAAACTCCTTTTGTCTTGCTTATCCTGGTGGTAGGTAAATTTTTTTGAGATTGTTGGCTCCTTCTGAAGGCAGGAGTGCTTTGTAGTACTACTGCCTGGAAGATCACAACCCTTTGGCAGTAATACACTGAATATATAAATAATTGATTCTAAACACATTCTACAAAACTTCTGGCATGTTACAAGTCTAGACTGCATTCAAAGAAAATAATGTAGGTATCAAACTTGGGAAGTAGTTGGTTTTTTGTATATGTCTGTGAGTGCAAGTCTCTGTATACATTTTTTTAGTGAGTTTCTGGGACTTGAGTTTCCTTAACTTCAGCTAGGGAGATTTTTTAGCAATAAATACTTTATTGTCACTTCCACATTGACCACATGAGATAACAATGAGTCAGAAATGCTTACTTGAAGTGTGTAGTGTGTATCAGTTGCTAACAGAGAGTGGACTAATAGTTAAATCAGGCTGTGAGTACACCAGGCTTGGGTGCAAAGCCAATAGACTACAGATTTTTAACAAGTCACGAGAGCATGGTTTTATTTTCCTGGGTTTGGTTGCACATCCTTACTCTTTGACTTGCAGTGTGAATTGCAGTTCTCTGAAACAGATGTCACAGCTGCTTATCCCAGTGAGAAATGAAGAAAAAGTGAAGGTCCCGAATAGCTACAACTCCAATAGCCTTGACAGACTAGCTTGAATATCTGAGAAAAACCTCAGCCAGAACTATCTACTAGATCTCATTCAGAAAAGAAAGGAAGTGTGAGTGTACTTAGCTACTCATGAAAATCTGGACATGTAATTGCTATAACCTTGACTGTAAAGATGCATCAGTGAGAGGGGATCATTTTACCTCTACAAAAGTGTGTAACTCACCATCCCACAAATATTGCAAACACCTCTCTTTC
The DNA here is from genome assembly GCF_025592945.1 of Manacus candei. Lineage (NCBI taxonomy): Eukaryota > Metazoa > Chordata > Aves > Passeriformes > Pipridae > Manacus > Manacus candei. The sequence continues at coordinate 3,345,174 of NW_026138067.1, read as the reverse complement.
CACCTATCATTTTTGGACACTTCTTAGATTTTTTTGTAAACTTATTTTGTTGCACTGTTCTGAAGCAATTTTAATTGAGTTTGCTATGCTCACAGTTGTTACATTTGGACTCTGTCAAACTCATTCAAGTTTGTTTCTATAGCAGAGACTAGGAGTCAAGATGAGCTTTTCTACAGTCCTAGAGGGAAAAAGAATCAACTAATTTCAGCAGTGTAATATTCTACTTTTGGTCTGATAGCTTTTCTATTATGTCTTTAACAACTTAAAATGATGCTTCAATTTCAGGCTTTATGGACTATGGTTTAAAAACACTGTCCTTGAGGTCAGCTTCTGGTAAATGTGTCTTTTCACACTTTATTGTGTATTAGCTGCTCACTGTGTAACTCACTGTATCAGTTTTAGAAATGAATGTCTCCACCTGTCTCTTGGGAGAAGAGATTTTAACATTGGAAGAACCTCTTGAGAAGTACTTGTTTCTTTAATACATAGAGACTTTTCTGGTCTACTTGCTTATTTTCCCTTTTTTTTCCTTCAAGTACTGTTGATGAAGACAGTCTTGGAGGAAAAGAATGTGTCCCCTGTTCTACTCAATTTCCTTCTATGTCCTCAAAACTTTAACATTTTGTTCCCAATTGAAGCGCATTTGATGCAAACAGTTTTGACAAAGGAAGGTGTTTTTGGTTTGTGTGTTCAAATAGTCAAGTGAAAGAAGACAAACAGTGATTTTCAAAACCACTTCTGCCTTACCATAAAATAGTACATTGACTCAGAAGGGATCTTTAAAGGTCATCTAGTACAACCCCAATGCAATAAGCAGGAACATCTTCGACTAGATTAGGTTGCTCAGAGCCCCGTTCAATCTGACCTTGAATGTTTCCGGGGATGGGGCATCCACAACCTCTCCAGGTAACCCGTGCTGGTATATAACCACCCTCATTGTAAAAAAATTCTTCCTTTTATCTAGTCTGAATCTACCCTCTTATAGTTTGAAACCATTACCCCTTGTTCTATCGCTACAGGCTCTATTAAAAAGTCTGTCCCTATCTTTCCAATAAGCCCCCTTTAAGTATTGAAAGGCAGAAATAAGGTCTCTCTACAGCCTTCTTTTCTCTGGGCTGAACAACCCCATCTCTCTCAGCCTTTACACACAGGAGAAGTGTTTCATTCCTTTGATAATTTTTGTGGCCCTCCTGTGGGCTCACTTCAACGGTCAGTGTCCTTCCTGTGGTGGGGACTCCTGGGCTGGACACAGCACTCCAGGTGGGGATCTTACCAGAATGGAGTGGGGGGAGGGAAGAATCACTTCCCTCACCCTGCTGGTAACTGTTCTACTGACACAGTCCAGGAATACAGTTGGCTTTCTGTACTGTGAGCTCATACAGCCTGATATTCCTTGCATATTTTTCTGCAACAGTTACATTTTTTTTCACTGAAACCCACCAGTCCTTCTCTCTACTTTGTGGTCATTTGCTTAAATGGAAAGGTCATGGAATAGGGAATTTGCTAAAACACAGAAGAGGAAGGGACTAATAAATGGCCATCTTTTGTGACAGAGGGATGTCATCAGTGGAGAGATCTGTACTGGAATCTGTGCTGTTCAACTTGGTCATACATGATTTGGAAAAAGGCATCAACAGCAAAGTGACAAAGGTTGCTGATGATGCAGTTATTCAAAATATTAAAGATGAGGACAGCCTCTTGAGCTGCAGACAGAGTACAAGCCAAGGGAGGCAGGCAATAAAAGGACAGATGAAACTCAGCATGCATACATGTAATGTGATTTACTTGGTGAAGAAAGCAATTCTAGCTTTATGAAAGAACTCTAGGCTAACCATTGCTTTGAGGAGCAACTAGATTTTGGTGTTGTGACTGACAATTCCAGGTAAACATCTGCTCAGTGCTTTCTGATAGTTAAGAAAACTCAAATCAAACATTCATGTCAAAAGAAAGGACTTACGAGAACTGACATAAAAGCAACAGCTGAGCGTTGAAACTTCAATATGAAGAAATTACAACTTTCAGGGAAAATATATTTGAGGTTTACCAAATCACCACAAGGAAAAGGTTTTAACTGTTCGCCATGTCTTTATGTGATAGAAATAGGGCTCAAAAATGCAGCTTATGGGAACCAGGTTCAGAGCAAGCAAGAGGACCTGACTGATCACACATAAACTACATGCATATCTGTGGAACTCCTTGCTAGGGATGTTGGGGATGCAAGAAGTCTGCATATGTGCAAGAGAAGACTTGAAAATTATTTGAAAGATAGAGAGACCAGCTGTGTGTATCTAAATATTGAAATAAAAACAAGTTAGGAAGATCCACTGAGCTGAAAAATTGTTGTCAATGAGGAGAGTATTAGTGGAAATGTGTCATATATGTTTATTCTGCTCTTACTCTTACCAAAACATTTGCTTATGAACTGTATTTCTGCTGGTCTTTCCTTTTACAGATAAACATTGCGATGTCACTAACAAAATATAAGATTGTCTTCATAAGGGAGGGGTTAGAGAAAAAGAGAGCAGGGAAACCACCAAATTAATCTTAGAATAAGTAATGATTGTAAAAGAAGAAAGGAGCAGAGAATCTAAGGATCAAAAACATAGAAGTTGAGACATCAAGCAGAGTACTCTGAAAAATGCCAGCCGTTCCCAGAAGGTGCCCAAGAAGCTCTGACTAGTGATGCAGCAGTATGAGGGCCTACTTCCAACTAATTCACCAGGATCTCCCATGAACCCTCTGAGAAAGAGGAGTACGGCCAGGGCCAGCCAAAGGGAGAACAATAAAGAGACAATGCCACACAATGTGGTCTTGGTGGGATGGATGAATTAAAAGGTGAGAGAAAAACTGTACTCAGAACTAAGAGATTCTGGATGAAAAATCAGGAGTTGTAGTTTGATACACAATACATCCCAGCATAACTGTTTCTCTCCTGCTACAGAATCAGTCAGATCAAGAACATGCCTTTCTCTACCCCTCCATAGAAGACTTTCCAAGTTAGGTGACCTGGAGCCATAGCTCAGAGAACAGGATGGCTCATTAGGTTTCTTTGTCATCTTTTGGTGTCAACTGCCAAATGTGGGGAGTATCTGTAAAGCCAGTACCAGACTCTTTGCAGGGTGTGTTAGATCACTGGACTTTCAACCTTAATTTTTTCTCAGTGAAAGCAATGTGGGAGTGGAAGGAAGCAAACTTTCTAATACTTCCCTTTCTCCCAGGACAAATTGTTTGCAACCACAGTGTTTTCAATTCAGGAATAAGATCATAAGATAATTTGTCCTCTTACATCATCCTAAGGAAAGAATTGAGCTACAGTCATTGTACTTGTATCAAGAAGGAGTGATCACTGTTTGTTGCATGAGTTATTGGAGTTTTTCATCCAACTATTCATCTCTGAGGTTTCCTTTGTTAACATTTTTCTGCTATGTGTAGTCAGGTAACGTGGTGTGAAACTGCGAAACAATCAGCACAAATTCCCTCTGTTGATTGATTCATAAAATGACAATCTAGATAGTTACACATATTTTATTCATTGTCACTTAATTAAGTACTCTGAAATCCATGTTGAGAGAAAAGATTCAAACCTTTTTGCATCATGTATATTCTGCTGAGAATATTACCCAGTGATACTGCTGGCTTCCACATGCTCCACTCTGGCTTTCTCAGTTAACTCTAATGTCAGCGCTCTTTGACTTTTCCTCTTATCTCTGTTATACATGAAATGCTATCCATTACAGCCACAGAATGATAGAATGGTTTCAGTTAGAAGGAACCTTCAGAGATCATCTAGTTTCAACCCCTCTGCCATGGGCAGGGACACCTTTCATTAGACCAGGTTGCTTAAAGCCCCATCCAACCTGGCCTTGAACACTTCTCTGGGCAATATGTCCCAGTGTCCCACCACGTTAATTGTTAAGACTTCCTTCCTTGTGTCTAATCTAAATCTACCCTCTTTCAGTTTAAAACCATTTCTCCTTAAACATCAGAGATGTTACCAGATATTTCCATTAAAAATTCCAGGATTTTTGAAATAAAACAAGAACATAACATATTACACTTAAACACACAGACAATAGTTGTGTAATTACTCTCACCCATCACAATAATAAAAATAATCCACTTTAGGATACATAATTAATTCATAACATAATAGGCATTTAATTTCTGTAGTTCCCTACTGAATGAATTGGTGTAGCACTGAGCTAATATCATTGTCCCATTTACAGTAGATATTCTGTTTAAAGACCGAAAATATTCCCTGGGAAGAACTGTGATTTGGGTGATCAATGAGCGTGAGCAGCTCTAATGCACATTTCTTTCATTCTGGCTGCAGGCAAGCTCCTTAAAGACCCAGGTTTATCTATATGAATTGTCAAGTTCCAATCAAACTTCATATTAACAATTTTCGTCTTCTCCCATAAGTCTGTAAAACACTGTTGTTCATAAATGTCAGTTGGAAACACCTTATGTGAGATCTTAATTCACCGAGCTGTAGCATCACTGTTCAGAATACAAGAAGATGCCAGCCTTTGGGGCTACAGCACAGTTGTAACAAGAAATCTCCTCATGACATTTTACCACTGAAAATGCAAGAAAATTTCATGCCCCAAAGACATAATCCCTTTTTAATCAATTCACCAAATATCTCCCAGAGACTTTTCAATAACCATTTAATTTGTATATCAATATGAGTGACACCAGGCACTGGGAACAAAAAAAGTTAATGCAGTCTCAAGCCCCTGAATGTTGTTATAATGACAGTAGTTCCCAATATAAATTATAAACATGAATAAACTGGGACATCACTGTTTCTGACATAACCTCAGGTACTCACTACTAGCTGGTTGCTGCTCTGCTGCACATTTGGCCCCCTTGAGCTGATGTAGGGGGAGGAGAGGATGCCTGGCACCATCTGCCCCAGCAATAAGGTCACCAGACTCTGAGGGCAAAGGAAAAGCTGCCAGCTATTAACAGTGCCGAGAACATTAACAGGACAGACACGTAATCGAGTGTGCCCACTTCTGCACAAAAAGGGCGAACTCAGTATCTCTAGCTGCCCTAGCAACTGCGTTCATTAAACTATTATTTTCCTCATTGTAAGGATAAAAGCCAAGAACTCCCATTGATTTCAATGGCAACTAAGTAACTTGGTGCTGTTGGAAGTCTTTAGGTGCTAGAAAAGCTTTAAGTGTCTGCCTTTAAAGCTCAGATCTTTTAGTGTATTTCATCATCAAGTTCTTGGATGATAAATGCATTTTAAAATATGTTCCTTAAAAACTTGTTTGTAGAAAGTCTGGGGAAGAGGAGAGATGAGACCTATGGGTTGCAATATCTCTAGGAGGCTTTTCCATCCAAAGCTGCTCCACATGTTTTGCTGCAGTGCCTGGCAGCTTGCAGTGTTTGCTAATGATCAGACTAGTCATCACTGGTTATGAGCAATCTTCTCCCCATGCTTCTGTAAATAAATATTTCCCACAGGATACTTTTTGACTATACAGTCTTGATCTTCTACTTCCCCTATTTTTATTTTTTTCTCTCCTTTTCCCATTGTCCTGTGAGTGCCCTGAAGCTCTTTCTACTGTGCTCCCATTGAACCACGGCAAAGATTTACCCCAGGATTCCCACTCCAGGCCCTTTTTTTTGTACAGCAATCACTAAGAGAACAGCAAAGCCACTTGTGCTCCCAAGAGGCCGCATTGCAAAGTCTGTAGTGTGCACTCTGACCGGCTTTCCTGACAGGATGGACATAGATCAGACACAGAGCAGCCATGAGCTTTTCCCCTACAAGGCAATCCACTGTTAGTCACACAACGATGGACTCAGCACCAAGAATGAGATGAAGGCGTTGTTACAGGAAGAATGTGCATTATCCCATAAGTCTTCATACAACAGCAATAAGCCGCCAAATATTCACAGTTGATACAACATCAGGCTTGGGTCCCTATGAGCTTTTCAGTGAGGTAATGGGATTTTATTCTTTGCTTGGTGTTAAAGAGAAAAACAGAAACAGTCATGAAGAACTCTTGTGTTCAGGGCGTATTTTAACGTCTGCATTACTGTCATACTTGCATTGTCTTAAAAGTGATTATTTTGTTATCCTGTGACCACTTTACATCAGACACTTTGGCCTAAATCATAGAATCATAGAATCATACAATCATAGAATCATAGAATCAGCTGGGTTGAAGGGACCTCTGAGATCATCAAGTCCAACCCTTGATCCACTACCACTGCAGTTGCTAGACCATGGCACTAAGTGCCACATCCAGTCTCATCTTAAAAACCTCCAGGGACGGAGAATCTACCACTTCCCTGGGCAGCCCATTCCAATGTCTGATTACCCTCTCTGTAAAGAAATTCTTTCTAATATCTAACCTAAACCTCCCCTGGCAGAGCTTAAGACCATGCCCTCTTGTCTTGCTGATAGTTGCCTGGGAAAAGAGACCAACCCCCACCTGGCTACAACCTCCTTTCAGGTAGTTGTAGAGAGTGATGAGGTCTCCCCTGAGCCTCCTCTTCTCCAGGCTGAACAACCCCAGCTCCCTCAGCCTCTTCTCATAGGACTTGTGCTTGAGTCCCTTCACCAGCCTCGTTGCTCTTCTCTGGACCTGCTCCAGCACCTCAATATCCTTCCCGAACTGAGGGGCCCAGAACTGGACACAGTACTCCAGGTGTGGCCTCACCAGTGCTGAGTACAGGGGAAGAATCACTTCCTTGGACCTGTTTGCCACACTGTTCCTGATCCAGGCCAGGATGCCATTGGCCTTCTTGGCCACCTGGGCACACTGCTGGCTCAATCCAAACTCCCAGGTCCCTCTCTATCTGGCTGCTCTCCAACCACTCTGTGCCCAACCTGCAGTGCTGTGTGGGGTTGTTGTGGCCAAAGTGGAGGACCTGGCACTTGGCCTTGTTGAACCTCATCCCGTTGGAATCAGCCCAACTCTCCAACTTCTCCAGGTCCTTCTGCAGAGCCCTCCTGCCTTCCAGTTGATCGAGACTCCCCCCCAGCTTAGTATCATCTGCAGATTTGCTGATGGTGGACTCAATCCCTTCATCTAAATCATCAATAAAGATATTAAACAGAACTGGACCCAACACTGATCCCTGGGGGACACCACCAGTGACCGGCCACCAACTGGATGCAGCCCCGTTCACCACCACTTTCTGGGCCCGGCCCTCCAGCCAGTTTCTAACCCAGCACAGGGTGCCCCTGTCCAAGCCGTGGGCTGCCAGTTTTCCCAGGAGTATGCTGTGGGAGACGGTGTCAAAGGCTTTGCTGAAGCCCAGGTAGACTGCATCGACAGCCTTCCCCTCATCCACCAGGCGGGTCACCTGACCATAAAAGGAGATCAGGTTGGTCAGACAGGACCTGCCCCTCCTAAACCCATGTTGGCTGGGTCTGATCTCTTGTCCATCCTGTAGGTGCTGTGTGATTGCACTGAGGATGATCTGTTCTACCTTGCCAGGCACTGAGGTCAGGCTGATGGGCCTGTAGTTTCCCGGGTCCTCCTTCTGGCCCTTTTTGTGGATTGGCGTGACATTTACCAACTTCCAATCATCTGGGACCTCCCCAGTGAGCCATAGAGTAAAGTCATAGAGTAAGGACTGAAAATTGGGTTCCTGAACTCTGTTTCTGCCTATGCCAGCCGTAGCTCTCAACCAATTTAAAGACTTAGCGTGCATCAAGTATTTTGGGATTTGGAGCTGGAAAATGAGTAGATTGAGTAAAAATAGGTCAATAAATAAATAGAAAAGGAAACACTGTGGAATGAAGAATATGCTCAAGACTTTATTTCAAGGTGAATGAGGGAGCTGGCGGTTGAACAGAAGGGCATGAGCTAGAGGGAGCCATGGGACAAAGTGAGCCTGCAGCTCAGAGCAGACAGGCAAACCGAACACTCTTTGCAAGATTTTGGATCACAGACTAGGTTAATAGCGTAAGTCCCCTGTTCAGTCATTCCTAGGAAGGCATCTTCTGAAGTTACAACTCTCATGTGATACTAGAGGTATTTTCTTTCATAAGATGTATAAATTTACCTTATAGCAAGGGCAGAAAATGAAGGTTTGCACTTGAAATTATGAATTCAAGAGATGGAAATAATTACTTCTTTCCTTTGCGTTTCTAGTTCGAGGCAGTCAGATCCTAATTTTAAAACACTTGAAGGTTTTGGATTTCTTAATGTGAACAAAGAAATAAAAAATACCCTTTCAGATGGAATGAAGTATTTTATTCACTATGAATGAGAATATTTTCTTTAGAAGCTGTATGTTGTAAGCAAAAAAATTTCCAAATAAGCAGTTGAAATAACTATCCTACCAGGACTTTTTCCATTCTTGGCCTTCCTATGCACTGAAAAATTTGACAAAACCTAATGCATTTACAAAGCATTGGAACATTACAAGTACCTCTTGTTTCTCTGTAGAGAAATGTGGGCAAAGCTTCATCTAGCTTTAGTACTGAGAAGACTAGCCAGCAGTGTGCCCAGGTGGCCAAGAGGGCCAACGGCATCCTGGCCTGTATCAGGAATAATGTGGCCATCAGGATCAGGCCAGTTATCATCCCCCTGTACTCAACACTGGTGAGGCTGCACTTCAAATCCTGTGTCCAGTTCTGGGCTGATCACTGCAAGAAAGACATTGAGGTGCTGGAGCAGGTCCAGGGAAGGGCAATGTTGCTGGTGAAAGGGGTGGAGCACAAGTCCTCTGATGGGGTTGTTTAGCCGGGGGAAAAGGAGGCTCAGGGGATCTCTACAACTCCCTGAAAGGAGGTTGCAGCCGGGTGAGGGTTGGTGTCTTCTCCCAGGCAATGAGTCACAAGACAAGAGCAAATGGCCTCAAGCTGTGCTGGGGTGGTTCAGATAGGACATCAAGAAGAACTTCTTCACTGAAGGGTGGTTAAACATTAGAACAGGGTGTCCAGGGAGATGGTGGAGTCACCATTCCTGGAAATGTTCAAGAAATGACTGGATGTGCCACTTAGTGCCATGGTTCAGTTGACATGGTGGTGTTAGGTCAAAGGTTGAACTCAATGATCTTGGAGGTCTTTTCTAAACTTGATGATCCTATGATTCTATAAGACCAAACTAATCTACAGATTTGTAGCATGGTGGCACTTAACGGAAACATTAATCTTTTCTTTAGGGTCTTATCCTTTTGTTACCTAAACAGAAAAGTCCTCAGTGCTGTTATCATCCCTGTGACTGATAACATGTCAGAGAGAAAATGTGACCTCTGCAATGTGTTCCTCTTGAATAGGGACGAGAAAATCTCATGTAATATTAGTGTCTGGAAAATGAGACCAGATGATTCAGCTACTAGAGAAACTGCTTTAGAACAGCATGAATTTTATATGCCTTTCAAGTCAATCTTCTTTTGCTGTAACATTGTCAATCAGTCAGATCATTCTCATACTTCATTATGTTTCCATGGTGATCTTTTCTTTCAAAGTTAAAAATAATCCTATTCTGATGTTGAAACTTGTAGAGAAAAAGACCATATATAATTGCCTACCTGCAGTTATGTGCCTTCTATGTGTGGAGGTAAGTACTCTAAAAGGATATCCATTCACATCTGTTCTGGGTTTTGTAGTTGAGATGGTACAGTAGCAAGTAGGCTAAGCTGCTTTCCTCAGTTATTGCCAGTAATTCAAGTCAATGTGCATCAGTGAGTTTTTAAACTGTACTACAATTTGCTACACTTCCAAAATTATCCTGATAAACAATCCCAAAGCAACATGCTAAAAACTTATATGTATTTACTCAATAGCAATTTCTATGCTTAATATTTTCTTGCTTTTACTGTTACAGCTGTTCAGAGAAAAAGAGAGATACTAGTGGATGGATTGACTTCATTGATGCAGGATGATACCTGTGACAATTAGGTGTTTACCTGGGCAAGCACCTAGAGGAACAATGTGTTTCATACTGATGACTTTTTGGGAAATCAAGACAATGTGCATGACAAATCTGTAAAAACGCTCACTGATCCACATGCCATGGCTTTTTTCTTAACTTGTTAATGCAGACTCTAGGTCCAAGATGCACAGTTGCCACAACAGAGGCTTATAACCGTACTTGTTTATCAAGTGCTATACCATGAGAAGTTTTAGAAATCTGTAGTTTAACTTTCGTTAGGATTCTAAAGCCTCTTTCTTGAAAAGAAAATAATTTTTCTCATTACACCTCCTGGAGTTTCATACTAGGTGTCCAAAAATGAGGATCATGCAGTCTATAAGCCCATATGTAGAATGCTACACCAGGGGCAAGTGCAGAAGCCAGTTCTTCAAGGCAACATTCAGCTTTATGCACCCTACAGCAATTACTTCTGCTGGAGCTCACCTGAGCCATTCACTGCCTGGTGCTTTCTGTGGAGTGGGGATCCTACAGGTAAGAGCCTGTTTTTCTGCACAACCCTGATCAGCCCACTGTACTTTATCCTCCCTCTGAACTAAATCATGCAAAAATTGCATTAGGAAAAAAGAGCAATCTTCCATTTGCTACTATTTCCTTTATTTGCTTTTTATTCACCTCCCATTCTTTCCTCTGGGAAGCTGGTCCAGATGCCAACCTCTCCTCTTTGATACTACCTTGATTAGCTCTGAGGTCTGAGGGCGTAGGAGAGAGTCCCCTTGATCTGGGTCACCCCTCAATACAGCTGACAAATAGTGTGGTGAATACAGCTGTCAAAATTTAGCATCACTACCATAGCCGTGCTAATGGACTTCATTCCAAAAGTTTGTAATTTGGTTTTATCTAGCAATTTTTTTTTCTTTAGAACAGTAAATTAGGAGTAGGGCTTCTTTCAGTAAACCTCAAATACCTGTGCTAGAGTGGAACTTTACACCAAGCTGATTGATGGCTTTTTTATTTATTTATTTTTTACTAGGGCAGAAAATAGAAAAAATATAATTCAAAAAGGCAGCCTGGATGGGTTAAATTTGTTCATGATACAGCAACTAAAGTCAGGATCTTAAAACAGGATTCATCAAATGAACTGAATTATATACAGCACTTTCAACTTTTCCTGACATGAAGTAGCATTCCTGACTAAGAATGAAAGGATACAGCCCTTTGAAAGTTAGTGAGGCTATTCTTGGTCCCATCTTACTCAGAGGGAAAAGAAAATGCTCTTTTTCAAACTGTAGCAGGATTAGGTCCTAATCTGGTGCCTATGCTTAATTTTCTGGATTCATAGAAAAAAAGCACAACAACCATTCACGTATCCAGAATAATGTGTGGCAGGCTCTGACATTTACTTGTAAAGGATTAAAAGTAGTTCTGAAAGCCCAACGGTAATTCTAATAATTCACATTAAAAATTGAAGTAAAGGCTTTTAATTTTTTTCAACACTCAAACTCACAGTAGAAATTGTAGCATTACTGTCAAAAAAACGAGGCAAGATTGCACTTTCCTGAAAGGTAACAGAAGACTCTTTAAGAGAATCCATGTGCCTACTGTTGTGTTACTCCTTTCTGATCTGAGACAGTAGTTCTGTGCTCACAGAATTTGCAGGCAAGAAGACATCTTATTAGATCTGTTTGACAGAGATTCACACACAAAAATGTCTGTAGAAGAGAGTTCAGCTGCTGTACAAACTAACCAATATGTTGATAGCACTTGTCTCTTCAGGCTGACACCAGCTAATGGCATTTTATTTTCAAGTGATTTCATCACAGTGAAAGACGAACACTTTCTTCTGATGGCATACAAGTGAAAGAAACAGGGCAAAATGATTCTAAACAAAAAGAATGAAATGAGAAGCCTCAGCTGAACAAAAAAAGGTCAGAAGCACAGTACGTAAGCTCCTATCCACCCTTTACACCTCCAGAGGGAAGAGCGATGCTGCAGTGGTTGAGCTTCCTCTCTGTTTGCTCTGACTCAAGGTCTACTTTGTTCCAGGCTGGGAAAACATACAGTAAGTGCAAGCCACTTTCATGAAGAATTTACAACCTGAAAGGACAAGGCAAACAGAGAGAATGAACAGTCTGGGTTGTCATCGCCAGTCCCTGAAGGTGCAACACTGTAACCTCGTCTGTTGTGTAACCAAGAGACTGCTGGGTCCTGCCATGGCCCTGATCAGGAGTGGGATCTGAACTGACACCAAGCACATCACCTCACAGCAACAGAGACTTAACAGGCTGTATAGTGCTGTTGGTGTAAAGCAGGACATTAAGGTCTTCTTCTCTGTACTGTGAGAAAAGGATTTATAGGCAAAAGTGAATTTCAGTAGTAGGTGGAGGCGCTCACCTTCATTTTCTCCTTTCAAAAGAATGGAGAAAGATACATTAATAACTCCACAAAATAATTTTGTCTAGCTTTTCACTTCTCAGCTTCCCAGATGACTATCCCAGCAGAGCTCTTTGAAGGGCTCTTTAGTTTTCTGAAACTGGCTTCACAGATGCTTCTCCTTTTTACTTCTTGTGCCCTTCAGCCTTGGTGCAATAATACATCTTTATTGAAAGTCAGTTTTAACATTCTCATTCCTCATTCTTCTCTGGTATCCAAAAGGTGAATGCATCCAAAACGAATTGAAATTTCTTTCCCAGTTGGATCTTACAACAGTAATAAATGAGTTACCATCTGCATTTCTAATTAAAAATCCAATTGGTGTAATGTAATGAGGTTTTTAGATGCAATTAGCAACTGCTGGGGGTCTCTTTATAGAACCAGCACTACAATTATGAGGCAAATAGATTTTATCGTATGCAATGAAGGGCTTTTTCAAAATTTTCTGTCCTTAGCTGGGTGAATTCACAACAGGGAGTTAGGAACTTTTAGATACTGTCATCTACTGAAATGAAAAATTCAGTTTACTAGTTGGGTTTCCTGCACAGATCAGGGGAGAATAAAATGCCTAATAGGCATCGAGCCTCCAAAATCATGCCTAACTTCTGCCTAACTTCTGGAGTTTTATATTTACTGCAGAATATAAGTCCATATGTTTATGTTTTTATCACAAGCACAGCCTTAAGAGTAAATAGTGGAAACTTCTAATTTTCTTAGAAGTAGAGATGATGAAAAAAGTAGAACTTCCTGGGGGAAAAAACCAAGTTTAACCTGTTTTTTAATGGTCAGTAAAAATTTAAGAGCTACAAATTAGTCTTGAAGCTATTCATGGATCACTTCTTCTAGATCAAAATTTCATAACTTTGTTATAGCAATGACTTTAAGTTCAATGATCCTTTACAAATTAGACTTTATAAAGAGTGAGAATGATAGAGAATATATTTAAAAGCCTCTTTCTCTGCCTCCCTTATCTATTTGTGTATATACACACACAGCTATACTCAAAGGTCTACATAAAACTCTTCTATCAGAAGAGTATTGCCATGTGTCTGAAGCATTTCCATTTTTCAGACTCAAATGGTGATGTTTATAAAAGAAAGACATTCAGCAGGCAATGCCTCTCTTAGCCTTTATAAATTATCAGAGGCACTGTCTTATTCACCAGATTCAATATAGTTAAAGAAAATAAAGATCATCAGTATGACCCAAAGTTCCAGGTTGCCTGGATTTCAGGTTTCTTGGGGACAGACCTGAGAGATGTTCTTGGGTTCTTTCAGCCCAATCAGTGATTTGTCTCTTTCAGTATGTGGAGGCACCTCCTGCCCTCTTTCCAGGGTCACCATGTCATCGGGATCTTGCAAAACAGGACAGTGCCTGTGTGGGCCAGCCTCCACCTAAACCTGGGGGATCCTGAGATCAGTGCTTCCTAATTCCTGTTTGATCCTTAGAGGAAAGAGAAGCTAAAGGACACAGATAACATAAAGAACATGTAAGATTCCATTTCTTCCTCACAACAAAATCAAAGTGACTCCAAAAGAACAGTAACAAAAGCAACAGAAATAACTCTGCAAAATGCATTTTTAATACATATTTCTGTGTATTTTTTGTCAGAAAACATAGAATACTTGATAAAACTGTTTCTAGATCACTAAACATGAAAACAGACAGACTTCAGTAAAAAAAAAAAAAAAAGACTGCTCTATTTGGTTTGTACTCAGCTTTTTCCTAGTTTGAGTCAAGAAACTCTGCTATATGACCCAAAGAGATTTATTCCAAAATCAGATTACAGCACAGATTTATTGCCTTTACTGGAGATCTTAACAGTAGCAAAGAGACCAAGCTGCAAAATGATGTAGTCTGAACATTCATATACTCTACCTCCAGCCCACAATTAGTGTTTCTAAAGGCTGTTGTCATGTTAATGACTTAATTACAATTTCTTAAATAATTTTGTATGATTTTTAACACAGGGCTGCCATTGAGACTGTCTGAATCAAGCAGCAAGTGAATTTAGGAAGCAATGAATGACTGAGAGAAAGCAGCAGCATGACAGGCAGAACTAGTCAGAACAACACTGCTTAATCTGATTCACCAGAATTTGATGAGTATAAGAAGAGTTTCGTGTCTTCTTTGTATCATAGAATCATAAAGTCATAGAATGGCTTGGGTTGGAAGGGACCTTAAAGAACATTAATTCCCAGGTCCTTCTCCTCAGGACTATTCTCAATCCATTCTCTGCCCAGCTTGTACCTGTGCTTGGGATTGCCCTGACCCATGTGTAGGACCTTGCACTTGGCATTGTTGAACTTCCTGAGGTTCGTATAGACCCACCTCTCAAGTCTGTCAAGGTCCCTCTGGATGTCACCCCTTCACTCCAGTGTGTCAAATGCATCATATAGCTTGGTGTTTTCAGCAAATTTGCTGAGGGTGCACTCAGTCTCACTGCCCGTATTTCTGACAAGGATGTTAAACAGCACCAACCCAAATACCAGCCCCTGAGGAACATCACTCCTCACTGCTTTCCAGATGAACATTGAGCTGTGGACCTCAACTCTTTGAGTGCAAATATCCAGCCAATTCCTTATACCCTAAGTGCTCCATTTGTCAAATCCATTTCTCTCCGGTTTAGAGATCAGGATGTCATGCAGGGGTGTCAGATGTTTTGCACAGGTAGATTACATCAGTTGCTTTTTCTTTATCCACTAACACTGTAACCCCACCATATAAGGCCACCAAATTTTTTGGGCAGGGTTTGCCTTAATAAAACCATGTTGGCTGTCACCAATCACCTCCTAATCTTCTGTGTGCCTTAGCATAATTTCTATGGTCTTGCTTAGCACAGAGGTGAGACTGACTGGCCTGTAGTGCCCCAGGTATTTACTTTTTCCCATTTTAAAAGCGGAGGTTATGTTTCCCCTTTTCCAGTCAGTGGGAACTTTGCCAGACTGCCATGACACCTCAAATATGAGAATCTGCTTAATCCCTGTATTTCATCAGGTTTCATGGACTTGTTCCTTAGAAGGTTTTGAACCTGACCTTCTCCTATAGCATGTGGTTATTCATTATCTCCATCCCTGCCTTTCTTTCTGTGACTTGGATGGTGTGGCTGGAACACTTGATAGTGAAGACCAAGAGTATTGGGTCTGGCTGAGCTGGAGCTCATTTCCCCAGAGCAGCCCTCACAGTGCTGTGCTTTGCATTGGCAGCTAGAAGGGTGTTGATAACACACTGGTGTTTCAGCTACTGCTGAGCACAGCACCAACACTGCAACATTCCTCCCTTAGTTGAGGGCAAGATCCTGAGAGGTTACCCAAATAGGCCAGCTGACCCAAACTGACCAAAGGGATATTCTGTACCATATGACATCAGCTCAGATATAAAAGCTAAGGCAAGGAGCAGGAAGGCTCCATTCATTGTCTCCAATGGTTGCCTGCTGAGGAACCGTCAGGCATACCCAAGCTCTGCTTCTTGGGAGTGGCTGATCATCACTGCTCATGGGAAGTAGAGAATAAACCCTGCTATCTTTTGCTTCTGTGTGAGCAAGCTTCCACTTTACTTTTTGCTTTAAATAAACTGCCTTATCTCAACCCCCGAGTTGTTTTTTTCCACCTTACTCTCTCCCCTGTCCCCCTGGGAAGGGGAGTGATAGAGCAGCTGGGTGGGCACCTGGTGTCCAGCCAAGGTCAACCCACCACACCAAGGCAAAAAAGTCATTAAGTATCTCACCCTTCTCTATACCCAGGTAATCAGGTCTCCCTTTAATTTCTGGAGAGGGCCCATGTTTTCCCTAGTTTTCATTTTATTGCCAGTGTACCTGTAGAGGCTTTTCTTGTTGCTCTTGACAGGTCTTTGCTTTTCCTACCCTGATCCCCGACTGCTAGGACAAATTATCTGTATTCCTTCTAGGTTACCTGTCCTTATTTCTACCTTCTGTAGGCTTTACTTTTGTGTTAGAGTTTTGTCCGAATACTCCTTGTTCATCCACATAGGCCTCCTGCTGTTTTTGCCTTCCTCTTTTATGGGAAGCTCAGTCTTCCTTTTGAAAACAGGGCTTGTGAGCTGCCCAGCCTGCATAACCATCCAATCTACACCTGGATCAACCTGCTTATGTGGCCATGAACTACATGATGCCCCTTCACCGAGGCTGGAGTCACTCCTTGCTTCAGCAGTCCAGCTCTTGAAGAGGAGACATTGGGAGGAGGCAGGCAGTATGAATCCTCACGTAGTTTTTTTACTTCGTTTTTGCTACTCTGTTTCTAAACATATTTACCCTGACTTTGTTAGACTATGTGAAACTTTCTACCCTTCTTCTATCTTTCTCTGTTAATCAGCACAACCTCTGCAGTTGCTGACACAACTAAATCATTCTGGTGCCACAAATCATACTGTTGGAATACCTCCCAGTCAGCACAATATGCGGAAGTATCTTGAGTTGTGGGCAAACTACTGCAAAGAGAAATTTGGAAGGTTTGGAAAGTTTCCCATAACAGGGATACCCAGTGGTTGACAGGAAGGGATGTCATGGCTACCCTCCACGAAACCAGACATCAGCTGGAATCTGGTCCTAATTTTACAGGGCTGAATAATAGTCCCACTGTGATGGTTTCACTCAGGCCTTCCTGGAGACCAACTTGTAACCAGGAAGGAACTGGGAAAGTGATCACGGAAGTATTCCATGCTATTCCTTTACGTAACTTGAGGTATAAATAAAGCCAGCAGGAGGGACCTCGCTCTCTTCCTTTCCGGCGAGGTTGGAGAACGGTGGGTCCCTGTCTCGGTCTGGCTTATCTGGAGCTGAAGCCTGCAGTGACTGCTGTTATCTGCCACGCGTGAGGGGAGAGCGCTGGGCCGTGTCCAGCCATCCTGCCTGTTCAAAGGGAAGTGGTGAGATTTTGCTAATTTACCTTCAGTTGGCTGGTTGACTTGTTTAGTCTTTGTCCCTTTTTGTCCTTTTCCCTTCTCCCTCCCCCTCTTCCCTTTTTGGGGATCTGTTTGGGATTTCTGGAGTTGTGGTGTATAGTATTCTCATTGTATATGTCTGTCTCATATGTAAAATATATATATATTTTTTACTATAGCTTTGGCTGCTTAAGTTGGTTTTTTTCTTCCCTCTCTGGGAAGCAGGTCCTTGTTGTCGAGTTTTGGGGACTTGGCTGGAAGCCAGCTCGAAACCTGTACACCCACAAAACCAAATCACATGCTGACAGGTAATGGCCAAGGTGGCAAGAGCAGTTGCAGCAAGCATGCCTTTCTGCACTGGTTTCCTTCAAGTCTCAGCAGAAAAAATAGCCAGAAGAGTAACCAGGAGACTATTATCTACTGATTCTTTACTGTCATGACAGGCTGCTTATAGGGCTAGAAGTGTCCTACTGTGATAACACGGTAATTTTCTGGTTTTGGTTTTGTTTTTAGAAAGAAGCCTAGATATATATGTCAAAGACTGCCAAGGGAAAAAATAGGAGGGAAAAGAAAATCCAATTTTTCTGACCTTTAGGGCATACACAGCAGTATGGTGAGCAGAGTTCACCACTAATATTTAAAAGACTATGTCGTCTAAGTTACCATTATTGAAATTCAGATGACTTGGTGCTTTTCTGTCCAATCTTGCAATCCCGATCCTACTTTGATTCAGTTCACTGAGGGGGTAAATTCAGGCTCTTGATCACTAACATGAAGTCAGATACAATATATGGGTTCATATTTTTTTTCATTTGCTCATTCTTCTTGAGTTAAGAACTCTGATAATGTAGAGCTGACATTTGGGGAAAATCTAGAAAATGAATTCCTTTTTATCTCCAGGCTAAGCTGCACCAGTGAATAGAGTAGCCTAATAAAACCTATTTGTATGCCTGTCATACAAAGACAAACCTTTTCCAAAGGAAATGGATTTGAGTATTTGCAAGAAATGATAAACAGTCAGACAAAAAGGTACTGAATTTCCCTTTGAGATGCATAGGAGAAGTAGGTTTTAGCTTCCCTTTTCAGGGAGGAGGAATTTGCATGAAAGCCATGTCAGCTGAGAATCTCTGAAATGAGATCTTATCCGGATCTTTGTGGAAAGAAGTGACTTGGAAATATCTTGAGGGGTGTGGTTTAGAGTTATGAACAGAATATCAGCCTGCATTTGTAACAGAAATAAATCGAAAGAGGCGTATCCACTTACGCTAAAAACAATTTACTGGATTTCATTTGCGCAAAATGCTTGTGCAAAGCTGTGTCAAAATCCAGTCCTCTCTCTGATGAGTGTAATTGAATTACTATGAGTAGGTGCTTATACAAGATGAGGTGTGGAAATCAAGCCTAATTTCAAAGTACTACCACTACCCTGACTGTCTCATTAAGCTGAAGTTTATTATAATTCTGTTTATTATATTATATTATAATATTACATCTTATAATATTACTGACAAAACAGCCACACAGACAGAGCCAGGGGTTCCTGGCCACCACAGGCAGCCTGACTGACACAACCCTATAGTCCAGGTGACACAGCCATGCAACCCTGCTGCCTGGGTGACACGAAGCCCTGAGGCCCCACAGACTGGGTGACACAGCCCTATGATCTGCTGTCATGCCCTCTATAGCAAGCATGGCAGGCTGCTGGCTGCCGTCTTGGTCCTGGGATGAAACTCCACCATGGAAAAGGTGGCCAGGGGCAGAGGTCTGCTGTGTAAGCTGAAGCATCTCTTTACATTTGGAGGTATTTTTGGAGCGGTTACATGGAAGAAGTTTGTCTTGGAGCAGCCTTTTCCACATGGAGTCACTGAATTTATTGGTAGCAGCAATCCAGTAACATCTGAGCCACTTGGAGAGCCGCGTCCTACGCTAAGGAAAGGAGGGTTGAGGCACCTGAAGACGGATGTATGCAGTTAGCTGAGAAGTTTGGGCTTGTGTTATGGGGAAGAGATGGGTGAGTTCAGCAGCTGCATGCCTGTTCAGGGCTTTTGTGATATTCAGAGGTCTTTTAGAGATTTCAACCAACTGCTGTAATTCCAGTTGTAATTAACGTATTTTCCAAAATCATTTAATTATTGGCTAAATGTAGCTAAAGGATACTGTCATATTTAAGTTTAGAACAGAGTAGTTAAGACACCTACTGCCTGAAAAATGTCATTGTGGGTTAATACATAATGATGGTAATTTTACTAAATGAAAAATGTTCATGTGCTTACCAAGCCTAATTAAGCTTTGCAGCACTCCTAAGACAGAAATATTGTTATGGTAATTTTAAAGGGTAGGTAAATTGCTCATCTTGGCACATGAATGTTGGGTAATTTACTCAAGGTCACACATCAAGCCTGCAATATAGTCAAAGTAGAGCCTATCACCTTGATTCCTAAGTTTCCAGTTTTCAAATAATTTTCCAATGTTTCAGCTTTTTTTTCTGAAATAGAAACTGACTTTCATTCACAGACCTGATTGTTGATAAATTCCACTATCCTCAAAGGACATACAACTCTTATCTTCCCCAGTAATTCACTGCAATGTGGCAATTTACTAAAAAGTGGAAGATGTGAGGACAAAGAGACAACATGAAGATAGAAACAGAGGCAAAAGCTAACAAAGGAGAGTGGAATGAAAGCAAGTAGAGGCAGAAAAAAATCCTGGCATTCAACTGAAAGACAAAGAAATCAAGAGGGAATGAGGGGTTAAAAGAAAAATTAAAGAAATAGAAGAAAATGAAATGGGAAAGGATATAATCTAATCAGGAATTAGCAGAGAGGAAATTGTGAGTGAAATCAAAATTCTCTAAGAATTGAGATGTATTTAGTGGAAATGGATTAAAAGTAATAATCTACTCCCTCCACCACATTATTCCGTTTACATGCCAGGAAATTCCTTACATCCTCAATCTATTAAGTGGTGCTGTACATAGAGACAGAAAAAACTGCTGCCTCTCAGTAAGGATGAAAAACACAGCAAAACTCCTGCAGAGTAACCCTAAAATGGTAACAGGGGCAAATTATAGAAGGAATCCCTGCTGAGATCTTTTGATTAACCTTCTTATGATGTAACCGGGAAGCCTAAATTAAACCAGCCATTTCTTCCCATTTCTTCTCTTTTTTTCCCTTTCCTTTTATGTTACAGTAATGCAAATAACTAGTAGAAATATATGAATGAAGGTGTTCATTTGTTTGTTTCTTTTAACTTTCAGTCTTACTTCCTTAAATTTACAAGTAACTTATTTTTCCCATTAAAAGCAAGAGTAGTTCAAGACGCTTTTAAAAATGAATAGATGGGAAATTCAAAGACAAAGCCTCATGTCTTAGCTGACAGCCATGTCCTTCCTAACCCAATTAGGAAATCAAAGCATTTAATGTGTAGAAGAAATGAGACCAGGCCAGCAACTCGTGATCCAAGCCATTTCTTCTAGCATATAGTGTGCAGCTGACTGATGGCAGGATGGGATGCTCTCCTCTTCCCAGTGCTGTTGGTAATTCTTACGCATTATTTAGCTAGTGTGGAAAAAATATCAAGGTGCTTGGGTCAATGGTTTCAATTTGTAAGAACAGTCTCATACCCATCTTCTTGCCTTCTTCCATATAGACTTCTTCCCAGGGATGGTGAAAAGCATCTTCCCCTCTCTATAGCCAAACCTTTTAAAAAGCTTTGGTCCTACGGGATATCTATCAGAAGTAGCTGACTACTAGCAAAACAGAAGATCATTTCTAGTCTCTCATCAGTAACATCTTTTGCTGCTTCATTGGGTGCCTTACTCAGACTTCCCAGCATGATTTGTCCGAGGAGACCATGTGCATGGATGCAGTGGTAATCCGTACAGATAGCATTGGTTTGCTGAGCACTGTTTCCAGACAGAAAAACTCTCTGTAACTTGACATACTCAAAATTTACTGAAGTTTCCATATTGTGACATACCATATAATTTGCCTGGTTTTCACCAAATCTTTCGTCAGATAGAATATCATCAGATACTTTTACAAAAATGACTAGTTGTGGATTGATACTTATTTTCAAGTTTAATATTAATTTTCGGTGACCCTAAAAATGCAGTGGCTATAGCACACATGTGGGTGGGCGGAAATGGCAGAAATGTAGCCACAGTGAATTTTCTTCTTATCTGATTGAATATTTATGCAAGGTTTTTGCTTTCAGCTCACCAAAGCACAACCAATCCTCATGATTCAGTTCATCAACCAACTGTTAATGGCTTGAGGTTAAGAGCAGGGTTCTTTTCTTAACCTCCTGACTGATTGCATGTCCCGGCCACTAAAGAATGTACACATGCAGTTATATAGCACAGAGTCTGATTTAAAAATTTAATATGTGCTATTCATTGACCCATTTTGCTTTTGCTACAGTTTTCACTTGAGAATGTGAAATCTCTGGATTAGTAGCTGTGCTTTGCAAACTGCCTGTTCTGGCACAGTCAGGTAATCAGGAATATCATTGCCTGGGGCTATTTGCCACATTTTCTAATTTTTGATTAAATATATCTCATTATTTTTACTCAGTATTAGTTATTATTTCCATGACTTTGAAATGAGTATTTCAAGTATTTTGATAAAGCGATTGAAATTCTGTAAATCAAGGAAAAGAATTCTTGCAGAGAATTGTAGCTCTCTCTTGCTGGGGCGACTGACTCTCTATAGTTATTGTCTTTTCAAAAGTAAGCTCAATGACTGATGCAGGAAAAACAGGTAGACAATTTAGTTCCAATTTAATCTGGGCCATTTTTCTAGTGGCCAGATGGGAAACAGTGAAGTGAATTAATCCAGCTCCTGGTCCTCAGGATCAGAGAATCCATTCCTTCAACATGTCCCTTGATGATCAACACACCTGAAATGTATCATTTGAGCTCTGGATTTGTCATCTTCATGGATCAGACAGTACATTGACCAGCAACAACCTAGGCACATGCTGTAGCCCTCAAAAGATGACTAATTTGAGCAATTCCTCCAAGTGTTTGAATAAGAAAACTCTTCCAGACAGTTCCTCTTTGCTACTCAGAAAATGAGCCTGGGTCAAGCGTTACACCTCAGCCTGTAGACAGACATCTTGGGCAATAAAATTAAGAAATTGTAGCACTTGTGCAAATTCTACATTTCATGGCTAAGTGCTCTCGGTTCTCATGGAGGAAGCAGTAATCTGCAGTCTGTCACCTGAAAAAACCTGCTTGTTGCAGTCAGGCTCGTATGCAACTTCCCTCAAGGTGCTGTAAAATCAGTTGAAGTTGTGTCTTGCCAAAATCTCTGAATCTGCCACATAATCCCTTCTCTGAACTGTGATACACCATCATCACAAAGAGGCATAGCAAAATTAGTGGTGGAGCAGAGACATAACATGAACCATTTTATCTGTGGTCATAGACAAGAGTAAGGAAATTTGGAGTAAGGAAGAGAGGGCTGGTATTGTCTCTTAGAAATGTTTGTTAAATTAATATTTTAATTCAAACTGAGATATCCACATTTAATAAGAAACTCTGACAGAATGAAAAACTTTACTTCAAATCAGGAAAATACATCCTAAGAAATTTTTGAATTTCCTGCAGAACAAGGGTATCAGATGCTCATTGTGCTGGAAACATTTGGCCCATATTTCATAAAGGAAATGAAGATGACTTTCTCTTAAGGATTCCTGGTCTGCATCCCCATTTCCAAGGTCTCTCCTGTTGTTCTCCAGGCGTTTGTTCAGTTGAGAGAGCCTAATCTAACTCAGGTCAGTCATTGACAGCTTGAGTTTATTCTCCCAGAGCTTTTCGGACTGTTGATTCCTTGCCACAAGGGAGAGTAGATACCACACCAAGAGCACAGTAGTTTCCGTGGCTCCCTGTTGTCTTGGTTAGGTTTGTTTCCACTGGAAGAACTATGGCTTGCAGAGATTTTGGCATCCTGGCTTCATATCTTAAAGACTAGAAAATATGTCTCCAGTTTTTGAGGAAGACAGTGATGCTGTGACATCCTGCAGCTACAGGTCCTGGATGATATAATGCTTCCAGACAGTTGACCCAGTCTGGAAAGGATCACAGTAAGGTGAAAGCAGGGTGACCCAGAGGCCAGTGGTTGTAGGGTGCCCCAAGGACCGACAGAAAAGTGCATGGATAAGTGCTGAGGCTGCAGATAATGCAAGTTCAGACAGTCTATACTTGCCATTCTGGCAAACTTCATTGAAAATGAGACATTTTCTGAGACAAAGCAGCATTTTTCTGATCTCACAGTATAACAAGATTTTCTCTGATATTATTTTAGTAAGTCTTATTATTATGTTATCTTCAGACCCACAGTCATGCACAGATTAAATCGTTCTTAACAGTTTTATAAAGCACAGAACAAACAAACACGACTGAACTTGATTCAAAGTATTTTCTCTGAAAGTCCTTTTAGATAGAAAAACCAAAGTCTTGTAAAAATCAAAGCTCAGATCTGGTTTCAGCAGATGTCTATAAATCCAGAATAAGTACACTAAAGCCAATGGAGTTATTTGGATTTTTTTACCACTGATGATTAGTGTTATACAGTATTTTTATTCTCTCAGCAGATCCCTCCCAAATCAAGAGAGACATTTTAAGGCATCTACTTTAATATTCTGAGGGCAAAAGTTTTTATAAAAATCCACATTCACTTGAATGTTTACAACATCTTTTTTTCTTTTTTTACAAGCATTCTAGTAAACACAAGTGTTTGTGGAATGCAGCTGAGTGGCTTAATGAATACCAATAAAGTTACTCCTCAGTTTTTATTCAAAGGAATAGTCTTATATTCTTGTTAAAGTATTCTCGAACATTGGTTACTGCATTTAACATTGGTTACTGCATTTAACAACCTTTGGGGATGACTGGATTAGAAATAGTTAGAGCTTGTAAATTTTTCAAGACTGTAAAAATTTGCTTTTCAAATAGCCACAGAAAATAGCAGAAGTTTCAACATTTCAGATGTTTATTTGTAAAATAACACCAGAAACTTTGAGTACCCCTGGTGAAAATCCGAAGCTGCAGATGAGTTTATATCCAACTGCTGTAGTTATACCTCCTCTTCTATAAGCAAAAGAGAAAATCTTGCCCTATCCCATGTGATTGATTTAAAGTCCCAAACTCCATATTGCAGTGCCATTATAAGTGACCTTGTAGGATAAGGGAGCAGGCGTATCACTGGATAGTGTGCACCAGTGGATACGGACCTGGCACTGCTTGCTGGGGCCGCTCAGGTCTGTGATGTTAAACGTGCTGTGTGTGTAAATGGACCAGGCCAGCAAGGGCAACCACAGGAGCACTTGCACCTGCAGTGTCTGCTAATTAGCAGGCTCTTCTTGTACTGTAATGCCTGTCTGATGTTTGTGGAGGAGGCAACAGGGCACCTACCCCACACATGATACATTTTAAAGGGATCATTTGTAGTCTTCCTATTCAGCCATAGGTCTGTCTGAAGGAGCCCCTTTGAGCATCTTCTGTGAGAGCAGAGTGTCCACAGGCACCTGGGTGCAGTTGAAGTTGTTGCTTTGTCTGCTTAGAACGGCAAAAAAGAGAAAACTAACTCTGCGGGAGGGAGCTGAGAATAGACCTCTACTGATCTATCCTGTAAACACTTGGTCAGAAATCCAGGAGAGACTCTACTGTGAGCCTGTAAGGGTCAGCTCTTCTTGAAAGCAGTGGCTGCTTTGCAAGATCCTTTCTGAATAGCACAGCA
Source organism: Manacus candei (assembly GCF_025592945.1). Lineage (NCBI taxonomy): Eukaryota > Metazoa > Chordata > Aves > Passeriformes > Pipridae > Manacus > Manacus candei. The sequence continues at coordinate 3,320,249 of NW_026138067.1, read as the reverse complement.
AAAGTTCTCAGTGGACTGTGATAGTCTGTGAATGTGAAAGGTCTGGTTTAGCTATCTCCATGGGAATCGTACCTTCCCTGCTCTCTTCCCACACATAGAGATGTGTGACCTGTGTACCAGCCTTCAGTTTGTTCCAGCCTGGTGTCATTCATTTTTTGGACTGAGGATTCTGGAAGCTACATTGAACACTGAAGTGGCTCCAAAGAGGCTATGAAGATCAATGTACAGATTTGGTAACAAACAGCCATTCCTGAATCCCCAAGGGAGTTGCATCTCCTGTTTGTTGGAGCTTGTGTAGCCTTTGAACTGGGCTCACAGAGCTCCTTAAGGCAAAATTATTTTATTAAAGAAATAATCTTAAATGAAAATTATTAAATAGTCACACAGAAATGCAATGTTGACCTTTAAGAATGAGTGTTCTCACCAGAAACCAGGCTCTGTGGGACTTCTGTCCATCCAGAAAATAGAAATAGCTGTTGTGTAAAATTGAAATGAATGAAACCAGCTTGAATCTTAAACACCGAGCAGTCACAATAAGCTGCTTGTCCATAGCCTGATGTATTTACTAAAAGCACATTCAAGAGAAACAGGAGCTACTCAGAACCAATTTACAAGCAGGAAAACAGAGGAAATTGGCTGGGTAATTTATTCTCCAGGAAGTATTTGCATGGTTTTATAAGCAAGGCACCCAGAAGAAAGGCACTGTCATGTCCTACCTGTTTGTGACTTAAATATCAGTGTCTTTCATCATATTAGTTGTGTTAGTGCCAGGTGCTTGCTAATGCAACCTGAAAATTACAGTTTTAAGTGTCAAGTGAAGATTTAATTTTAGTATTTTTTTCATGAAAGAAGAGAGAAAACCCCTTAAAACCCAAACTGAAGGTGACTGAAACTTCATTCACAAGCACAAACACATATGTAGAGCTGAGCCACTTACAGTAACATATAGGATGTTGGGGCACTGAGACCAGATACTAAGTTTTTGTCTTTGTGTGAGTGTCCAAACCTTATCCTTTTCTGTTCCTCTCTGTCATTCACTGCTCCCTCACTGAGAACCTGCTACACCCAGAGCTGTTTTGTTCTTTGCTCTCTTCTTTTGCCAAACTCTTCTTCTGAAGGCTATTGCTGGCCATTTAAATGGGAATTAGCCAGAAATAAACATCTCTTTTCCATCCAGCAGCAACCTGCACTGAACAGTGCTTGCAACACTTGAAGAAGTGAAATAGGAGATAAAGTAGAAGTGAAATGTGTTGGAGCAAAGTTTGATCATATCCTGGATCTCTCATCTTTCATGTATACACTTTTTCTGAATCTTTATCACTCTTAATGGGAATAGATATTGATTGCAGCTGTGATCTGGGTGGTCGTGTCCCTGTTTAGAGTCAGGTCTCTGGGTTTCTCTCTCTCCAGGACAAACACGGGCACAAAGGATTTGAACTGCAGTAATATCAAGTGAGCACAAACCTCAGCCAGATTTGGTCCTTTGAATTTCTGCTTTCAATAGCAACATGTTTATCAGTAAGCAATGGCACTATCCTGGCAGTCTGAGAAGGGGAGACTTGCTACAGCTGAAAGGGCAGGGACAAGGAAGGAAACGGAAATCATCTCACCCAGTGAGACGCTTTCTGCTCCAGCTACTCAGCCACACTCTTGTTACATGTTAGCCTTGAAACATGACTTAGAAGTAATTGTTCAGCATTGCAGAAGAATGGCTGTGTACCCCACCATTAATGATTAGCTTCATTTTGCATGAATTAGTTGACTTCCTGCAATTACTTCTGCTCTTCCCCACCAGGCGACCACGGTGTTTTGCTTTCCAAAGACAGCGAGTCAGCAGCTTGCTGACCCTGAATGCCTATAAGCTATAAGGTGCTCATTCTGTTTTCTTCACTGGTCACAAGGCTGAGGCATCTGAATTCCAGCAGACACAGGATGGTTTATGGTTTGCTGTCTGCACCAGATGCTTAGCAAGAGGAAAAACGTGAGGGGAGAGTATGTGAGAGAGGAATGAGTTTGCTTTGCCAAGCCAACAATCACTGTAAAGAAGTGGTGTGGTTGTGATCAGAAAAGTGATGCTGTTTAAGAAAAATGTTGATTTTTTTATTTATTCCCCTTCCGTACTTTCCACCTCTGGAGTACTCCAATGGACCAGGTGAAGCATTTTACTAAATGCTAATTAAACCCTGCATCTGGAAATTAAATAAAGTGCTCTTTGCTTTGCACTTCATTGATAAGGGTGAAGTACCTGCAGCTGGAGCTTGCCTGGTGCTTTTGTCGATCCATGAGGCAGTGCCAATGACAGGTGCTGTGCCACAGCCATCTTGCCTTTGCTGGCTTGACTTCTGTTAGTACTTTTTATTTCTGTTTAAGCAGAGTGTTGTGACTCAGAAAGCAGGCAGGAGAAATGTGAAAGCAGCAAGGTACTGTGTGCACAGCCATGGCTGTACTTTGCTTTTGTGCTCAGTGTGCTGCTACTTTGCAGTGTCATCTGCAGCTGCCAAGACTGACCATTTGGGAAAAAGCATTTTGCACTTGGGCACAGCTGGAACTGTGGTCTGACATTGTAAAATAAGGAACAAGAGCAATAAAGGTTTAGACTTAGCAAGGCTCACTCGTCCTACATCCAGCATGGTCAACAGTGCCAATTCACACCTCAAAGCCACTAGGGAAAGAGTAGAAATATCTAAGGAGCACAGACGTGCTCATTACTTCCACAGAAAATGCCATATCAGGAGCATATACCCAAAGCCAATGCCTCGAAAGAGGATACTGCACCAGGAATGGAAAGAAGCCTGCAGGAGTACTGGGAACTTGCTGAAGGGAGACTAACAGGGGATGACATGCTCATGAAAGACAATGAAGAAGGTGAACAGCTGTGTGGGGAGGAGCTATGACAGGAAGCTGTGCTCCTCTCTAGGGTGGAGAACTGGGCTTTTGACTCTGGACTTGGTCCCAAGAAGGGGGGAGACAGGGATCGTTCATGTGTCTGTTTCTTCAAGGAAGGAGTTTTCTGTCACATTTTCCTACAGTGTATTAACACCTGTCTGAAATTGTACTCTGAACATGGGATTCCAGATGTTCGATTACACACCTCATTAGACTCAGCAGGTCTTTGGTAACATAGGCTTCTGCCTCCAGCTCCCACCATTTCTGCAGTAAGGTGAAGACATCCCATACTCCACATGCCAAAGGACACAGCCATCATAGATACACTGAGCAAGGGACTTAGGAAACAGAACAGTGCTACTCCTTATGGTCTTTGCACTCCTAAGGTGAGCTCCTGATGAGCTGTAGCAGCTGTCTGCCAGAGTAGGAGCCTTCAAAGAGAGTATATATTTGCAGTGAGATTGCTTGTGCTAGCATGGATTGCTTGTTCTTCTACACTGCTGTTGATGTTATCAGTTCCGCATCCTTTTCTGCACTGTCTGTACTGAAGTGAACCTTTTGCCCTGGGGAGTCCACAGGGGCTGCAAATCCTGGACAACAGAAACAAAAGCCACCCTGAAACACTTTTTGCCTCCTCTAGGCTTTTCAGGCCACCTCCAGAAAGGTCCTAGTAGGTCTTTGCTTACCTCTGACATCCCCGACACCTGGAGGAAGTTGATCCAGACGCAGCGGTTTTCCATTATTTGCTGGCCTTCACTGACTGCTGCTATGAATGCACAGACACCTTTGCAAGCTGAATATAATCAAATGAGATGGTAAAGCTGGATTTTTGATTGCTCTGTCTGACAGGCTGAAAGGAGAAAGACTCAAGAAGTCTGTGGAAAGGGAAGAGGAATGCATGTTTACTTGTTTAGGGCATATCTAAAAGTGTAACCTCACAGGATCCCAACAAAACCTTGCACTGACCAAACCGTGAACAGATCAAAGCACAAGACTATGAAGAAAATGCAATTTTGGCTCCCCAGAGCAGTAGAGCTGTATATTAAGCAAGGAACTTTAAATAATAGACTCTGTCCCTCAGCCAGAGCACCCTCAGTGCTGAGGTCCTGGCAATTTGTAATATTGTCCATTGCCTAACAAAGGCAAGTGCTGAGATCCATAGGCCCAAATTAAGGAGCTTCCCTTGATGACTTAACTGATTTCAGAGCTGAGCAGCTCTACCTCTGCAGCCGCTGTGGACAGGTGGTACAAGGACATTCAGCCCTGAGGTGTGCAGGACTTCCTGCTGCTCTGCTCTTGGCAGAGACAGCTCAAGGAGCTCACACCCACCAGCAAAAGAGGTAGCACTGAAAGTGCAGGTGAGTTTTAGGAATAAGAGCTCGTGAGTGAAAATGATTGCTGTGAAGGGGGTTACTCAAAAACTTTCTTAATGCAGGTCCTGTTGCTGTATCTCTAAGTCACCTTCTACTGGCACAGGGGTAAAACCCTTCTGCTTTTCAAATAAATGGCTAGAGAAAAAAAGAGGACTGTTAATGAAAATTCATGATAACTAATGAAACCTGTAGATCATGAAAACTTACTGAGTTAGCGAAAAAATGCAGTCTGCTGTAGACTGTGCTGTTGTTGACCCTGGAGTCACATCACTCATGCTTGCCACCCACTGGTGGCACAGTCACAGGTCAGAGGCTGAGGGGAGCCTTTTTCCTGCCCCAGTCTTGTGCTAGGATTGCCCAGCCCTGACCCCAAAATTTGCCAATGTCCAGCCAGCCAGCAACACCCCAAAGCACCCTGAAGAGAAAAACATGCCTCTGCTTCCTGCCTGCTTTCCATCAGCAAATGCTCTCAGGACTTATGGGGGTGACAACTGAAAAAAATGTGCTGTAAATAACTCTGAAGCTCAACATACCTTAGAGTGTGAAGTATTTCCTACATATATAGCTCAATTTTATATGCATATGTAACTGTAATATTACATTTGCATTTTGGTATGTGGATGGAGGAAATGGGTTTTGAAGGCTCATCTAAGAATACATACCAAATATGAAGTCTCTCAAACAAATCTTCATGCAGAAATACGTGCATACTTATACTAACAAAAAAGGGGCTCAGTACAACATGATCAATCTAGCTTTATTTGAAAATTCAAAACATTGAGCATATTGAGAGAATAGCAATCCGTTTATAGAATTAAAACTTGAGAAAGACACACACTGAATACTTGAGGGCATTGAACAAACTTGAGAAAATGAATTCCTGTTAACAGAAATATTAGGTATACTAGAAGTAGTAATTATGAAATTACTGAGCTCTCATGAATACAATTATTTTAAAAATATATAATACACATAGAAGACAGAAATGTAACTTGAATTCAGTTATACTGAATGTATGATTCAGAAAAAGTAGCAGATCATTACATATGTTACTACAGCTGGTCTTAAAAATATATGGTAATTATAGAACTATAGGAACATAGAATGTAGGCCACCCTCAACACTGCACAGCTTCACAGCCCTGTTTTTCATTTGAGGCCATTCATCTGGTTACAATGCAGTTCAAAATCTGAGTCTTTTCATTATGAGCCACTGCCTATTTCTGACAATCCATAAACATTAAATCCTACTTAAAGCAGCTCTGCAGCTTATTGACTGTCCTCTGTACCTTCACAGTCATACTTGTGAAAAATTGTACAGGGAAAAAGATACACTCAAGGTAATGTATTTCAAATATCTACTTCCATCTTTCTTATTTTTTTCTTTGCTACAGTATCAGAACAAGTGAATGTGATAAGTATAAAGGAGCTTCAGGTTAAAAAGCACAGTTACTGTCTGATTAAGAACACCACTAGTTTGTATTGCAGTTGGTCTCATTTAAGATACTAAGCTCCCTAAATTGAAAGAAATATGCAAATACCATGTAGACACATTCATATATAAAATAATTTCCATGCCTGTCTTAATTTCCTGGTTTCTGTGACTTCCTACATGCCAATGGCCATGAAGATTGCCTTACACCATTACTGAGGAAAAGATGCGGGTCTCTGCACCCACCTGCATCTCTGTGGGCAGAACTGCCAAGCCCCTCTTGTGCTGAGTGGTTGGTAGCAACTTTATGTCTAATCTCACCCCCACAATTGCTCACAGGTAGCAGGGTTGCCTACCAGTGCTCAGCAGCTCGCAGCTCCCTGCTAGCTAGGCAATTCTGTTCCTTGCAGCGCTGTCACCGAAGTGCTGGCGGAGAAAAGGTCCCTCCCCATGAGGCTGGCCAGTGCAGGTGACAGAGGTGTGTGATGGAGTAGCTCCAGCTGCAAAAATCAGACCACCTTCTCTGGGTGTGCACCCCTCTGTGCCACATACATTGCCTCATTCTTGACTTCAGCAAAAGTAACATGAGCATGGTAATGTACTCTGGTGTCAGGAGGAAAGGAGAGATGCAGGAAGCAGATACTGAACAGCTACTTTCCTCTTTGCAGAACAGTAAGTAACAGATCAGCATGTCAGTTCTTAGATAAGTGGGTCTCCTTGCTGAATTCATTACCAGGAGAGCTGTCAGATACCACAGTGCAAGAGACCCTCAGAGAGGAACAACTGTCATAGACCAACATGAAGGACCAACCATTCACTCCAGGACTGACTTGGTAAAATTTAGTGAGAAAAAGAGAAGCATGAGGGGAGCTTAATAATATTCTCTAGATATGTAATATGTTTATTTGAAGGGTGAGAGAAATACTTTGGAATGGAAAGGAAGCAATGTGACTGAGTTATCACACAGGTGACTTAGGAAAATCCGCTTTGCAGCAAACCAGTTGTGACATCTCCATCTCTGGCCTTCCCTACACTGGCTCTAGAGAAGGACTTACTAAAAATAATATAAATGAAGATGGTTCTGCTCTGGGAAGAAATCAACAGTATTACCTCCTAGGGTCCTCCTATGCTATTCTGCCCATTTAATACTTTAATTACTTGAGTTTTTTGCTCTAATTCTTATTTGCTAGGTAAACCTGAACATTGTGCAGCTGAATGCTGAAAGAAGGGCAATGTTGTAAGTAGCTGGGACTGGCAAGGTCCTTGGAACTTCACGGCTAGGATGGTAGTCTTAACAGCTGCTCATTAAAAAGAAATGTGGCAAAACTTTCCTAGTGATCCTTTTATACCTAACAAGCTTGCTCCTGTTTTATCCTCCAGAACCTGATATTTCAGGAAAAAAATATAGTTCTGAAGAATGGAGCTACCACTGATTCTTATATTCGTTTTACCTGGGTATTTTTGGGAAAGCAGAGTGTTCTCCATTCATTCACTTATGCAGCTGTTAACAAGCATCAGAAATAATTAAGCTATTTTACCCAGCAGCAAAACATGAAATATGATTTGAAAAACACACTTAATGGAAAGGAACATCTTCATTTTCACCCTTATCTATTATGGCAAAGCCTGATTTTCTCTGCTTTATTGTGTAACATCTTTGCACCTCTCTAGGTATGTTTTGCTGTCTCTCTCAGCTTTGGAAGGCTTGAGTCTTCCATGCAGCATCATAAAGAGAAAAAATGGGCTTAGTAGAAAATACGCATAAAATATGCTTTTAATTCTGGTATGCCTGGAAAACTAAGAGCATAACATATGCGGATTAGGTGACTCAAGCTGCTTGCAGGGGTGTTCTACCCCAAGGGTTATAGATGAATTTCTGAAAAAAGTCTGCAATATATGAGGCTCTTGTTTGACAGCAGCATGGCTGAGGATCGGGGAGAGTCTCTCATCTTCACTCCCTGACAGCTCATTCCTCCCCCTTATTCTTTGTACATGCTCTGCTATTTTGCTTTTGCTAATATTGGTCAGAAATGAAGTGAGCCTTATAAAATATATATATTGCAGCTGCCACTCAAAACAGACATGAGGAAAATGAAGTAAACAGCATGATAATAACTGTTTTCCTCTAGTCAAGAGAAAAATTCAATATACCTTAATGGCAATCACTAACCAGGAATGGTCACAGGGGTTGGTTTGGGTGTACAAATCACTCTCTTTTCCTTGTTATTTATTAGGATGGAGTGAACAACAGGCATGAATGACACAGAATGATGAGTACAAAGCCAGCCTTATGATTGAAGAGCCTCAAGCAAAAATAAAATCTTATCTCTCACTGCAGGAAGAAGAAATCCCACTGCAGCAATAAATCCAAAGGAACAGGACCAGGCTCTTATTTACATCCTCTGATTCAGATGTAGGACAGGAGCAAGCAGCCTGTGCAGAGGCAGAATTCCAAAAGATGAATGAGCTGGGCCTTTTTATTTTAGCCTAATACGGGTACAGACTCTTCTAAAATTATCCTCCTGCCCAGGCGATCCCAGTTCTGTCCAGAAGGGTCTTTGAAGCCTTGTCTACCTGCTCTGCATGACCTGAAACCATTGCTCCCTTGCTTACAGCATTATCATTATGATTTGCTATTTGTACTCCTCTATGGACCCTGCAATTACAGTTGACTGTCCTAAGTTTCCCCAAAACAGTGATGTTTTTTGTTGTTGTTTCTAAAATAATAGTTTCCAGAGGCCATTCCTCATCACACAATAAGCATTTGAAAGCAGCATTGTATTTGGAGGCAACCTTACTCCCCTGTGGCTCTTTCCAAGCCCCAGCACTGCTGTGTTATTGAGGATGCTTTCTCCCTCCTCCCAACCTTGAAATGCCAAATATATCCTGACTACAGATGTTGCAGATGATATAATGACATTGGACTGTAATTCAGACTATGATTTTACTGCCAATTAACATCTTAGCTGTGACTGCAAACCTAACAGTGTTGTCCAGTGAGAAAACAATATTTACAGTAGGAGTTCAACCACAGCAGCTCCATGGTGCATTCAAGCATCTGTTTACAAGAAGTTCAAAGAGGCTGAATTTATTACTGCAAGAAGTGTCCAATATACCACCTTATTAGGACATATCTGCATAAATACTGCCACCAAATTTCACTTCCACTTCAATATTAGGATACATTTTACATACATAAACACAGAAATAGCTGCTTTGAAGTTGGGGCACAAATTCTCATGGTAGAAAGAAACATTGAGGGGAAATCCACTGTTGGGAGACTGTCTCTGACATAGTCAGGGTTGTGCTCAGCATTGTGTTAAGCAACCAAGACCTAAGCTGAGAGGTAGGCTTTAGCACCATCCTAACTTTTAACTTCCTGACACATGTTGATTTGTATCACAGCCTTCATATTTTTTAAACAGAGTGATTCCTGTATGTTTAATACGGAAGCTGCTGTGGAGTTTCCAAAATTTATATGCCTGCAGGGTATTTAAAAATATTTCCAAATCAGTCTATCAAGGCAGGTTTTTCTCCTGTCCGAGTGTTTATGTAATAAAAACAAAGATCTCAACAAATGCCTCCCTTGTAACTTTGCCAGTATACAAAGCATGAGGTTTGTATGAAGCAGGTGCCAGTTATGTGTGTGTTTCCCTGCACTGCTAAACAACTACTCCACTCTCTAAATTACCGTCTCCATATGCAAACATAGCCGGTTTGCAAAAAAATAAGAAATACCCCAACTGACAACATTCAGATTTAATCTACAAAAATTTAGGTTGCAAAATTACAGGGTATTATATCTCTTTAATATGATCCACTACTAAGCTTATTTTAATTACTTTTTTCAGCAGAAGAAGTGGACCCTATAGGGAGTAAAGGATGCCTTACTGAAGAATGGATTTTATAGTGATTTTATTTTGGTTTTTTGCATGGGATACAAGGGAGGCAGAAGCCACAAGGAAAGAAATGTTTAGAGATCCCCACAGTACAGTGCAACACTGCATACAGACGTGGTTTGATGGACAGGAGGTTTGGCAGCAGAAGGGGATGGAGTAGCTACTGGGTCTAATCTCCAGTGTTGCTCACAGGTAGAAGCAATCCTAGAGCACCCAGTTCTATTACTGCCTGACACAGACCAGGAGACAAAGTACAAACATTTTAATGCAGATGCACTCCCTGCTTTGAGACGACCCTGTAGTGATCCCTTGATTGGAGGCTGCAAGTAGATGGCATGGTGCAGCACCACATGGAAAGGCACCATGTGTAAGGGTGCTAGGGGGCATGATCAGCCCCAACACTTGACCTGCACAGCACTGCCTGTGACATCCATTCCCTGCGTGGATGGTGAAGGCTGTGTTGGGTCTCTTCGTCTCTTTCCCAGTCACAAAGGGAGTTATCAAGTTCCCTCATTTCTCCCTGCTGCTTCCAAGCTCCAGGCCCTCTTCTCCCACACTTCAGGGGTCCTTCAGCCACCTTTAGGATGTTTCTAGATATCTGACATTTTGCTGCCCTTCTGTGCTCCCGTTAGTACTTCTCAGCAATATTCAGTGAAGTCACCCACTCTTTCTTGGTGGTGTGTTAGCCTTTTTTGTCTTCTACAAGTGCTTTACCTAGCAGGTGTTCTTCAGCTGCAGTCTGGGATAATCCCCTGCTTGCCACAAGGGTTTATAAAGCCCACAAGTGCTTCTGCACTGCCTCTTTGGTACTGCCCTGCTTTTGTCCAGAGATACAGACAAGACCCCATTGCCCCACCACAATGGTACAAAGGCTCTAGTCATGAAACAGAAGCAGACTCACTCTTTCCTAACTACAACCAGCTTGGCTGCCTGCATGGAGAAATAAAAAAATGATAACAACATCACTCAATAACTCAATAACTATTCGAGATGGATAAAACCAAAAGGCCAGGCAAGGAAAAGATTATGAATATGGGCAGCTTTATTAAAATGTAGTCACATGAAATTTTCTTCCTTACTAGGGAAAGTCAGAAGAAAAAAATAGTCTTGGAAGAAACTGTAGTAGTTCCCTTCAGGAAGTTCTATTTTGGGATAACATAAACAATGTGCTGGTTGGATTAATATTTAACATAGCTGAAAAAATATCGTCCTATTACAAGTTCCTCACAAAACCAGACAAAAGCCAAATTCCATTCTAAAGTAAAACCTATAGAAATATAAGCACCTCATAGAAGGAAGATACCACCATATGTCAAATAAATGTTTAAATATTATTTTTATAATCAAGAAAATAAAATGAAGAAATTAATGACAGAAGAATAAAACCTCACAGAGGTTCTTGATATTCTGTTGACTCACCTTTATTTATGTGGTTGAAAAAAAATCAGTTGATTTAGAACTGTAAAAAAAAAAGGGGATTCTTTTCCAGGTCTGGAGTATTTTTTGGGAAAAGACATGCAATAACTCATGCCAAACTACACAGACATACACAGGTATTTTGAAAGCACTTTATTGGGATTGAATCATGCTCTTTTTAACCAGTGTGTTGAATCTTTCTAGGATGAGCGGAGTATTTTTTCTTTCTTTATTAAACATATCTGTTTTTTCTAGATATCATAAGTCCTCTCTTATTACCTGTGACAGTGGAATACCAGCCCTTTGGAGCTTGGTTCAAAAGTCCTACAACTTCCTTTCCTGTTAGTTCTAAATGTTTTCTGTGGCGAAGATTCATGACTGTACAGATGGTCTATTCATCATGTTAGGCTCAATTACCTCTGAAAATACATGGGGGAAAGCATGTTTCCATTGAAATCAATGTTAAAATTCCTATTACTGCAATGGGGCTACAATTTCACTCATATGGTTTAAATGGCACACTGACCTTTGAGTGTTCCTCTGGATGGGAGCAAATTCCTTACAGTGTGTGTATTGTTGTGTTTGATAGCAATGTTTCTAAAATATACTGTTTCTGTATCACATATTATTACAAAAAGTAATCATGTCATTTGTCAAAGCAGTTTTTCAAAGTTGGATTTGCTCAAAGTTTTTTGTAATTAATGGCATTATGGAGACTCTAAATTTAATTATTCAGGAGTGTATTCTCTCTTTTGATGGATGTCATCGGTAATTAATCATCTTGCTTCTTTTTCAATTAGCCTAGATCCATTTTTACCTTTACAGGTTAACCCTTAATATGAACGCAGCAGAGAGGGTGCAGCCCTCATCTGACTCATGGCATGAGGTAAGGATACATGTGTTGCATACTGCCAGCAGTGCTAGCGCTCACTCGCAAAATTTACAATGATTTATTGACCTAGAATTTTTTTTTCAGCTTCTTAATATTCCTACTCTAAAAATGGGTTTAAAATCAGATTTAAAACACTAATATTCTGTCTTTATATACTTCTTGCAAAAGTTCAAAACAGCGTGGCGGGCTCCAGTCATGTGTTAGTATGTATTCAGGATTTCAAAGCAAACCCTTCTGGAAACAGAAATACAGAAAGATCACTCTGTATGTTTTGTCTTTTTTTTTTTTACCCTCTTTTAAACACTCTAGCATTTCTCCTGTTTAAAGACTTGGAGAGTAGGAGCCTGTCTGGTGAGTATATGCACAAAGAACATTCTAATTTTTAAATTACAGTTATAAAACAAAACTATTAATAACAGGACAAGGCCTTACAAAGATAGAGCAATTTGCTGCTTATATAATATGTGTGGCCAAAAGTTGTAAAAAACTTTGGTAGCAAAATATTTAACAGATGGCAAACCCATAAGTGACTATAGAAATCATGACAATGACAAAAGTATCAGGAAAACTAATTTCAAAGGCAAAGTGCAGGAAAAAAGGATAAAAGACCATGTAAAAAGACTATTAAAAACTTTATCTGACTTTTTTCCCAGGAATAACAAAAGTTCCCTGAACACCATCTTACTTAACATGTCTTTCCTCACACTCACTGCCAAGAAAACATCTATGAGAGTGTAGGAATGAGGCCTACAGCCATGAGATGTGATGAAGGGATTTTTATGAGATATGCCATGAGATGTGTGGCTAAGGGATTACTGTGGGCATGATGGCCTACTAATGTAGGCCATCTAATGGGAATGACAGGTCATCAGGTAGAGGCCACATGACCGTTATCACTGCAATTGGCCAGGCAGAAGAGGAAGTGATATTAAGGTTTCATGGGTCTGCTCTGCCCTTGCGCAAAACCCACAGCCTTTATAATCTCTCTCTTGGTAACTCTCGGTATCCCTCATTTATATATAAAGTGGCTCCCCTCTGCTCTCTCCCCTTTATGATCCTAGTAAGAGAATATTTGACTAGAGTCTCACACTCCTCCCAAAAGTATAAATTCGGCATTTGAAATCCTCCATGGCAGAGGATAAGAATATGAACACCTTGCAAATAGGGTGATGGGCTTGCTTGTCTCTGCTCCCCAAAGCAGTGATGCCTTTTTGGTAAGTTTTGCTCCTCTAGCTGCATCACAATATACCCAGGAATTCTTGTACATAGCGCTACATGTTTATGCTTTGTAGGTCTTGTGAAGCCAGCAAGAATCTGTAATCTGTTGCTCCAATAAACCACACCATTCATGAATCTGGATCGTGAAAGTTCTTATTGAACTCGACCAAACTTACAGTTTCGAATTGGTAAACTGCACTATTTGTGAATCTGTGACTGTGGCTGAGACCAAACTTGTAGTGTAACCCACACTATTTGTGCATCTGGTGTCTTACTGAATGTGACCAGACTTATGATGCCGAATTGGTTCTAATAAGAATTTAAGTCCAGCCAGCCCCAGTCCCTCTGATCTCTGAGGACAAGCTGAAACACAAGGAAGTTTATTTTCTGCCAAATTTCTCTACTCTTAATGAAACAAAGAGACACAGAAGAAAGCATATTAATTTACTTTCCACTGTCTGTGATACCCACTGTGATCAAACCAACTCAGGTCTCTTCAGAAAGACATAATTTTCTTTCCCAGAAGTCATGTTTTTCTGTCCCATCACCTTGTCCTGAGATGTAGATACTCTGATGGCTGATACTTTCTTATGTACTTGGTCATGTCTAAAAACTGATATTCTTCAGTAAGGCTTCATTTCCTTCAAAGAAAACGATTCCCTGGATCACCTTCCCTTCAAGGCTTTCCTCCTTAAGGAGGAGAGCAGCCCAACATGGCTCTTTTGGCATTCCCCAGGAGATAAACCATGCAGCAGAGCTCAAGAAAAGATTGACACAAACCCCTGAAAGCAAATTCAGCCTCCTTTTTTCAATCAGATAAAGCAATTATTTGTAGTGTCAGCTGGGCCAGACCTCAAACATCACATAGCGAGAAAATAACACTGTAATCTTGCAGGACAAATGCTGGGAACCTCACTGCCCTTTGTCTGTCCTTGTGCTGTTCTTCATCCTCGAAGAGGTGACATGAGACTTGCATGTTGAAAACAAAGCCATGGCAGAGTCATTTCCAGGTGGTATATAAAGCTTGGGAGCTTTGAACTGTGCCCTTCCAAATTCCCACACAGGAGAGAGGAAACACGACCTGAATGTCTCAAAGCCTCAGAAAGCCAACACCTGCCCTGACCTCTGGGACCATGTAAAACTGACTGGCATTCAGAAAAACCCAGAGATTTCTCTAAAATGTGAGAAACCTCAGCATTAACTCAAGGAATATGGAGATATTAAGATGATTTAAGGGAAATATGTTTTCTCCATTCTATCAGATATTCTGGACTTGTAGCTGAGACTCTTGCCTGCAGAATTCCAAAACAGGGCAGTCAACCCTTGTTCAGTGATTTATACAATTGAGGCAGCATGCATGTGATTAATAAAAACATCTTATTTGCCTTTCATTGGAGTTACTGAGCTGCTGTAAAGCACTCTTTTCACCAGAGACACAGCAATCATCCTAGATTTCTGATCTCTCCTCTCTAGTTTATAGGAAAACATGGATTATGGGTGACTTCTCTTTTACACAGAAACAAATCCTGAAGGAAAACCTGTCTTGTTGCTGTAAGTGTGGAGAGAAAAGAAACACTTAGTCTTCTTCCAAACTTTGCATCCCGATGGAACAAGAAGTGAGGACTCCAAAGAGGAGAACTGGATCAATGTGTGAGGGCTACGTACTTAGGAGGTCATAAGGAATTTATTTCTCACTGGGCACAGCTTTTGGTACTACCCAGAAAGGAAATGTAATCACTGTCTTTAGGAAGGCTAATTGAACATACTTCATAATGACTACAGCTTGAAGAAGCTTCACAAGAATGTGCAAAATAAATTTAAAAAAGCAAGGCTTATTTAAGGGAGCTTGATGCCAGAGTATGAAACTGCATGTTTAATAGCTTTGCTATATCTACTTGTTTCTTTTCCATCTTAAAAATAACAACCATTTATTTTCCAAAGTCACTGTCCTTTAACAGTCCTTTTTTTTGTTCTATTTGCTTTTCTTCTGTTTATAAGCAATTCCCATAAGATTGAATGTAGTTATGTAGTCACATGACACATCAGAAAAAAATAATATTCCTTTGGTTCACTGCTTACTCCATGAAAACACTTGGCTGTCCTCCTACCAGGAACTGGCCAGACTGCAACAGAAACTCAACAGCAACTTTGTTTATTTTAAGTGTTTGTTCTTGGTGAAGCTAAGTCAGCGTTATATCCTCATTGTTGAGTTATATCCCCATTGATGAGAAAAGCTTGAAAGGGTTGAATGCCTAGTTTGCATAAACACTCAAGTGTTTAGCATTTGTCCAATATTAAACTCCCAGAAAACAAACAAAAAAAATAAAGAAGAGAAGTGTCTAAAGGGTCATCCCTTCTGTCCTTCACCTGTTAGTCACTGGCTTCACCAGTAATGCTGCCATAGAGCACAAGCTCCTCTCCCTGAGTCCTTTTCACCTCTGCTAAGGAGAGCCTTTTGCAAGGTGGGGGGGATCTGCTTAGGTCTGAGGATTCGACTCAGACCTGCTTTTCAGCAGCTCCAAAACCACACAGCCTTGAGCACCTCCTGTTGCCTTGCCTTGCCAAGGTTTACAACGAAGGAGCAGGGAGCTTGCAGGGGACAGGTCAAGGGACCTTTTCATGATTCTAATGGGTAGACTGCAGAGCAGAAAATCCAAGAAGCTCCTATTTGTCCTGATTTCACTTTTTTTTTCTCTTAAGTCATTCTCTCTGTCTTACAGCTCTCCAGGTAAAAGAGATCTTTACTCCTCTGGTACTGCACCGTGGACCCTGCCACAAGTACTGAACCTCAGCTTTGCCAAAAACAGCAGGTATGATGTCTTTTCTTCTACCTCCATGCAGGGAGTCAGCTGTGGGAATAAGCTGAATAAGTGGAATAAGTGGAACTAATCCCACTAAGCAGATACCTGAGAGAAAAGATGTTCTTTAGGCTAGATCAGCTCCAGCTGTACAGATGCTGGGCCAAGCACAGGGAATGAAGGGGGAACAACTCGCTGTAGAAGACCAGACAACATGACTCACTTCTTTGGGTAGTAGATCACATTAAAATAATTGAGAAACTACATCCATATTTCAATCAGACTCCGTGTGTAATGTAGGAGATATGTCTACATGCATATTAGGCATATCACCCCTTCTGTTCTGCGTATTAAAAAAAAAATATGATAATTTGCTACTTCTCTTCCAAATGGCCAATTTGATAGATGCTATTTCTTTTTCATAGCTGAAACATTCTTTTTCAAACTTGGCTTCTTTGCACACATGAAATGTTTTTGATCAGATTATATTTATGGTGAAGGCAAATGCTAATTTAATATCTGTCACAAGATCTTGCAAGATTTCCCATGAGGTCTCATGATGATGTATCAGCATGTAATTAAATAAGAGGGCCAAGTCAGCCTCTGGTGGAATTCCTGGGAAGGCAGTGATATTACATCAAGAAAGTGTTTTATCCTACTGCAGTCAACTCTAGCTTGCCTGACATCTTGTTATCTTAAATTTCTTTGGTTTTTTTTTTTTTTCATTTTCCCCCACCCATTCTTATTCATTTGTGCTGAAGGTCCACCTTTAATTTTATTTTTCCCATTTTAAATCATCCATGTGAAAGCATGTCACTTCTCAGAGATTTCTTTGACATGCAGGTTGATTTCACTTTGTTTTCTTCATGTACTGGTTATCTGCCTATTTATAATTTCATCCCCAAACAGATTGATGAATACTGCTCTCAGATTTGCACAGCAGGAGGCTTGAGACAGTATAACACATGGTGTCATGATAATGCCTAGAGCTTTAGCTAGGATTCATTACTTTTCATATGTTTCCTTGAACTTTTCCACAGATGACACATATTCATTCACAAAGAGAGGTTTCTATTTTCAGCCATTCTCTGTTACGACTGCCCATCCCATCAGGCTACACCCTGGCCTTGCTGAGCTCATCACACATGTTCTGGTGCTGCATGTCATCTCTGGTATCTTCTCCATCAATGTCCCTGTCTGTTGTGACCATTGCAGCTGGACACAGAGACCTACTCAGTGTGCTGGCAGCCTGTGCATCTTGAGCTCACCCTTTTGTCTGCAGGGAGGGTACATCTGCAAAGCCCAAAGCAGCACTGTGCAGAGATACCTGCACTGCAAATCAGCTAGAGGTAGTACATGAACATTACAGATGAGCCTCTGCCCAGGCTAATAACTCTGCAGAGAGGTGGGATGCTGGAGACAAGCTAAAGGTGCTGCTAAAATGACAGTGTTCCTTTGAGAGCCTCTGCAAGAGGGCCAAGGCTTGATCAGGTTTCTGTGTATGCTGATGCTAAAGAGCTGGAGCAATTCCTTCTCCTGCTGGAGTACATTGGTATG
This sequence comes from Manacus candei, assembly GCF_025592945.1. NCBI lineage: Eukaryota > Metazoa > Chordata > Aves > Passeriformes > Pipridae > Manacus > Manacus candei. The sequence continues at coordinate 3,302,779 of NW_026138067.1, read as the reverse complement.
TCACGAGTAGGTTTCTGCCCATGCTGGAGATCTAAGGCCAGCCACAGCTTGCGTGTAGTGTGACCACAGATTTCTAGAGTGACTATAGCTTGTGGAAGAAAAAAAGGGGTATTCTATGCATTTTTTTTCCATTGAAAATTTTCAGCCAGAAGTGATTTGGAGAACGAGTATGGTCTTGAAAATCAAGATTCGAGATCTGCTGAAAAAAGCCAGCATCTGTGTGATCAAACCACAGTTTTCCATGTAAAAATATGCCTGTGGATTCTGAATCCTTACACCAAGCCATTTAGCCTGTCCCATGCTTCAGTCCACTCTTGGGAAAATGGAAAGACTTCTTTACCCCACAGCAAGGAGCTGTAGCCACAGCTTCCAAATATATTTCACACCTCCAAGCCCCTGGGAACCCTCTTGGATCTTCTTCCCTTTGCATTCATTTCCATTTTGGCAGTCCCCAGAGCCCCTCCTTCCTCATCCTCCTTCCCTCTGCCCTGAAATCCATCATGTTCTCCCCCAGATCTCTACTTTTTCAACCCTCTCATTTTCCAATTCACTTCCCTGCCTCCACAAAGCCAAGTTTTGCTTATCCCCCTCCTAGTAATCTTGGTTGCTTCATACAATCCCACCTTTGTCCAGAGCAAGTGCTTTCCTTTTATGCTAGATTTGTTCTAATACAAACTTCACTACGACATATCCAGTTGCTGATTGCCAGAATCAGTTCCTATAACACAGACCTTTCCAACTAGCAGCCTGGCTGTCCTCCAGGATGTCTGCAGGAGAGATATTTGAGGCAGAAGCCGAGGGAAGGAAGGCCTGGCAGAGGATCTAGGTTTTTCTCCTTTAAATAAAGCTGCAGAGAGCAGCAGTGATAAGTCTGGTGTTCAGGATCCCCACAGACATTGTTAATGGGAAGAGAACTGGGAACATCTATTGAAAAGTTTGAGAGGACTGTTAGAGAAATTAAGACCAAGTCAGTGATTTGCATGGTGTATTTATTTTCTAAAATGGAAATTAAGGTTCTAATTGAGCATTTTATGTAATTAAAATCTTCTATGTGGAAAAATGAAGTCTCTGCTACAGAGGTAATAAGAAGTACAAAAATACTTTGAATGTGCTAAAGATAGTGCAGATAATTAAATGTTTGTCATGCTTCGGTGTTCTCTCCAACCACATCAGGTATTACTGTTTGCTTGTATCAGATGCTGGATTACTCCCAGATCCTGCTGTGCACAATATGATTCTCCCACAAATTCCCATTTGTGATGAGGTAAGTTGAGATAACCTCACTGCTGTTGTGAATCTGTACTTTTCATTCAGTAAGTTGTATCCCTCGGTCCCACTGTGCTGGGTGTTGCACAAGGGAAGAGTGGGTACCTGCTTGAGAGCATTCCTCAGCAGAGCACTTTGCCACCTGTTGGATATCTGGGGAGTAGGGATGAGAATAGGGATGTACAGAGCCTGAACACTTATCCTAGTGCCAGTAATTGTGCCTAATGTGAAACCAGCAAGTATTCCAGAATATATGGGGAGCAGAAAAAGATGCCGTTGCAGAGGGATGTTTTTGGTGCTGGCCAGTGAAAAAACACTGTGAGATGAGAGACAACAGAAGAACCTCAGGAGGAGTTTCCAGATACTGTTTCCACTTTTTCCAGCAATTTCGGTTTGCTTTAGATTCAAACATGAACTTGTCTACTTTGTCTTAACTGCAGCTTTGCATTTCCACCATGATCCCCAAATAACTGTTTACTGGAAGCTCCTGGTGTCCCAACTCTGAGTGGGTTCTCTGGAGACAGAAGGGACTTGCACGTGTGTGAGAAACAAAACCCTTACATGTTTGTGAGAGCATTTTATTCCGGTATGTAAAATATTCTCCCTTTTCTTACCCCTGTGTTTCTTGAGCTCCTAACAAATCAGCTGTTGTCAGACAAGCAAAAAAATGAAAAAAATCTCATTGAGAAGCAATGTTCAGTGCCCTCACCTTTTGGATATACAGTTTCATTTATTTTTGTTCCTTGTGTGCTTAAACACCCTTATGTAATTTCCATTTCTTTACATTATGCCATTCTTTACTTCCTTTATACAAAATGCACATGACCATTGCAGAGGCAATGGAACTAACAAGGTGGTCCTTAGGCAGAATCTCCATTGATTTCAATAAGCAGTTCGATTAAGTGGAGAATACAGGATTTGAGTCAGCCAATTTCACCCAGATTAAGGGGAAAACGTGCCTGAAATTGATTGATATGGAAGCAGCAAGCTCAAGTCCATTGGGCACTCATAGCTTGTAGTCACCATTCATGCTGTGTCAATAATAATATAAATTCAGTAAGAGTACATGGTCCAGAAGCAGATTTGTCTCTGATAGATCTTTAAAAGCTGCACATGGAAGTTCTGCCTCTGAGACCATAGCCATCTTTCTTGACAATGGGATGCAGGCTCAGCCAGGTAATCAATACTATGCTCTCACTCAGCTCACTGCTGGATTAGGATACCTCTAAATAATCACCCCTTTTGTGACAACTCTTCCCTTTTATGAGCACACAGACTTAATGCAACTGCTGTCAATAGCACTATCACAAACTTGAAAGATGTAGGGAAAGACAGGACCTATGAAGGAGAGGCACCTCCTGAATTAGAGTTCAGTCCCATTTTGTTGAAGATCTCATACCACCTATTCCTGTTCATAAATTTATTCAAATCTGCTTTATAATATATAGCATAGAACAGCTCTGTGCAGCTGCCTTCTCTGAAAGCTGATTCAAAGGAGGAATCTAATATGATGCTAACGCATAATCTTCCTTTGAAGCCTATGGAGCCGACCACCTCCTTACAGTCAATGCTTCCGTGCTTTTGCTTACTTTACTATCTGCTGTCAACAGGGTGCAGATTTGCATTCCTCTTGCACAGGGTCTCTGTGGAATACACCTCACACAGCCTATCTAGCCTCCTGCCTTGGGCCCCACTGTGGACTTACGCTGTGTAGCTCAGGAGCATCTTCCCTGTAAACCTTCTCTCTCACCCTTGCACTTGGGCAACGAGTGACCAGTGCAACTGCTCCCTTTGAGACAAGACCACAGACAAGCAGCTGAGTGAAACAGTCATTCCTGACTCAGGAATTGTAAAGGCTTTATGGAAAGGAAGAGAAAGATTTCAATGAAAAATCCCTCAGCTGGAAAAGGCAGTTCTTATCGGCACTCCAGCAATTTTCAGCAAAATTTACGGTTTCTTTTATGTAGCAAATCCTCTGTAAATGATTATATATACAAACACTGAAAATTTCCAGGTCCCAGAACACATAATAATATTTGCCACTTATAAAGCCCTTTTCATCTTCAAAGCACTCTGCAAGGGCCAGCTAATGAATCCTCAAGTTATTCCTTTGAGGTTAAGTGATGTGCTCAAGGTCAAAGCTTGTATCAGTCTCAGAGCCAGGATTAGATATGAGCAGATTTTTGCCTCTGCGTTCCCTACTTAACCCATGATCTTCATACAAGCAATCACTTGCTGTACTATAACAGAAATATAGACATAGAAGCATTACAAATTCTTCAAGGGAAATAAAATAAAACTTAGATGTTTCAGAAGTAATTTCTCACCTTTCCTCCAAATTGTAACTCCCTCTGTGCTTTAACAGTAGCAGCCTGCTGTGTTTTGTCGTTTGGCAGGAATGCTTGCCCACCTGCTTTACCAGGTGAGTCTCTGTTTCTCAACAGCCTCTGCCTTTTTCTTCAGTTAAGACATTCCCAGGCCTACCTCCAGATGATAACCCAGTCACCTTCCTAGCCAGGGGCAGCCCTATTCCAACATCACTCCTGCCCTGTTTTCCACAGGATTAACAGTGTTCACTTGACCCCTGAACTAGATGTAAAGAAGAAAGTCTTATCAGAAAGATCCAAGCACAATATAATTACATCACTGAGCATGTTTTGTTTGGATCATACAGAGTTAAATCAGAAAATCAGTGCAGTGTGCTTATCAGTACAAATTTAACAGGATGCTTCCTTATCAGTACAAATCTTGCCAAGATGGATTTTTTTGGGGGGCACTAAACAAGTGGGGTGTAAATCAGTGTAAACCTTACAGAGGTTTAACTCCCTTAACACCTGGGACTCATTGCAAAATAGCTCCAGTTGCACACTTATCTTTCAGCTTTTGGGATTGTGGTGATTACACAATGCAACTTGAGCCACAGAAAGTAAGGAATGGAGTGCTACCTTCCTGGGGTACTCCCTCCCCAGCAGGAGGGTATTTCTAGGGTTCCCCAGTCCTGCCTGGGCAGCCCTGCAGAGCTGCAGAGAGCATCTCCTACCTTCCTCCATCCGCATCCATTTGCCTCCAGCTCTGCTTCAGATGCACAGTGAGTGCAGTCTCAGCACCAATACGAAAATCTATCCCAACAGCTCAGCAGTGCATGACTCAGCCTAAAGCAAAGACAAGATGCTTTTTTGTCATAGCCTGATTGGAGTCAGTCTGATAACATATGATTGCAATGTAAGTGGGTGGAGAGTAGGGGGGGAGAGAAGGGGACATCTTGCAGACAGCTTAAAATGTCCTAAAAGTTTCAGAAATTGAGCCCCCAGTCTCTTTCTGGCTCTTGTAAATGCTAGTCAGAGCCTAGCACATATTTATGATCCAACATTGCCCAGTTAACTCATATCTTCCAGACAGTGAATCACAGCCACCTTGTAGTCTCCCTGTTGTGTCCTCCACTGGTAGCTTCAAGCTGCTCAACAGAAAATGAAATGAGCATTTTTGAAAGCTTGTAAGTCTGATAAAAGTATTTTATCAGCTATGGTAGAAATATCCAAGACTATGATTAAAAATAATGTAACCAGATGGTATGATAAAAAAGATAGCAACAATCCTGGGAAAGAGCAACCACATGAAGAGATTTTGCACGTCTGCCCACCTAATAGGAAGTACTCAGGCAACTTCCCATTTTTTCTCTGATTGAGCAAATCTGAAATGCTCTTCTGCGTGATCAACCCCCTTGAAGAAAAGGGATTCACCCTTTCCCGTCACATGGGACACTCAGATTTCAGTCCCACCCAGAAAAAAGCATCAGAGTCCTCCACATTCATCCTATGATGTTGTTATTAAACACTGTATCAAAGATGGCACAGACTAGCACTACGACTCTCATAATTTCCAAGTCAAGTGGCAGCTGCTCCTGTATTTTGTGTGGGACCTGGTGCCCTGCCTTGCATTTGGCATGCTGCAAAACAGGGTTTGCATCAGGCCCCTGGGGAACACTGGCTCAAATCTGGACTGGGAGGGGAGGCAGCATTATGACACATTACTGACACAGCCCGGAGAACATGGAGACGGTGTCCTAGGTCTCAACACATTTGGCACTATGCAACCCAGGTGTTTCTAGCATCTGCATTAGTCAGTCAGGATTTTTTGAATATATTTCTGGATTTAAGCAGTTAAAGTTCTCCTAGGTCCTTTTTTTAGACACTAAGTCCTGGATCTAACCCAATGCATATAAGTAGGAAAAATGTGAGGTCTTTGCTCTCACCATAAAGATGTCTAGCTGCCTTTTAAATTCATTCCTGTTATTTGCTTCAATAGCTTCGCCTAGCAATAATTTATTCCACATACTTATTACTTTTTGATTGAAATAGCTGTGCCTGAATTCCCCTTTCACTCTTCATTTCCTAGTTTTTAGACTGAGCCTCTTGTTTTTCCAGACTTCTCATCAGACTGAAGAGTTTATCTCATTCCAGTTGATCAAACCCTTTTACAACTTTAATATTTCTTCAGGTCTTCTTTTCTCTGATTTTTCTGACAAGAACAAATAGTTTCCTTTTGAATAAATGTAGATTAAGTCTGCTTATGCCTCCATCTCCAGAAAGGCAGAAAGCTATGTGAGAAAGTAACCATGCCAAAAGCCTGTATTTCAATCTTAAGAGCACTCTATTTAGTAATAGCAACAGCGTATTAGGGGTGAGAAATTAAATGTCCTATATGCCAATTCCCATGTTCCATTGACTTGACAGCTCTAGACTTTTTGAGCTGGTAGGGCAAGGTGTAGTTTCTTTTGTGGTTGAAAGTATCCAAAGAACTTCACAAATGAGAGGGGATGACTTAGGAACAGTTTTTTACTCATTGCATAATATATTTCTTCCTATTTATCTGACAATGCTGCAAAAAGATGCAGCATACAGCATAAAAAAGAAAGTTGTACATGGATGTGTGTGTTTCAGAAAAGCCAGCTATAGCAGCCACAGCTTTCAGGAACTTAGCTATGAAGATGTGTAATCAGCTTGGAACAACAACTCATTGAATGTCTTTTGTTATATTCATTTTTGCCTCATGCCGTGTTTTCCCTTTTTATCAAGATATGTATTGCAATCTGAATGAAGGTTTTGGACTAATGTCTCATAACAATTACAGGGCAGCTCCTGAGTCTCGAAGTTATTGTTTTAGTATCCTTGTGGAGTGTGGTACCTTGCCCGGTATAAGTACTTTTCCTGAAGGTTTTTTCTTGCATCCAGAATGGTCCAAGGTATTGTTTGGGACTGGTAGCTTTGTTTGGGGAATATGTGCCTTGAAAAGGAGAAGATTCCCCAGTGCACTGTGAAGCTGTGGATTGATGTGGCTCCTGCCTGACATTCATTGAATGGCTGAATTCTACCTAGTTCTTGGGCTGGGGAACAAGCAAATAAGCAAAAAGTAGGAAAAAAGAAAAATGCCTTTCAAACTGGTTTTGAGTGTGATATTCTTCTGCTCTGGTGACTCAAATCTCTGCTTGTAATCCTGAACTGAACCTGCTCTTCAGAGACTGAAATCTATCCCCATCAAATTCATGCTAAGTAAGTATTGTGGGCCTTCTCCTCCCAGTGGCCTGACCACGGTGCCTCACACACCCGGCAGGATCCCAGGGATATGCCTGCCCCTGCAGTGGTGTCAAACATCACCGCTGGTAGCCAGGGGGCAAACAAGGGGAGAGACAAGAAGAGGAGTCATGGGTCTGTAAAGATTGCCTGGCTGCAGGCCAAAGGACAGTAAATTGATAACTTTGTTCTGTTGGACTGTCTCAAGATGACATTGCACACACACTGTCTCCTCCAGACGTTCACAGCCTAGCAAATGGCATAATTTTACATCTTCACATGTCTACTTTTCCTTACGAAAAGCAACAGAGCTGTAGGAAGGGGAAGAAAGGAGGTAGCCAAAATGGGTAACCAGGAAAGGAGGGTTGAAACACATATGCAACTGTTTTTGCCCCTAGCACCAGTCTTTGGAAAACAAGATGCAGAAGGTGGCCAGAGGGGCACACACCAGCAAGCCTGACCCTGTGGTTCTGAAAGTTCGGCCATATTTTAGAGGGAGAGGCTGGAACTGTCCTTGAGTGGTATTCAGTTGTATTCCTGCTGCTAGTAGTGCCATATCATACTCTATTTTTCTATGAGGTCCAGAGATAAACAGAGAAAAAATTAGCATGATTTTCAATAAATATTTTATTCATTGTTTCCCATTAGTATCACTACACATGGTAAGACAGAGCAGCATTTCTTTAAACATCCAACAACCCTGTCAGTGGCGCAGGAAGACCAGTGAAAGTTCAGAATACTGAGCTATTTTAATTAAATTTTCAGGGCTTGAGGATATAGATAAATTAAAAGGGGAGAAAGGATTTAAGCAGGGAGTGGTTTGGGATCCAAAACACTGTGGGTTTTGTCAGGGAATGACTCTTCAGAATATAATTCTCTTTATCTTGACTATTTATCAGTGTATCAGGGAAAGGAAAATAAGGTATTGTCATTGCCAGATATGGAAATAAGAGTCTGATGACTGAGTTTGCATCTCAACACATTGCAAGTTTGTCCTTCAAAAGGGGAGCTACAACACAGAGAATTCAGTCTGTCCTGAAAGGACACAAACTTTGGAAACTTTTTGTAAGATGCTCTTCCAGGAGCACAGAAATCCTTGAAAAATGTCATTATTGTGTGTGTGTGTATACACATATTTATTTAGGCTTAGCAAGAAAGAAAATATTTTCTCTCTTTCTTCTTGGCGTTTTCTGGTTCCTTCTTCATTTTTATAAAGAAGAAAGAACTCTTCTTCTGTTGAAAGGAATCCTATAGCCTCCAGAAATATTTTCTTAACTGCTTTGCTGTCAGTAAATTGCAAAAAGAGTGAGCCACCAATATTTAACTGTATAGGGATGTCCATTCTGTTTCAGATATGAATATTTGACTGAAAAAAACCCAACCCAGAACATCAAAAAGAGTGTGTTTTCTTTTGAAAGAAGAAAGTAAAGCAAGCATGGACCAATAAGCATTAAAAAGAAGACAGTTGAGACTGAGTAAATAAAATAAAATGCCCAGAGACAAGTATTCCCTTTGAAAAAGAACATCAGAAGGAATGGAATTAGTGTTCAAAACGTGCTTGACAATACCCCAGTGACAGCAGCAAGGTGGTGATGGAGAGTTGCCTGGTGCACCAGAAGCCAGTTACTCCTTGAAAAAGAACTTCATTCCTGTGAAGGACAGTCAAGACGTAACAGCAGATTTTTCTGTTTCTTAACGTCACTGGTTTTGTCTAGTGTTTCCATTTGTTTTGATTAGTGCTCTGGGAAATATACAAAAAAAGCAGTACTAATCACAAAAAGCAGTACACTGAATGGGGAAATATCGTGGGCTCAGTGCAAGATTTAAGCACTATAAGAAAGGTTTCTAACACCTAACAAGGAATTAATAGTAGCAGATACAAAAAAAACCCTTAAAGGAAAAAAATTCTGTACTGAGATGCTTGGTACAGGAATGCTATATCTGTATCAGAGATGCAACATATATATCAGAGATTATACACGAAAAAATTATACCAAACCCAGAATATTAGTAGAGCTACCAGTGAGTCTGATTTTCGGTTCAGTTAGTTTGGTGAAATTTTTTTAAACCAAGAAGTCTTGAGGAGGGAATAAAGCTGTCAATGCAAACCATTTTGATGTGAAGCATCTGCATTTGGAACTGCTATAATGTTTTCCATAGCTGTTTTCCTAATGAAACTTTTCAGCTTGTATTATGAAATATTGAAAGAAACTGACCTAAGTTAAACAATTCAGCAAAATCAGAAAATTTGGTAATATAAGCAAATATTTCAATTAATTTCAACAGTCTCTCCCAACCCCAAACACTGTTTTGATTCAACTTAAGTATTATATTTGTCCTCTTCTCTTTTTCTTATCTACAATATGAAACTCAAAAAAAAATCATATAGCTTTAGCTGAATGTTTCTACAAGATTTGTAAATATATAACTTGAAGAAAAAGAGCCAGTGAATATAATCCCTAGGAACTGAATGCCTGTGAAATTGATAGTTCTTTGTGAAGCCGGACCACTATCAACATAAAACCATTCAGTAATAGGGTCAGGCTGTCAACAGGGAGAAGAATGTACATCACAAGCTACAAAAGACAAGGTGAAAAGTAAATGTAATATACTAGTAGATGATGCAGGTGCAGATACAACTCCGTGAATTTACATGCAATTCTAGGAAGAGGCTTGTGTTGATCCAAGACACTTTCAGATGTCTAATACATCTGAATGTGAGGGCAACAAGAGAAAAGTTTAATCCTAAATCCAGAAATTAATTACCCAACTGCAGAAACTCATATACTGTTCTGACCTACACAACCTTGCAAGCCTTCACAAGAAGCTAACAGATCCTCTCTGGGAAATGCACATTCCTGAAACCCAAAAAGAGCCCTGGTAGAAAAACAGACAGGAGCTGCAGGCTACCATGCAGCCTGCAATGAGCTCTCCTACCTCACATGCATGGGATGAGAAAGCAATTAACACTGGCCCTCAACATATGCTAATGAATAGGGGACTGTAGATGGGAGTAATACAGCCACATAATGTACTCAAAACCTGGCAAGGATAACCATTTTATTTGGACAGAAGAGAGTCTGGTCGACCTCTGGGGAGAGACATAGTCCCAGTTGTTCCACTATGCCAGAGATGGATTGATGTAACCTGTCAAATGGTCATGTGAAAATTGTCCCAAAGCTGTGGAATTAAAATTGTAGAATCATAGAATATTCTGAGTTGGAAGGAACCAACAAGAATTATCAAAGTTCTGTCCTGACCCTGCTCAAGACCACCCCAAGAATCACACCATGTGCCAGAGAGCACTGTCCAAATGCTTCTTGAACTCTGGCAGGTTTGATGCTGTGACCAGGGGGCGCCTGTTCCAGAACTCAACCACCCTCTGTGTGAAAATACTTTTTCCCAATATTAACCTAAACCTCTGCTGACACAGCTTCAGGCCATTCCCTTGGTTCTGTCACTGGTTGCCAGAGAGAAGAGATCAGTGTCTGCCCCTTTGCTTTCCCTTGTGAGGAAGCTGTAGACTGTTATGAGGTCTCCCATCAATCTCCTCAAGACTGAACAGAACAAATGCCCTCAGCCCTCCTCATACAGCTTCCACTCTAGGCCTGTCACCATCCTAGTGGCTCTCCTAGCTATAATAGCTTTATATTTTCCTATATTATGGTGCCCAAAACTGCACACAATATTCAAGGTGAGGCTGCACCAGTGCAGAGCAGAGTGGGATAATCTTCTCCCTTGACCGGCTGGCGATGCTTTGCCTGATGTCCCCCAGGACACAGTTGGCCCTCCTGGCTGCCAGGGCACTGCTGACTTATTCAATTTGCCATTGACCAGGGCCCCCAAGTCCCTTTCCTGGCACTGCTTTCTATCCTCCTATTCCCCAGTCTGTATGTACATCCTGGGTTGCTCCACCTCAGGTGCAGAATCCACACTTGTCTTTGTTGAACAGTTGGTGATTGCCCAGTCCCCTAATTTGTTAAAGTCTTCCCGTAGGGCCTCTCTGCCCTCAAGGGAGTCAACAATTTAGTATCTTCTGCAAATTTGCTTAGGATCCCTTTCAGTCCTGCATCCAAGTCATTTATGAAGATGTTGAAGAGCACAGGGCCCAAGATGTGGAACCCCACTAGTGACAGGTCACCAGTCTGATGTTCCCCCCTTCACTATTACCCTCTGTGCTCAACCCGTGAGCTAATTGCTCACCCATGGCCGGATGAGTTTATCCAGCTGTGGGCTGGACAGTTTGTCCAGAAGGATACTGAGAGAGACAGTATCAAAAACTTTACTGAAATCCAGAAAGATTATATCAACTGGCTTCCTGTGATCAACTAGGTGGCTTACCTTGTCACAGAAGGAACTTAAGTTTGATAAGGAGGATTTTCACCTCATGAAGCTGTGCTGGCTGTGACCAATAATTGCATTGTCCTTCAGGTGTTTTTCATTACCTCCCAAAATAATCCTCTCCATAATTTTACCAGTTACTGAAGTGAGACTGACGGGCTTTTAGTTTCCAGGGTCCTCCTTCTTGTCCTTCTTGAAAACCAGGACAAGGTTAGCCATCTTTCAGTCAACTGGGAATGCTCAGTGCTTCTAACAGGCATTCTGATTTTGCATTTCTGTGGGGTACTCTCAAGCTATGAAGTACCATCCTTTCCCTGCCTGGCCAGGGGTCTCAGCAGCCTGCAGAGAGGAGTGCAGTTGGTGGTCCCAGCTCTCTGCTAATCCCTCTTCCAAGCTTTTCAGCCTCCTGCCTGAAGAGACAATTTGCACACTCTGCAGCCAAGTTCAGTAATGTAGAGTGTTTTGTGCTCATGTCTTGAGAGTATAGGGGGGAAACAAGCCTCAGGAAAACTTGAGGTTTGCTATCCAAAATTAGTTTGTCTGTGTTTCACACAAATTCTAGCCTATCTATCCTATTAAAAAAGCCTACACCACAAACACTGCATCATAAAAAAAAAAAAGAAAGGTGATACTTTAAAAGACTGTTTAGCCAGCAACTCATACTGGACTTTGTACATAAGCAAAGTACAATTCTAGAGAAATTTAGAAATAGGGACCTCTCCCTTTTGAATAAAAACAATCAGTGTATCAGCAAATCATCTTTAACAGATTAAACTGAAAGCACAAGGAAATGCTTGACAAACATTTTCCATTATGTACTAATTCTAAAGACACATTGTCCTTGAGAAACAACAAATGGGCTGCAACAACAGCAAACAAACAAATAAACAAACTTGCAAAGCCAGAGGGGCTGAAGGCATATTTTCAAACAAGCACAAGCAATTTCAGACTAAGAGGCACTGATCCATTGCTCAGTGACTTCAGTTTTTGGTTTTATTTCAATAATTTAACTAGCTGCAAACTGCTCCAAAGCCCAGGCTTTCACTAAAAAGTTGTAGTTCAGCTTGTGAAACAAATGCAGACCCATGCAATGTGGACCAGCTCTGCAAACAGCAAGCATCTGGAAGAAGCATTATTAATGTAAAACTAGCCCTGAAGTTTCTAGATGGCTCTGAGCTGAACTCTAGCTCTGTCAAAGTCACAGATTTTTGTGTTTGGGCTTTTATTCACTGTACCAAGTAAAACTATTTTTATTGTCACTACATGGGGGTTCACAGAGAAAAGAATAATCAAGTGTGTTATCATCTAAGAGTTATTTACACAAAAAAAATATTTAGCATTTGACTCTAGAATAAGCTCTACTTCCTAAAATTAATTGCTTGACAAGTCAAAACCATGCTTGAATTTTGTGATGACAGCACTGGATCCCACTGAGATCTTTGCTGAGCTGCATATGCACATAACAGTCAAGGTTAGAACCCACCAGCACAGAGCAGGTACCCAGTGCTTCACAGAGCACATCATCTGCAATATCTTCTCTGCAGCCTTTTGCAACCACAGGCATTTCTAGCACTCATCAGCCCGTGCACTCTTCATACAGGTCTGAGGCACACCTGGCACTCACTGTGACAATGTGGTGGGCTCCTTTTGCCCTTGTTTTGCTGTTTATGAGGTCTCTATTGTCCAAATCACTCTGCATCTTTGCTCACCAGTCTGGTCCACCTCCTCTTCAGCTAGCTATGGTTCATCATCTCCCTCTGCATTGCTCCTAGTTTAAAGCACTCTCATTGGGTTCTCCAGGCTGTTGACTGACCCTCAAAGTCCCTCATTCTCAAGGAGTTTGTAGAAAACAAACCCACGTAGTCAGTACCAGCTGAGCAAGCAGTTGTTGACCCACAACAACTCAGCTCCTCAACACAGCTCCCAGCATCCTTGTTAACTGAGGACTGAGCTACTCTGTGTCTGTAGACCTGCAGGTGGAGCAGAAGTGTCCTCCTGGTGCTGGAGTCAGAGCTGCTCTCTCTCAGTGAATATTGGGTAATAAAACACATCATTTATGATGTGGAACTCAGGTTTGGATTACCCCAGGGAGAGCCTGGACCCTCTGAAGAGGATCCACAAAAAACATGCTGCTGAGTCAATAGTAACTACAATGCTGCAGCAAGATCAAATGGACGTGGCACTGCAAGGAGACCTCTCTGCTCTGGACTTTCCTCCTGCGTTCTCTCCTGAGGGTGAGTACCCTAGGACTTACTTTGGGAAAGTGAGCAGGGCCACTTTGAAAACAGCTCTGGGGAAGAGGGAGCTGAGTGTTTGGGAAGCCAGGACTTGCCTCTGGCCTTCTGTGGGTTATTTTGTTTTGTTTGGATTAACACAGCTTCAGAAATTCCTGCAGATTTGTTTTATGGTATGTATTTCCTGCATTGCCCAGGCCATACAATTCATTTCAGTTAATTCTTAATTATACAACTGAACCCAATATACTGATGTATGACTCGCTACATCTGCAGAGCAGTAAATGCCCAGTCCTTTATGGATCTTTAAGAAAGGACTACATATAAAAATTATATAAAAAAATATAACTGCTGCTGGCATCGTTAGTGATACACAGACAAGGAACAGAACAGCCTGTGGCAGGTCAAGCAAACACTCCTGGTTTGCTGACATGGACATGTTCAACACCATTAGCTTGATCTAACTCTGACTCTTTCAAAATACCATGCTCTTAGCCTCAGGCTTTAGGTTTCTTCTCCATGAAATCAACCAAGCACTTGCCTTCAGCCTAACCCAAGTTAAGATAATGAGGGCAGAGGGCTAAATAAGGGATAGATAAGGGCACAGCAGAAATGTGGGTGGGGGTGTGGGCAACGGGAATGCTGTCTGTCCCTCTCATGGTCTGTGTGAGGGACAGAGGCACCAAACACATCTCTTCATTTTGCACCCCTATGTCTGCAGCTCGGGAAGATCTCAGGGATGGTCCTTAGGTTCTTCTGCCCAAAATCTTTTAAGAATTTTGCCAAAATATCCTCTTTCTTAACCATAGAATAAAAACAGAGTGTTGTTAGGGTAAATAAAACAAACGCTAGGAAATTCTCTGGCATCACTATGAGGCATGTGGAAAATGAAATGGCATCTGTCCTGGCAAAATAAAGGGCTTCTTAAACATACAAGACTACAGTAAAACACTGCCTAACTCCACTGAAGATTAGTTGTGTTTTATACATAGAACCAAAGCTGCCCAAGTGGGTATATTTTGATCTAGAAATCTAGGTTTGCTCCATTACTATAATTTCCACTTACGCGATGATAAATCCAAACTAATGCATACCAGAGAACGGAAGCCTGGCAAACAAGAAAGGAAACAAGCAAGTAAAAGAATGTTTTCTCCTCTGATATGTAGTGAACCTATTGCAGAAGCACAGGCTGCTGCATTGCCTGAACAAAGGATACCTGGTGCTTTAGCTTGTCTGGCTCTGAGTTGCAATCAATGCTTATCTCATATGGGAAAACCAGGATCATTCTGAGCTTATAAAGAGTTACTGCAGCCTGGAACGAGAGATGTTCTCTAAGCATGGGGACCGTGGCAGCCTCCAGTGCTCCATCGATATCTCTCACTAGGACTGGTCCCCATATGAAAAGTAGGAGCTTTCCTTCATGATGCATGCCTCCCTTGGAGCAGTGCTTAAAATAATTGCTCTCAGTAGTTTCACTGTCTGAGGGCTTTGTTGCTTTGTCTGGCTTTTTTTTTTTTTTTTTTTTTTTTTTTTAATGAGGGGCTCCTTGTCCAAAATAAAAAAGTCCAAAGATACAATTTCAGTCTATTTTAGGTTCCTTCTTGCCACCTGCATCCTGATTTTACTCTTCTCTGCCCTCAGTGTAAGCAGCACATGGTTTTGGTTCATAGAGTCGGTGGGAGCAGCCCCCTCTGTAGCTGCTGCTGATTCACCCTCCTAAATCATCTACCAGGGGTGTTGCTGCTCTGACTGCGGGAGTGATGCAGTGAGCACGACCACCTTCATTCCAGTGTCCTTCCGCTGTGCATTCCTGGGACCGGCACACCCTGAGTGACACAGCCTGCTTAGGGGCCTGGGAAACTGCTGCAGTTCTCAGCAGCACGGCTCCAAAAGGGCAGTCGCATCACTCTACCACCAACATCCTCCCGCCAGCTTGCCTGTGAAATAGCTGGGATGTTACCAAACACATCCAAGAAAGCCAGACAGCCAGGAGTCAAGCTTCCCACCCTGTGCTGCCTTTATGTTGCTTGAGGTCAATTACTATAAACTATCAATTTTTCAGGAATGCTATTAATTTAACTGCTGTGTAAACTGAGTTTCTGTTTCTCAGCAATTATAATGCACAAGATCTCAAGCAGTAGTAATGCCTGAATTTTTGTCTCCTTTTTCTTTTTTTTTTTCCCTTTCCTTCTAGAGTTAACAGTTTCCAGCTGTGTATTCTTTGGATGTGTTTCCACACCAGCTTTTTCCATAATATAGAGCTGGCCCATTTCCAAATCCCAGATGTGCTATTTATTTACTCTGAAGCATCTGGGCTCTGACATGGTCTTGTCACTGCAACGTGGCAAACTTGTGAAAAATCAGAATGGCAGCTAGTTAACAAGCTGTACTACACTGGCAAGTGGTGAGAAAAGTTCAAAGGAGAGAGGAAGAGGGGGGTGGTGCAGCGGAAATGAAAAAGGAGCAAATTTCATGTTTGGCTATGCTGTGCTTTCTAAGGTTACAAATGATTAGTGGCATTCAAACTAGAAATTGGGGATTTCACTCTTTTGTAAACAGAGACCTAAAGACACTGAAGCTTGACAGAAGCCACTGAGGGTGGCTGTGAGATGTTAAACACCCTCTCCCCAGACCTTCTGAAGAGCTTCAAGCTCAGACATGATGCTGCAGGTCTTATGCAAGCTCATACATCCTCCTAAAGAAGCTCAAAATGACCACAGACCTTAGAATAAACTGAGAGGTATTTTAAATTTCTCTCTGAATTTCCCTGCTCAGGAAGGGGCCAGCAGAAGGATTTTCTATGCCTGAGAGAAATATCCCGATTGCTGTCATGTTGTAACAACAAACCTCTGGCTTTATTTTAAAACTTGGAGCATGAGGAGACAAGCAAGCCTGCTCTGAATTGAGAACTGCAAGACTTCAGTGCAATAGAAAGATGGAGAGCTAAACTACAGCACTTGGTTATGACTGAGGTCTTTGGCTTATATTTAGCACTGCCTTCAAGCCAAGAATCTGAAATTGCTTTAGGGTTACAGAGCTTTCAGTCATTATGTGGACCAGGTGATGCTGTTTTTGAAGCAGATGTTGGCATTTGTTTTAAGAAATAGAGTCAGAGTTGCATGTGAAAGGCTGAAGAGTCCAAAGACTGTTAAAGACAGCAAGTGAGAAAAAGTACTCTGAGAAAGTGACGTTACCTAGTTTGAGTTTAATAACGCAAATGTTTGATCACCCAGACACAGAAGGATTTCTCTACCACTGTAACTTGGTTGCCCTGCATTCAGCCTATTATTTACATTTTAGAACTAGTAGGATATATATGTTTGCCCTTTAAAACTAAGGTGGGGAAAAGGGTTGACAGCACTAATCTAAGATAATGATGTTCCTTCCTTCCTATGTTAGAAAAAAGCAATATGTGACCCCTGTCACAGGGCAAGAAGCAATACTTCCCAGATCTGTCCTTCTCTCCATGTCCATCACACTCTTTCAAGAGCATGTGAGTAAAGGAAGAGTATCTATATGTTCTCTCTGCAACATAGAAATCAATCTTTCTCAGGTCATTCCCTTCCTGTGTCCTGTTTACCTTTCATTTAGGCAATAAGGTATGCAGTAGAATAAGAAATTCCCAGGAACTGAAGTAGTTCTGTTAAGGGTTGCTGGAAGATTACTAAAAATTTCACAGAAAATGTTTTTTGAATTTTATTTAGTGAGGTTTTTCATCTTCAGATCTTCTTTTCACAAAACTCTTGGGTAGCAATTTTGGTACATTAAGACACAGGAAATTTTGTCTGATCTCTCACGTCTGTTTTTTTTTATGTATTAAAAAAGTCATATGTCTGAATCAAGAACCTTTTAAAAAGTGCCTAAGTCATGAGACACAGAGGAGGAAATCCAGATGCTTCTGCTCAGCATAGCCAGGGACTGGGCAGAGCTGGTCCCATTGCCCTGGGATCTTGCTCCATATCGGACAAGTGCTGTCCTCTCTTGAGCTGGGAGCCAGCATGCTGGGATTGCCTGTTGGCAAGGTGCAAAGAGAGGGAACAGTAGACATAATAGAGGTAACCATCCCTTTCAAAACCTTTCCAGAAAAAAAAGGCATTTTCCTAGCCATGAGTAGCAGAGGGCAGGAGTGTGTAGTTCCAGTCTCAAGTGCAGTCTGATCTTATCCAAGTCCTGTGCTTTTCCCACTATTATAAATACAAAACAGAAAGCTTGCAACCAATATAATTGAAGGACTCGAGCACAAGTATCTATCTTTTTGTCCTTTCTGATGAGAAAGTACCATGTTCAGGCAGCCAATGGCTCATACAGTGCTCCAACACCAAGTAGAAGAGGCCCACGTACCACCTCCTGAAGGTCTCCACTGCACCCATCATTCAAATGTGGGGTCATTACTTCCCAGCTGTGCTCCGTGGTGCCACGTCAGGCAGAGCCAACAGCTACTGGGGCCCCTAACAACACCCCTCTGAACTGTTTACACAGCAGTGAGATTAAAGCTCCCTATCACCTCAGTTCGCTATGACTATCATTTCCTGACATCATAACATTACTGCAAAAATTAAACATGATCTTTCCCTGTTGTCAGAAAGCTTTAGGATGCTTTGTAGAACAGCTTATCAAACTGTCTGTTTGATTCCCCTGGGAAATACAAGTATCACTTATGGGATTGCTATACATGGCCTTCAACTGTTAAAGGACATCAACTATTTGGGTGTCCTTTCACCCTAACATGTTGCTGCATACAGTGGTATAGAACATCACATTGTAAGTAGCAAAACACAATTATAAGTCTTTTAATCTTGAGAACTGAGCAATGGTCAGCAAAACTCCTTTTGTTTTTGCCATTGGAAGGTCAATCTTGCAGCTATGGCCAAAGAATCACCAAGTAGAGCTTATTTAAAAGAAAAAAATTCTCAAGAGCCAAGAATCAAGCTGAAATTTTGTAAATGAAATAAGCACAACCACTGCTGTTCACAACAAAGTTAATATTGATTGTAAATTAACCAAATATTTTATGCTGTGAGTGTTTTGGACTGAGTACGCCATCTTCATGCTACACCTGATAGACCAAAAATTTTGAAGCCTGCATTCAAAACAAGGGATTTGATATAAAAGAGAAGTGCAGTGTTTCTAGGGCAGTGGGTTCTCTGCAGGTATCCTCTACCACCTCTGGGTTTATCACTTCGCGTGCTCTTTAGAAAATCACCTGGTCATGGCTGGTCCCTTTTGGAAAGTGAAATGATAGGCCATTACCAAACAGCCAAATACACAGAAAATGTTAATCTGATTTAGAACTGCACATAAACGCTCTGCAGATTAGTAGTCCTGCCATCATTCAAGGTCATCGCTCTGCTGTAGCCAAAAGAGTAATGTCTCATTACATTAAACCATGAGCACTTTGGCCCTGGGCCTGGTTCAGCTCAGTGATGTAATGCTGGAGGCATAAGCTATCATAAGATCCCCAGCAGCAGAAAATCTGCGTGCAGATGGGTTGAGTTTGAGCTGTCACTGCGGTGGGTTGAAGGTGTCCGTAATTTCTACTTTTCCAGGAATATATCCCTGAATGCCCCTTGCTCACCAGGGAGCCTGTGTAATTGCTGTCCTTGGAGGACAATCCCTTTCTACATCAGCAGCGAAAGTGGGGTGGCATTAAAAGCTCGAGCAAGGATCCTGCCAAGCCCAGGCTTCAAGGCAAAGCCACTGCCCTCTGGGGTGTCAGGACTGCCTGCTCTCTTGGGGAGAAATGTGCTCTGTCAGCAGCAGAGGTGTGTATTTCCAGCAAGGCAGTAGACCAGAGACTGCTCACAGGGTCCCTTTCAGCTTGTTTGGTGTCTAAATACAAACCTGTTTCAGGAAATGTGCCATTTCCTCTTGGGCAAGCAGAAGAGCACTGCCTCTGCTGTGACAGTCTTAATTTTCCTTTTATTGCCTATCTTGCAAATGTCACATACTCAGAAGCACCTCTTCCCTTTCCTGAAGGCATGTTTTTTTGTGCTATTGGATTTTTTCTTTTCTAATGATGCATGTTGGCTTTATATGCACATCCTCTCTCCTCTTTTCAGAAACTGTAGTCTTACAGGCCACTTGAACTTTCCCATAAATCAGTAGTCTTGTTACTTAAAGAGATGATTAGGCAATTCTCATCCTAGAAGTTTAGGATAGAGTAATATTAAATAAACTCATTAATTTTGATAAATTAGGATTTTTTTCCTGAGCAAAAGTAGCTACCACAATATACATCATCTTCCTCTAAGTTCTTTTGCTTTATTACTTTTTCCAGAGTCTGTACGCATTAGTATACAGCCAGCTTCTTTTGCACATAGCATTGGGAGCCACATTTACCCCTGAGTAATTCAACTGAAGCAGAGGGAATTACAGGAGACTGAAACTGGTCCCAGCATGTTAGGTGGTTAAAACATTCCTGGTGTTGTTAGATTGGCACTTCTAGATCCCAGCATATCTGCATGGAAACAGCAGTCCCGGGAGTGTGGCTGGTCTCAATGCCTTTGGGTTTTTCCTCCTGCTGCTCTGAGCTCATTAGTGGAAAAGGGAATTGAGGAAAAGTTTGTCAATCCCTTGACAAGAAAAAGCAAAGCAATACTCCAGTCTAATTTACACTAATAATAGTCTTGGTCTCCACAACCACTGATTATAGGTTCAGCTAGAGTGGAAAGAGAAAAGAATCTCTGCTGTAGATGAAGTGAAGTCACAAGATTTGGCTGTATTCATCAAAGACACAGGGTGACCTAAGGCACACAGAATTCATACTGAAGGTCTGTTGGGTTTGCTACCATCAGGACACTCACCGAAAGAAGTCTTAGAGGTGAAACATAGTTGCATATGTTTTGCATGAAAACCACAAAAAATTCTGAATTTATAAGTTGTTAAAAGCACTTTCAATAGCTATCAGCTCTGGATATTGATTGCTTAAAATTGATCCCATTTGGAGATCTCAAGTCTAAATAATGATGTTACTATGCCAGCTCTGCCACTACTACATGAGCTGGATATTTTTTTCTGAAAGATATAAATTACTGGATTCACAAGAAAGAGAAGAGTGTTTTTAATATATTTGTAATTCAGGCAAAACCAATTCCTCTTTCCCCAATTCCTCTAAGGGATCTTATATCATGTCTATTGAAGATGTAAGTTTAATGTAAGTTGTAAGTTACATCTGACAATTTCTCAGAAGAAAAACTAAAGCTATTTGGAAAACTGAGGTTCTCTCAGTGGAAATATAAAGTGAAAAATATCAAATGAAGCATCTCTTTTTTCTTCAGGAAGTTAAAAATTAATTCAAATCAGGGAAAAAATAATTCAGCTCTAAGGGTTCCTTTTCTTTTTCCTCCTGAGGTGGAAGAGTTCAAAGCTGTAAATATTTAAAATTAAGCCATTGTTTTCAAAATTTTCCTAAGAAAATCTAAATGTTTTCACCTGAATTAAAATCTTCCAGTGGGAAAAAAATAATAGATGTGGAACATTTTAATTAAGAAAGCTTTCTGTGCAAGAAATTTCAGTCACCTACAGATGGAAGCCACAGTAGCTGCAAAGAAGGGACATCTGGACTAATTCGTAAAACTGGAGAAGAGCTTGGCTGGGCTTGCATGGGTTACTCTCTCACAGCTGTCCATAATCTCTAACTTTCAGCATGTCCACCATCACCAATTTTGCTCATGTCAAACAACAGGCCCTTTCCTGGCCCTTAGCCAGTCATGACTCAGGGGACAGTGCATGCCAAGGACCACTGACAAAACATCCCTGTTGTGGGGTGGAGGGGGTAGAGCTCACTCATGCTAATGAACAGTGCCCTAGTCCCTAGCTGCAGGACTGCCAGATGGATCCAGACAGTTCTATTTAGAAGGACAGGTACAGCCTACAAAGCCTAAGGACATCAGGAAGAGAAGATGTTATCAGACGCAACTGGATGTTGAAATTATACAAAATCAACCTGTAGGTTTCCTGGAGTGACACCATTTAAATGAGCTGACTTTTATCAAAATGCCCCCTCAAGCCTCTAACGTATTTCTTTTGTACAAGGAGAGTATTTCCTGCTGATCCTCTGGAGCATGGACAAACAAATATGAGCCAGGTTGCGCATTTGCTTTGCTAGATGTGGGATGTCAGGCTAGTTTATGGTGGTGTGTGCACTGCCTGGGCCCAGTATGCAACTCAGGAGTGCTTCTAGGACCTTCTCAGTGCTTCTTTCCAGTGCAGCTGAGGGTAGGAACACAGGATGTATGGTGGAGTCTGGGGACACTGATGGCTCATCTGTCCACATGGTAACAACAGCAAAAATAAAAGCTGGGCCTTAAGCCTTGGATGTTAGCAAACACACTCCAAACAGAGCATAGAAGTATCCTCCCTGTCTTTGTCTGCCCAAAGGCAGCAGCTGTTTCCCTTATTTAGATGGCCTTATTGCAGTGTTGGAGTAATTAAAGTAGCTGCTGACCTGTGGAGAGAGCTGGGACAAGGATAGGAGAGGGGTAAGAGAGAGACCAAAGGAGTAAGCAGCTGCTGGGGAAGCATAGGGTGGTGCATGTTGTTGAGGGGACACATACAGTGAAAGTCAGTCCTACATGTGCTTGTAAAGTCATTTTACTCCTGCTGCTAAGGAAGGGGTTAGAGCAATGGGTACTGCAGGAGGCTGTTCCTCTCCCTCCTTCATTCATACACCTGATCCCATTACCCACTAGAGCAAGTAAAAACCACATCCATCTTAGATTTTGACTTGAACTCCTGAGCAACCACCAGCCATTTGGGGGGTGGGTCAGCAGGCCATGCTGCATGGATGTTTGGATATCATTGGCAACCATGTACATTGCCAAAGCAGTTTGCCACAGCTGCTGTATGAGAAGTGACACACCACTTTCCTGGTCTGATGGATAGTGCTCTGCCATACCAGCAAATTGTTTCTAGTGATATTGTGAACCTTAGCCTGAAACATGAGGAGACTGTTTGTGGGGATCAACCCCAGAACAAAAAGACAGAAGTTGGTTCAATATTATAGCAATATCAAGGCACACTTGTACCTTCAAAGACATAAAAGGAATTTTTAAACCATATTCTATTCTAAGGAGATGTCTCAGCATTTTGCTGCTCTTTGTCATATTACATTTTCCGCATTAAAATATAAGCATGCACAGGAAATATGCCTTTTTGTAAAAAGAGATAATAATGTTCAGTAGTTTAGAAAGTCAAATACTGCTTTTGGATTAAATCTCAAGCAGATGCCAGGGAAGCTCTGCCAAAAGCACAGTTGCTAACTGGATGGCAAAACAAATGAGTTGCTGGACACAAGCATGTCACAGCCATTTTCTGAACTTTTACTATGGGCTACTTTTTTAAGGAATTAAAACTTAGAGAACTAAAGGAAATCCAGATTTTGAAATAACAATAACAGAGTAAACAGGCACTGTTGATGCAGACCAGGGCATTTGAAGAGGACATCATTCAACACAAGCAAAGGTAGGAAGGTGTTGTGGGGTGTCACACAATCCTTGGTGCTGTTCCTGTGAACAGCTGGCTCTCCCAGACCACTGCTGCTCTGCTGTTCACAGCGGCAGGCAGCGCAGCACTCCTAGAAAACTTGCTGACTGATTTTCAGACTAAATTTCTGGGGCTTTTAGGACCTAACCAGAGCTGGTTAGAGAAGCTTAGACTGTAACAAGCACTGCTCAACCTAGGGAGTTTGAGATGACAGATAACCGTCAGAGAGAGGAAGACAGCTCCTTTTCAGGAACTGTCCAGACTCATTCCACTTCTGAGTTAATTCCCAGGAGAATCCATGAGATGTCTATAGTTTTCTACCAAAAGCAACTCTTATAGACGTTACCTCCTAGAGCACACCCTTGGGAAGAGACAGATACAGTGTACTGTGTCCCCTGAACCACACAGAGAAAGACAAGCATGCTGATAAGGAACTGGAGCATATGCCTTGTTTTTGTTCATACTCTTTTTTTCTCTATAAGAAGTTTTGAATTATTACAACTACACTAATCAAATCAATGTTGGACAGCCCCACGATCAAGGCACTGCTTAATAAATGAGGGAATGAATAGATTAAGGATGCTGTAACCATTAAATGGCCACTCAGTTAAATAAAATTGGATTTAACTCATTAGTCGTAGCAACTCAAACAACTTGGGACTGATGTTCAGTTCTACCTGCAAATGAAGGAACTGGAAGCACATATATGAATCGTAAATGCATGTGCATTGTGCTGAAGATTGGCTGTGATGCCTGCTCAGTGAGAAGAGTATGGTTTATTTTGTAACCTAGTCTCCACAGCTCACACAAAATTTCCTCTTCAGCCACTACAAGGTTCTCACTTAGATTTCGTTAACTGTAGAGAATAATGAGAAAGAGATGAATGGGT
This sequence comes from Manacus candei, assembly GCF_025592945.1. Classification (NCBI taxonomy): domain Eukaryota; kingdom Metazoa; phylum Chordata; class Aves; order Passeriformes; family Pipridae; genus Manacus; species Manacus candei. The sequence continues at coordinate 3,278,996 of NW_026138067.1, read as the reverse complement.
TAGAAAAAAAAATAAAATCAATCCATCAGTCAGGGGAAGCATAAGAAGGAAGAGAGAGCTGTGTGTATGGGCGTGTATGTGATTTGCTAGATGTAATTGTATTTGCTAAAACAAAAGAAAAAACACAGCTATATCTTCACAAGAGTGGTCTGCTAGGCATATATCACCTAGCAACTGGACACTGTTTTCTCCCCACACCTTGAAACCCATCACTAGCCTCCCACTGGCTTTTCAGCTTTATCAACAGTTTTGCCTGTCGCTAGGCAGAATTCATCCTTGGCTGCTGAACCATGGAGTTATATCAAGAATTGATTTGCCCTCCAATCTGAGTCCTGTAAATTACTTAATAGGCCTCATTTCCCCTTTCCCAAATTAAATAGCAAAAAAAGTGTCTTGCTGTTTAAATTTTCATATTGTTGTGTATTGACTTAACATAGATAAGGCTCTCAGGTAAGTTTGGGGAAATCAGCTGAGCAAAGATGTACAAATTGTTTTTCTGGGAGAAGATAAGTGGTGAAAGATTGAAGCTGTAAAGTAGCTGCACTGCTGATTATTGCCTGTATCACTGCAGAATAAAAATCTAACCAGCTAGCACAGGGCAACATGTCAGATGGTATCTACCCACCCAGAAGGCATCAGCCTTTTAAGACCCAGTGAGTAGGGAGAAGTATGCCATGCAGCTATTAGTAATTCCACCAGCCGTAGTGATACTGAAGGAAAAAGCCAGTGCTGTGAGCACAGTGTGAGGCTGTCACATCCCACCTAGGAGGCAAGTGTCTACTTGTACCACTGTTAGATAACAGAGCAAGGCTGCCAGACCTTCAGCTTGTCCTTGCAGCCAGCTTCAGTGAGGCAGGTAGGACTGGAGTGGGTTGCTCAGCATGGCAGGTGGGGTTGGCATGTAACAGTCCATCCATCCCGCTATTTGGGACTGACAAAATGCCGTGGAGTGCTCAGACACAAGGGAGCACCCTTTCCTGCGTGGTATCTCCAGGATGATATCTCAAAGGCAGCACTTCCCTGGGACATTCCCCAAGATCCTTGTGCAAGAGGAGAGGACCTCTCTGTGGGCTTTGCCTCACCTTGAACTTCACTCTGCTCATGGGCAGGGAAAACGAAGAACAGTGCAGAGCAGGCTTCACACCAGCTTGAGGAAGTGTAACCCTGCTCCTGGGGTCTGTCACTGTCTCATTGAGTACCCTCCGACTTGTTATGGTTGGGGGAGGGGGTGTCCCACCATTACAGAGAGCAACTGGAAGCCACTAATGGGTCTCACCAGGGGTCTTCAGCTTGGCTGACATATTCCAGAGTGAATAGCTGTCAAAGAACAACCAAGAAACTGCAAATGATGGGCTGTTTAATCACTGTGAATGCATTTGTCCAAGCCCGGTCTGTGCTGAAGTTCCTACTTCAATCTTAACATTATCTGGCAGAGTTAGAAAGTAACCTGTGCTGACCAGATCAGAGATGGAGTCCTGCTTCCCTGTCAGCTTTACCCATGACATTAGATTAAGGTTGTTTCTCATAAGTAAAACAGAAAAAAATCATGTCTATTCAGCTCCTTTCCAGTCTCAGAACCCTCAGATTCAGCTCTTAATCAAAAGAAACCTTGCTTTTTAAAAATCTTGTTACAGCTTTCTCTACAGGTTGCCGTGGTGCTCTCATGCCTTTGGGGGAGCACATTATTCCTCCTGCTCAGCCACTGCATCCAGCCACTTTGTAAGCTACTTTTCAACCTGGACAGAACTCGCTGATCCCTTTTAACAGACATCAAAAACACCTTCTTCAGTTGAGAAGGATAATAGAAGATTTTCATTACCTGGCACACACAACTATCCTTTAATCACTGATCTGGGACACGAACACAGTTCCTGGAAACACCGCATAGGTTTTGCAGCAAAGGGGTGGAATTGGGCAGAAGGATGACTCCGGCACGGACACCGCTCCTTTGCAGGGGAGCCCTTGAGTACCTGCTGTCACTGAACAGCACTCAACTCTCTAGACGTGTCCTTTCAAACAGTTCTCTCTGTATCAGGAAAACATCAGTAAAATAAACACGCGTAATTGTTTTTAATAAAGAAAGGCCGTAAATAAAGGTTTTTCTTTGCCTTGAATCATACACATTGATTTTCACTATTTAGAGAAACACATTACCATTTATCTATATTGCTGCTAGCCTTCTGTTTCATTACCAGAAATAAATAAGTAGCTAACTCAAGAGAAAGATCAAGGGTTTACTTATGCAGCATACTACATAGAATGTACACAAGAAATAACTCACAATAATGCAGAATTTGTTAATACACATCAGAAAAATTAACTAAAGATTAGGTCTTTGGTAAGTATCAACATTTGGTAAGCCTAGATGTATCAGGCTATATTTCTGACACATAATCCTACTAAATTAAATTGATTTACATCACTAGATAAATCTGAACTCCATAAAATTGCTATTTTTAACTTCTGTAATAAGTTTTATTCCCTTTTAGAATTTGGTTAGTTCTTTACATTTTATTACAGATATTTGCTTTGCTGCAAATAGCATTTGGTGGTAAGGCTTCTTACTAAGATTCTGTTTGCAAATGAATTCCAGTATTACTGAAGCCCTGAAGGAAGTAAGGTATTTGGAGCATTTGAGAAATAGGATATTTGGATCGTTGAGAGATGAGGACTTCTATCAGCTCTTTCTTTCATTAAAGTGTGTTATCATGTAGTATGATGCTGAGGGATAGGGCTGCTCTTTGTGTAATCAGAAGGCAGGGTACTGAGTTTACTTTATATGTATAAAGACCACAGTATGCTTTCTTGGTCATTCATCACACATGTACCATTGGACTATTTACAGTCACCAGCCTGCTCACTTTAAATTAGAAATGAGTCCATCCTGGAAATTCTTTTGCTAACAATTCCAGTTTGAATTTTGGAATGAATAGCATGATTTCCAGGGTTCACATTTATTGATCAAGATGTTAGTCTAGCAAGTTGTCTAAGATTAGTGTCAGGAGACTTAGAAGTCACAAGAGCATCGTTTCATGTGCCTCACAAGATTCTTCCGAACTCCTCTCTTTTCACCCATATCCAAAAGCCAAGTGTCACTCAAGGGCCTCATATTGAAGAGAAGTAAGTGATAAAGCACAGAGTTGTTTTTCTTGCTTGGTAGCATTGCAGTCTATAGAAGATGTACAGAACTAATATAGACACATGTTAGCTGTCCTAAGAAAACCTATCAGGAAGACTTGCAAGAAGCTTAAACCTGAAGCAACAATGTCAGAGATGCTCAGATCATGTGTGGGGACAGGGTCTGCTACATTCTGAAGGGTTCACATAAATCACATTTGATACAAACAGAAACTCCAAAGATTTTCCTACCTGCCCAGTAAACTCAGCTGCAATGATGTATGTTTAACATCAGGAGAAAGTCTCTATATTTATTGCATGGAGGACCCTGAAGGTTATCCGAACTTTTTACCTAAACTCTTTTGTAAAGTGTTTCTGATTAGAGAGTCATTTACACTTTGAGTTGCCAGAAACCTTCACCAAATAGAGTTGATCAAACTCTGGTGCAGGGACAAGGCATGGAATTTTAAATCACACCAGATTATCTTTTGGGACAGTTAGAGATACTGACTTCCAGGAAGTGAGTATAATAAATGTGTGTGTTTCTGCTCCCAGTGAAATAAAAAGAAAGAAGAAATATTTTTTAGAAAAAGGCTATACTTTAAAATTTTTTTTGTATTTCTGGCACCGTCTGATACCAGGACACTACCTGTTCTCCTTGGATAGCCACTTCCAACCTTTACAGAGTACTTTACAAAAGTATTTAGAGTCAAAAAATCTATTATAATCAAGGATGTTTCCCTTAAAAAGTAAAACAATGCTTCATCTACACACTTTCACTTCAATTTAACAGCTCCTTTTAAACACATTTTTCACTTAAATCCCAGACTAGGACTTGGTACAAATCTTAAACGACATAATAACACTACTGACTCAGCTCTTCATTAAAATATATTTTGTTTACTTTAGTTCATTTGAATCAGAGGACAACTACTCTCTTCTAAATGCAAGACATGACATTTTCAAATTTAGTATATTTTTATAAAAACCGTAAGATCTATTACTGCATAGAAACAAGACAAGATGTTTACAGCGGAGTGGCTGTTTTGCATTTCTCCTGATTTTCCACCCTCAAGACTCAAGACTAGAGTGAATTTCTTCCTTCTCATCTGTGAATTAGGATGCTCTTCATCCACTGCGCTCCTGGTACTACTGGAATTACTTCAGACTCTCCAATTCAATTAGCCCACAGGAGACAGAAAGAAAAAGACAAACAGAATGAGTTTTGTCTTACCTGCTTTCTTGGGATCAAAACCAGGATTTAATGAATTCCAAATTTAAAAGTAATTTTAAAATTAAATTTAATGAATTACCTATTCTTGTAAGATGTTTGCTTACAGAAGTAGGCATCAGTCTTCCGTGACCCTTGTCCCTAAAAAATGATGGAGCAGAAGTTGTTTCCCAGGCACTCAAGGCTCATGGAAAATGAAGTGCTTATTTAAGCTTTTATTACGACATGATTTCTCATGCTGTAAAATTAAATTTTGTTCCAAAATTCCCTATCATTTAATTCTTCATTCAAATAATAAGATGAAGACCTTGATACTAAATTGTGCTGAGTTGACTTTTGCAAGTGTTTCTAAAATAAACCCTGAACAGTAGAACTGTAGCTTTCTAGAGATCAGGTGATTTTTAACTCCAAGAAAAACAAGATGTAGAACTTGGCCAAGACAGCACACTTGTGTTGCAAGCTCTGCTGTTTCCATTAACCACAACCCAACATCTTTGCAGAAAGGGCTGTGCTCTGGTTTGTTTGACTTTCTGACTCTGGGCCCACTGAAGAATCAGATGTCGTAGCTTAAAACCTGTTAAAATATATCTTGATTTCAGAGCTTAAAGGCTCATAACCCATAACTCAGGATCTAAAAATACACTTATTAGCAGAAAGGAAGGGTCCATAAAGATGACAGATGAATGATGAAAGGAATTTTATTTATATGGGTCAGATCCTTTCACAATCTCTCAACCTGCAACATTCTCACCTCTGTGGGTCCACAACGGCTCTGCTTCCTTACCTTCCCAGGGTAAGACTAATACATTCTTAAGACTGCTACAGAGCATTAAAATGAAGACTTTCCACAGAAGCCTGTTATATGAAAACATAACTAAACAGTCACAAGACATGCTAACACAGGACTATCTATTGTCCTACACCATGTCCTAGATGAGCAAACTCTTTTCTACTTGTTATATATATAGGAATATATATATACATTTATATTCATATATATATACATAAAATAGGATTTGAATTTCAGGCAGACAGAGATACATTTTTCACTTTAGCAGTAACTTTATGTAACACAGGTCTCATGGAGACTACTTTAAGGGTAGGACCAAAACAAAACTCAGGATTTGAAAACAAAAGAAAAAAAATCAAATCACAAATATTGGAGAGTAGAGAGAGAACTTTCCCTCTGAGGCTGGAAGGGGTTGTTACAAAGCAACCTTTGGAGTTATTCTTTGGTAGATCGTTTGATAAACCCTTCCACTTCTATTGCAATGCTCAAGAGCCAGAATACGAAGAGGTTCTAGACTTTCTTAGTTGTTGTGCAGTTGTGCTAACTAGGAAATAATTTTGCACAATGACATGCAAAAAGTGACCTTACTTTTACCATCACAAGTCCACACTAAAGAACGGATTTTGGCAGATGTCCTAGGGATCCTGAAGTGTTTCCTCCAGAATGCACCACAGGAAACTACACTCTTGGGTTCATGAGGGTCACTTCCCAGTGTGGGTTATTCAACCACATCAGGGGTGCCAGGGGTGTGGGACAGGGCAGGATTGCACAGAGCTGAGGCACCCAAATCTCCCACAGCAGGGGTGTGCAGGCAGGGATTCCTGCCTGCCCAGACAAGGAGTGGTGTGTGTGATCCCCACAGCCTGGGAGCCGATTGTGTATGTGTGCATAAGTCCACATGTGTGTGGTACATGTTGGGATCAGTTACAGAAGGTAATTTAGAAACTTGTAGTTACACATTGCCACTTGTGTCTGGATTGTGGTTATCTGTTGTGGCTGATATCGATCCCGAATGTATTGTTCATTATTGCTAGTTCATTACACATCATTAAAGAATCAATACACCACTTCAATATCTTAAACTCTGTGAATTGATTGAGATTTCCTACAGAGTTGAGTCAGTGAGAGGAACGATGAGTTAAATTTTGTCCAGTCCTCCTCAATTTGTCTGGATAACCTGGTTGGTGAACACTTAGAAATTTCTCATGCATCCATGGGACCATGAGGAAGAGCACCACCTTTTTCCTTCTATCTCAATGCCCCATGCATGTGCTGTCGCAGCACACCCCGGAAGGCAGCAATGCAAGGGCTCACTGCATAAATATGGTTGATCCTCTACATGGCCAGAGTGTGGGTACTTCAGTCTAGGAGCAGCTGGCCAATTATTCTGACAGTAATTAACCTAAACATTGTTCTGTCAAAGTCACTGATGATGATCTTGTCCATCTTCCTTCATCTTCCTTGGTTTCTCCATTTTGAACCATTTTCCATTCTCCCTCCTGCAGTGGAGCTGGGTAGGGCACAGCAGTCGGTGTTGCCGCAGCAGAGCTGTGGGTTTGCCAGGCAGCACTCTGTGCATCAGCAGAGTGCTGTTCATGGAGCTACAGCCCTTCATTTGCAACAGGGGGTTTGAATATTTGAATACCATCCCTTCTGAGCAGTGCCAGCAGAAGGGCTGCAGAGGAAGTTCTCACTGCAGCATCAGCAACCCACACTATGTTACCTGCAGTTGTTCTGCCCAGGAAAAGGACATTTTTATCCTATGCACACTTATGCTTGGCAGTAACCATCTGACAGAGAAAAGAGAAGCAGTTTAACTTTGATGGCTGATTTTAAATTTTCCCACTCTGCCCTGTGAAAATACAGTTGGCAGTGTACGTTCGCAGAGAGCACATTAGCGCTGAATCCATTCAAACCCCTCCACATGGGCAGGAAGAAGACTGGAGCTATTCTTAAATTATTCATGACAAGCTTTGGCAACTCACTTGGTGTCAGCATTCACTGCTTCTGCTCCGTAATACCTCCATTGTCCCACGTCTCCCATATTCAGGCTCAGCATTTCCAACAGTAATAAATGTATTACAGGCTTCCAGTGCCATTATGCAAAGGCAGGGAGAAAAGCACTGAGGCAACTGCACTCCAAAATGACAAGGAGGGCATCTCCTCTATCTCTTTCTTTTGCTGGTGATCCTGCACCTCTTCTTTCAGAACACAGCTCATCCTTTTGGCGGGATAGGATATATTCAAACTCTTTCTCCACTTTTTCCACTTTCTTTTGTGCCATTAAGCAGTTGCCCTTGAAATTCTCTTGTCTGGGCAGAATCATGTAAGGAAAAGACTTGGGGCAGGGGAATGAATGGCAACAAACAGACCTGGCAGCAGTAAATGAAGGTGTGTGAATGCCTCTTCCACAGTACCCTCATTTTGTCAACTCATTGTTATCCCATATCATCCTCCATTCACCCTAAAATTCATAGTTGTTACTCTTTCTGTTGACATAGGTATGACAATTGAAAACTCTTCAGCTATGGAGGCATAATTCTCTATCAATCCACCACCAGTAACCAGCTGATCCTGGAAGATACTAAAATATGTTTATTTAGAAATGTCTTCCCTGGGCTTTCTGATACTAGCTGGATTCCTTTGAGAATAAAGTACAGATTGATTTTTGCAGGAAGAGCATGTTTGTAGGCAGTCAGGAGGCTTCAGTTCTCAGTGAGACATCCATCTCTAGGAAAAAAGGCACTTCCTTCTCTGTTTCCCACTTCCCCCCTGCTGGGTCTGCTGCTGTGCCCATCTTCAGGGGAGCTTTGTGAGGGAAATCTTATCATTTCCCCTTTAATATCTTCTAGTCCTGAGTGGTGGAGAAACATCCATGCAAAATTATATGGCTAACATTTCCAAAAGCCAAAAAGTAAAAGGACAGGTCCCTGGCATGGTGTAGGACTCCAACATAATTTTTAGATGATTTTGAAAGTGTTTCCTTTTGTATCACACAGTTTTCCTCCAAAGCACGTGATTGAACTGAACTTCAACAGCTTTGTCTGGGAACCTGTTCACAAGTTCTCCTTGTACCACACTTGAGATGAAATAAAACTGCTGAAGCTCCTTTAAGTTGTGAAATGTGCTGAGATTGTTGCCCTGGGGTTTGGTGTGGAAGAAAGGAAAATGGAAAATATAATTTTCCCTAAGGCCCTGCAGTCCTTTGTTAGAGCGTTTGACTCTAATCCTCCTTACTCATAAGAAGTTTATTATTTGTTTAATGTTCCTTTTTTGCCCCGAAAGTAACAGAATTAAGAGAAACAGGATGATTAATAATTGCTTATGCAAACAATAAAGTAAACTGACAGCTCCTTCCTATCAGCATAACGCTCAGGCCAGTTGCACAGGGAGGTCATGGGGACAGGGGTGCTGTAAAGCCATGATGCAGGGAGCCCATGCCCAGCCTTGCACCAAAGCTTGTAGCTGCAGCAATAGGGACAACTAAAGCTGTTGGAGACCTCTGCTCCATATGAGACCTAATTCACACTGAAGTCTCCTTGTCGTGGCCAGGAGACTGACTGCCAGGAGATTGCCATTTCTTATTTTTGAGGAGGACCAAGGGCACAAGGCCAGTGGGTCCTCAAACAGAGGGACCATCGTCCATTGAGATAATTTTATTTACAGCTAACTCTCCTCCAGTTTGTTCAATGGGTGTCTTAGATCTTCATTGCAATAAAGCTAGTGGTCTATGAAGGCAACTGAAAACACATACTGCTTTCTTCTCTACGGCCACCTATCCACCAGCAAGTGGAATCCAATTTTATATTTAGTGAGTGTGTCAGAGGGAAAAGCAAGAGCTAATAGCCTTTCATTCCTAACTGCTGTAATGCTGTTCTCCTTCTCCATATCCATTTGGAGAGAAAATTCAATTAAAACATCCTTACCAGTTTAGAAAATGATTAACATGTTAATGATTTTGCCATTTTACAGAAGGGCAAAAAGGAGAGAGAAAATACCTTAGCAAATCCATCCCACGGTGGTGATGAAGAGTGGGCACTGGGTTGCTTTGAGAAATCCTAGCCCCAGGCCAGAGCTGCCTCCAGCTCTCCCCTTTCCTGGGGCAGAACAGTCTCTTCCACCACCAAAACGAAACCCAAGCAGTGCAGGGATGGCAGGGAGATCACAAGGCAGAATTAGATGAGGATAGACTAACATGGGGTAATTCTTATGAGCAGAGGAATAAGAAGAGCCAGCACAGTTATGTTAGACCCATAGCAGCTCACTGAACATATTTCTTTCATGCCAAAAGGACAAAGATTTATTGCTCTGAATCCAGCATCTCTGCACTTGTTTGAAATCCGTGTTAGGACTGGGCTGCAATTTCTGCAAGCAATTTCTGCTGTGCCTGTAGATGATGCCATACAGGCACAGCAGAACTCCAGCCCACTCTGTGGGTGACCACACAGAGTTCAACAAGGGAAAGTGCCAGATTCCACCCCTGGGATGGGGTAACCCTGAGTGTTCGTATAGACTGAGGAATGGGAGGATGGAAAGCAGTGCTGTGGAAAGGGACCTGGGGGTCCCAGTCGATGCAAAGTTGAATATGAAGTTGAATATGCAGTGCCCTGGCAGCCAGGAGGGCCAACTGTGTCGTGGGAGGCATCAGGTAAATTATCACCAGCCAGCTGAGGGAGGTGATTATCCTGCTCTGCTCTGCACTGGTGCGGCCTCACCACGAATATTGTGTGCAGCTTTGGGCATTGCAATATAAGAAAGATATTAAGCCATTAGAGAGTGTCTAAAGGAGGGCAACAAAGATGGGCCTTGAGGGGAAGCCGTATGAGGAGCAGCTGAGGTCACTTGGTCTGTTCAGCCCAGAGAAGAGGAGACTGAGAGGAGACCTCATTGCAGTTGCAACTTCCTTGGAAGGGGAAGAGGAGAGGCAGTGACAGAACCCAAGGGAATGGTCTGAAGCTGTGTCAGGAGAGGTTTAGGCTGGATATTAGAAAAAGCTTCTTCACCCAGAAGGTGTTTGGGCACTGGAGCAGGCTCCCCAGAAAAGTAGTCACAACACCAAGCCTGACAGAATTCAAGAGGCATTTGTACAATGCTCTGGCACATGGTGTGACTCTTGAAGATGGTTCTGTGCTGGGCCAGGATTTGAACTCAATGATCCCTGTGGGTCTTTTCCAATTCAGCATAAACTGTGATTCTGTGATAGTCTAGTGCAGGAAAAGTGTGGGAGACTCTTGTTTCAGAGCACATCAACTGCAGTGCACTATTAAAAACAAGTAGGAAAAAAGCTCAATTCCAAAGTCAGGTTAAAACCCTCACCTCTCACTAACTGCTCTTACTATTGCCCAGAAAAACATTGCAGATCTGGGAATGGTAGGAGCTTACTGTTTCCTTTTTATTTTTTCCTAAAAGAAAATACTTACAGTATTGCCAAACCTCAAATCTGATGTGCCATTTATGCCTTATACAAGGAAAATTTAGGAGAGTAGAGCTGGGAACAACGGCAGCTGATAATCCTCCCATACTTTGGCAGTGGGAGCAAATACAGTGAGAATCTGCCTGGTATGTTTATGTTGGAATGCAAGAAAAAAAAAGGGAGAGAGAAAAGAAAAATAAAAGAAAGGCAACTAAAAGAGAAAGAGAAGCTCTTATAAAAAATGACAATGTGAAGAGCAAAGGCATTAGGATCCCTGCAGTGGCTAAGCACTGAGGATTTGCCTGTGTGATGTTGCTGATGATCATGGCAGCAGGACAGATGTTGTTGAGCATCTTTTTTGCAAGAGCTGTGGGTGGCAACTCTGAGGGTCTTGTCTGAACTCCCCGTTTGGGATTTCACTGTGTCTTGTCTCTCCCCAGACTTGTAAAAGAACCCATTTGTACAAGCCTTGTCAGTTCACACCAGGAGCTACTTGTGAAAACAGTGGTCAGCTTGGGGAGCACCAAATATACATTAAATGGTTAATTTTCCCTTGTTTATGACTTTCTGTGAAAATAACCCACATATTTCTGATTGCACAGTTTGCATAAACTAATGGCAGCTGATTGATTAGCCCAAAGGCCAGATTCAGCAAACTAAGCAAGACTTCAACACTAAACCATAACTACTCTGTTAGGAGACATTATAATCTAGCAGCTTTAAAGAAGAGCAAGCCTCCTCCCCTCCCTCCCACTCCCCAACTTGTAAGCTTTGTAAGATTACCTAATTAGAGTATATTTTACAAGGACTTCTGGCAGCAGCACGGACTTGCTAGCTCGACTAATGTGACAGAGCATGACAGTGGCTTCCCTCTGAAGTTTGGTGGACACCACAGCTAGATCAGGGCTGCACAGTTTATCTCAGGCAGATGTAGTTTAAGCACCAGCAAAACAGTTCAGAGAAGTGGGAGGTGATTCTGAAGCCATGGCTGTCTGACAGTATTAATGGCAGCACTTGGCTGCTCCAGCTCACAAGCCTTCCTTCTGGGTCTCCGATAGCTCTGCTTGGTGTGGCTAAGTTTTTCTCAAAAGGCCTGACAAGTTTCAAATGGAGTTCTTTCTTTTGGTTGGACAAATTACTCAGGACACAAAGACGACTTTTTCAACCACCCTGCCTGCCAGGATGTTGCTGGAGGTCACAGATGAGACTGCCTCCCCTTGCATTGTAAGCACACACGAAGAGATGCAGCTCTTATGCCAATGAGTGCATTCACTGCTGGTCCATAGATTTGTTTCTTTTATAGAGAAACTGCATTTTGAGCACAGGAGACTCAAAGCTTGGAGATGCTTAGAGAATTTGGGGCAGAAGGTCATTATTTGGACTACTCCCTTGCAGAGAGCAAAGTGCTCAGCTGTTGGGAAGACAGACAGCCCTGGTATACCAAGTCTGCCCTGGCTGTCCAAGATAACATCTCTGTCCTTCAGAAACCTCAGGTGACTGTGGATTTCTCCTCAAAAGGGCAGACACAGGAAGGAAAAGCTGAAGAGACTGATTCAATACCATTTAAAGATGGAAAACAGAACTGAGGTTTTTCCCCACCAGCAGAACATGCTCCTTTCCCTTTCCATACTGATGGTGTTTCTCAGTTATGTAATCCTTTAGCTGGCAATATTTGTGAACAAGAAATAGCTATGCATGACTACCTCTGGGATTAATTCTGAACCATTCATCTGCAGAATGTGGAGTAAAGTAGGAAAGTAACTCTTGAATATGTTGGGAATTATGCTTCAACCTTCCATCAAGCTGGAAGAATTACACTGTGGGATTTTGAAGGTACCCCAGTTACTCCAGAGAAGCAACAGCAGGCTGGCCACATTCTCCAGGTGTTTGCCAAAATGCCCAGAAAGCACCTGCCCTCTCCTGGTGTGCTGTGAGGGACCAGTCTGCCTCAGGGACCCTCTGGTGCTGTTCAAACGAGCTGTGCTATATAGGCATAAGACTTGCTGGGCTAAGGCTTGGGGGTGGCTTAACCATGGAGCACTGAAACAACAAGTAGAGTTGCATTTTAAGACAGAGATTGTTTCTTCTGGTTTAAATTGCAAATGAAAATGTAGATGTTAGGTTGCTCGGGAAGACACTTATTCTTCAAATGCCAGTGAGCTGACCGTACTTCCAGTAAGATTTTCTGAGCTTTCTGAATAAGTAATGAGAAGAGAAAAAAAGGTGTAGTTTAAAGAAAAGAATTTTCTGCTGGTAAAATGCATGTGATGAATGCAAGTAAAATACAACTGAAGGGGAAATTTTTCCCGGTGAAAAATTTTATATCAAAAGCAAATATAGGTCATTCCACTGGAAGAGGGGAACAAATGTGTTAGTCATAGCAGTGCTTTGTGAAATAACAGGCTTTATTGTTTACAGTTTATTCCAGGTAAAACCCTGAATCTGGAGTGAGAACTGACCTGGGCTCAGGCAGCCACATTAACAAATGTGTCTTCAGCTTAAAAAATAGATACATCAGATATGCTCTCCTATCCCAATATAACCTGCTCTTTCCCTGGAAGCCCATGCTGGCTGACAGACTTCAGGATCACTGGCATAACTCATTCGACCACAGTTTCTTGCCAGCAGCCCGTTCATGGGCACACAAGGGTCTGGCATTTGTGACAGGAGAGATAAAAGCTAGTTTGAATGATGTGAAATTACAGGTGCTGCTCAGTCCTGCAATTCATAAGCTGACCTGAATAATTTGACAGCCTTTTGCTGAGAACAGAGAGAAAAAGGGGACAAGAGGTAATCGCGGTGTCATTACTGCAGCAAAGTTACACAGGACTTTACCCTAATGTAAATCAGACTGATGTGAAGGAGAATGCTGCCTTTGATTTAGTGAAGTGGGTGGATGTGGAAAACCTCTCAGAGCTTCCTATAGCACTCTGCTTCACGTGAATGCTTTCCTTGTGACAGGAGGAGCCTTGCCTTTTCCCTGACATATCATTCAGTACAAAAACACACCAAACAAAACCAGCAAAGCTCGCCTCCCAAAACAAATGCCTCTCCTCTCATCAAATGGTATTTCAAAAGGGCAAGGTCTTTAAATAATGAAGATGGACATCCTTCCCTTCTACCTCCTTCAGCACCCAGCATGGGCTGAGGCAAAGCGAGCAAAGGGAGCTGCTGCCCCTCTGCTGCCCCATGTGCTGCAGGAGCCAGGAGGTGCAGGGTGTCAGCCCTGTGTGGTACAGCCAGCCAAGGTCATTCATTGAACTCTGCAGAGAAAGATAAATATTGAACAGCTGCTGTTTCAGGCAGCATTATTTGCCCTCAGCAGTAAAGGAGGCAGGGAAGAGGAAGCCTGGAGTTGTGGCAGTAATGCACAGAGGTTACTGCAGGACTAGAAGGAGAGAAACTGTGGGTCCCAGTACCATCTTCTGCCTTTCCTCCCTTCAGATAACTGTCTCATACCCTTAAAGTGCTCCAAATATGATCTAAAACCAAAAACGTTCTCTCTGACATGTCTTTGTCACTGCTAAAATAGAGCATAGAGCTGCTAAAAGCCCTGATTTCATCACTCTGATTTCACATTGATGTGGCACATTTTTCTTTCAGAGCTGTATGACTCTGCTCTGTCTTCCCAGCTTGTGCTGATTTCCCAATCTTATCCTATCGCACAGACCTCTGAATTAATCCTGTCCTTACCTGCTCAACACTAGAATTCTGGCCAGAGCCTTTAAGTGCCTCACTCCTTCACATGCAACTGTTGCACTGAATGGTTCAAGCCATTCCTTTACAAACCCCAGCTGTGGACCAGGGTATGCTGGCACCTCTAGGACAAGCCGAAGCAAAGAGCAAAACAAACCAGTGATGGGAAAACCTTCAATCTACCCTTTCCCTCTCCTGCTAGCACTTCTGTCAGTATCAGAAGGGAAATGCACCAAAGCTTGATGCTTTTTAATGTGAATGAAGCACTTTGATATTGCTGGAGAGGGAGCTGATCAGACAAGCTCTGCTATTCTTAATTCTGGCAAACAACAGAACAGTATGTTATCAACCCCTGCCTCAGGCAAGGCCAGCTTAGATCAAGCAGGAAACCAAATGTTGATGTTTCAGAGATTTCTTAGCTCTGAGGCACTCTAAAACACTGAAATATTTGTGCCTTAGAAATGAGATTCAATGCGCTTGCTATTTTCTCACACTGTTTAAACACCCACAAGGAGTTCCCATGAATGCCTGCCTGAAAGCAGGCAGGGGGTCGCTGATGCCATAACTGCCTTGAAATGCTCGCATTGCTTTTTTATTGGATTAGCATAAAAACCCTAATATGAGCTTTCTGTAGGATGCTTCAGTGAAATTAGATATTAGAAGACACGTAAATGTGTATATGCCAGGGCAGAAGCTAAGTCAATCTGTCATTTATGAGCAGGCAAGAGTGTCACTTTTTCATCTCTGGAATGTGTAGAGTCACCGCGCGAGTCCTGAGCTGGAGTTTGGGGTTGCCAGTGAGCACAGGTCTATTTAAAGTCACTTGGAAAAGCAGATGAATGAAGGATTAATACAAGTCTGACAAAAATCATGTGCAAAAATACAGTTATTCTGTCATTTCATGAGTGTTAGCTATTGCTCCATTCAAGCTGAATGATAGCATTCAGCACTTGCACTTACTCATCCTGACAGCTAACAAGATAAACATGTCAACATCTGATTTGCCAAATATTTTCCTGTGGAATTTAGGCAGGAGTTGCCAGTAGAGCTGGCTTTCAAGCAGAGGGACCAGGACATTTGAGTGTACAGACATATGCATCATGCACAGCCAGCAAAACCTACACCCAACCTGCGAAGGACCTTTTCCACCCACCAGCCAAAGCCCAGTTTTGGTGGTGCTCTGTAGCTTTGCCCATCATGATGTTCTCTCCTGACTCAATAGTAAATCTCCAAAAGCCCTGTTTTTGCAGCACAGGATAATTGCAGGGAGGAGATCTGATATTGATGCAAGTTAAACAGATGCAAGGAGCTGGGCAGTGTCCATCAGGCCCTGGTAGTGCTGGATGAGAAGGGCAGTAGTGGTAGCCCCCACACTGGCTTTACCTTTCATTGAGGGGTAATTCTTCCTGGAGATTGAGCTCATGACCTTTATCATAGTGAGTTTTATTTACAGATTGGAAAATGGCAGTGTGTCCTTTAAGATGAAAGGAATCAAAACACAAGGGAAAAATACAGATTTTGCAGAAGCAAAAGATCTGACTGGAGAACTGTTTAGAGAAGTCTGTATAAACAGACCTGTTAGGCTGATATCTCACATTTTAGCCACAGCTTCTTGAAGTCCTTAACTGGATAATGAAGGGATTTTTAGGATTTGGACTCCCCAGTGCATCTGTTGTTTAATAACACCACACATATTCCCTCATGCATTTCCAGCTGACTCCGGTAGAAGTTTTCCCTGCCTTCCTTGTGTTATGTTCCCTCTCTGTCCTCTTACTGCTTACCAACAGGTAACAGCAACTGCTTTAACATTTTTTGTCTTGAAGACGTTCAAAAGCATTTTGCAGCCTCCTGGCCTCACCAGGTGTCTATGCCCATCTGTGAAAGTGGATTAATTGCTATGTTGCTGATAACAACCCCTGTGTGGTCAGTAGGGACAATGTCACACCATGGTAATGAATCCAGGCTCAAACAGAGGCAGGTGACTGTAGAGATGTCCCTGTCAACCCCAGCCCTGCTGTGTGTTGCATGGCACCGAGCAGAGAACAGCCCATGCAAGGCAACCGGCCACAACCTCCATAGCCTAGCCCATTTCCAGAATTCCCTCTGGTACCCCAAAGAGGGACCCTGGACTTCAGGCTGGGCACCACCATACTGCAGTTCCTGGAAGAACCCAGAGGGAAGGATTCCCTGCTAGCTTAGGGGATGCTCGGGAGAGCAGGGCTCCCTCCCCTCCATTTCCCAGGACAGTCATCAGCATGAGGTTTGTGGCAAAGGCTGAAGTTTCTCCAAAGAAGCACAAGTAAAGGCCTGATATGAAGAGAACTGACTCAGGTTGCGCCAGAGAAAGCTTGAGCCTTGCTCAAGCTGCCTCCTAAGGACAGTGGTGAGATGACAGGCAAACCACTGGCTTTCCCCTTCACTGCCTGCCCTCAGAGCAACTGTTTTAAGCTGAATCCACTGCAACAATAATTTTACTGAAAGAAATCTTTAACAGCGACAAACAGTTACATATTATACTAAAGAAGAACAAATTATTATTTACTCAATCCTCAACTGTTCTCTAAGGTGCAAATCTCTCATAAATTCTGCTGATGGTTAACAACCAACCCACCTTTCAGGCAGCCCAATACAATCACCATTCATATAATTCACAGAACAATGAAGGTCCCCGGCATCCTACAGCCATGAAATAAAAATAGTGTGCATTTCTACAAGCAGGAAAGACTTGAGCCTTATAACCCTTCTGTGAGGTGTCCCCACTTAAAGAAGGAGAGGATCAAGATTAGTCACCTCTCATGGCTACACAGGAGAGGATGGAGCAGAAGTGAATATGGTTCTGCTGGCCACCTGGCTGAGCTCCCCACCTGCATCTCGCTCTACCTCCAGTGGCTCATTCATATGCCCCTATCAATCTGTCAAGAAAATATGAGATTTCTGGGTACTAAAATAGTCAGTGAAATAAAAATTTAGCCTGTCCATAAGGATTTCCTAGTTCCCGTACGTTTTGGCTTAGCTTCCTTCTGAAATACTTCATCAGCATTTCAGTGCAAGATGCCTTTCTAAGGAGCTCATCCTCTGCAGAACATGTAACAGTCCTAAGAAAACAGACAGCTCTTGTTCCGCCAATCCATGATGTGTCCCACCCATCATTTCAAGTGTTCACTACCCCACCCCAAAGCCACATTCCACACGCTGCCCTAGCTTTGCTGTGGTTGTGCTAGGAGTGTCCCTGCAGTGGCCCAGGGGCCAAACCAAACACATTGTCTTCACCATGCTCTTGAGGGTGTTACAGAATCTACCCTTTTGGCCTCCCCTTTGCTTACTGCCTGTAAGAAAAATGCCCCCTCCACCACCACACAGGGGGCTCAGGTGAGCCTTGCTCCACAGAAGTAATGTGTCAGCTACCTCAATGGAGTAATGTCTGCAAATCAGAAAAGGCAGGAACCAGCCAGCTCTGCAAGACTGTCCACCATCCCACAGTTTTGATTGTGATTGATCAGAAGACAGCATGCAGAAGTATTCCAACAGCAGCTAGGTTTGCATATGGACCATCCTTCTGGCATCTCTGACTTCTGTTGAGATAGACTGGCCTTCCCTTCCCATTCCTCTGATCAACTGAAGTGCTGATAAACTGCAGTGTTGTGTAGGTGTATGGTCTCATACAACAAACAAAAAGTGCTGTCTGATCTCAAAACCAAGCACTGGTTAGCCTGGTCTTCAGCACATGTTCAGAACAGGTGATCTCATCTCAAAATTCCACTTTTGCTCCTCTCTGGTGGACAGAACAGCATCTGTGGGTGGCAGTAGGTTTTGGACAATTGGCATGTCCTTGCTTAACAAACTCCTTTTCCAGTCCTCCTGTGAATCACCACTGGTGAAGTCAACGTGTTGAGGAGAGAGAGGCATCTCCCATCTCCTCTTGGCCTGCTGCTGGCTTTAAGGTCCAGAGAGAGGAGTGCGTTGCTGAGGTCCTGCTTCCACTCTCTGTGCCAAGAGAGGAAGGGGAGCACTGAGGAGAAGGGGTTTGCAGAGAGTTGGGGGGCTTGGTCATACCCAGAGGGGATAGTGTGGACACTCCACACCCCCAACTAGATATTGTCTAGCTCAGTCCTCTAGGCACAATCCCTGCTCATAAATTTCTTCCTCAGCCTGCTCTAGCATTTGGATACAAGGCATCCACTTCCCTGAGCAGCCGTGGCTGAAGGCTTCAAGTCTGATGGCAGCAGTGGTGGTAAGACCAGCCCTACTTGGGCAGAGAGGTGTGCCCAGCACCTCTGCAGAGGATGGAAAGGCAGCTTGTGTCCCTGCCCTGCTTCATCTTTAGGATAAGTCAACACTGCCTTTTCATTTGATCCGCTGGTATTTCTGAAGGAATTTACACAGCCTTTCATGTGGGTTGTTTTCCAGAGTCAAACTGAAAAGGGTTATAAACTGAGGCTACACTTATACCAGAAATCCATAAGCTGCAATGCAGATCTATGGAAATACACCATGCCGTGAGTTTTGACTGTTTTTAGGTGTTTTTTCACACTGTCAAAATAGAAAAGTAATTGGATATCGAGAAAAGTTAACAGGAATAGCTTGAAGTTTGTTGCTAATCAGGCACTGGAGAACCAGTCATCAGCTCCCATCACACCATGATCACATCCATCCCTCAGTTGAACAAGGGAGACAGAAACATACCTGGTAATTACAGGCAGCAAACAAGCAGCACGTGATGACAACCAGAAAAAAGTATAGCCTATCAGGAGCAACTCAAATCACAGCCGTAAATATGATTAAAATGTAGTTTAAAATTCAGAGATTTGCTGTAATTCTAAATGTACTGTAATATTCAGTATTATATTTGTAATTTTACCATAATTTAATTTAATGCTAGGCTATTTTTCAACATTTCAAGTAATTCTCAAAAGACTGAGCTGAATAAAGGAAACAAATATAATGGAAAAATTAAAAGAAATGTAAAGTTTCAAAAGAAAACACCACACACCAATATATCAAAAAAAGTTTGAAAATGAATTTGCCCTTTATCTCCTGAACGCATTAGTGTAGATAATATCAAGGAGTTTTACCTTTCAACTTTCTCTTCTATTTCCTCATTATTTGAAAAGTTAGTGAGAGGGGAATAAAAGAGAGCAGAATCTCATAGCCCAAAGATTTACTCTGTCATATTCAATGACAGAAAAAAGATAGGGAAATGAAAGGGAAGAATAAGCCCCAGGTAAGTCTCAAATGTAGAAATGCATAAATGTCTGTTTTGGTGGATTCCTCTTACCTCCCAAACTTTAGAAGGAAATGAATTCTTTTCACAAATCCTTCTTTGGGGAAAAAAAGAAAATGATTCATGCAGAAAGCTTCCACTGGGTCCAGTTGTTACATCTTTGCTATTTGAAGTGGTATGTAATCAAACTGCATTCTTATATCCATTTATGGATATTTATGTTATGTAGGGTATGCAGCCTTGAACTTATCCATTTGCATACAAGAATATGAGCTGATATCAGGTTAATTTATTTTACATCCCTTGTAGGAATATTTCACTAACAGGCCATTTCAAAGAGGGAGTATCTTGACAAATAAAACTAGAACTGGCCATGGAGATTCCACTGAAATTAGAAATTCAAAAGGATTCATATAGGTGGAAAGTAACATAGCCCAGGAAGAGGAGATGATGAACCTCTACAATGTGTGAAAATAGAGCTATTTTGCAGGAAAGTCATTCCACAGTAATTTCTCTTTATAGGCATGTACTGTACAAGGCAGGAAGTACACAGTGTGAAGCTTGCACTGCAATTTATTTTCACTCCTCATTCCCAAAACAGTGCTTAAATCGGTGGCATTTTAGATTTCTAATCAGTATTTCTTGTGTGTTAGTTAAAAAAAAAAAAAAACAACAAAAAACATCCCAACAACAAACAGTTAGTGGATGTTTAACTGTATGTTTAATTACAGAGTTTCAGTTCTAAAAGGCAAGGCCTGATGCCAAGGTTGGGCTAAGGTCGCTCCAGAGTTAATGAAATGTTTGCCCTGGTGACAAAGCCAGGGTTAGCTCTGGAGATCAGGTGCCTATTGGGAGCTAAGCTTTTCTCACATCTGCTCACTTACAGGTTTTGTCTATAGCATATGCAATTCCTGTTTGGATTGGGGGGTGTATGATATAGCAAGCACATGAAACACAGGTCTAGGATGATTTTTGAAATTTAAAGGTTATTTTCTCACTTTTGCAAGAAAACTTTAATAATGCTAGTTCTGGATTTCCTGCATGGCATTTACACACACATATATACATACACTTGCTGTATCAAAGAACACAGAGTTTTACTTGTGACTCACAGGTATCTACATGAATTACAGCTTATTACAGTAATTAGGACCTGCGGATCTACTCTAATTTGGAATGCAGTTGTGAGAAGGAGATGAAAGCTTATTGTTTCAAATTACTTTTACTTTCAATGCATTTTGGTAGGAGGTAGTACGAAAAGACAAGACTGGGTTAATTCTGCCAAGATTTTTAATACTCTCCCAATGGAATTAATATATTAGAACTGTGGAAAACAAACAAACAATGTTGTCAGAAGTTGGACAGGGTGAGTGGGGACAGAAACCTTTACCAGGTCAGTTGCTTGGCATTCCTGACTGTGAAATAAACCATACTCAGCCAACAAAAAATATTCACTGTACACAAGGTTCTAGCTAATTTTCAACATTTGGCATTACTAATGCACACTGCGTCCATTTACTTAATTATAATTATTACCACTTGTTCCCTCTTCGAAGAATTTGGCATTCATTTGGCAGTTACTGCCAGATTTGGGTGCCCATGTAAAACTGCACGTTTTATACATCTCCAGTAAGATCCGTCTATATTTTCAACTGCTACACAGGCCAAGAAAAGTAGTGAGGCACAAAGTTCATTCAGCTACTTCTTGAATGAATTAAAACCTCAGAATTGTTCTTGAATGCATAGGCAATCCAAAAACTGAGACAAATTTTGGATTTTGAGAAGAATGGAATTCTAGCAGACTGCATTAAGGCAAGCTTCTTTGATTAATAATTGTATTAGTAGCTGCAAATGCAATTATTCTTAGATGATGCAGAGGGATTTAGGCCTCTCTTTGCAAAGGGCAGCAAAGCTGCAGGGAGGGGTCTGCTCTGTTCCTCCTCTTAAATGTTGCAAAAGAAACTGAAAGAAGTTAAAATCCTGCAATTTTCACAGCATGTTTTAAGAGCAAGTACAATAAGAATAAAAAATCAGGGAATTACTTTTATTACACACAGCAATCAGCTCTCATTTGCAGCCTGGTTTTCTTTTTGCTGGCAGTGACCAACTGTCCTTCGAGGTGATTTATGTCCCTTAATATCTTTGACATGAGAAAAAGCCAAACACAGAAGACAGAAAGGCAGTTCCCTCCTTCTCATCTGTATGTGAAAAACCATCCAAACATGATCCTGGTCCATCTGAACAGGGATGCTGCTGAAGGCTCTGCCATGCTCTGTGGCTCATTCCTGCTCACACAGGGAGCAACAAAGACAGAAAGGCTCTTAAAGCACAGTTCTACTTACCTGAAACCAGGAATCTGTAGCTTGGGAGACCTAATGAACTAGATGAATAAACTCAGTTCTGTCTCCCTGTTTAGATTCTTTTTCACAGTGCTTGTTTCCACCAGTTTGCTTTTTTTCCCAAGAACTTCTCTGTTTTCTACACTGCCTTTTACACATGGAAAAAAGTTTATTAGCTCAATCAAAACATCTGCTACATACCTTCAACTGCTTTCTTCCTACACATTAAAAACTCCCGTAACCTTATTTTTTATTTGCTAACAAAAAAAATGGGGTTTGACTTTAAATTAAAAGCAATTAGTAATTTCTCAAATTGTATGATCTGATACTTATTAGGCTTCATATCCCCTCTATGTATGTACCAATAACTGTAAGTCAGGAGTGTGCCTCCAGATATCTCCTTTGTACATCTAATGACTTTTATCATAGGATGAAAAACATTATATCTTTTTAATACTCATTTGCAAGCAAAATCTGTGTTTTCCTTTTAATATGTTTGATATAACAAACCCACATCTTACAACATTATCTTATAGAGTACTTTTATACTTTAAAATATTCCTCATTAACACTGGTTTAACAGAGCTAAACAGGTTACCCTCTAGGTGGCTCTCAGTTAACTGCCTCTTCCCCCAGCCCTGTGTGACCTGTGAAATGCTTTCACATCCAGGTCTCTTTATTTCAGTGGCAAATAAGTTTTATTAATTTTAATATCATAAGAGTCGTCCCTGAAGACCATGTGCAACTATTTTCCTATTAAAAAAGCAAAACAGTTAACAGAGATTACTGTTAACAAAACAAAGATTAATCTGAAGTATGTGTTTCAACTCACTTCCATTTGTCCGTGTACAAAATTACACAAGGCAGAATCCCCTACCAGTGCTGGAGAAGAAATGATGCCAAGGAATAGTTTCCAGATTACGAAAGGGTAGACTGGGGTGGTCTCTCACATGAGTGCACTTTACACTAATGCTTTACCAGCTGATCTGTCACAGTGATGACACAGGTTATCTCAGGACTAGGGGAAGGACCAGCTGCTGTCACTACATCCTCGTGTGGAGCCAAAGCAGCCGCAGCAGCAGCAGCTCTCCTGAGCGAAGATGAGCTTCCCTGGCCAGACGCCTGTAAACGCCTATTCAGCAGCCCTTGTGCCTTGTGGCAGTCAACCCTCAGTGGCAAACAGCACTTGCACACTTTCTGTGTGCTCTTAGAGAGTTTCCACTTCCAGCAATGCAAGTAAGAGAGTGTAAATGCCAAGCCCTTGCTTCACCACAGCTGTACCATCCAAGAAGTCACTTGGGTGGTATTGAAGTCCTGGATGCCTAAACAACACTCTTGGAAATGATCCCCTCTTGCCCACTTTCTGTTGGGACAGTTTAGATGAATGGGATGGAGAAATAACGTTGGAATCAGCTTTTCTTGCTTCAGAAATGATGCAGGCCATGGGTGCCCATAACAGCAGTCCTTTCTCAGCACTGCCAAGGACAGTTTCAGAACACTTTTTCCAGGTTGTTTTAACCTTATCAAACCTTATCAATCAGTGTTTGCTAATCAAACAAACAACTGAATGGGCAGCCAGTGCTACAGACCACTAGCACATTAGCAGAGGGGAGCCTTAGGGTTCACCAGCAACAAAAAGTTTCACCTCTAACCTAAAATTTGCTTTGCAAGTGCAAAATCTTGGGTAAACTCATTTCAGTGAGGTAATGAGTAGTTGTTTTCATTGGTGTAAGTGAAACTAATTCACCTAGGTTTCAATTTCAGAAATGTTAGTATGACTTAACATCACTTTCCATTAGTCATTGAAGCTTGGAGTGTTACACCACATTGGTGCAAGATCCTGTGTGTAGAAGATCTAATAGGGTGTGTATTTGAATTTGGTCATGAGTGGAGCCAGCCTACGTGTGTGCATTCAAGATCTATGTCTGATTCTATTACAATGCCTTTATGCACTCCATAAAGTACACTATAGGTTCTTCTCTATAAAACATGTAATCATATTAGATGTAACTGACTTTGTGCCTTAATATATATTTCATTACCAAATTTCCTAAGCTTCCTATGCCTTTACATGGAACCAGGAATACATGTACCTACAACTACATTCACTGAGGAACGTATCTTCCGCATTAAGCCAAGAGAAACAGCACACTTGTCTATAGGGGAATCTCAAGGGACAGGCTCTTCTCTGCTTTTTAATTTTCCTTTTTATTTTTAATGTTAAATTTCTTCTCCCAAGACACAGGGAGGATTAAATGGATGTTTGCAGGCTGTCACCATCCAAATCCGAAAGAATCAACATGGTGGAGAAAAATATGCAAGGAAAGGGAACCTTCAAGAGCCCTGCCAGGTGCTAGTGAAACCACCTACATTGCATCAGAACAAAACATCACGAAGCTGCATAAATACAGTTAATATCAAATGTTCTGAAGGCTGTCCTGTAAAATGGGACTCTTGATATAAACAGTTTGAACCTCAGAGCCTCTCTGTGTTTGAAGGTAAATAAATAGGTGTTTGAAAGAGGAAAGAAAAATATATTTAAGTCATAAAATACAGTTGTGTTTCTGTTGTCAAGTGCTTATTTGGTTTGAGGTCTTGTTGAGCTTTGGTAGTCAGGTCTAGGAAATGGTGAGAGGTTGCAAATAAAGACTTTTAACAATATGATGAAAAACAATGTGCAGCATTCACATGAGTGCTTGTCTTTGTCCCAGGTACAGTCCTTTCATTTCACATACTACAAAGGAAAGAAAGCAGTGGGCTTTCCTCAAGACCAGATGAAATGGTCTGTTCCTCTGCAGCCAGTTAGGGAGAAAATGCAGCTTTTTGTGAAATAGTGCCAATAATATAGTTACTTTGAGGGAATGATTTTCAATTTCTTAAGAAAACTCTTTTTTTGAAGAAATTATAGTGTTGAAACACATTGCTTTGCTTCACAGAAGTTTTGATCATCTTTTCCCCCAGACACAAAGTGGTCATGATGTGAGTGCTTGAATTCTTGCAGGCATATGATCTTGCATTAGAGTACTTTCAATTTAATGACTTTGCATTGGCTTCCAGGAAAGACAGCTATTGATTTAGAAGTTCTCTTTATTAACTGCCTTTAAGAGACTTTCAGAAGACTTACTACATCATAGCTCTCTGAGCTTTATTCTATTTATTAACCAAACCATTATTTAAAATGCAGATAGGCTTGCTATTTAAATTGACCTGAATTTATGGTTCCTCACAACATTAAGAGGCATTTTATTATAAGATGCATCTTCAGACAAATTCAATAGTGAGGAAACATATACCTTCCTTTTATCTCACAGAACCACACCTTCCTCTGCTAGGAAACGTCTCACTTCATCTCTTCAGAACCTTTGCTTTAATCATGCACAAAAATGTGCAATGATTTTTTCCTATAAAGTGTACAAACAATCTTTGGTGGGCTTCTATTCTTGTTGTTTACATTAATGTATTAGATAGCAATCTATAGTATTAGATAGCAACCTTACATACATGAAAACATTGCAGGGAAGGAAGGAAAATATGGACATTTCAGAACATCCTTTATTAAGGAAGGTGAAATAAATGCCCTTTGGCTTTTGAAACCTTCTCTGAATGTGATGTTGAGATATTGAATATGTAGTGACATACCAAAAGCAAATACCACAGCGACTGGATGACCAACAAGCCCTGCCTATGCTCTCCACGTGGCAGTTTTCCTTTCACCTGTTATTCCCAGGCTGCTGCTGAGGTTCCACAGAGGCCTCAATCTCAAAAGGCTGGAGAAGCAACAAAGCAGTTGGGTTTGATTTCTTTATTTCTTCAATTAAGAATCCTTGCAGATAATACAAATAATCAACATCTGCAGTTGCATGAACATCGTTTTCTCCTAGAAAACAAATCAAAGGGCAAGTTTTTTGGTCATGAAAATTGTGCGAGCACACTGAACGCCAGTGTTATCACACTGTTAAGTTACAAGCTCCAAAGAAGTTTGTAGAGAAGATTCACTGCAAAGAAAACTGGCTCAAGGGAAATCATGGGATGACTGTCAATTTCAAACCTTAAGTAAACCTTGACAAAAGACACGGTATTGAATGCATGAAACAATTTTTGGCAAAAGGAAAAAGAATGATGAAAAGCCCTGCTACAGCAGTGATACACACTGCATTTTCCAACCACAGCTTCACACAATAATTCTTTAGGCATCAGGGACTGGTCCAAATTTCTCTTGAACCAAAATTCTAATAAGTGCACTGCGATTAGCCAATTTTCACCTTCTTGGGTGATGAAGGATAATGAACCCATAAGTTATACATTTCTACCATCCAGCTAGCTCAGGTTTGCTTAAAGCTGCTTTCAGCTTCCAAGCCTGCCACCAGCCTGGCCCAGCTCTTGGTCCTGTAACAACATCTGAGGCAACTGCAGGGTTTCCTGGATTATAAATTTCTTATTTTTTATATAGTTGTACTGAATACAGACATTCTTCTCTTCAGCTTTTTTTTTTTCTTTTTTTTTCCAACTACCAGAATATTTAAGTGCTTCAGGTATCTTTCCTCTACTTTGCCTTCTTTGGGTACAGTAAGAATTTCTCATCTTCCCATTTGCACTTCATGCTATTTTATCTTATGCATCCCATTTTCCTGGAGATGTAGGTTTCTTCCCTCCTAAATACAAGACAGGAATTTGTTTTTCATTCCTGGATTGGCAGCATCTCAGACTTATTGTATACAACTGCTGTTTCTACTTTTTTTACCACTACTTTTTGAGTGCTTACAGGAAGAATGAGTCCTCCTTGCACTGCTTTCTTTCAGCTGTCTGAATTGTGAATATGCATATATAACTAGGGACAGAAATTGAAATTTACTTTTAAAAAAAAGGTATTTGGAAAAAATATTTGAGGGTAATGGGTATTTTAAAGACAGTTTTAAATTCACTCAAAGTACAAAGAAGAAGTGTTTTATACAACTAAGTTCTGTTGCAGTTTGCTTTAGCAAAGAGATGCAGTTAATATCAAATCTAGAGCCAGGGTTGGCAGATGAAAAAGTGCGTAATTGATGCATTGTGGAGCCTGAAGACTGAGTTATCAGTAAACTGTCTTCTTAAGCCATGGGCATTACTTCAAATTTAAACTTTAATTTCTACTCTGAGAAGTCTTCGGTGTCAGTAATTGTATCCACTAAGAAAACCGAGAGGATAATACATGAATTTGTAATAAAACTGAACAAGGAGGGAAATCCGCTGACATTTCACTAGCTTCTAAGTGTTTTATGAGGGATGACTCCTAATTACTTGTACAAAAGGCTCAGTAAGCATCAGGTAGAGAAGCAGAATACGTGATACTCATATAGATTTCTGTTCAGGATAGTGAAGAGGGGTGGGACCTTTCCTGTTGAATTTTCTCTGAGTTGACTTGAGTAAGGCATATTTCCTGCAGCCATATAAAAATGATGTTGAATTAAGAATAAATCAGGCACTTCATTAAACTTACTTTGCAGTTATATTTTCCTAACTCTTGCTCTTGGAAAAAAACCCACAAAACTCAACACTTCAAATTTGGAATATATTCTCTGTTTTCAGACTCATGGTATTACCATACATGATGGTTTTTGTACTAATCTTTCCAAGTTTTTCCCCTGAATGTTACTTTCTAGAAGTCTCTGTGCAGAACTTCCAAGGGAAAGATACACAATTTCATATGCAGAGTCCATTTTTTTAAACAACAGAAAATACTCCACAACTCCAAAGTTTCATTGGTCTCGAGGTCAAAAAACCCACCAAATTTTGATGTCTTTTCCATTCCAAACTGTGAATCAGCCACAGTGAAGATGTGCCACAACTGTATTCTATTTCAGCCAAGCTGAAGTATTATTCACCAGAAAGGCTAATTCACCTATGGAGGGTAAATTAGAAAATGCCCAAATCTCAGCTGTTTTCAGGCTGTGCTTGCATTAAAAAGACACCTCATTAGAACAAAACAGTGGCCCACACTTCTGGCTGCATCCAGGCTAGGAAACAGACTTCTTGGTTTGTTTTGCTTTTAGTTTTTAACAAATTAGGTCTGCACAGAAGGCTTACCTTTAGGGTGTGCCAAGACCACCCAGCAAGATGGTTACTAGAGGTAGAATTAGAACTTGGAAGTTTCTGGTTTATTGTCTTAAGTTAAAACCACTAGACGGAGCTTATTCAAAGAGGGGAAAAAAAGCGGCCAGAATGTAAACTTTTACAGCATGATAGTAAAGTTAGAGGTTGTTAGAATATTGGAGATTAATGGCAACAGGAGGATTTTTGTCAAAGTCAGGATAACTTTGGGAGAAAGTAAGTGTCTAAGGTGACTGCTTTCTCTGTTACACTGCAGAACACTCTAACACCATCTGCCCACATTTGCAAATATTTTTGAAGAAACTCCTACTGAGTTGACCAACGCTTATCCAAAGCTTCAATCTTTGTTTCTTTACATTTTAAGCCAGTGTAAATTGAAGGAACTCTGAGAGCTCTTTCTACAGTTATTTTAAACTGGTTGATGGGGTTTTTTACATGAGGAATCTAAAAGTGGTAAGTTAAAAAACTCCAGGTATTAATTTCATTTTTGTTAGTTTACAACAATAAAGTAACATCAGTCTTCCAGAGCTTTAGGTTGTCAGCAAAATGTTTCTGCAAATACTACAAACCACTTACATTTCTGTTTTAAAGGATCACTCACTACTGTGTGAATAAACACCACCCAATAAACAACATTGCTACATTTGCAACTTCCCTGATGTTTGCCAAATTCTGATGTCTCATATAATCTTACACCTCAAACCGATTTAGAAGTATTGTAGCAGCAACTCTGAGTAACATTGCAAAATCACAGAGCAGTAATGTTTTCCCCATCTATCATTTCACAGATGAGGAAGGGAGGGATAAAATTTTTGTTGACACCTAATAGAGCACACAGAGTAAATGTTTACTCAGCTCTTCTGCTTTGAAGATATTGTCAAGCACTCCACTGACAGCCATTACTGTTTCTGCTTGTTTAGACACAGCTCTGAAATGCAGAGATATGGAACATGAAAAGTATTAGACTTTGGTGATTTCACAGTGTGATGAAAATGTTATATATTGTAAATCCATTGCAAATCCAAGTCTAAAGGACTGCAGTTTGAACTATAACTCAACCTATTTGGGAGGGAAAAAAAAAGTGTGACCCTGAGCTCTTTCCGAACTTCTAGTATTTGGAAGGCAAAAAGAAGTATCCAGCTTCACATGGTCACCAAGCACGAAAACTCTCCTCTCTATCTAGTTCTGTGGGAGCATGGATGTAAAGTACTCACAGGATAAGTAGAAAGGTTCTCTGCAGCAATCCTATACTCATTGTGTAGAAAGAGGTCAACCAAACACCTGGACTCTGGTCAGTGATCTTCAGTTCTCTTTCCTCTACATGAAGCCTGGTGTGATCATACTTTTCACAGAAACACAGGGCAACCACTCAGGCTCAGTGAGTGGCTGAGCTACCAACAGCTGGTTTACTATTTATTTGTCATATGAAGATATGGTGTCAAGGACAGCTGTGTCACACACTTCTTGCAGAACACTTCCAATGAGTGCTTCTGGTCCTCACCCCATAAATTCAAGCTTACATAGTTCTGGGAATATAGTGATAACCCAGTGCGTTATCAAATGCTTAGGGGATGGACAACCCCCTAACCAGAGAGTCTCTTGTGGAGCAGCCTCTACCATTGGGATTTTGCTCATCAGGGAAAACTATGCACATTCTCTCTAATTTTTCCTTTGAGCTCATGCAAACGCCCTATGTGGAACACCTGAAATGAGATTTTGCCATATTGAAAGATACTTCCTTCTGTCACATCTGTTTCCTTCTAACAACTTGGAAATTAATCCTCTCTTCATATTTAAGTTAGTTCCTGTTGATAAATGGCTTCAATTTTTGTAACTTAGGTTGTCGTTTAATACATGTGGTACTTATGCAGAGCTTACTGAATTATTTCATTTATTGTCTTCTCGTACCTATGAAGACACTACTGTTTATGAGAGGAATGAAAAGAGGTTCCAACAACTGCACATGCCAAAACCTCAGCTCAACTATGTAACAAACTGAAGGTATTTGTGCATTAAAAAACCTCCCACTTTCATCATTTTAGAAAGATCTAACAAGACTGAATTTTGAAGTAATTTTTTTCTACTGTTCATACTTATCCTTCCAAAGGGCTTGCCATATGGCCAGAAGGGACTCCTGCTTGGAGGGATGGCAATACCAAAGCTAAGCTGAGTTCCCAGTAGAGTTGTATACTGTTTACATTGCAAAAAAGGAATACAGAAATTCATAACAACTAATGTGTATTTGCTTCTCAACATTTCATGTTAAGGGTTTGGGCTACATTATAAAGGCTTAAAATAACTTCTACACAGAACTCAACACTGGGAATCACTGCTGAAGAGAAGCAGGCATTTTCTTGTGTTTATTTATAGCTTTGTCTGCTTCTACAATGAACAATTTGGAGGGGTAAAGCATCAACGTTTAACTTTCCATGGTTAAATGTCTCATGACTCATTTTCTTGTAATTTCTTTTATTAAACTCATCT
Organism: Manacus candei; assembly: GCF_025592945.1. NCBI lineage: Eukaryota > Metazoa > Chordata > Aves > Passeriformes > Pipridae > Manacus > Manacus candei. The sequence continues at coordinate 3,248,618 of NW_026138067.1, read as the reverse complement.
TACTGATGAGCTAAAGCTTGATAATAGCCACGGAAAGAACACCACGACACTTCTATTCAAAAACATGGATATTTTGTTATCTGCTTTTCAACAATCACTAGCCTCTGCATTGTGTGTCATATTAAACTTTGTGATACCTTCCTGTCCCAGTGACAGAAATTTAAAGCAAAATAAAAAATGATGAAGTGTAAAGAACTAGGAAATTTGCTTTTAAGTACAGGTAATGTTATTAAATCTCCGTAGATGTATCACTGACATATCATCTCTGGAAAAAGCAAAATATATAGACAATTCAGGATAAGTAACATATTGAATAATCATGTTCACAAAAGTGAAGCCAAAGTATTCCAGAGATTATAACATGAGTCACAAAGAATCTCAGTGAAATCACACTTTCAAAGTCTTTCCCAAAGGTTCAGTCTGCATATGTTGCATATGCTCAGTCAAAAATGTCATTTTTGCACAAAATTTTACACTTCAGCTTCAAAATTATCTCAGTGGTATAAAAAGGAAGTAGTGACTCATTTATGGGCAGCACAGTTTGGCTGAGGTAGGTACTAAACTTAACTTTAGGACTGACTGCATGGCTGTTGGGAAACCATTTCACCTATTCTCTTTCTTCATACTGCCCCACTGCACGGCCACTGATTCTGTGAAAGAGACTGAGCATGTGTGTGATGGTCCAAAGCTATGAAATGATGTATCTAGATGGCATTGTCTGTGACCATTTCACACACATAATTGCCCCACATCATTCCTGGATGCAAAGACCCATTACATTAAAATTTATATGGCTAATGTCCAAATTCTATTTCAAAAAGGCAGTATCTGAAAGAGGAATATTTATTGTTGTTTTTCAAGACAAACAGAAAATGCAAATAATGCAAATGTGAATAATGCAAATATTGTAAATGCAAAGAGTAATTGCTAAAAGACACATTCTACAGATGAATTCTCATGTAGCTAGAAGGTGCTAACTTCTTATTCCTCTCCTCCAACTGAACCGAACCTCTGAAATGAACTCATATTTTACATGCATCATGTATTTTAACACAGTGTTGTTAAATCAGGTTACACCAAACATGAGCACCAAACACCACCACCACCATTTAACAGTGAAACTGAGGTAGGTTTAAGTAGTGTTCCCCAACTAGCACAGCAAAGCATGGAGCTCTCTCCCATGTGCTTATGCATTGCTCTTCAGAGTCATCTCAATTGCATCTTGCAGTTCCTGAGCCCGAAGACACAAAATACATAATTTTTTTCAGTTGGTTAGTCATTCCTAACATTCAAGTCATGGTACAGGTGCTAGGAAAGAGAGTGAAAGATCAAAAAACCCCTGGAAAACATAAACTTAACATAAATTAAGGCAAGTTGATCTGTCCTGAAATGAAAGCAAACTGCAATCTAAGCAGAGAGTTGGATATAGGACTGTCTTCGAGGGCCCTCCTCCAGGGGCAAACACGATTATTAAGAAGAGAGGCATCTAAAAACCTTAATCGGGTGCTAGCACAATGTACTTACCAAACACCTGTAACTACAAGTCCCAGGCCCAGAGCTGGCCATACCTTTGTGCAAAAAGGCTAGAGTTTCCAGAAGTAAAGACCATGGAAGACTACAGTGTATGGATGGACAGTGCTTCCATGCATTTGCAGTAGACAGAAGATTACACGGAGTGTCAGTTAAAATATTCCTTTCTCTTATCAGGGTCTCCTATCATTTAGTAGGAAAGAAGGGGAAAAAAAGCTTCTCTTCCAGAAAGTCTTGAGCTTTCCAATTCAAGAGCTGTGATGCATGCATCATTAACTTCTATGCAGAAAACATTGTTCACTCCAACCAGCAATTAGTGGCAACATTTTTATCCTGTGCAGTGATGAGATTTTTATGCTAATCATTACACAGCAGTAAATTAATCATTTGGGCACATTTAGATGGTATGTATATTTCATGAGACAGATATAGATATCAAGATCAGCTTGATATTTACTTATGGTAAATGGAAGTGTCTCAAACGGTTATGGGGGAAGCATACTAACTAAATACACACAGCCAAGGATGTTTGCAGAGCAAGAGCAGCAGCACTGCTTCAACTCCTTTGTTTTTAATTATTTTAAGGGAGCTAAAAATCTTGTGAGAACACATAGAACTGAATCATTCAGAGACAGTGAAACTTCAATAATGTCTTGGCACAATGAAGGACAAAAGCACCTATCCTGCAATTCTTCTTTTATTACTGGCAAATTACTTACATTATATTATGCAATATTGAAAACAGACTTTTCATCAGCATTTGTGCTATAGTCTAGTCAGGTAAATGAATTATGTATTGGTCTCTTCCCTTTGTAGCTATGTCTCAAACCTTTGAGTTGTAGCTGAAAGGAAGGTTACCCAGGGGCCTCCCTTCTCGGCAGATGCAAGAGATTTGTAATACCTTGAGGAAAATGATTATTTGAAATTTAAATTCGTGACATATATTTAAATACTACTGCTGTTTTTTCAGCTCTCAGCTCACAGATCTTTGCAGGCAAAAAAGCAAATGTTTATTTGAGGGAAATGCATACGTGATCCCTTTGACTTAGAATGTTGTCAAATTACTTATGAAAAGCACTTATGAAAAGATTTCTGTCAGGTGACCCTCACAATAACAGTAATATAAATAATATCCTCAGCTATTCCTTTGTCAATTAAAGTTGAGAAAGATTCTCAAAGATAATGGCACGTCAATTGCAACTTGACCGATCAATACATGTTTAATGGATACCAATTGAAACAGCATAATTGCTACACTGAGCAGAGGTAAAGATAAGCTATTGCACACACAGTACAAAATCCCACTAGGAAAGAAAAAAAAATTATTAGCATGTCTGTGTTTACGGAAATTTTTGAGAGACATCTGAACGGGCAGATTATCAGGAGAGTACTATGAACAGATGAACTTTTAGGTTTGAGAACTAATACCGATCAGAAAGAAAAAAAGGTAAATCAACGAGATGGTGTTTTATTTTAATGAAATCTGGTTTTACATGTAAAAAAATAATTGTTTTTCAATTTAAGAACCAAAATATTTTCAATTTCACTATTTCTATAAAAATAAGATGGCAATTTTGATTTTTGAACATTTTTTTCTAAAACCTCTCTGCAAAGCTTCTCTCCAGAACTGTATATCTGAAGCTAATGCAAAGGTTTATATTTTCTTCAGGGGCACCGTGGTCTTAATTTTTTTGGTCTGTCTTACACAGTTGTGCTGCTTTTGGCTGGGGTACAGGTAATTATCTTACTTAGGAGCCAACAGCACACCTTGGGATGTGCTATGGTGCCATGTGCACCCTTGCACTCTTCTCCTCTGCAGAGGAGTATTCTTGACTACAGAGGTTCTCCGTTTAACTTGAGGCAATGGAGAAAAACACAAATTAACACCATTTCCAAGCGAGCATAGGTTAAGATTTGGAACAATATAGGTAACTTCATGGAATACCCTTCTGAATCTCTGATGCACAAAGTCACATACCTTGAGGGAAAACAATAAGAAACGCAGTTCAGGAAACAGTCAGTAATATTCTGTGAAGGTCAAAAGGTTGGATTTGGAGACAGCTGAGGATGTGTCCATGATGAGTACCACCAATTATGCCCTTGTCAAGCAAGTCAGAAAAAAAAGCGTAGGCATCATGCCTGGAAGGCAGAGGAAGTCTTTGCTAACTTTATTTATTTCAATATTGTTTCTTTAAAAAAGATAGAGCAGCATATCTCCAGCCATCTTTTATGCTCCTGAAATTATTTGGAAGGAAAACTGAAATAGTTTATAAATTTGATGGAAAACAGCTATTATTGTGGTAAACAGATATCATGATTATGAATTCTATAGCAATGAATTGCTCATCACTCAGCTATTGCTCAACAGCAGAACTGATTAACAGCACCAGGGACTGCCTGCCATTTGCTTTAATACACCACATTGTTTGTTACGTTAGTTGTTTGGTGTTGATTATATTGCAGCAGTTATTCACATCAGTGAGTCTGCTTGCTGTAAAATTTAAAAGCACAAGTAAGGATCATGTCACAAAGAAATGAGCAGAAATCATACATCTTAAAATATTCCCCAAGACCAGTTATATCTCCTCTACAGATATACCTAAAACTCACCTGAATATTCATAATCTCTGTAGGATAAAACAAACAAACAAACAAACAAACCCCCCTAAACCAACAAAGTATATAAGAATCAAATTCCCAGATGAATTCCTTCATCAAAATGAATATGCACGAGCATCCTCCCACCCAGCTTCCAGCCGGAAAGGCCATCCCCATAAGGGAGGGGCAGCTGGGAAGGGCTTCAGGACTCTGAACCAAAATCTGCTCTTACATTTTGTTGGATATCAGCTGGCAGGTACTGAAGGTCACAAATCACAGCTGTGATGCTGTTTCTGAAACATCATGGCATTTCAGAGAAAAAGTGCCATATGAAATGCTCTACTTGTCACTATGGCGAGTCTGCCGTGGGACGGAAAAGGACACACGTGGTCAAAAAAAGATGGGAGAAATAAGAGTCCTCTGGTTGGCTTCCTATCCTCTGTGTCCTGGTTTATCTGAGTCTTACATGAACCTTTAGTAACATTTAACAGCAGAGCTGAATGAAACCATTAAAAGCCCAATTATTTTAGCATTTTGACTACTATTTGACCACTCTACCACATATTACCATTAAAACAGACAAGATTAATTTATCCTATAACCTGAAAACTTCTAGAAACTACAGTATTACCTTAAAACAGTAAAAAGAAAGGGCTGATTGGTTAATAGTGCTTCATTCCAATGTACAGAATGAAAGACAGAAACAAAACAAGTAAACATGTACAGTAACTCAATACATTAATTATTCTGATGAAACAAATTTATTTGGTGCACTTTTCCTGCTGCATGGGATCACTGTGCATACAAATGTTTATTATATCATTGTCAAAGAGGTATCCTACCTCCATTTGAAATTTAAGAAGGACTTAAAAGAATACATTTTAAATGAAAATCACAAATGGAAGAGATCAAAACAGCAAAAAGAAACAGGTATATGTAAAAAAGCATGTACTTTGAGAAAAACAGATACAATAATGAAGCACAAAATCAAGGTTAAAAGCAGAATTTAGCATAGTTGTAGTCCACATGCATTAGTGGACTTACAATCTTTATTGAAGAACAGAAATCTTCTTTCTTGCTGTTTTATTACCTTGGCAACATCTCCTCCATGTCAGCAATTACATAGGAGACAACAGTCCAAACAGCAGCACAGAGATTCATCTGGTTTGGATCCTGAACTGTCATCATGTCCCCTTGAGAATGATGAAACCAGAAGTATTTACTGATGTCATTATGCAAGCTGGCACCTACAGATAGAAATGGGCAAAGTTCCATTATAGGAATACAAATATTTAAAGAAGAATATAAACTTGAATCTGTTCCTGGGCTGTTTATGATTAAATCCACATGCAACTGTATAAAATTCATATATATTCAAAATATAATAACTGTACAGAGCCATGGCATGTGCAGTTTGTATGTTTTGGGTTAATTGACTTGAGTGATCATGAGGCAGCAAAAATTTCCACCAGGGAAAAGCCAACCTTCCCCTGGGAGACTCGTTTCCTCAGCAACAGTATGCATCCATTTTCCTCTGAAACTAGCAGAGTCCAAGCAGGAAAATCCCTACTGTAACCCCATGGCAGTGCTTCCCCTGTTCTCTATCCCACTGCTCTGATGATGAGTTACTACTGAGTTATGAATCCTTTGCTTGCTGTTATTTATGATTGGGAACACTTTGGAGTTTGCTTCTGCTTTTGAGCCCTTGTTCATCACAAGGATGTGCTGTTTCAGAGCAATTTTGCAGATAACGTGGGGTAATTCAGAGAGCCCAAGACTACATTCCTCTCACAGTCAGGAGTCCTCATAAGCTGGGGCAGAAGCAAGTTGGGTGAAACCACAGTTCCTCCCATTCAGGAACAACTGATTCCCTCTAGGAGCACATGGGCAGGGAAAGAACTACTACTACCCAAGCCATCTGGGCTCAGGGAGCACAAATACTGCTTGCAAGGCATCACTCAAGGCAGACCAAAGCCAAGATGAGTTGGAGAAGCTGCCACCCCACTGGGACCCACAGCAGAGACACTGGTAGAGAATTTTCACCCTGTCCATTGTCTGCCTGGTCCAGACCCTACTGACCCTCCCTAACCCTCCTGTTCCCTTGAAATTCCTTCCTTCTCAGTTCATTATCTCTGCCTTTTCTCTGGTTTTATCAGCCTCAATCTGCTTTGTTGTAATCTCAACAACCATTCCACCATTAACAGAATTCCACACATTTTGAAAATAAGTAAATGTGATATTTTCCCCCCACCACACTAATTCACTGCTTGCAGTTCCTTTGCACTGATTCCCTTGGCCTGCTCACTGACAAGGGCTCAGAGCTGTACAGCTCTGTCCTGGTTTAAAAGTTAACCAGCAGGGGGAATGAACCCAACTCAAAAGAGAGATTATAAGTCAGAATAACAATTTATTAAAATAATACAGTAAGTACAATAATACAAACAAACAATTGGTCTCAACCCACAAAAACCCAAATGTATGACCCAGTACCCTGGGGCCTGAACAAAGTGGTGTTCCTTGGGCCCTGTTTGAGTCCAAAGTAAAGGGAGAGGGGAAGAACCTGCTGGTGGGAGAGCTGCTGCAGTCTGGCCAGAACTGGTGATCGCAGTCCAGTGGTGGTCCAAGTCTGGTTGAGAGCGATGAGATGCAGCCGTCCTCTGGATCCCACGAGTGGGTTGAAAAATGTTCCAAAACTCCAAGATTATATATCCTCCAGTTCAGGCAGGAATGCTTGGTACTCTCCTCAGGGCGGGGAGTTCACAAAGGGTGTGAGGACAGAAACATCCTCCTATCTCACAGGCCTCTTAACACCTAGTTTATAGCCTGAGGAGTCAGGCTCTATGGGTAGAGGGTGCGAATAGTCTATTGACAACAATAGTCTAGTTTCTGGGAAATGACATGGAAGGCTATAGAATACAGTTTTGGGTTACACCCACCATGATGAACTGATCTCAGCTGTCCTAACTAGGACATTATCCACCCCTTATTCTATGCCATCCATGTCATGCCCAAATTAACCCCCTTTAAAAACTATATCCCTTTAAAACTATATACATCTATCTATCTATCTATCTATCTATATATATACAATGAAACATTACAGACCATTCTCACTCAAAATTAGGTCCCCTTGTGGTACACAACGTGTCTCCCCATCTTTTTGCATTACCCACCACGTGGAACCAGGTCCCTGAGCAAAAACAATCCCTCGGATGGGTTTGCCTTTGCTTGAGGTGGGACTAATCCAAACAGTCTTCCCTAACATTCCTCTCATATGTACCACGGGGACTTTATCTCCATCTACAGTATGCAAAAGTTCTGATTGGGCAGGGCCAGCTCGATTGATGGAACCTCTGGTGTTGACCAACCAGGTGGCCTTTGCTAAATGCAGCTCCCAGTGTTTGAGAGTCTCCCCACACAGTGCCTTCAGAGTGGTTTTCAGCAGTCCGTTGCACCGCTCAACTTTTCCAGCAGCTGGTGCATGGTAGGGGATATGATACACCCACTCAATGCCGTGCTCTTTGGCCCAGGTGTCTACGAGGCCATTCTTGAAATGGGTCCCATTATCAGACTCAATTCTCTCCGGGGTGCCGTGTCGCCACAGGACTTGTTTTTCAAGGCCCAGGATGGTATTCCGGGCAGTGGCATGAGGCACGGGGTATGTCTCCAACCATCCAGTGCTTCCTTCTACCATGGTCAGTACGTAGTGCTTACCCTGGCGGGTTTTGGGGAGCGTGATGTAGTCAACTTGCCAGGCTTCCCCATACCTGTACTTTGACCACCGTCCACCATACCATAGAGGCTTCACCCGCTTGGCCTGCTTGATGGCAGCACATGTCTCACAGTCATGGATGACCTGTGAGACAATGTCCTTGGTTAAGTCCACCCCTCGGTCACGAGCCCATCTGTATGTTGCATCTCTCCCCTGGTGACCGGAGGCGTCATGGGCCCATCGAGCCAGAAATAATTCTCCTTTGTGCTGCCAATCCAGATCTACCTGAGAGACTTTAATCCTGGCAGCTCGGTCCGCCTGCTCGTTGTTATGATGCTCCTCATTAGCCCGTTTCTTGCCTACATGAGCGTCTACGTGACGGACCTTCACACTCAGCTTCTCTACCCGGCCAGCGATGTCCTGCCACATCTCCGCCGCCCAGATGGGTTTCCCTTGGCGCTGCCAGTTGGCCTTTTTCCATCGCTCCAGCCATCCCCACAGAGCATTGGCCACCATCCATGAGTCAGTGTAGAGATAGAGTCTTGGCCACTTCTCTCGTTCAGCTATATCCAAAGCCAACTGAACGGCTTTAAGCTCTGCAAACTGACTTGACCCACCTTGTCCTTCGGTCGCTTCTGCAACTCGCCGTGTGGGACTCCATACAGCTGCCTTCCATTTTCGGTTTGTCCCTACAATGCGGCAGGAGCCATCCGTGAAGAGCACATATCGCCTTTCATCTGCTGGTAGCTTGTCATATGGTGGGGCCTCCTCAGCACGTGTCACCTTCTCCTCCTCTTCTTCAGAGGATAGTCCGAAACTCTCACCTTCGGGCCAATTGGTGATAATTTCCAGAATCCCAGGGCGATTAGGATTCCCTATCCGGGTTCGCTGCGTGATCAGAGCCATCCACTTACTCCATGTGGCATCGGTGGCATGATGTGTGGAAGGAACTCTTCCCTTGAACATCCAGCCCAGCACTGGTAGTCGGGGTGCCAGGAGGAGCTGCGCTTCAGTGCCGATTACTTCTGAGGCAGCTCGAACTCCTTCATAGGCAGCCAGGATCTCTTTCTCAGTTGGTGTATAGCTGGCTTCAGATCCTTTGTATCCCCGACTCCAGAATCCCAGCGGTCGTCCTCGGGTCTCCCCAGGCACTTTCTGCCAGAGGCTCCAAGAAGGGCCATTCTCCCCGGCTGCGGTGTAGAGCACGTTCTTCACGTCCTGTCCTGTCCTTACTGGCCCAAGGGCTACCGCATGGGCAATCTCCTGTTTAATTTGTTCAAAGGCTTGTTGTTGTTCGGGGCCCCACTGGAAATCATTTTTCTTCCGTGTCACAAGGTAGAGAGGGCTTACAATCTGACTATACTCGGGGATATGCATCCTCCAAAAGCCCACAGCGCCTAGGAAAGCCTGTGTTTCCTTCTTGCTGGTTGGTGGGGACATGGCTGCTATTTTGTTAATCACCTCCATTGGAATTAGACGGCGTCCATCTTGCCACTTCACTCCTAGGAACTGAATTTCCTGAGCAGGTCCCTTGACCTTACTCCGTTTAATGGCAAAACCGGCTCTTAGGAGAATCTGGATTATCTTCTCTCCTTTCTCGAAGACTTCGCCCGCTGTGTTCCCCCATACAATGATGTCATCAATGTACTGTAGGTGCTCTGGAGCCTCACCCTTTTCCAGTGCAGTCTGGATCAGTCCGTGGCAAATGCTGGGACTGTGTTTCCACCCCTGAGGCAGTCGATTCCAGGTGTACTGCACACCTCTCCAATTGAAAGCAAATTGTGGCCTGCACTCCGCTGCCAAAGGAATGGAGAAAAAGGCATTGGCTATGTCAATGGTGGCATACCACTTGGTTTCCTTGGACTCCAGCTCGTACTGGAGCTCCAACATGTCCGGCACAGCAGCACTCAGGGGTGGTGTGACTTCATTGAGTCCACGGTAATCCACCGTCAGCCTCCACTCTCCGCTGGACTTACGCACTGGCCATATAGGGCTATTAAAGGGTGAGCGAGTCTTGCTGACCACCCCCTGGGTCTCCAGTTCACGGATCATCTTTTGTATAGGGGTCACAGAGTCTCGGTCGGTGCGGTATTGCCGACGGTGCACTGTTGCTGTGGCTATCGGTACCAATTGTTCTTCAACCTTCAGCAGTCCCACAGCAGAGGGGTCCTCTGAGAGACCAGGCAAGGTGTTCAACTGTCTGATTTCCTCCGTCTCCACAGCAGCTATGCCAAAAGCCCAACGAAGTCCTTTTGGGTCTTTGAAATACCCACTCCTCAGGTAATCTATGCCAAGGATACACGGGGCCTCTGGACCAGTCACGATGGGATGTCTGTGCCATTCCTTCCCAGTCAGGCTCACTTCAGCTTCCAGTACAGTCAGCTGTTGGGATCCCCCTGTCACCCCAGAAATAGAGATGGATTCTGCCCCTACGTATCTTGATGGCATTAATGTACATTGTGCGCCAGTGTCCACTAAAGCCTTATATCTTTGTGGCTCTGATGTGCCAGGCCACCGAATCCACACAGTCCAATAGACTCGATTGTCCCTCTCCTCTACCTGGCTAGAGGCAGGGCACCCCTAGTCCTGGTCATGGTACTCATTGTGCTCTTCTTGTGGGTATGACCTGGAGGTCCCTTCAAGAGGATCAGACGTATCATCATTCCTGTACCGTCTGGAGTCTTGCCCACGAGAGACTGGAGCAACGTTTACCCTTGAAGAGTTCTTTATGGTATTTGTTCCTCTTTTCAGTTCACGTACCCGGGCTGCTAAGGAAGAGGTGGGTTTCCCATCCCACTTCCTCATATCTTCTCCATGCTCACGGAGGTAAAACCATAGATCGCTACGTGGAGTGTACCTTCTCTCCTTAGCTGGGGAACGCTGGCTCCTGATAGCAGAGACTCTTGTTCGTCCTGGCGAGATATGGAAAATCCCTTCCTTAATTTCTTCTCTTAGCTTCTGGTGTCCCTCTTCAATTTTCTCTTCTAGGCTTCGGACGTGTTCAGCCAGTTTGGTTTCCACAGATGAGACGTGGGCTCGTAATGGGGCGGTGACAGTGTCTTCATAAATCCTGAGTTTGCTAACCAATGCTCCCACCTTGTCCTCTCCCTCCCTCCATTGCAGCGTTGCTAAGTAGCGGGAATACATTTCTGGCCCGAGTCGTGCAAACTTTAACCACATTTGGGAGGTGCACTGTACGCCATCTGGACTCTTAGGGAATCTTTCATCCTCTGAAAAGATTATCTCCAGTACAGCTAACTCCCTTAAGCACCGGATACCTTGTTCCATCGTGTTCCACTGTCCTTGCTGTACGTGGAGGTCCTCCTTGCAAAGGTATCTCTCCCTCACACTGGACAACAGTCGCCGCCAGAGGCTGAGAGTTTCCTGCCTCCTTCCAATCCCCTGATCAATGACTACATCTCGAGACAGGGATCCCAGCTGTCTGGCTTCACTCCCATCTAGGATCGTATCGTTAGCTGCGGCATCCCAGATTCGGAGCAGCCAGGTCAGAATGGACTCGTTCGCCTGTCGTGTGAACTCTCTCCGGAGCTCACGTAGCTCACCCAGGGACAGGGACCGAGTGATTATTTCTGGCTCTGTCTCCTCCGGTGGATGTGAAGGTCCCGCCTCTTCGTCATCATTTGCTATGCGAACTGATTTAGTCTTTGATTTCCTTTTCTGGACAGGGGCGACTGCTATTGGTTTTGCTTGTTCTTCTGGCTCCTCGATGGTTTGTGTGGACACGGTGCTGGTTGGTTCATTTCTTTCTCCCTCTGACTCAGCTGTGGTTTGGGTGGACGTGGTGTCTGCGGATTTGGTCCTTCTCTCCTCGCCCTGACAGTGCTGTATCATGTCAAGCAGTGCCCGGTAGGCAGTGGCCAGGGCCCAGCAGGTTGCTGTGAGCTGGCCATCTCTGGAGCTGCCAGAGCATTTTTCCTTCACCAGTCTTATCATGCTAACAGGATCCTGCAGTTGTTCAGGGGTGAATTTCCAGATCATTGGAGGAGAAAACTTTTCCAAATACTGGCTGATGTCCTCCCACTTCCCGTGCCACTCAGCATTATCTGCTCCCAGGGCAGGTGTCCAACCAACCTCCCTAAAAGGCACTTTTCTGACCCTAAACATGGTGTACACAGTACAGAGCAGACAGAGCAACACTAACAATAACATTATGCTGTCCTTAACATCAAAAGGGAACTCAATATTTTCAAAAACTGTTTTAGCAGGTCTGAAGGGGAAGAAGGAGGTGGGAGGCTGGAAACCATCCACCCCTGTTCCCCCAAAAAGCTGGGTACGATTTTTAATGAGGCCCCAGAGGTAGCAACCCAAACCAGGACAGGCAAACAGGACTGAATACACATTTACAATGAAACTCATTGCTTCTGATGTTAGAATGACATAAACATAATATACTAATAAAGCAATTTGGATCCCTCTCCCTGGTCTTAAAGAGAGCATCAAAACAGGCAAATAATACGCCATCTGTGGAAATATGAACAGGCTCAAATACAACATCCATGTGAGTGCATCAAACAACATGGTGATCAGGGAGTTTCTATATTCAAATAGACAAATGCTTCAAATGAAATTGTGATTCTGACTTCTCTCTCTCTGCCCGACGTTTGGGCGCCAAAATGTCCTGGTTTAAAAGTTAACCAGCAGGGGGAATGAACCCAACTCAAAAGAGAGATTATAAGTCAGAATAACAATTTATTAAAATAATACAGTAAGTACAATAATACAAACAAACAATTGGTCTCAACCCACAAAAACCCAAATGTATGACCCAGTACCCTGGGGCCTGAACAAAGTGGTGTTCCTTGGGCCCTGTTTGAGTCCAAAGTAAAGGGAGAGGGGAAGAACCTGCTGGTGGGAGAGCTGCTGCAGTCTGGCCAGAACTGGTGATCGCAGTCCAGTGGTGGTCCAAGTCTGGTTGAGAGCGATGAGATGCAGCCGTCCTCTGGATCCCACGAGTGGGTTGAAAAATGTTCCAAAACTCCAAGATTATATATCCTCCAGTTCAGGCAGGAATGCTTGGTACTCTCCTCAGGGCGGGGAGTTCACAAAGGGTGTGAGGACAGAAACATCCTCCTATCTCACAGGCCTCTTAACACCTAGTTTATAGCCTGAGGAGTCAGGCTCTATGGGCAGAAGGTGCGAATAGTCTATTGACAACAATAGTCTAGTTTCTGGGAAATGACATGGAAGGCTATAGAATACAGTTTTGGGTTACACCCACCATGATGAACTGATCTCAGCTGTCCTAACTAGGACAAGCTCCCAGGGTAGGACCCATCTAGCACAACAGGACCTGTTCCTTGCTTGGTCATCAAACCCAGAGAACATCCACTGATGTGAATTCACAAGTATGAGCCATGGGCTGCAGGAGGAAACACAGACTGAAGCTACTCCTACTATGCCAAGTAAGGAGGAAAAAACCCAGGATTGTTTCATAATAAAGATTAATTAAATTAATTATTCATGTATTTATTTACATGCAGTGGAAATCAGTATCAGATGATGAGGGCTTTATGTGTGCTCATAAGATTTACTGTTATGATTTTTCTTAAGTTTTCCTGAGATGCCTGAAGCCTTTGAAGAAAATGAAAGCAAAATTTCCCACAGCACAACTGTACATTCCTATAATACATATCTTTTGATCACTCATATAGTCATTCAGAACAGAGAGTCCAGCTCTCCCTGTGGTTAACAGGCATGTTTTTATTGCTGTAATGGAGACTGACTTGGATTGCTCATTTCACTGCTATTTTAGAGAAAAGGAATAGAAAGTTAATGCATTTTATAAATCCATACAAGATGAAGATTCCTTCATAAGAGAAATGATAAGCAGAAAGACCAAATGGTGTAGCATATGGTTATATGTTATTGTGACTGATTTTGTTTTAAGAGGCTCTTTTTCTTAAATGACTTGTTTGCTACTGACTTGAAGCAATGCAATCCCGCAGAAGTCACTGGATAGGTTACAGGTGCTGAATTATGTTCCAATAATTTTCACATCGAATTTATGCCAACTCATATTCACTTTTAAAATTTGATTCTAAATCCTTTTAAATATATGCAACCATAAAAGGATTGAACAATGATAAATTCTTTAACCGACAGACTTCTGCAATAAAGACACATTACAAATTAAGCCACTGAGGCAAACTCATTACAGTTTTTGAAAATTTCTGTAAGACAGAAGACAAAAACTGGTTGCCTGGAATTTGTCGTAGGACAAATTTTACTCATCACAGTAACTACGGATTTACAGAGTAGTGCTCTATCCCTGTGAAAGAAACAGGAACAAACACTCTTTGCTTTGTCATGTTTAATCCTCTGAAATGCTGAAAAAGATTTTTTTTCTCTAAATTGATTTTATAAATCAGAAAATTATAGACTTTGACATCAAGAAATTACTGTGACACATCAGAATGTGTGAGTAGACAGAAAGGTTCTCAAACTGGCCATGCTATCACTTTCATGTCATGGGCTAGCATTGAAATCAGTGACCTGTAAACGTCTTGTGAGACTAAGGAAAAGACCCTGAGAAAGCAGTTTTATCCTATGTAATTAGAAACAAAAATGAAAATCCACGTTCTTGGTTTTGAGCACAAGAACAGTTCACAGCTGAGGGCCTCATGCAAGCCTCTAGACATGAAACACCCTGGGGCGCAGAAATGACTGCAAGCAATTTTCATGTCTCCTGCTGCTTCAAACCTGAGACTCCTCCACATTGATGTTAGCTGCCTGGAGACATTTATAAGTCCAGAGGTCACCAGGTTGCAGCAAGATACTGAATAGTGCCCTTTCATCAGTAAATGTATCCAGGACTGAGGTCAACCCTTGCAGATGATTGTGAAGAGGGAAGTTCTGTGGGGCTCTTTGGACTGCAGTCATGTTGGGTTACCTCAATAAAGTCCATGGGAACCTACAGCCCCTTTTCTTAAAGTCTAACAGAAGAAGCAATGCCATGAGCACATCGGCCACCCCCAGAAGGTGGGGGTACAGTGCTTCAAACAGTGAGGTTTCAAAGAACATCAACTGGCTGACTGTAACATATCCTTGATAGCCACTGAATTATTAAGCCTTCTCAAAGGAAATCTGCCTGAAAGTCAAACATGCCATGTCCGGAAACTTGAAAGAATCCGGGAAAATTCCCCTAGATACAATCTTTAAAACTTCACTTGCTACCTATTTTGTTATTTCACCTAAAATTGATCCGTTTGTTATGCATTTTTTGTTGTTGTCATTATGTAACATTTCTCTCAAGAACAACATTCAGTAACAAATGGGGGCTCATTTTTGCCAGCTATATAAGCTAGCTGTCAAGTAAAACAGATGAGTATCCGTGGTTCATAGACCTATCAATTATTCACCCATGTCCATGCTAGCCACCTAGAAAGGAGACAGTATGCAGTCATGCAAATGTCTGAAAGCTTTAATTAAGTACTTAAAAGTTCTCAGCTGGGACGTGTTATGTAGGTATGTACTGCATATCTAATTCTGATTTCCAAGTGGAACCAACACTCAAACAGAAAAAGAAAGAGACGGGCTCGGTGTTACACTGTCACATTTTATGCACTTTTCTTTTTTCCTGTTTGCAGAGCATCCATAAAGAAAAAAAGAGATGTTTGCCAAACAACCCTCTTTAATTGTCCTTTTTCAGTCTGTTCACATTTACAGTGATGCAAACCACATAAGGGACAATGCTGGTCAAGAAGGAAATCAATGAGAAACTGCTTCTAGCTGGATGTAGTAGGTGTTGTGGCATGAAAATAGGGAATGTTAAAAACTGCTGCCAAAAATGTCGTACTTATTAATTGAATGCATCAAAAATGATGGAAATTAGAAACTGAAAATAATTAATAATTTACAGCTTCAATGAAATAATACATGGATAATTCACAGTACCATTACAAGGTAGCAGAAATCCCTCTTTAGTACAGTTTAGTTACCTAGTTTAGTGCAGTACTTTCACCTATCGGTAGCTATTTAGTGCCACTGGTGATCCCCTAGGGTCAAACACTGGGACACATTGCCCAGGGAGCTCAAGGGGTGCCTGCCAACCTCAACCATTCTGTGGAATTCTAACCCATGTGCCATTTCCTTGGCTCTTTCAGACATCTCTTAGAATTGACACAGCATAAACAAAATCTTTGACTCAAGTTCATTCGTGTCTTGAACTCACTTCATGAGTCTCTGCATAACCAACTATTTCATACATGGTTTGATGCATAAGGCAGGTAAAAGCAGCTGCTTTGGTAATGGATACTGACAATATATTTTTAGTAATCAGTTGCATAAGAGTATCATGATGAAAATATACACACACACACGTAGGAATTCTGAAAAACAGTCCATTCCTTCTAGCTTCTAGTCTCAGCATGAAATGCAGAATGTGAATATTAATTAGCCGATGATGAGGATACTGACTTGCCTTACAACACATTCACATTAAACACCAATTCTTCACACGTTAATAAACTGTTTGACTCAACTTTTTCTTGCCACTTTAAGAAGATGAAATGCTACTATTGAGGTAAAAGATTTAATGACCTACAAAATGAATGATGAGCAGGTCAATGACGACCACTGCTTCTTGTCAATCTCCATCAGGTGCTACTGCCTTCATAAGCACTGCTGTGATAAGTCAGCATTAGAACAGAACTCTAGTGCCAGATATTTAAGCATTTAAATTATTGTCATTTGTGAAAACACTGACTGGAAAACCAGTTACTGATTATCAGGATGATTACAAAGACAGCTTCCATAAAACACAAATATGTTCAAGGGGGAAATCATGCAGTAGCTCCAGAATAACTTTTCTGCTTAAAATGTTTTGCATTACACTTCTCTCTACATTTCATTTCTCTTCTTTTTATATCCCAAATAGCATTGAATTGCCAAATGAAGCCAAATGTGAGTCTTGAAGTCAGTACATGTTTCCTATAGAGCCCTATCAATAGCTTGCCAATTGTCTTTGCTTCAAGTAAAGTTGAACTTCAACTATTCCATGAATCTTTCAGATACAATGGGAAAATCCCCACTGTTTGGGGATACCTCTCTTGGGCATTCAGTATTACAGTTAGATCTTTGGGATACTGACCTCTACATGTATGTTGCCATATACAGTGAAGTTAATATGCTAATGATGTATAAAAAAGCATATAACTTTTCCAGGTTTCCTTTTACAGTAGTCCCTAGAGGACCTGACACTATTTTGCACAGTATATCTACCTCTCCAAATAGAAATGACTCCAGCTCAGAAGCACATACACTCTAAACAGACAAGAGGGACTGAAGGATGAAAGAGGCATGCAGAGATGAAATGACACATTCATTTTCTCACAGCAGCTGAAAAAGGAATAGATGCCAGACATCTGAGCTGAGGCCAGTACCCCGTTGAGCAAGCTGTACTACCTACTAACAGCAAAGCTGGAAATGCCTTAACAAGGGATATTTTGCTCAATGTCTCCAAAAGTTTACAAAAATAAAAGAAAGGTGTTGTGAGATAACACGTGCCTCTCTTGCATCTTCCAAGCATGTCTGTGTTCGAGTTTCATCTCTCTGTCAAGACAAACCTGTGCACTATCAAAGGTACTGCTTGTAGTAAGATGTCAAAACAAATGCCTGATCTTAAACCTTATTTTTATTTCTGTAGAGATTTTCCTGGCTATAAAAGACAGATTCCTTTTTTCCCTATCTATTAAAGATTGCTTTTGTTTCCTGTTTTTTCTTTAAGAAACAAAAAAAACTCTTTTATTTCATTATCAAGTTTATTCCAATCTCAGACCTTTTTAATGTCAATGAAACTATTCAGGAATGTACTAAAAAACTACAATGCTTTAAAAATAAAGCAAGACCTGATGAAATACATATGTCCTTTTTCTTTACATCAAGTACTTAGAAATAGCAAAAAAAAAGATGCAAAGGGACATATCACAATCTTCCATACAGTTAAAAACTACTATGTATACCAGGGAAGCATAAATAGTGAAGTTAAGAGCATTCTCCTCCTCACAGCAGAGTGTTAACTCAGCTTTGTGTTCCTACACTCCCTATGAAACAACAGTATGGGGGTACATATATGTCAGTACAGCAACAGAATCAATAGCCTGTCCCTTCTCATAACTGGAGCATTGCTGTCCCACACATTTTGACAAGGTCTGATGAAGGTCAAAACTTCAGGGCAGACATGGGAAGACACATGACTTTTCCTTCAAAGGATATGTGTCAAAGACCTACCAAAGGAAAAACAGATGAATGATAGGATCAGGAACACAATTTCTTATTCTATTTTTTATTTTCATTTCTATTTTTCATTTTCATTTCGTATTTTTCTAAAACCCAGCAAAGTCATAAATCCCAAGTGGTCAGGGACTAAACCTAGTCCAGTAGTATTTGTGTTTAGGATGGGCTGGCTGGAAGGTTCTATCCATGCCACAGTATTCCTGTTGCTGCAAGCCCCGTGGAGTGTTTGGCTGCTTGTGCTAGGTGTTGCATAGATGTTTTGTGCTGCCCTCACTGAACTGCAGTCTGCAGAACTGTTACTGTAATGAAAACCCAATTACTGCAAGCATCTATTGCATGTATTTTGGTGCTCATATTAACCTCTTCTTTTGTGGGATAACCTGTAGCTGACAGCTGGCTTTAATGTCAATTATTTCATTATCCATTTTTTGAATAAGTAGAGGCAATGGAGAATACTAATGCTGTTTAGTGGGGCGCTGACAGCATTAGTTCTCCTGTCACTTAGTCTCAAATGATGAAATTACAGGCTACGTTGCTTGAGTTTCATAGCTACAGACACTGAAGTAGTTTCCAGTACAGAGCTTATAAATAACATCAGAAGCCCTGTTGTTTCACCTCCTGAGTCACTCTCTCAAAAGTCTTTTAAATTCATGACTCAAACACCAAGACAGAGGGAAAGCTTTCAGTCAGTTGTTTCAGTAGCTAATTAATGGGACTGCAGTGTAAGGGAGACAATATGAAGAGTGCATTATTTCTTGTTTTGCTTAATGCATTTGAGAATTTATCCTCTGGATACACTAAACAGGCTAAATTACAGCTCAGAATTATCACAGTTACTTTTGCAATGCATTAACCTTTCACTTATTGCAGCAGAGGACCAGGGACAGCTGGGGATCCAATCTGAACTCGCATGAAATCCTGTGAAATGAGGTCTCAGGGAAGGAAGCAGTTCTACTCCACAGAGCACAGTTGACTAAACTCTAAAATAATATCCTAAACAGCCCTTGACTGGAAAAAAACACACAAAGCCCCCAGATAAAGCTTCAACAGTAAAAGGCACTGGAAGTTCTTCTTCCACTCATCCAACCTCTGTCTTCAAACAGCAAGGCTCTTTCTTTTAAAAAAGAGAAAAGGGCAAGTCTCCCTAGCTGGTGCTGCCCAAACATGACCCACTTGCAGGCTTACTACCTGGGATGGAGAGATTCTTCACAGACCTACTAATCCCATTTTTGAATCTATTTACACCTCTGCTCCCAGTGGCGATGCATGGTACGCCTGAGCATTTCGTGTGGGTACACTACAGTTCTTAATTTAGGAGCTGTAGTAGTAGCACCCTCTCTTTTTTCATTCACCTTCATATCATTAATGGCTTAATACACCTTTATCACACCTAACTCGGCAGCTTTTTCCCAAGCTGAATAGCCCTCCTCATGCAGAAACTAGACAATATCTCTGAGGATAGAGGCTTCTGGTGTCTCCTCTCCCTTTTCTAATTGCATTTCACCGTACCTGAGATGAAAAGCTCAATACTGCCTGCAAACACCAGCATGTGAATGGACTCAAGATGTGAGTGTGGTATACCACAACACATTACCTATGGATGCTTTCTGGTTTTTTCTCCCTTTCTTCCTTCCCCAGCTGTATGAAACTGTGCTTTTTACCATCCCTGGGTATTGACTTGACAATTTCAGACAATTATCCACAGAGATTCTCAGAACATTCTCTTTGAAAATAACATGGATCCTGTTGCTGTGTATGCATAGCTCCTATCCTGCATCACTCTGCTTTTATTGACACAAAAATGTCACTGGCTGTTGCATTGTTTAGGCATTTTCTGCTATAAGATTACTGTCACATTTTCAGGGTCAGCTTCAGTATTGACATGAAATATTTGAAGTAGTCATCAGAAAATGTTGTCAACTTGCTATTCTTGATGTTCACTTCCTTTGCAGCTAACATCCAGTTTTCTGAACATCCAAAGTGCCAAAAAGAAAAAAAGGTGGCTGGGTAGCCTAAAGCCTTTCTCTATTATCAAGACCGGCAATTTATTTCTACCTTCTTTTAATCAGATATTACTCTGAAGAAGGAAAATACTTCTCACAGAGTCAACCAGGTTGAAAAAGACCTCTGAGGTCATCGAGTCCAATCTATGACCTCACACCACCTTATCAACCAGACCATGGCACTAAGTGCCACATCCAGTCTTTTCTTAAACACCTCCAGGGACGGTGACTCCACCACCTCCCTGGATAGCCTGATAGCTCAAAGGCCTGATCACCCCTTCCGTGAAGAACTTCTTGCTAATGTTCAACCTAAACCTTCTCTGGCACAGCTTAAGACTGTGTCCTCCTGTTCTGTCACTAGTTGCCTGCAAGAAGATACCAACTCTCACCTGGCTACAACCTCAGGTAGTTGTAGAGAGTGATGAGGTCTCCCCTGAGCTTCCTCCTCTCCAGGCTAAACAATCCCAGCTCCCTCAGCTGTTCCTCATAGCACTTGTGCTCCAGACCTGTCACCAGCCTTGTTGCTCCAGCACCTCAACATCCTTCCTAAATTGAGGGGCCCAGAACTGGACACAGCATTCGAGGTGTGGCCTCACCAGTGCCAAGTACAGAGGGACAATCACTGCCCTGGTCCTGCTGGCCACACTATTCCTGATCCAGGCCAGGATGCCATTGGTCTTCTCGGCCACCTGGGCACACCGCTGGCTCATGTTCAGTGGGCTACCAATCAGTACTCCCAGGTTCCTTTCCACCTGGCTGCTCTCCAGCCACTCTGTGCCCAGCCTGTAGCGCTGCAGGGGGTTGTTGTGGCCATAGTGCAGGACCTGGCACTTGGTCTTGCTGAACTTCATACCACTGGATTCAGCCCATCTCTCCAGCTTGACCAGGTCCCTCTGCAGAGCCCTGCTACCCTCCAGCAGATTGACTCTCATCTCACAGCACCTTCTTCCTCTAAAGGTCTTTGATCCAGAAGCTTTTGAAGACTCAGCTGTACTTTACTGACCAGATCCAGCTACAGAAATGGTTAAAACTCCTCTAAAAAAGCCTTGCTGGACTGGTGAGGCATGACTTCTTTTTTCCAAAGTAACATGGACTCTTGAATTATTTTCATATTTTCTATCTTAGGTCTGTGATGACCCTGGTTAAGTGAATCACAGACTGTATTTAGGGGATTCCCTACATAGGGTATAAAAATTTAGAAGGGTTATAGTACCTGTATTAGATGTCTGTTTACGTTCAGATGTACTGTATATATTTTAATATAGTTTATTTAATTTGTGCTTTCTTTAAAACTAGGTACATGGCTACATGGTTATGCAGAGACTATTTAAAAAGTTGATATTAGAAATCCTTTCCATTTTGCATTCTCTTTTAAACACTGTAAGTGGGATGAAAGTCTTTGCAAAATCAGCACTTTCTCTAATTCAGAATCTTTTCATGTGTTTGTTTATGTCTCAGCTCAGTAAAGCAAGTGATTTATTTTAATGCCATTAAGCTTTAAGTGTCACACACAAGGGTCAAGTGAATACTGGGACCCATGTGAACCATCTTTCCTGACCAAAGGTATTTCTGTATTTCTCTATACTCTCTCTATTGATGCCTAAAAGAAAACTCAGGGAGAAAGAAACTCAGAGGCAACTTAGTTTTGGAGGTAAGGTAAGGTAAGGATTTAATCGTGCCTCTCAGGCATAGGGGTTACAAGACACGTACCCATTCTGTCTCAGATGTTACAATTTTATAATATTGTCCAGCCAACCCCAGGTTTTTCCACCCTCTGGCTTTTGCCCTGGTCCACCCTGATCTGCCCCTGGGGAATTGGGGCTGAGGTCTTTCTGAGACCACCTACTTCATCACGTGGTCTTCCTCGGAGCACAAAGGGCACATGGTCACCCAGCTCTCGACTGCATCTTGCGGTTCGGGTTAGAGTACAAGTGTTCTTAAACAGAAGAGGCCTACCTTGAAGAGAAGTCTAAATATTCTAGTGGAATTCAGGAGAATTGATATGGGAAATTGGGGTGAGAGGGTTGGGGAATGCGTGTAGTTACTGTGCTAAGGGTAAGGGGAAAGGAATAAGTGCTGCTGCTTCTAAAATCTACACTTTCTACATAACTACTTACAAAACTTATAAAGTTAGAAAAATCAAAAAACCAAAAGGACCTTAAGGCATCACTATAACTGCACCACGTAGCTGATATAAGCTTGCTTAGAAATCCAAAGTATTGAAGTGCTTTGATGTCCTCTGCTCATGCCCAGGGCCAGACCCTTGCTCCAACCCACTCCAACAACTTCCAAATCTCCCCAGAAATGCAGTGGAAACAGGCAGCCTTGGACTGTTTGAAAGCCAGGTATGAGGAACAGGAACCATGAAAATGACCCACGTGTCAGGATTTTGAGTAGCAATTCTGTTTGCAGTAGTTCTCTGCACTCATTTACATTTTCAATCCATTCAAGAGGTTTCCTTGTATTTTACAATCAATGGAGCAATTACCTAGAGTCAAACTCACAAGCCAATTTAAAGCAAGCCTTTAGGTCTGCTTTTCCAGAGTATTCTGGAGATAGGAAGGAAATGTGCAGGTTTCCATTTGCTCTAACCTTCCCTCCTTGATATGATTAGAGTTGGATGTTTAATCACCAAGTTCCTGTAGGACCCTTCCCAGCAAGCAGTTGACTATCAGAAATGCCAATATTCATAGGACACAACTAAGCAGAGCTCCCATCTGCCCAGATGGTGAAAAAAGTCAGTTAATGTTCTGGAGCTTAAATAGTTATGAAAAAAAAAAAAACAACCCAACCAAAAGAGCCAACAACCCTCCCCCCCCCAAACCAGTCACCTAATTTAAGCAAAACACATCCTAAGCACACTACTACATCTGTTATATTTTGTATCACAGAAACTAAAACTGCATTTATACAAGCACACCCAGAGAATGAGTAATCGTTTTTACTATCTCTACTTTCATACTCCATTAAGACTACAAAATTCTTCAAGATCATGGTGAATTTTAGATGTAGGACCATTAGACAAACATGGAAGAATATACTAGGCCTACAACAATAAAATATTCTTCAAAATATCTGTGGTTACTTTGAGTAATGTGTACTTGAGTTTTAAACCAATAAGTTATTCCATAACACGTTAGATGCTTCAGATACTGCTGATGAAATATCTCTTTCATTTGATCTGTAAACCAGTGTATATTTAGCACGTTCATCAGTAACAGAAACATTGAGAGGTTCTTGAAACAAAGTTCAGAGGTGGTCTTATTGCAAGGTTCAGGACTATACAGATGTTTGAGTTTTCAGTCTCCATGGTTAGGCTTCAGAGAGCCATGAAGCTCACAGCTCCAGAGGCGCTTTCTGGGGCTGCAAAAGGCATGTGAAAGGGAGCACAGCACCAACATTGCTCCCTCCACACCTTTCTCAGTTGGGCCACTCATAGTGCTGGGTACCTGAGCCTCAGCCACCACTAAGGTTAGGGGTAGGGTTCAGAGAACCACAAAGCCTTCCTGGTCTAGTCTACAGATCATGTTGTCCAATGGGTGATGAACACAAAGCAGCAGGAATGAAAACTATTCAATGTTTTAAAAAACAAATTGCATATTTTTTGTCAGCAAAACTGCAAAGAAACAACACACTTTAACAAAAAAAAAAAAAGATAAAAATAATTAAGGTACAGTGAAGACACCTGCTGCAACACAGTTGTTCATAATCTCAGAATCTTTCTCTGTTTTAATGTTTCATGAAATTACCTTGGGTTTCATTAGGAAAAGAAAAGGGGAAATTAAAGTATTTCTGTCCTTTAAAGGAGGGAAGTAAGAGAAATTTCTCATACCTGCTCTGACTCTGCAGTGTATCACTACTTTTATGTGAGCACTGGCTAATCCACAGAGCAGAACTAATCCTAGAAGAAGGCAAAGCAAATAAAGCAGTGTCCCTAACTAGCATAGTTCTTCCAACCTGTAAATTTGAGTTGCTGTGATAGCTACTTTGCCACAGTGCAAACACAGTGAGTGACCTGTCAAAATGCAAATATATTAGGAGTGAAACAAAAGTCATATAAGCTCAGAAAGAACACTAAGAGAAGCTGACAATTAATTTTAAGTTGAAAGTTTAACCTGTTTGCTTTCAGTGAAAGGTCCTCAGTCCCACCAGTAAATGCAGATTGTCTTAAACACAGGCTTACTGCATTCTGTTTTACTACACACAGATCATGCTGTTTTCTTATAAATTTGAGGGGTTTTTTGTTCTTTTCAAATTAAATCTATATGGTTGAAGGCCCCATTTAAAATGTGGAAAGCAAAGACTGTCTGGGTGAAACTTAACAGAAGCAGAACAAGGCATCAGTGGGTCCAGCTGCCATGAGTGCCAAGCTGTTGACTGCAGCTTTGAAAATCCTCCTCCAGAAAATTCTGATTATCTCCATCACAATCATAATTTTGCACAAATCAAGGATCAATATATGTTTTCATCACATAAATAAATAAAATAAAAATAATAAAAATAATAAAATAATAAAAATGTGAATAAAAATGTGCAAGGTCCCATTTTAAATTATATACTTTTACAGAAAAGTGATAGGCAGCTACAAAAGGCACATTTCACACATGATGCAACAAATGCAAATATTTGATAACAGTGACCAGACTCTACACAATACAAAGTAAATAAGCCTCTATTAGTTTAAATACTCCCTACCATCCTTCTTATACATTGTGCCCATTCTAAAACTTAAAGCAGTGTTTACAGCTGTATACATTAAAGTAATTTCAATTTGGATTTAGTCAAAGAAATCAGGCACAAGTATGCTCTTGCAAAACTGTTTATGGTGCTATATTCAAACATCACCTATAGACAAATGCAAAGGGGGAAAAAGAGCCAGTGATGACAATTGCTAGTAGCCTAGAGTAAGATCATTACCAAATGATTAAAACTATTTTTATAGAGAGAAGCTAGAATACATACCTTAAAAAAAAATCTTAATCTCTGCATTGCTAGGCTTGCCTTTCACAGGGGAAAGACATGTTCCCCAAATCCAAGTATGCATAACTGGAATCCCATTAGACTATTAGTTCCTTTCAAATGCATAAACTGAAGACTTTTTTTACACATTAGATTCATAAATATAAACACAGAGGTATAACAACCCACACATAATTTAAAACCTTTCAGGAGCCAAATGTGCACTTGCTAAATAGAATGGCATGCTATAAATTCAAAGGACTGCAACGAGTACTCAGTCAAACTGGAATTTAAAGTGTTACCTAAAGATAACATCTGAATGAAAAATTTTTATACTCTGGTCAATACTTATTTTACTTTTACATCCTCACTTCACTTTTACATCCTCACTTTAAAATTGACAGGCACATGATAGCAAAAAAAGAGAGGACGATTTTTCTCTCTTTAAGGTCCATCATTGCAAAATAGTTGTGCATGATTATTGGTTGAATAGTTTCCATTTCCCACTCCTACAAGGACTGACACAAAAGAAGAAAAACTAGTAGGTCTCATTAGTCCTGAGTAGTCCAACCTTAGCTTTAGCTATTATCAGATTCTTCAGAGGAGGTGAAGAAAAGGCACCACCTTTTCAGAAATGCAGCCATAGAAATTAGAATGCACTGAGTGAAGAAAGGAATACTTCCCCTGTCACATATTCTTTTCAGGGTCAAAAAATAGACAAGTGAGATTTTAAATAAGTAACTCATTCCAGGTAAGTACAGTCAAATTATTTCAAAGCTGACAGACTGCCATTATGTCCCACCACTGCCAGCAGGGTCCAGCACCGTGACTCCAAAGGTTTTGAAAAAATGCAGTGTAGCAGAGAAGGCAATAATAATTACTTCAATAATTAGATTCTTGTGCTGTGTATCGAGAGCCCAAGGCTTATCTGGAATTAGATGAGGCACCCAGAGTGTCTTTACCGCTCTCTATTTTAGCAAATGGAGCGGCCAAATATTCACTCCTTGAAACAGTGGAAGAGCAATCACACTTTTCCCTGTCTCAATGAATTTGAAATGCACTGCAAATCAAGAAGAAAAAGAGAATGATCTGAAAAAAAGCAGTAAAAGGCATGGAATAATGCTATCCATGATGAGAACATAGATTCAATTCTGCTCAATTTTTTTTTTTCCCCGCAGAAAGGATGCTCTACACCTAAAATGGGGAGGCAAAAGCTTTTGCACAGGTAAGATGTGTAATGAGAGCTGGGGCTGAGGCCCAAGCCATGACTTGCAAAGCTCAGGGAGGTGAAGCCAAGGGAGGGTTGGCTGGGGAGGACTGACCCAAGACACGGGTAAAGCAGTGATCCTGCACATTTCCACAGAGGCACGAGAGCTGTCTCAGCAGGCAGGAGCTCTCATGCCTGTTAAAATATTACAGGAGTGTTTCTTAGCACTCTCTTAGCTCAGGTCCCAGGGACCACACACAGTCCCCTTGCTCTGTAATTAAAAACTTTAAGTCATTACTCAGGCTAAGGGATAGTGAAATTGTGACTGGGTTCAGTATACTGAGTGAAAAAGTTTTTAATCCAAGATAATGCTCTCAAAAACAGAGCACCATGTCTCAAAATCATTTTACCATTAACAGATTTCCTGGCAGTTACTCGTCTGAGTGAAAGAGAAGAGCTACATGGAAAAGAGAAAGTAAATGACATTTTTAACTGTGTGAAGACTTCTTCTTTCCCCCAAGCATCCTGAAATAAAAGACATAAATTCAGAGAGTTAGAGGCTTCAATAGCATCCAATGCACATGCTTTTGATGATGACTGCATATGAACATCTGCCCTAAAATCTAGGTGTTGGTGGACAAGAAAAGTACACGGTAATCTTTCTATGAAAGAGGCAGGTAGACTAACTAAGTTTCCTCAATGCTTCCCAGTTAGCATATCTTGAGGATTTAAAATTAAAGATGTATATGATTTGGGCTGTTTTCAAGATTAAGATGTCTAAAACTTGTCAATTAGTTTTAGCTGCACAATGAAATCTGCTTCTTAACTAAAAGTCAGAAGGGCTTTTAGTAGAAGGGCTAAAATTGTTCAGGCCAAGAAAACAACCTGCTGCAGTGGAGTGTCGAAGCCCTGACATGCTCAGCCTGGTGTTATCACACTGCAGCAGAGCAAGAGAGTGAGAGCTGCCCTGTCAGGCCCAATCTCCTTCATGTTCTTGGTTACAAGCTCAAGAGTAATGGTGGCTGGAGCACTAATAACAATTTCAAGGCTGGCAGTAGCAGTTCTGTGCAAATAGCTTAGGAACCTCCATAGTCTTTCTGTATGGGGAAATAAAACCCCTCAAGAATTAATCTAGGCTTTGCCAAAATGAGGCATTTTGGCTATATCAGTGGCTATCTATTTCTGCAACCTTTGAGCAGAGACAACAAAAAGAGAATGCATTATGATTTGCTTGAAACCAGCACAGACTGTGCATACAGTAGCCCACCAGACTGCTGCCTCTTTCTCCAGCAGCTGCTATGAATATAAGGGCCCGATTCAGGTTGTGAGATGCACCAGTTAACACCTGAGTGCAACAAAAACCACAACTGCCCAGCCTTCAGCAGTATTTATCTAAAGACTTCTTTTCAAGTGACACCCATAGCACACACACCAGCCCTTCCTTCTGCTCTGAAATAGGAATGAAAAGACAGTTAGTTAACAACCTTTATTTTTTAAAATATATTTCAGATCCATTCAGTTTATCTCAGAGTCTCTAATTTGGAAATGAAGAGCTGCTGCTGCAATCTCTTCTGTCTAAAGATTCAGTTAGCATTTTTAAAGCATAGAACAGAAAAAATATGCAGGGAGTCAATAACTGCAATTGGTATCATTAATACTTCCTGCTTATCTCTGGCTTAAATCTGAAAACCAACTAAAAGATGCTTTTGTTTGAGAGTAGTTATTCTAGAAATCTGAAAGTCTATGGCCCCACAGCCACTTTACCTCCCCTCTCCCATTTCCCTTCCCATCTGCCTTACACCGCCTTTCAGCTTGAGCCAAGTACTGCAGTGGGAAGCCACAGGCACCTGGCTGCAGGACGAGGGCATTGGATTTATATTATACAAAGGCTCAAAGGAAAGACTGCATCATAATTTACATCTAACACTTTAAATAACTCAGAACATTTCTGCATCTAAAAGGCCACTGACTGTAACGTACTGTGAGCCTGGCTACCTGGACCATTTAGTATTATTTAGATGATGCAGGCTGGCACTACTTAGAACAGAAAACCAGCTGAACTGGGGAAAAACCCAAAGATTCAGCCAGCTGGTTCCCACTCTCTGGTAGCAGCCAATGTTGTGAGAAAGAATGGGAGAAACAAGGCCTCTTCCTTCAGTACACCTGTCCAGTCATCAACAGATTAAGGACTTTCTGAGCAGGAACTTGTTGGAACTTGGTTATCCACTGTGTTGGATAGCCTTTGCTGGACCTTTCTCCCATGCAGTATTCCATCCTTATTAAATTTAGGTTTGATCCTGGTCTTCGAAACATCTTGTGGTGCTAATTTTCTCCATTCAATTACATGTTGCCCAGAGAAGTGTGTCTTAAAGCTGGTTAGTGCTGATGCTCTGATCCTCTGGTTACATTATAAAAGGTGAATTGTTATTCTCTATAATATAATAGTGCTTTTTATATATGTATATAGATATATCTCATGTACTTTTCATTTTTCTTTCCAGAGATTATAATAGTTTTGTTGGTGGCTTCCACCTTAAGGCATGAAGGGGACAGTCTGATAAAAACTGGAACTAGCCTGGTTCATGTCTGCGTCAAAGTCCAGAGAGTAGCTTGTACAGTATAAAGGCTTGTTTCCTTTGATTAAAGTAATAATTGTTTTGTTGTAGTGACACATGATGCAAAAACTGCAGTTTCCTGGACTCCATAAGATAGGCAGACAATGAAAGGCAGAGCTAGGAAAAGATGGCCTTTCCATTTTGTAGCAAATGACACAATTCTGCTTTTCTCTTTTACCAACTCAAATGAAAATAAAAGGCACCTCAAATTTTTCTCATAAAGTGAAATAAACCAGCAAACCCAAAAACTCCAATCACACACATTTTCTTGACTTAATACATTCATGAAATAAAAATCCTAAAAAATTAGTTTCTAGCATCACTCTAAATTCTACCTAGATGTTTATTCTTAGTGAAATATTCACCATTCTGTTATTTTCTATCCTAATTTCATCAAAATAGATCCTGTTCATACGAATCAACATATTTCAATATTTTTTTCCTTAACAAAAGAGCTAATCTACCTGCAGAAACTACTTCTGCAAGGCATTCTACCTATGAAGAAACCCCAAAACATACATGTAGGATCAATGCCTTTAAAGTCAGGCACAAAATCTCTGTGATCTCCAGATGTTACCAGAATACAGCCTGGTCCAGCACCTCAGTGTATAAAATGGCTCCCTTTGAACTAACTTTCTGATCCTATAAAACACGGATAACAGTTCAAAGTTATGTTTATCATTAAGGACAGCCGAAGAGGAAAAGGAAATGATGTATATTGCAAGGTTGCTCCAAACTGCATGAACACTGTACTCAGAGAGTAAAACATGGAAGGATCTATAGAGTGGGGCACCACAGGAGTCTGAGACTATTTGGTATTCTCATTATGCATCAAAACAATGGAGTAGAGTCTTCCTACACTATGAGATGACACTAACCAGGGACATACAGCATGTAAACTGAGAGCATGATCAGAATTTAAGCAATCTTCATTAAAGAGTTACTTGAAAAGACAACTCAGGATGATAATTAATAGGGGCAAGTGTGAACTACTATAACAAGAATGAAAAAAAAAATGAACTTCACATAAAAACCTGCTGCAAGAGGAAAAAGTAACCATGTCTCTGGGTTCCCAAGGAAAAGAAGAAAGATTTAATACACTTAAATTGCAGGAGAAAAGACTCAGTAGAAAAACTTCCTTAAGCACTAAGAATAGCACTGGGACAGACTGGCTGGTCTATAATGTTTCCATTATGGTAAGTCTTCAAGATCAGCTTAAACAAATGTGAAACAAATGACAGAGGTATTGGCAAGACCATGCTGGAATGAAAGATATTTAGAGGCTCTCTAGAAATCTTTTTGCTATCTTAGTGGTTCTTTGAAATCTCATCTATTTGTAAGCATTTTTAAAATAGCTGCTTAACAGACTACAGATCTTTTTCTAGTGGTTGGCTTGACCCATGGCTCCAGTCAAGTTTGGTCTGCGAGGCAGAGGGAAATTCAGGAACACTGTTCCAAGTGAACCTTGCAAAGAGCAAGCAGACATCAAACTTCTGGAGTAATCCTATTGCATTTTATGAACAAGAACTTTTCATCGGAAAAATGCCCCACTCCTAAATTTCACATGAACTGCAATGCATATGTCTGTGGAAAATAGTGGTAAAAGTCCTTTTTCTAGAAGTTACCCATTTAAGGGATGCAAGGCATAAGAATTCTTGAAAATCACTTCTGTGACTTGACTGGGGATAAGTTTGGGTTTTGTTTCTTCACAATTGTCTGATCAGAGATGGACAACTGAACACTGATCAAAGTAAAATCACTTTGCTTTAGGATTTTTCACAATAACCTTTGTCCTCAGAGAATTTAAGTTTTCTGTCTCATACAATTCACTTGTGTAAGTTGCTTTCAGTAGCTCTCAGGAGGTGAGGTGTTTGTACGTTACATATCCCAGAAAGGAATTTGGGATAGCTATAAAATGCCAATGCTCTAAACCCTCATATCTTTGCTTGGAGGGATGGAGTATCTACTCTTTGAGAAACCAAGCTGCTCAATGTCTCAGGAATCTGGATACTAGAATCTGAAAATACCTGCTTTCAGTTATTTCTTTACTTCAGCTTTCTTTAAAAACAGCAGCAACAACTACAAAAATTTTCCTGTCCCAGAAGGTCGTTGCTCGCATTTAATAAAGTTAATAGAACTGAACTGTTTTAAAATCCAGTTTAGCCATCTAAGCAACAGGAGAAGTGCCTATTTTCTTTGGTGGATTTCCAAAGCCCTACATGGTGATTGAGACAGAGCTCTGTCATGGGCACTGAAAACATTTGAGAGCTTTGGACAGACTGGCCCTGATGGACAGTAAATCATAATTAGGTTTACTGGCTCTTTGGATGGAGAATTCCATTAAACTGCTTCTCTTGTTGAGGTTCATGCTTTGTCCTTGCAGACAGACTTATGTGTCCCTAAAATACATTTATAGGAAGCTTATGCTTCCACTTATGCTGCTCTTTTCTTTACACACATCCACAACATTTGCTCAGGTGAAGCTGCGCTTGAGCTAAATAACTGCAAGGTCTGATGATTCCTGTAGAAGATGGACCAGCTTAATTAGAAGGATAATGATGACTCCTTCCTCTTGATTGCACCTTTTAGGCAAAAAGTAGCTCATAAGCAACCCTCAGGTAACATCTATCATTGGGGGAAACTGAGGAAGCATAAATTGTTCACTGATGATAGCAGATCATGTCAGAGCCAGAAGAGTAACCCTGTACCTTCTCTCTTGCATTCCTATGCAGCCCATGATACTTTCTTGAGAATTTGCCAATATAAAATACAAATGTATATTCAGTTTCTTTCATAATTAAGTGTTTTTCTGTGGTCTACTCCATGGCTGAATTGACTGAAATTGTTGCATGAAAACACATATAATGTCACTGGAAAGAGATATCTGGGGGGAAAAAAAAGTGGTATTCAATAAATTCTGCTCTTCAGAAATTCAGTACCACTGTAGATCCAATCTGCAGAATGAGTTTTGAAGACAAACAGTTAGAAGGGTTCCCATTCTGCAGTTTATAAATGTTAACAATGTCCTGGAGAGGCCGCCACTGAAATAATTTTGAACTTGCTCCTTTGAGGACAATGTGTCTATAAATTATTTCTGAGCATAGTATTTGTTCAGTTTGGACTACTATCAAAAGCATTCTTCAGAAGTCTCAAACATTTACACCTAAAATGTCACCTGCAAATGAAAGTGTGATATGTTTGCTGCTTCAGGAAGGGACGAGTTTTCTGACTAGTATCTGGGCCTCTGTCACTAAAAAACTTCCTGATTCTGGATCAAAATCATACTTGGTTCAAACCTCCAGTGTGCCCTGCACAGTCAGTCGAGAGGTTTCTACAGCCTCCTTTCCATGTAAAATTTCTAGAACTTTTGGGAAGAAAATGCTGTTGAATTGCTGTATTATTTGCTACATTAGCAATAATAATAAGCAATGAAAGAATACTACGAAAGGAATTGCTGTGGTTTAAACTTAAAAGTAGCTTTCAGGTCTCTGCATGGCAGAATTTGGAAGACGGGAGCAGGTACTACTCATGGTATAGGAAAATGAAGTTAGGGATTATTTAGGTAAATGGGGCAAATACAAATTAATGGTATTGGATGGGCTGCATGGGGGAGCTGGCCAGTGCCACTGAGAGGTTGCTTTCTGTCATCTTGGAAAAGTTGTGGCAGTTAGGGGAAGTCTCAAATGACAGAAAAAAGGTAAATGTTGTACAGTATAAAGCAGCAGGATCCAGGAGTGAGTCCAGAGGAGGGCCACCATGTTGATTAGAGAGACAGAGCAGCTCTCCTATGAGGAAAGGCTGAAAGAATTGGGATTGTTCAATCTGGAAAAGAGAAGCTCTTGGGGTGACCTAACTGAGGCCTTCCAGTATTGAAGGGAGCCTACAAGAAAGATGAAGTGGGACTTTGTACAAGAGCCTGTAGTGACAGGACAAGAGGGAATGGGTTCAAATTGAAAGTGAGTAGGTTTAGATTAGATATTAGGAAAAAATTCTTTACTGCAAGGGTGGTGAGGCACTGGAACATGTTGCCCAAAGAAGTTGTGTATGCCCCATCCCTGGTAGTGTTTAAGGTCAGGTTAGATTGGGCTCTGAACAACCTGGCTTAGTGAAAAGTGTCCCTGTCCTTGGCAGAGGGGGTGCAACTAGATGATCTTTAAGGTCCCTTCCAACCCAAACCATTCTCTGATGCTATGATGATTCTATGAACTATAAACTAGAAAAACTAACCTCAGTCCCCAGGAAAATTATGGACTAGAAGGACTGTCTGGACTTCCAGGCTCAAAGGGTAGCCAGCAACAGTTTGAGGTCTAACTGGTGCCTGGTTATGTGTGTGACCCTCAGGGGTCCGTGCCAGGTCAGTACTCTTTGCACACCCAGTAATGATCCAGATGACAGGGATGGGTTCTTTCTTCATAAAATTTGTGGAAGGAGCAGCTGTGCATACTGGAAGGCAGAGCTGCTGTTCAGAGAGCTCAAAATCCAGAAGTGGCCTGACGTGGACCTCAGAAAATTAAGCAAAGACAAAACCAAAGTCCTGTACTGAAACAGGACAACCCACGGCAGTAGTAGGTGTGAGAGGTGCATGAGTAGGGCAGCAGCTCTGCAGAACAGGAGCTGCTGGCCCTGCTGTGCAAGAGGCACCACTGAGACCTTCTAGCAATGAGGTAACGTATGGGCCTCTTTGGCAATAAGGCAGTCAACACATCCAAGGCAACATGCTTTTTATATATTACATCTTTTGTGA
Organism: Manacus candei; assembly: GCF_025592945.1. Taxonomy (NCBI): domain Eukaryota; kingdom Metazoa; phylum Chordata; class Aves; order Passeriformes; family Pipridae; genus Manacus; species Manacus candei. The sequence continues at coordinate 3,214,996 of NW_026138067.1, read as the reverse complement.
CTCCAGTACAAGAAAGGTATGAACAAACTGGCCAGAGGAGACTCACATAATCACCCTGGCTGGATGATCAATTGTTCTCATCATTCTTTATCATTTCAATATAGCAATTACGTCAGCTGTGTTTTGCTGTAATTTTAAACTTGATTCCAAATCATCAATGAAAATTCTAAATAGTTGAGGATACACTAAGCCCTGGAGAAACCTATTAGAGGCATTCATCATATGACTTCATACAGGAAACTACTTGGAGAGGTGCAAGCCAGATCTTAATACATTTAACTTCTGTCCCTCCCATCAAGAGCAGTTTCCACATGGTCATCCTGGAATGCTATTGAATGATTTACGTTTTTAATACTGATGCCATTACAGTTTGTTTCCCAGGAATGAAATCCATGAATCCACAGATATTTTTGTTGTTGTTCCTAACAGCCATTATGGATCATTACACATTTGGTGAGAAATCTCCCAACATTTCCACACTATTTTTTTTTTATTTTTCATACAGTCAAATTTCAAAAAGGTAAAAAAAAAACAACTGGAGAGAATCATGTTTAACTTTCCCACTTTTTCCAGTGGCAAGCACTTTCCATCTCCAAATTCCTCACAGAACTGTAATTAACTCTTTTTTTATTATTTTTTTTTTCTGTTTACTTCATTATTTTCATAAGCTTTAGTGAAGTCAGGGACAGTTCTAGGAATAAGGCTTAACTAATTGTACTTCCAAAAAGCATATTTAACATGTTAACACTGAGCTATGTGTGTTAATGTAGGACACTTTTTGTTCAGAATCAACAAACAGCAAATACTTTCATATGAAAAAGAATATTCCCACCCACAGAAACAGAATTTAGCTTTCCTAGGCAGCAAACAATAAAGAATTACCATGTCTCTCTGAGGCGCAGCCAGAATAAGAACAACCACACCCCAAATCTAAGAGATTGTCAGTTAGATATTTTCAGTGTTTCTTTTCTGAGACAGAGCATATTCTACCACTAAAAAGATGAGTGGCAGAAGCAAATTTATTGACAATTTTTCAGATGTTTAGGAATTGCATATGCTTACAGGAAGAACCTATTTAATAACAAGAGTCATTTACACCAATCCACCTCATGTAACTTTTTGAGGACTAAGCATCTAAAAGGAAGCAAGAAATTCAATCTTACAGATAGTGACAGAAAGAAGAGTATAATAACTTTAAGAGTAAAATAACTTTAAGAGAAAGAAGTTCACTAGCTAACAAGTGCAAGAATCATTAGAATTTATGATTTTATTTGAAACACCTTAATTTAAGTTTTCATTACTAGATTAATGAACTTATTTAGCATTAGTACTGGGTGCAGTGGAAGACTTTTACTTCTTTTAGGATTCTAAAAGGCAATGAGAAAGTCAGTGTTTCAAACCAATTTATTGTAATAATCATATAAGATTATTTTAAAGCTGTCTTGTCTAAGTTTATTGAAAGACAGATTTTAAGAGCTATGTAATATCAGCTACTTAACCCTTGTGCTGTAATTTTTCACTTGTGACTACCAAGAAAACTTTGCCAACTAAACTGCACCACAAATACTTAAGAAAAGATAATACCTGTAAATAAAATAAAAAATTCAGCAATGTGTTCGTTTAGAAGTTCAGCAACGTATGACAGAGTTTTACAAAATATTTTTTGTTTCACAGTTCAAATTTCCTCTGGGATCGGTAAGTCAATGATAGTTTTATTTTTGTATCTAAGTAGGATTATCTAAATGTTATACAAATCAAAGACAAAAGCTTTTGATATTCAAAAAACTAGTCTGTTTGAAATGGGTGAGCCTTAAAAGGGAGAAGGAGTATTTCATTATAGAAAATGCTTGTAATATTTACTGGCAGATTAACAGATATTTTAAGGCCAGAAAAACCCATTACCATCACACCTTTGGAATAACATATGGCAAAGAACCTCACCCTGTCTTTACTGCATCAAGCCCACTCCTCCTGCTTGAATTATCCTTTACTTTTTGAAGGACACCCAAGTCTTGTTTTATACATTCAAAATAACAGAGAATTCACCAAGCCTGCAAAGTGCTTCTATAGCTCATTAACCCTATTGGAAGAAGGTGTTTGCTTTTGTCCACTTTGATTTTGTTTAGACTTAAATAGACTGAATTACTAATGAGAAATATATTACAAAAGCCCTCTTAAAACTGCCAGGAAAATTTGCACTCAGGCAGTGTGCCTAATTGCTCAACTCCATCCCTCTCTCCAACACCACCATCCCAGATGACTATTTGCATGGTCTGTGTCTACTCTACATGAAACAGAAAAACCTTGTAAAACTGATGCTTCGTGTTAATTATTAGAAGTAGCCCAATACTCCAGTGTGCCAATACAAGAGTAGCCAAAGCAGAACAAAGGTGGAAGGAAATGTTAAAGTGTGGTCAAATTTGTCTGGTAGTCAAATAGCACAACTTATATGAAAACATACCATAAGTTACAGACTATTCCTTTCATTAAATGATTAGTCTCAAAGACTTTATTAACTTTATTAAAAGCAGAGAAGGTCATATGAAAGGCTAATATAACTGAGATACAATGTTAAACTATGAGCCTTTTAAGGTATCCACCTTCATAAAAAGTTGCAGCATATTAAATTTATTTAATTACTCTAGAGTAATTTCTAATTTCAAAAGCCTATTTTAATGGAACAATGATAAATTAGAGAACGAATGAATTATTTTACAGATTAATACACACAGTTCTGTCTGTAATCAGGATTTTAAATGGGTCTAATAGCCTCAGCACTTACAGCAGGTTCTTTAAGTGCCAAGCAATTACAGTTGTTCTCTTAGCATACTGGTTTAATTTAATACCGCCCAAGTTGCAGAACATTTGGCTTTTACAGTGAAACACACTTATCCACCATATTTCCTTTATGAAAGATAAAAGAAGATATTTAAAAGGAAAGGAATGCCCTGGAAAAAGCAATACAATATTGCTAATTATCAGACAACAGTGTTGGTATATCTCAGACTTACTGAGATCAAGACTCAGGCAAGACATGAGCGTACACCATAAGACCCTTACCCCTCATTTACACAAAGAAATCAGTCCAATAGTGATTGGTGTTGGCACTGTGCTTCAACACATGTCCAGTGCAGCGGGAACTCAGCAAGTACAAAAATGTAGCACCTGTAGAGTACCTAAAATTACCTAAGTACTTATAATACTATCCATAAAGCTTAGTTCTCTGAGTAGTGTTCAGGAGTTTTGTCTAACTTTTTGCTTCATCAGTGAGCAGGAGACATTTGCCTTGCATTTGTCAAATAACTGGAACTCTATGTGTGATTCCCTATGCTAAACATCTCAAATCACAAGTGATGCAAATGCTATGTACTGAAGTGAAGAAATTAATTTTAATGTCTACTTTTAGGGAAACTTTTTTCTCTTTCTCTCATCTTGTAGGAAGGTCTTTGTCAAGTGCAACATCCCTGACCCCTGCACATTCAAATTAATGGCCTTTCAGCATTGGCTTATGAAGCCCTAGACTATGTGAGGCTGATTTTTCTTCTTTTTCTTTACAGCTTTTATTCTTTTGGAAATAAAAAGAAGCTTAGAAACTGGATCCAAGGAGCCTGCCCAAGACTGTGGACAGTACTGAGAGGCAGTATTTCAAGCATTACTGTGGAGTATCACTTCCTAACAGTGACATAGCCAAGAGTGAACAGAGGTTACTCACAATTTGGGAAAGAGAGTTTACCCAATTCTTCATGTCCAACTGGCAACCTCAAGTCAGGGAGTTTTCCCATTACACTGCTTTCTCAGACATGACCCTGGCTGACACCAAACAGAGGAACAGGCGTGGCTCAAGCGTGCTGGCAGCCTTACACTTCAGTCTGATGCTGCAAGGGATGATGGGGGTGAGGGTAACAGAGGGAAGTATGCTCCAGAAAAGGGGTAGAACTGAAGGATTTAACCTCTTACATAATAAGAAAGGAAATAATCCCTGTCAAAGTCTAGTGTCTCAGGCCAAAATACAGCATATTTTAGATGAAGGTTATAAAGAAGCACTATGAAAATGAGAGAAATTACATATTACAGTATTTGTTTGCCACATCTAAATGACTAATAGATTAGGTTAGCAATGAATTTTTCATTTCTGAAGAAACATTAAAGTTAGATTAACTACTTGTGTATTAGTTTCTGGAAGAATAATTCTTCCTTTTATGCAATGTAACAAAAAAAGCAAGACACTTTCACTGTGGAGACAGAGAGACATGAACAACCATCAAGGTTCAGACTGACATGGTAAAAAGGAGTTTCACCTTTAGGTCACTGGTTGATTTTTAAAAGAGGAATTGAAACACACCTTTGGGGAGTTGGTTGATGTCCTGGGTCAGCTCGATCTCAAATACAGCTCAGCTCCTAACAAACAAGTGTTCCCATCATAACTACCACAGCCATTGTGTCACAACAGCCATTCTTTTGCAAAAATAAGAAAGCATCCCATTTTCATCTTCCCAAACCCATTTAAAGCTGAACTACTGTTCACTGGAATCACTTCATTTCGCCTTCTCAGATTCTTAAGGTTTTCAGGGAAGGCTGACCCAGACCCACGGCTGCTACCTTAGGAACTGGTCTAAATCACATTTGAAGCATCTCGATAATCATCAGGTATCTGTGATCATCAGATACCTTGCTTTTTCTACAAAAATACCCAAGCACTGGTTTAGCAGGGCTTGCTTAGTGGGTTTTTAACCCTTTCAAACACTGAAGAAGCCTGTTGTGAAAAGGTATGCTAAGAAACCAAATAAATAAACCCAACAAACCCATCTTCCCACCAGTATTTGCAAATTCTAGCCAAATTTGATTAGGACTTAGTGTTGCAAAAGAACAGCTTTATTTGTGTGCCACAGTTTGGATGTATCCCTAAAAACAAATACATAATTGAACGCTTAAAAAGAAAGATGAGAAAAATAATTGCATAATTATTAAAGGAGCAGTCTTAGAACCAATGGTCACCTCAAACTGTAAAACCACAGCATGAAATACCACAAACCCCTAATTTAATTTGATTTATGCTTCATGGAAAGGCAAAACAAATGTTATACAAATATTTTCAGTAGCTGAAAACTGGCTATCAGTACAAAAACACAGCTACAGACACTCCTCGTTGCTGGGCTGAACTGTTCTCAAAACAATCCAAAGTAAGGGCCACTGATGGAAATATTTCTGATATTCTTCAGTCATAACGCACCAGAGTGCTGTGTTTGGTTCAGATCACCTTGCCTGTGCTTTAGAGGTATTAATTAAGCTTCAGTCTATGGTTTGCTAAGCACTCTGAGCTCTCCTGGCCTCTCTCATCCTAAAATCTCAGAATAATCACCCCTGTTTAGTTGCACATATGTTTAAGTAACATTACAAATAACATTTCATTGCACACCCATTAAAAATAAACACACTGGAAATAGCAGAGATTAAGGAGACACGGTCTCTTCGGCTGTCTCAGGAGCAGCTATGAAATCTCTGAAAACCACACATAATGTTGCCCTCTGTGGATCTTTCAGACTAAAAGGAGCAGGAGGAGTAGAATATTAATAACATAAAAAGATGATCCAAGAATTTATTTAGCAATGAAAACATGAAAAATTCTAGAGAAATTATGTGAGAAACCATTCTTACTTTTCAAGAAGCACACTGTATTTTCTCTCACTGTTGTAGAAGCAAAGCCACCAAGTGTATTTTCAAGAAAATATTTAAATAAAATTGATGAAGTGTCAACACTTGACTGCTTGTTTAAATTGGATAAAATTATAAAAGCTGTTCAATTTGTTTCAATGTTATTATATACAATAAGGGTTTATTCAAGCAGGGAGAATACTGCAGACAAGGCGTGAAGATTACATGATGTCTTAGACGTCTCCCCGGTACAGTACAAAATACAACCTAAATCATCCAAAATTCTTTTACTGAAGCTAATTTCTTCTCACTGGGGCTTGATGGGGAAAAAAAGAATCAGTGTTCCTTTATGCTGCAAGAACATTGCTATTTGCTTAACAGGAAGTTAAATGAACCAAAGCTTCAGCAAAAAACCCCCACTATCAATTAATGTGACAAATTTTTAATAGGAAAGCAAATCAGATTTATTTAAAAACTGAGGTCTTGGTTCTGGTGTATTCAAATTTTCCCAAGGCTGAGCTTATAGTTTATATTTTTCACAGTTTATGCTTTCTGAGGAGTACAGATGTCTGTGGGAGACAGCTTCCATTCCTGCACTGCTCCTGATGAGTGTACTTTACACATGTAGCCCAATGACTAATCAAGAGGACCATGGCAAGCTGTAGCTGTTTATGCTCCAGGTGCACCATAGCTGATGAGATATGGTGTACAAGGGCCCAATATACACTGCCATCACAAGTACCACTCACATTATCAATTGAAAACAAGGCATTTGAATGTTAAATTTTTCTCTCTTCTATTATCAGTTACACTCAGATGGGAAGCAAAATGAAAGTACCTGAGGACCATCTGTAATGCTCCCAACACCTTACCTAGAAAATAATTCTGATACCCTTGCATTTTCTAAACACGGGCTGAGTGGTGAGTTCTTATCAGAGTATCACAGAATCACAGAAATATGCTGAGTTGCAAGGATCATCGAGTCCAACCCTTAGCCCTGCACAGGACCATCCCCAAGAGTCACACCATGTGCCTGAGAGTATCATCCAAATGCTTCTTGAACTCTCTCAGGCTTGATGCTGTGACCACTTCCCTGGGGAGCCTGTTCCAGTACCCAAATACCTTCTGGGTGGAAAACCTTTTTCTAATATCCGACCTAAACCTCCCCTGACACAACTTCAGGCCATTCCCTCAGGTCCTGTCACTGGTCACCACAGAGAAGAGATCAGTGCCTGCCCCTCTTCTTCCCCTCCCAAGGAAGTTGTAACTGCAATGAGGTCTCCCCTCAGTCTCCTCTTCTTCAGGCTGAACAGACCAAGTGACCTCAGTTGCTCCTCATACAGCTTCCTCTCAAGGCCCTTCACCATCTTTGTTGCTCTCCTTTGGACACTCTAATGGCTTAATATCTTTCTTATATTGCAGTGCCCAAAACTGCACACAATATGCAAGGTGAGGCTGCACCAGTGCAGAGCACAGTGGGACAATCTCCTCCCTTGACAAGCTGGCAATGCTTTGCCTGATGCCCCCCAGGACATGGTTGGCCCTCCTGGCTGCCAGGGCACTGCTGACTCATATTCAGCTTGCCATCGACCAGGATCCCCAGGTCCCTTTACAGTGCTGTTTTCCAGCATCTCATTCCCCAGTCTGTCTGTGCATTCAGGGTTGCCCCATCCCAGGTGCAGAATCTGGCACTTTCCCTTCTTGAACTTCATATGGTTGGTGATTGCCCAGTCCTCTAACTTGTTGAGGTCTCCCTGCAGGGTCTCTTGAGGGAGTTAACAGCTCCTCCCAGTTTTGTGTCATCTGCAAACTTGCTTAGTATCCCTTTCAGTCTTGTGTCCAAGTAATTTATGAAGATGTTGAAGATCACAGAGCCCAAGATGGAGCCCTGTGGAACCCTCCTAGCAACAGGTCATCAGCCTGATGTTCCCCCATTCACTATTACCCTCTGTGCTTGACCTGTGAGATGACTGCTCACCCACTACATGATGTGTTTATCCAGCTGTGCTGGGTATTTTGTCCAGAAGGATCCTGTGAGAGACAGTATCGAAAGCTTTACTGAAATCCAAAAGATTACATCAACTGGCTTCCCTTGATCTACCAGGTGGGTTACCTTGTCGTAAAAGGAAATGAGGTTTGATAAGCAAGACTTTCCTCTCATGAAGCCATGCTGGTTGTGACCAAGAACAGCATTGTCTTTCAGGTGTTTTTCAATACTTCCCTGAATAATCTTCTCCATAACTTTATCAGGCACTGAAGTGAGACTGATGGGTCTGTAGTTTCCAGGGTCCTCCTTCTTGCCCTTCTTGAAAACTGGGACAACGTTCACCAGCTTCCAGTCAGTTGGTAGCATTCTGGATTCCCAAGACTGCTCAAAAATCATTGAGAGAGGTTTTGTGATGACATCAGCCAGCTCTTTGAGGATTCTGGGATGAATCCCATCAGGCCCCAGATCCAGCTGGAGCAGCAGGTCCCACACAATTTCAAGGTCAACTGGGAGTTCATCATTCTCACAGTCATGGTCCTCCAGCTGAGGGCACTGAGACCTCCTTGGTCCGTCATCCGTTTTGAAGATAGAGGCAAAGAAAGTGTTAAACACCTCTGCCTTGTCTCTGTCCCTGTTTGTGAGGTGACCATCTTCATTCTGTAATGGGCTGATGATATTTCTATACTGCTTGTTGCCATTAATATATTTGAAAAAGCTCTTTTTATTATCTCCCGTATTTCTGGCATCTTCAACTCCAGCTGAGTTTTAGTTGCATGTATTTTCTCCATACAGTGGCAAGTAGCATCTCTGAATTCTTCCCATGTCACTTGACCTTGCTTCCACTGGACATATACCTTCCTTTTTTGCCTTATTTCCAAGAGAAGATCCCTGTTCAGCCAAGCTGGCCTTCTGCCTTGCCGTCCTTCTGCCTTGCCTGCTTGACTTACGACATTTGGGCATTATCTGCCCCTGTGCCCTTAGCAGGTGATGTTTTAAAAGCGACCTGCACTGATAGACCCCAGCACCTTCAAAAGCATTTTCCCAGGGGACCTTACTTACTAATTCCCTGAGCAACCTGAATTCTGCTCTCCTCATGTCCAGGGTTGAAGTGCCAACTTCTCCTGTCAACAGAGATTTCAAACACAATCACTTCATGGTTGCTGTGGCCAAGACAGCCACCAATCTCCACGTCACTCACAAGATCGTCTCTGTTGACAAGTAGCAAATCAAGGAGGGCATCTTTCTGAGTCAGCTCCCTCAGGACCCTTAGGTCTGAAACTCTGGACCAGCAAAGGCTTTTCTAGGGTGTGGAGGATAATGCATGGCTACAGCCTCTCAGCAGTGCTTAAGGTCTCTAAAAACAACTCAGCACACCATTGTCACAGCTGAATGACATTGCACTTAGCAGCTTCCACCTCGCCTAGAAAGCAGTGCACCAGCTGAAGATAAATCCCTAGCTGTTTAACAATATCCATTCATCCATACTTCTTGCCCAGCATAGATATTTTGGTTTGAAAATTAGGAATCCATATGTTTTTCAAGGCAGTCAACTTTATGGTATCTCTGTACACCCTGAGTGAGAAGAAAAGGGTTCTGATTGTAAATAAAAATAATATATTCTATGATTCGCTGTTTCTTCCACAAGGTAGAAAACAAGGCAGTTAATAAAACATTAAGACATTCTAATCATATAGTAGCAAGTCGTAAAACTACCATGAGAAATGTGCCAGCTTACTTCAGTCATAAAACACAGGAGAAAAAGAACCTTAAAATTTTAAAACTGACCATAATTTTTTTAATATCATGGTTATGAAACCTTTCTACCATTATTCAAATGTAAATTCACTAAGGTTTCACCCAGGCTGGCCTCCAGTTGGAATTCTTGTGTTTTGAAAGCCTCTGTGCTAGTGTGGGGTCTCATGCACGGGAGTGCTGCCAGTGGTGGATCTCTCTCACAGCTTACAAGGTTCTTTGCCAAAAAGCTGCTCCTCGCTCGGGCCAGATACAGTCCTCCAAATAAACCCCTAAACCACTTCAAACTTTTATGAATTTTATCCCTTTATCAGACCTTAATAACCCATAACCTTTCAAATGTCATGTCTCAAAAACTTTGTTTCTCCAGCATATAAAACAGAGAGAAAAAGCCCCATATTTCAGAGTGAAAATAATAATAATTAAAAAAATATTTCTTCTGCATTGGAGAATTCCCCTCTGCCTTGGTTTACTATTTATAAACCACCAGTCTGGGATTAATTATTATAAATCCTTAAAGCCGAAAAGAAGATTTTAGGCATTTTATTCTACGTATAATCTATACCATTATTAAACTGCAGTTCAAATGCACACTATGTCCTACTTCTGTTGGTCACCTTTTAACATTTATGCATTTTACTTACAGAAGATTTTACTCCCTGGAGAAAGCATTTCTTACTATTTTTAAAACACCAGACCACCCATCTGACATGGCACTGCTTGGGGGGAGCAGTGTCACCTGTAAACCACACTCACCGGGCACCCCGTCTCTCATCCAGTAATCGATGTCTGTTCCATCTGCATTGTCGTAAACATCTGTAGCATTGATGGGCAGCAGCAGAGTCATGATCTCTTTCACGATTTCCCGAGCTTTAGCACTCCCAGTAAAACCCAGTCCAGATGGCTTGAAGGTGCCCTCATCAGACTCCATGACGATATCAAAGTTGGAGATATTTTCCTAAACATGTAAGGAAAGAAGATATTGTGCTGTGGTTGCTATTTTAGCTGGCATCATATACCTGATTCTAGGTGTCAGTGTGAGCACACTACAACAAATTTGTTTAAGAAGCAGAGAAATTCTTCCTGTGACCACGTGTATATAAGCATAAATTAAAGGACCTAATCTTTCTGTATGAAAATGCTGAAATAGTTCAAGTTCTGTTCTGAGGCAGCAATATTCTGTAGGAGCCACAACATGTCTGGTCTGCTGTCCCCAGATACTTCCTTTAAGACTTCTGAAGTGTCACCTAGAAAATAAGCCATCACTACCATATTGAAGGTTTCACCTGCAGCTCTCCCTTTCTTCGCAGACCTGAAACTCAGAAATTCTGCTGCAGTGTGGAGGGTATGCAGTCCCGTGGCTTTAAAATTAGACTGCTTAGACTGTGAAGGACATCCTAATTAAAAAGCCAGTTGCTGTCTGTTCAGAAACACATTATCTTCAATATACCATGTAGTCAACTCTGACATCAGCTGGAGGACTGAAATGCCAAGATTCTTCCTGACCTGAAGAAATAATATCTATTTTAAGGAAAGTTTGTGCTTCCAAGGCAAATCATCACAGGAAACATGAAATGTAAGATTTTGGGTACAATCAGCACAGTAACATTTGCGTCTAGTGTGCACTTGGAAGAATCTTTCTAGCTAAAAGGACAAAAATTAACATACAGAGCAATTAATTTGCTTCCCACATTTGCTCAGATTGCTCAGTTACAAAGGTTTAATTGGAGTAAAATATGTATGGATTTTATGCGGAGGAAGATCTCACTCCTTTGGAGAAGCAAAAAACTTTTTTTCAAAATAAAACATTTTATGGTCATGTCAGGCAGAAAAAAGCTATACTTCAGACCATCTTCAATGTGACTAAGAGAACTTACTGCAGGCGTTACTCTTATGCCTAGATCTCATTCCACAATTTTATGGCTGCCATAGGTTGCTACAAGAAAATCCTTACAAGAGATACATGATAGCAGCAAGTAACAGATCCATTTCATTAACAGGTTACATAAGCCTACAATTCCGCAAAGAATTCTTTAACATTTTTCTGGATATAAACCCAAATATAAACTACAGGTGGCTGTGAATGATTCACATAAGTTTTAAGAAGTCCTTTATAGAATTTGCCAAGAATTGTGTTTTACACTTTCCCAAAACTTTTCTCTTTTGAGTGAAATAAGTTCTAACATAGCAGAGGAATTTACTTTTACATGAGAAATATATTCAGCAATTAAAAAAATTAGTATAAAATATTTGCATGATGAAATAACTGTAAATGTTATAATACTTTAAACTCATTCAGCTACTGGAAATCAAAGTGGAAATAACCAATCTTGTCACCAAATTGGCAATCATCATTTTTATACAGTGAAAAAAAAATCTTCAGTTTGAAAAATATTAAATGTAAATAATTAGGTTACATGTGGTTTCTAGGTCTACCATCAAATGATGTATTAATAGGTCATGAGCCTCAATGTGAATCGTGATTCACAGATCCTCTGAACATAGTGGGAGAGAAGCAGGCCAAGAAAAGTACACTGCATGCTAAAAGGGACTGCTGATGCTCCAATGTTACAGATACAACAGAAAGAATGCTTCAAAATATAAATATTCTTTATATCACATGCCCAAGGAGCAAGACTTAGGGAAGACAATACATATTTCAGTGTGCTGCTGAATTGCCAGTGAAAGCTAATGTAAGTATAGTAAGCACTGCATAGATACCATGTTATGGTACTCAGCCTCTTTGGTTGAGTCTCCAAAGTTGCACTTCTGCCCATTTTTAGAGAAGGTGAAATGAGGAGGAGCAGTAAGACAAGGGTAAGGAAGTACTTCGGGCAGTGAAGTGAGGAGAAGAGTGAGCTTGGGAACAGTGTGGATACCTAGAAGAAATCTCACCTATCACCCGAAAGAACAGAAACCCTAAGTTCAAAAACTTCATAAACTGCTAGTATCACAGCAGTCTTCCGCTGTGTTTTCTCACATAAATTTTTGCATGTGTTTTTAATATAAAACTGAGTAAACAAACCACCCACAATACATTACATCATATTGTTGTTCTGTAAGAAAGCTGTTCAGTTCTGAGAATGTGCTGGAGAGGCACGAAAACAGGATACCCTAGGGAGAGAAACTGACTTCACTGGGGAACAAAAAAGTAATGGGTCACAACTACTTGAAGTACCATATATCCTTGAGAAAGCTTTTTCCCTATTTAGTCCACTAGAAGATAGGATTACTTATAAAACTATTCACCATCGAGTTTGAAAGTTGCAGTCTTAAAAAAAGATTGGTTTTACTACACCCATTTTTGTACAGCTATATTGGCATTCGTAGTTACACAGAAAGAAATACATACTTGAAAACATGCTACAGTGAAGATGCTTTGTCATCATTTGACATGTACAGTGCAGGAATAACAGCCATGAGCAAAGTGAGGTAAGCCCTCACATTGCCCCCTTGACTAATTCAAGGGAACAGCACTACAAAACAGAAAGATTTCAAAAAAACAAGTGCAGGTTCAGCTGTTTCCTTCAGTTGTGCTCATAGTGAATGTACCAGTTAAATAAGTATTTTAAACTTAGTATGTAATTTTTTTCAGAAAGTAATTTCATTTGCTACATTTTGATATTGTGCCACTTCTCTTGGTATGTACCAGAAAATTAAAACTTGTTTGTGTGACCTGCTGCCATCATCAAAACAGACTTTTATCCTTTACCTTCCTATGACGTGGTCATAGAAGAGGTCACCTCTCTTTATCTTATCATGCTTAGGTCTTCAAATGAATTTTTAAACGAAACGTAACAATAAATACTACATGGGCAAACTTGCTTTCTATAGCTTATGATTTTCATTGAACACACAATCAGGCATGATCCTTGCCAATACTTCTATTTTTAATTTTAATTTCTTTTATTTCTGTTTTCTCTATAAACAACCTATTTTTATCTCTGTTAAGAAAACAAAAAAGATAAGTACTTTTTATCTCTAAGGCAAAAACTTGGTAACATGAAATCACAGAATCATGGAATGGATAGGGTTGGAAGGGACCACAGTGGGTCATCTGGTCCAATCTCCCTCCTCAAGAAGATCACCCTTGAGCACATTGCACAGGATTGCATCCATGGTTCCTGAATATCTTCATTGAGGAAGAATCCACAACCTCTCTGGACAGTCTGTTCCAGTGCATCCACACAGTAAAGAAGTTCTTCCTCATGTTCAGGTGGAACTCCCTGTGCACCAGTTTCTGCCTGTTGCCTCTTGTCCTATTGCTCAGCACCACCAAGAAGAGCCTGGCTCCATCCTCTTGACACCTTCCCTTCACATACTTACAAATATTAATGAGGTCTCCTCTCAGGTGTCTCTTCTCAAGCTTGAAAAAGCCCAACTCTCATTCTTACCAGATGTTAAACTAGACTCCAACATCTCATGACTAATCTACCAACTCACTGATGGCAATCCCTCTTACCCAGCTAAAGCAGTGACATACCTGGAAGTACAATGGAGGGAACAGTTACGCTAAAAGCCTTCAGTAATTTGGGGCTATTTAAAATAGAGTATTACTTGTCCAACAGTTCATTTACTGGTTTTGTTTTTCATTCCACTGAGAAAAATGATCACTTTACAAGGAAAACACAACAACAAAGCACTGTCCTTGAATAATGGTTCATTTGTTCCAGTGATAAGGGACATCAGTTAATCCAACACTGTGTTTTCAGATTTCTGTTATTGATTTACACTTAATTTTAGGAAACAACACCACTTGTATTCCCGTATTTGTTTCAGAGCAGTTGGGAAACAAGCACAGCACGGCAACAATTGTGTTGCAGAACTCACAGCAAAATGATGGTCATCCCACTTGTAGTACTAAAAGTGAGTTTAAATCAGCACCCAGCTTTGTTAGACTGGCAAATAAGACTACAGGAAAGACAAAAAAATCCACTGGAAACACCTAAGTGCATGTGACAGCTGGAAAAGAAAAAAAAATAAAATATCCTCTAAGTATTTAATAATATATAAACATGATGTAGTGTAATTTTGAGTTGCTGTTTAGCATGAAGATTACTTAATGAAGCAAAAGAGCATAAACGGAAACTAGAGAAAAAACCCCACCACAACAGCTGTTAGGAAGCAGAGATGCACCAGCATCAAGGCGTAATAACCACCAGCCATAAGTGTGATCATACCATTCACACTCTTTTTGAATGAAGACAGGGAAAATCAGGCACACTGTGAGTTATAAATTTTTGTAAATGATCCCATTATATGGGAGAAAGCTGCTTTGGAGTTAAAGATTAGCACAATTTTTTCTAGATGACAAGGTATGAATAAGGTTCATAAGTTTGTTACAAAATGAAATATTCTTCTGCCACATTTTATGGGAAAACAGTCTGTAAAGAAGTCCACAGAATTTATGGCTTGTTCTGTATGACAGTTACAAGTTCTGACCTCTGGCAGGCCAATGACAAAAATCCCAGTAACTTCAACAGCCCTGGAGCAATTTGGTCATGTACTTATTAGCATTTCACTCAGTAAAAACGTACTACTGGCATGTCTTGCCTTGCACAATACAACGACTGTTTCCTCTGTATTGACTTCCCAGCACTCACAGAGATGACCATTCAGTATTGTAAGTTCCCTGGGGTGATAGACAAGAAAAAGCAGACAGCTCTGAAGATAGCAGCCGGCTAAGTAAGGCATGCATTGGATTACCTGAAGCCTTGTCTTGGGAGGTTTTTTTCTTTGACAAAGAGGCGTATCAAAGAGAAGTGTTCTCCCTGGAAAACGTTCCATAACTTAAGCCCTTTTACTGCACAAATATAAGGGTATCAAAACAATGTCTATGACTCTGAATAACCATCCCACCACTGTCCTTTTCTGAAAGGCTTTAGGTTTTCACTTGAAAATAGGCAACATTGCCAAAATTAAAAATTGTAGTTTACATCTTTCAATCAAAGACGATGTTTACTCCTTCAGGAAACTAATGAGTACTTCTGTAACTTTCAACAGAAGATTTATGAAAAGAAATTTGCAACACCTTATAAATTATCACGGCACATACATCATTAATATTTCCTGGTTTTATGCAGAATGCTTTTAGGTTCTCATCTCGGTAAGAGGTGAAATGTTGAAATGAAAATAAGCCAATGAGGACAGTTCACCATGGCGAGTCAACAAGAAGCAGTAATTTTCTGTCTTGTACAGCTGCAGGGAGTTTGGATTGAAGGAGATCAACTTTCTTACAATAGAACATCTCAGTGGACCAAGGACCCATGTTTGGGTCAATCTGCCTGGAGTATGCACTTGAAGCAGCTATCCTCAGAACACGTCTCCACCAGTTTCATATGGCAGCCCTGCTATTCACTGGAGGGAAAGAGAGGAAAGACGCAGAGACAAAAGTTCTTCTCACACTAGATACGTATGAAATTTGGAATGAAGACTAAGCATCCAGGAGACACACTGTCATGACTGATTTGGGGTCTTCCGTGCTTCAGGCAGTGTAAAGAATGAACCTGGTTTTGTGTTTTAGCAAAATCTGGCTTTCTCTGCAACTTTCACTAGGTAGCTGATTCCTAATAAGTAAGAATTATGAATTCCTTCTGACTTAAAACTGGTATAAAATATAATTCTATAATCATGCCACCTTTACTGTGGTGCTACTGGCTGTTAATTTGGATTCTGCAGAATACAGTGTAATTATTTTCTTATTGCAGTTTTGCAACGGAACATTTCACTCTTTATGCATTTCTTTCACTTCGCAATGAAAGGGATCAACAGTGGTCTAAAAAACCAGCAGTAATTTTACATCATTTTTGATTACAGAAAATACTGCCTGAGGACAGTCAATAGGCAAACAGTCAACATATTTTGCTGGATTAAAAGAATACTCATTAAAATCCTCTATGTGTTTGGTTCAAATCAGACAAAAATTCCTGTCTCACGTTTCACTAGAGTACTTGGTACATCAGGAAACAACCAGAGTTTTCTGAAAACTCTGGTTTTTGAGCAGCCAGTATTTTCTGGGGAAGAATCATTTCACCTGAAAGTGACAAGATAGTTTTAGGATATTTGCTTCTTAGAGAAAGCAACTCATGAGCAAATCATAGTACAGAACCTGATGTGACCATCAAAAAAGAGTACTTAAACTATTAACAAAGAAATACCAACATTTCAGAGAGTTCTGTTTTCATGCAGATGCAGTTTGAGCAAAATATAAAATCTTCTTGGTAATAAACACACAAAAACCAAACCATAGTAAATGCTGGTGATTGATATTTTTCATTAAGTTTGACTTTTACTAAAAAGTTAAAACAATGTATGGCATTTGCACCAGAAGTTTAGGCAAGTCTCGTAAAAATCATTCAGATAGGAATAAAAGCACAGAGAAATATTTTAAGAATGCCTTCTGTAATACCGTTTGAATTAAATTCGTAACACATTAATGTCTCCAACGATCACAACAGAGTTACTAAAGTAAATTTGAATGTGACCTAGGATCTCTTAGTCTTTTAACTACAAAATGTATTTGCTTTCTGAGAAGATTGCTATTCCAAAATAAATATTTTCAGCCACTCATAGTCCCTTAATTCAGCTGAGTAAATAACTGTAACCTTGTTTCATGGTACACAGACCTTTCACTGAAACTACTCCAAAGCAATGAAAAGGGGGACAGATACTCCATTACATATACTTCTTTCTCCCTTCATGAAGGTAGCAAAAGAGTAAACATACAAACAACTTAAAAAGCCCTAGTGGAAGGCACTCACATTTTGTTGTTAAATGTTGCAGGAGAATCTGTACTGAAGAGCTGCAACACGAAGCCATTTAAAACTACGTTCCTCCAGTTCTTCCATTCAACTTGTATAAGAAAGTAGCGTTGCAATGTTTCACATTTCTGAAGTTATTTACTATATTTACTGTATTGTAAGAGCCCTACTTAGCAACTGGGTCACACAACACTAAGCATTGGAAAAAGACTACAAATACAGCGTCGAACTCCAAGATCTGGAGCCTGATTTGCACTTAGATCCTTTAATTTCATTACCCTGCATCAAGATAAGGAGCTTTAATGTTAAGGAAAAGCAACCCTTTTTCTAGTCTGGGATCAAATCTAATTATTCGCTAACAGCTAAAAGCAGTGAGCACTTCAGCAGGTATCTCCTTCGTGAGCAAACGGGTTGGTAATTCCCCTGTGGGGTTTCTGCCCCATGGTCAAAACTGAACAGGTGCTCTGTGATGTACTAGTGGGTGGCAGGTACCCTTACACTAACGGAGGCACCGAAACTGCCAGAAGATACACAGTTTTCAACTCTTGGAAATGGCTTAGAAAAATCATACAAACGAAACAATGGATGAGGACCATGAGATGCTCTCCAGAAAAATATTTGATAAAATGAAAGCATGGTTGCATGAGTAATGTATGTGTCTGAGGTTAATCTGACTGCAGTTGGGCAAATATGCTTTTCCTAAGCATACATTCACTGGATGTTATCAGAAACAAGAGACAGCACTAGACTGCCTAGAGCACTAGAGCTTTTGATCAATCCAATATGGCAGCTCTTATATTCACACAAAGCTCTGAATAGCCACTATACCCTATCACTAGCTTTAATAATCAGAAATGATAATACTGGGATCTACAGAAATACTTGAGTGATATAAATGCTGCTATTATGCAGGGATGTGAGCTAATTATTGGCACCATCCTAAAACTACTATGCTGCTACTACTATCTCAGTTACTTCTGCAGTAACTTATCCACTTTCCAGAAGTGGCAACCTACAATAACAGATGAGGAAGAAAGACCTGAATTAAACTGAAAGAAATAATAAATAAGCTACAAAAGCAGGATTATCTGTACTTGTCCAGTACTATATTGTCTTCATTTCTTCTCCCTTGCCACATTTCCACTGATGTGAGGAGGTAATTTACAATCTCAAGGAAATCCATGTCTGCCTCTGCTGAATTACTGCATTCATATTTCTACTTGTTTGTAGCGAACTAAAGTCATAATAAATCCAGCTATGTAGATGAGTCATACAGGCTGTCTTTCATTTAACAAGAAATCTTTAAATACCACTCTTATTTAACTTGTACTCATTACCATCAGCAAGCACCGTGTGTGCCATACTATTCTAATTGCCAGAAATTTGAGCAAGTAAATCATTAAAAGGTTAAGTTATTTTTCATGCTAAACATAATGTACAATATTAATCTGCTTTATTTTGTTATTATGAGTAATGTAATGTCCTACAGTAGTATCAGTTTATAATTACACCAGATCATATGGCACAGGGAAAACAAGAACAACAAACAACAGACAGATGTCATTTCTGCTTAAATCCTCCATTGTAAATAACAAACTCTTAAGTTAGACGGGGCTTTCTCTGCAGAGCACAACATTCAGAAAGAATCTCATCAGCAGAGTAAGAACTAAGATGCATCTTTGTCTCAAACTTTTTAAAAGCAAAGTAACAAAGTATCTTTCAAACAACACTCAGTCTGCTTTATATTTCCCTATTTGATCTTTAGGCCTACTTTATGGTACTATTTCTGAATATAAATCTTTGAGACGACAGCAAAACGCAACCATTTTGGCAAAGATGAGACATGTACGAGACAATTTCACATGTTGCTGACAGCACCACCATAGGGTGGATCTTATTGTCTAACACAGAAATCTACAGAGGTAAATCATCAAATATATTTCTGATGGGTGGTGTGCACTAGGCACAGCACATCCTTCCAGCTCCTCCAAAATGCAGTTCTGTATATAAGAAGCATCTCTTTCAAGTGCTACCTATTCCAGAATATTCTATTTTAGTTTAATCCTGCTGAACATCAGAGTACCAGTGGTAAATCCAGAGTCCTTAACACATACTAAACTGCAACCTGTCACGTCCCTGAAGCTCAGAAAGTAAGTTCTTTGGTACCGCTGCCAAATAAATGACAGAGCTAAGCTATCGCTATAATTTGGAGATATAAGGAGGAACAACATTATACATGGGTAGTTAAATACACATCTTAGTAATATTCAAATACTAAGTGGGAAATAATTGATTTTTCATCAATTAGCCAGAAAACTGTAATCTCTGTAATGCTGTCTGACAACTCTACTGCAGATACAATTTGATCTAATTTTGTTCATCACAATGAATTGATTCAAAATGAAATTTCTGTTTATTTGTTCTGATAGGTTGCTTAGCATTAAAAATATACTGTTAGGAATTGTTGTAAGTCTGCATTCATGCTATTGTAGAAAAGGTAACTTCCTAAACACATCTGCATTCATCTCCTCTCTGCCTTGGATGTATTAACCATTGATGAGAGTTATAATACTAAACTAGGGAAGAGAATGCAAGATTACTTTAGACTAGTTATACAGGTACAGCCTAATTTTTCTGGGAAAATGAAAAAAAACCCCACATACTCCAAAGACTTACCCCCAGAACGGTTTTGGCAACTGCTCTTTATGCCAGGATGCACTTTGAAACACCAGTTGTTGGCGGGAGAGACAGATGTGATAATACACAATATTTTTATTCTGATAACCACAGTCGTAGAATTTGTGTGTTCTTTGCATCATCAGAAATCAACCTTTGAAGATGTTCCAGATCCCAGAAAACTAGCAACTGGCGAAGTGTATTACAGATTACACGCTACTAAGATAAGATAGCAAAGATTTTTCTTTATATTATTTTATGTTTTACATTGTAAAATGTTATGGGAAAATGCAGTGAAGCAGAAATATATAAGGCAAACAAAACTTATTTATATTGCAAACATATGTGGACCATTCATCATTTGTTCTCAGAGAGTTAGCTATGTTTGAAAGCTATGGCAGGTATCATCATGAAATATCTGTTCCAGAACAGTTTTGTGACAGAGTATCTGAGGTCAAGCAGAACACGTATATGTGTGGTCACATCACCTACTGTTAAAAGTAAAATGAAGTTTACATTTATGATTAAGCCCAGAAAATATACTTGCAGGCAGAACCAGAATCACTGGTTTTGGTTAGATATTAGCTGAACATTTTGACAACAATAATATGCAAGTCACAAGACTAGGGAGCAAAGTGCTGTCAAGAAAATGACGAAAAGACGTAATTTACCTTGTGCAACTGATAATATTGTTTGGCACCTATTCCTCCTTGCTCTTCTCCTGTCCACAGCACCAAGCGCAGAGTCCTTTTTGGGCGAAGTCCTAAAATACAGTTTTTAATAATGTTTTTAGTACTAAATATGTATATAATTAAGCATTGTTTGCATTGGTCTCCACTCTCCAATGGATGAAAAACCTGGGTTTCCACAAACTAAACGCAAGCTATTTCAAGTGTGGGGTTTGCTATCTAGAATACTGTTTTCTTGTTTAGAGAGAAAGACTGGGGAGTGGGAGAGAGCCCACATGAGGAAGGAGTGGGCAGCTGTGGTGCTGCTACCAGTTGCAGCAGCACAAGAGAAGTATATTCTGGGGACATGCTGCAAATGTCTGAAAACCGTAACATAAAGTATCTACCTTGATAGATTTCTGAAACACGTGCTTCTGTCACTGTGGTGGTCTGCAGTAAGGAACGCACATCTGCTTTCAGCAGATCCAAATCAAATTTTCGTGAGAACTACCATTGCTTTGTCATGGTTAATTTATTACAATTAATTGAGAATGAGCTGCTAGATTTTTATGGGAAATGTTCATCCATTTCAAGAACTGAGGAGTTCTGTAATATCATTTTGCATTTTACCAGAGAAATGAAAAGCAACAATCTGTATTTTGGAATCTGAAATACAGTTGGCTGCCAACTGTATGCATGACTTTCTGAAACAAGGTGAACATGAGGCCATTTTCTACTTTGCTACGGGAGCTCAGTAAAAAAAGATAAGTTCTCAGATAAATTTTGAACCCATTTCTGCCATGGCAGAACTGAACAGATAGAAGTTGTTGCCCTTTATTTATTTGATTGTTTCTATTCATAAATGAATACATTTGAGACATCAAACTTGAGAGCATGGAAGAGCAAACAGATAAAGAAAAATGTGTTCTCTGTGCAGTGGAATGCTAATTATGTTAGAAAAAAAAAGACAAAACAGTGAGGAGATTATCACAAGTGATAAAGCATAAAGTACCACACACATCTTTGTGCCAAGGAGAAATAATATCAGTATCACCAGCAAAACTTAGTTCATTTCCTAACTGAAATGGTTGAAGATTGCCAATAGGCCTGACCTTCATTAATTTTTTTCTCTCAACACAGTGGATATGATCTGAAGATTTCTTTCTCAAAACTACATGCTAGCAATCCTCATAAGTGAAGGCAGAGTATAGAAGGAATAACCCAAATCTGAAGAAAACAACTTGGATTTTCCAATATTTCATAATGAAGGAAGTGCAAACAAGTGGTTTAAAGGTGTATTTTCTAAATGTTAATCTGCTGACTGTAAACAGAAAGGTTGTCAAATCTCATTGCTTTAAAAATAACCTCCCAGTGGATTCCCCGCTCTCCTAAATCATGACAGTACAGGATTAGCCTCCTTCACTTTTCAAATCAGATGTCCAATGAGGTAAAATTTAAATAATAAAATAGCTATTGGCTTGAAGTCAGAAAGATTTAAGCCCAAAATAACCACAAATGTGTTAGCAGTTTGGTTAGAAGAGATGGCTGTAAAAAAGAAAAAGTGCTGGGTATAAAGTATAGAGCGGCCAGTCCTGTGGTACGGTTCCAGTGGCACTGCAGTTGAAGTGGAAAAAAGAGGTTTACTTGTCATATCACAAAATGCAAAGTGCTGAAGCCCAGTCTCAAGCCCACCACACCAAGGCTATGAGAGCAGCTTTGGTAGGAAGTGCTTGAGACAGGAGCAGCAGCTCCTGCCTCCTCCCAGGCAAAAAACAAGATGCTTTAGTCTGACACTGCTGCCCTAAGGGGGACTTGGGTCAGTGATCAGGGTCTTCATGTTTGGCTCAAATGGGCTGTAACCCCAGCTGATTTCTCCTGCTTTCCAGGAGCTTGAGATCTCAGCTCACTTGTGGAGAAGAAGTTTGAGATTCTTATGGCCCTTTCCTAGCTCGTCATTGTATCTGTCCATTGAAGCTGGGGAAATAATGAAGTCCTACTGAGCTTTTGGTCTTTCAGTCCCGGAGGCGGTGTATCAGCTCTTCCCATCTCACAGATTCCCATCAGCAAATTCATTTGTGTGCTCTACTGAAATTAAATTGGTAACTTAAAAAAAATTAAATAAATATATATGTAAGCTATGGAGGCAGTTACTTTAAATAGAAGCAAAGTGTACAGAGGAAAATTTAATTTCCTCATTATCTTAATTTGAAAGTGATAAGTATTTATCTACCTGTTATTAAAAACAGAGCTACTGTGACCAAAGAGCAGCAAACAAATCTAATATTCACAAGTAAAATTGCCAAGAATATTCTCAATGCATGTTTTTATTTAAAAACAAAACAAAACAAAGTACTGTACTCAAGTTACAATTTTTTTTTACTATTATGTTTAACTATTTTGGTTTGCTTCTTAAAAACTACAGCTCCCTAAGCAAGGTTTCACCTCCACAAATCAGAAGTCTTGCAGATCACAGCTCAAATATATATGGAAAAGATACGATAAAATATCAGTTGGACTAGAAAACTATGTTCTACGATAGGTGTATAATGTAGAGGGGTACGTAGACAATTTTAAAATGAAGGAAAACTGTTTCACAAATAAAATAGTGCCTCTTTCTTTTTTATATGTATAAATGAATAATCATATTAAAAATAAAGAGGATATCAGAAGAGAAATCTACAGATGAATTTAAAATTCTTCAATGTTTTAGAAAAATGTATTAGATTTTTTTTTCCCCTCTCCTCGAAACTTAACTGGGAAATACAATCATAGTTTACTACAAAGGTACATTTTACTAATGATCCTCTACATTCTTATGGTTTATCTCAAGCATAAAAAATACTACAGAGTACTTGGGTTCCTAAGTTAAAGAATGAAATAAAAACATCAATACAGTTGATCTACGACTAAGGATACATGTGTAGTAAGCACAGCAGGACACTTGCTCCATTACAGTCCCTCTGTGCTGGAGTGGCTGCCACCCTTTCATTCTCCTTGGGTACCACAAACACTTCAGTCATACCAAGATCCAGCTCTTATTGAGTCTATTTTCTGTTTCTTTTAAATCATCACAGATCGTTCACATTTGTAGATACCACCATAAAGACTTGAATTTTATGTCCTACATGTCTTGGTCATGCTTGATAGAATTGAGACACTCCCACACACCAAAACTGAAATGTATTGTTTGGTACACATAGTGACAAATTATAATGACCTGTCACATGCAAAGTAAAAAAATAAACCTGCTTCACTCTCAAGGCAGCACATAAGTCAGGATGGAGAACTTGAATCGTCTTTTTTAAATCAAAATAGAGATCAGTACTGTAAACACTAGATTTCCTTCAGTAACTATTTTCCCACTTTATAAACATAAATCCTTACCGATGGAGAGGATTACAAAGATAAAGTATTTTCTAAGAAGACAATATGTATATGACTAACAGACTTCTTCAATGTTGTTCTAAGACTGATCAGCTCACAAAACTGTAAAAAGCATTCCACCTTTGTGAAAACAGATTTTTATCCCTGCAAGTCAAGGCACTGGAATCATGCACAAACAAATCAAATAGTTCATCTTATATAAGGCATATAAGGAAACTGCAAATGGGTGTGAGTAGATTAACAGGTGTCGTGGTTTAACCCCAGCCAGCAACAAAGCACCACACAGCCCACTCCTCCACCAGTGGGATGAGGGAGAGAATCAGAAGGATAAAAGATGGAAAACTCAAGGGTTGAGATAAAGACAGTTTAATAGGGAAAGCAAAAGCTGCAGACACAAGCAAAACAAAACAAGGAATTAGTTAATTCCCAAACCCCTGCATAAATGGTTTATCAAAGCCTTGATCTGAGCATAAAGTAGAATGTGCTGCTTGAGGGAGGTGATTCTGCCCCTCTACTCTCCCCCCTGGTGAGACCCCACCCAGAGCAGGACCGGATGGATGGAGCTCCTCTCCAATGAAGAAAGGCTGAGAGAAGGGAAGGCTCCAGGGAGACCTTAGAGCAGCCTTCCAGTACCTGAAAGGAGTCTATAAGAATAAAGATGGGGAGAGACTTTTTAGCAGAGCCTGTGGCAATAAGGACAAGGAGCAATGGTATAAAACTAAAGAAGGGTAGATTCAGATTAGATGTAAGATTTTTTTTACAATGACAATGGTGAAGCACTGGCACAAGTTGCCCAGAGAGGTTGTGGATGCCCCATTCCTGGAAACATTCAAAGTCAGACTGGACGAAGCTCTGAGCAAACTGATCTAGTTGAAGCAGTTCCTGCTCATTGCAGGGGAGTTGGACTAAGGGATCTTTAAAGATGTCTTCCAACCCAAACTATTCTCTGATTCTGTGTTTCCTTACTTTCTAATACTGCCTAAATCACTAACGTAATTTGCTTCAGCAGCTACTAGAGAGAGCTATATACAGATATATCATCCTCAAGTCTTGTCCGCTGCTGCATTTAACATCATGAGCTACAGCTTTTTTCTGCAGTTATCCTGGGGCCTGAAATTTCTTTAGAAGGGTATTTATACGACAGGTACTAAGATACATGATGCTGCTGCTGACAATCTTTAAATTCCTATTGCGCTCCCTACCTTTTTCAGGTTTGCAGCTGATTAGACATAGGGGATTTACTGTGTGACATTAGTTGGGATATTTCTATCATGCATACACTTCTCATAGAATGCCTGGAATTTCCAAAACCTCTGCCACAGTTTAAGATAAAAATAAAACCAGTACCGCACATTTTGCTAAAGAAGATAGGAATGCATCATCAAAACCAGTAGTAAAATCTGCTTCCATTTTAAAAGACTACTACCTGATTCATGTATTCTGTGGTATAAGCAAGTACTGTGTTAGAGAAAAGGCTCTTACCCCTAGTAACTTGTTTCCTGGCTAATCTCAAAGAAGATACATATAGAAAAAACTGCAATTAATAGGATGAAAGTAATAACACAGTTAATTGAACATGTCCAGACTTTTTCCTCTAAAGACCAAGAAGAAGTCTCTATTCTAAACCAGCAGGTCTTTGGCTTTCATTCTGCTATTAGAAATACCACTCTCTATGGTTCAGACAACTGATCTCACAAAAGTGTCTGTCTAGTTAGACTTTTATTTAAGAAGAAATATTTTTAATTGAATGACAATGATTTAACAGAAAGTAATCATAGAATTGTAGAATGGCTTGGGTTGGAAGGGACCTTAAAGACATCTAGTTCCAACCCCTCTGCCATGGGCAGGGACACTTTTCAGTAGACCAGGTTTCATCCACAACTTACCTGGGCAACCTGTTCCAGTGCCTCACCACCATCACAGCAAAGAATTTAATTCTGAAGCCATTGTTCCTTGTCCTGTCACTACATGCTCTTGTAAATAGACCCTCTTCATCTTTCTTCTAGGCCCCCTTCAGGTACTGGAAGGCTGCAATTAGGTCACCCCTAAACCGTCTCTTTTCCAGGGTGAATGATCCCAATTCTCTTAGCCTTTCCTTATATGAGAAATGCTTCATCTCTCTAATCATCTTCGTGGCCCTCCTCTGGACATGTTCCAGCAGGTCCACACCCTTCTTATGTCGCAGTCCTCAGAGCTGGATGCAGCTACTTCAGGTGGGGTCTCATGAGGGCAGAGCAGAGGGGTAGAGTCACCTCTCTCGCCCTGCTGGTCACATTTCTTTCAATGCAGCCCAGGACATGTTTGGCTTTCTGGGCTACAAGTACACACTGCCAGCTCATGTCCAGCTTCTCAGCTGGACATTCACCAACACCCCCAAGTTCTTGGCAGGGCTGCAAAGTCAAAAGCAAAGCACACCTCTAAAAAACCTTTTAAACCTTGACTATGACTTATTTCTAATTCTCTAGTGAAGCTCAAATTAGACATGGGAAACAGCTTTTTGCTTGGGAAACTGCCTTTGTTTTCTTCTTACATCAGTTTAAGGCAGTGCAATCTCCTTGATTTTTGTCTGTTGCAGCACTGAGGACAAAGTACTGCACAAAATAGCATTGGAAAGTGAGTAAACCTCTGAGTCTTGAAGGTCAGGAGTAAAGAGAGACGAGGTTTGGAGGAGAAGAGACATGGGATCACAGGAAGACAGAAAATGGGCAGATCTGGGGCTAGGGAAGAAGAAATGAAAGTGGAGAGAAGAGCCAAGCTCGATACTGCAGCTCAGTCTTGCCTGGGGCTGACAGCTTGCTCAGAAACATGTTTCAGGGGCTAAGAGGACACAACTCTGCCACTGGCATAGACTGTGAGCAGCTGTCTGGACAGGCCCCTGCAAAGAGGGCACAGGGGGACAGCAGTGCCCAAGGTGAGCCAGGCTAGGGAAGGACTGGGCTTGCAAAGCATCAGCAGCCTTGACTGCAGTGCACCAAGACACTGAGATTACCCAAGCAATTTTCTTTTCCTGTTTTTAGGGAGGCTGATGAGCTAACGGCAGAAGGGCAGATTTACAGATGAGTGGAGGTGGGAAATGTGAGAGGTTTTAGATAGCTTTATTTTTAAAAAGCAATGCAATATCCAAGAGGAAATGTGAAGGAAGGAGCTGGGTATAAAAGACTGGAGGGGAAAGCTGTGAATGATTTGCAAGTCTAGCAACTAAAAATAACATGGATTAAGCCTTTTGACTGGGGAGATGAGGGGGAGAAGAGGGAAACCAAGCCCAGAGCCCATTGCAATGGGCTGCAAGTCAGGCAGCAGTACTGCCAGAGGGAGGGTTTCTCTGTGGACACCTTCATGCCAGCCAGCACTACAGCTCAGGGGCAGTTCAGATGAGAAGTGCTGTGAAATGTGCTCTTCTGCATATGCGGTTTTTAAAAAAGAACTGGTTAGTGTAATGTCATGAAACCAATACAAGTCATGTCTACAAAAAAAAAAAAAAAAAGGAGAAGAAAAGGAAACACATTACTTGCCTGTGTAAAACAGCAAAGCCCAGAGTCAGCAGAGGACTCCTCCACCCTGTGCCCTGCTCTGGTCCTGTCAACAGGTTCTCCAAGTCCCGCAAAAGGAAGACACTGTCCACCTTTAAAACACACCTTATTCCTCTTTAGGAACACAACCTTCCTTAGAAGTTTTTGGAGATCTCATCAAATTGTGGAGCAGAAAAGGCAGTGCAGGGCCCCACTCCTGCACTCTCTAGGATTACAAATAGCTGTGGTTTGCTCTTACCGAGTGGTGGCTCTGCATTCTGCCTCTGCTGCCCCTCTCTTTGGATCAGAAAAAACCCAAATCTGTTAAACTATTCCAAAAACCTATGAGTCAGAAAATGCATCAGCCACACTTGTGTCTCCGTATCGAAAATTTATACCTTAAAAAAATGACAGTAAGGATGAGATTCCCCTGACTTCATTCGTAAAGGATTTCAGCATTTCACCATGTCAGTCATGTTACATATTTGAAAGAACCCAACAACTCACAACAGCCTCTACTGCCAGACTTTTAGCATTTTTATAGATAAACAAAGCTCAGATTTTATCTTGAATTTCTCGGGTAAATTAAAGCTTGCAAAGAAGCAACAGTCCACAAGACATAGGGCAAAATTGCTATGTCTAAATTTACCACCAGATTAACAAATTTTTGTTTGCAGTCACCTCTCTGCTATGTCAACAAAGTATGAAAATTGAAGATTTAAGTACTTGCCAAATATGCATTCAAGCAAATGTTAAAATGAAGGAATATATGCATTTGTAGTGTAACAGCATATGCAGATATTTCGTACCAAGTAGATTTACTAGATTTGAAAAGGTGATCAGAATAAAATATGCAACTTTGGGAAAGCGGAAAGAAAGTAAGAAGAAGGAGTTAATATCAGGCATATTTGATTAAAGAAAAAAACCCCACTGACAGTAAAAGCAGTCAATTATGTTTCACAACGTATCTCCTAGACAGTAAGCAAATACACCACCACAATTACAGGAAATTGAGAAAAATGTTTAACAAAATTTTTGGCAAGTACATTAAAATTGCAGTTATATGACTTCAATTAAACTAGCAGAAAAGGAAATACTCCAGTGACCATATTTTTAATAAAACATATCTTTAGTCCTCATATATTAGCCAGTGAATTTGGGCTGGAGAAATGTAACTTCATACAAAGACTACAGTGAACTGCATAAAAATCTGTCTAATGGTTTTCCAGTTGCATTAGTCATGGGTATAATTCAGATGAGAGTTACAATTTCAATTTTAAATAAGTTTTAAGGGGGAAAAACTGTCTAATCAACTCCCTATACGTTACATAAAAAGTAATTCAGGTAGTATATTAAAATTCTTACATGCACTGTTTTAAAAACATTTCTGTAGTTTTCTGTACCTTTCTCCCATGAAACAGAAATTTAGTTGTGCCAGATCCATGCCTACATCTATAGGAACTCCATTTCCCCATAATGCTGGTAAACAGATGAAGAGAAGGAACTACACATAGCACCTATCGCCATACATTTCTCCTATACATCATCGTCTAGGAATGCAGGAAAGCTGTGTAAAAGGTGTGATGACTGGGATTAGCTTTTGTCAACAATCATCCTTCCTTCATCAGGTTACTCCAGCAGAAATGGCATCAGGCATCGTGCCCTGGGTGTGGAAGAGGAAAATGTCCCCTGTTCATCTACTTGACTCCTGGTATTCACTGGCTCTGGCAGCTCCCCATAGCAAATATTTTCTTACTTGGAAGAACAGGACTCTCAGGAGCACTTTGAGGCACAGTCCAAGCAGGAGACTTCCTGGTCTAACATGGCATGCAGACATGACCAAACATGAGTTCAGTGCACAAGACAATAGCAAAAGCAGGGACTGCTTTACTTACTCTGTAGCATAACCCATCTCTATAATGGTCATTGGAGCACAGCCTTTCCTAAAGTCTATACCAACTACTTCAATAGAAGCAGGAGTTCAATTAACAATAACTGGCAACATCTTATACTGGTTGCAGTGGAAGCAAGTGAAGTGGAAGAGGACAAGTTTATCATTTGGCAAATTCACAGCACAGCCATTGCCTTCTGAAGATACCCCCATAAACACATAGATTGGGCAGCAGCTGATGTATAGATGTGCACCTCTGTGCTTGGCAGGGCATGAAGAGCTGACTAGTGATCATAGAATCATAGTATCATAGAATCAGCTGGGTTGGAAGGGACCTCTGAGATCATCAAGTCCAATCCTTGATCCACTACCACTGCGGTTGCTAGACCATGGCACTGAGTGCCACATCCACTCTCATCTTAAAAACCTCTAGGGATGGAGAATCCACCACTTCCCTTTCCAATGCCTGATTACCCTCCCTATAAAGAATTTCTTCCTAATATCTAACCTAAACCTCCCCTGCCAGAGCTTAAGACCATGCCCTCTTGTCTTGTTGATAGTTGCCTGGGAAAAGAGATCAACCACCACCTGGCTACAACCTCCTATCAGGTAGTTGGAGAGAGTGATGAGGTCTCCCCTGAGCCTCCTCTTCTCCAGGCTGAACAGCCCCAGCTCCCTCAGCCTCTCCTCAGAGGACTTGTGCTCGAGTCCCTTCACCAGCCTTGTTGCTCTTCTCTGGACCTGCTCCAGCACCTCAATGTCCTTTCTGAACTGAGGGGCCCAGAACTGGACACAGTACTCCAGGTGTGGCCTCACCAGCACTGAGTACAGGGGAAGAATCACTTCCCTGGACCTGTTTGCCACACTGTTCCTGATCCAGGCCAGGATGCCATTGGCCTTCTCGGCCACCTGGGCACACTGCTGGCTCATGTTCAGCTTCTTGTCAATCCAAACTCCCAGGTCCCTTTCTGCCTGGCTGCTCTCCAGCAACTCTGTGCCCAGTCTGTAGCTCTGCGTGGGGTTGTTGTGGCCAAAATGGAGGACCTGGCACTTGGCCTTGTTGAACCTCATCCCGTTGGAATCAGCCCAACTCTCCAACCTATCCAGGTCCCTCTGCAGAGCCCTCCTGCCTTCCAGCTGATCGAGACTCCCCCCCAGCTTAGTGTCATCTACAAATTTACTGATGGTGGACTCAATCCCCTCATCTAAATCATCAATAAAGATGTTAAACAGAACTGGGCCCAACACTGATCCCTGGGGGACACCACCAGTGACCGGCTGCCAACTGGATGCAGCACCATTCACCACCACTCTCTGAGCCCAGCCCTCCAGCCAGTTCCTAACCCATGATGAAGCAGGCGAGACCCAAACACAGCCAGGGAAAGGTAAAAAACACATTTCTGAACAAGGAGAGAGAGCTTGTGGGTAAATGCTGAAAGAAACCTGTGATGTGAACAAAGAACCTGTTGACTATTTAATTCCTCCTGTGCCAGCAGAGATGAGACTTTAAAAATAAACTAGATTGTAGTGTCAAGTAGAAGACCCTATCAGGCTTCTCTTCGAAACAGGGAAAAAAAATTGACTCCAGCTGTTTTAATTAAAAAGAGACACAACAGTTACCACTTCTGAAGTTTTTCAGAAGGAAGCAGTGAAATTCATTCATCAAAATCGACTGCATCTCTAACTCCAGTGGGATCTCTACTGCTGTTAGGAGACTCAAAATACTATGTTTGAAAAGCAAACACTGCCATATGACCACCTTCTAAAGACCTTTCTCTATCACTGTTGTTATTCAGTTCCCTCAATCTCCCTTTAGGGATGGAAGTCTCACATTCCCAGCACTGGAGTGTGAGGTGACTTTGGCACAGTGCTCCCCAGGGCTGAAGGAAGTCAGAACACCTGTGGCCTCAGCTGGGAAATGTCCCTCAGCCAAGCAACGCAGGAACTCATCTGGATTAGGAGCAAAGAGGCAGCACTGGCTAAGGCTCTGAAACTACTAAATATATACTAGCTGCTTCTTGCTCAAATTCAATGTACACAAGTATTAGTCCCAAACAAGACAAGAACTTGCCACAGGCTTGAACTGTTGGGAGAGGAGCACTGAGAAATAAAAGCAAAAACTATTAAAAATTTACTTGAGGCAAGAAAACAAACTGTACTGCTTAAAATAAAATCTGACCATTTTAAATGATAATTTTAATAATTTTTTAATAATTTCATTTATTTGGTCCTAAGCCAATAGCTATTAAGTAGTTTTGGGAGAAGGTTATGTTGAAAGTATGAATTGAATTTAAAACTATAATCATTCTTCAAATATTATGGAGAATTATCAAAATCCCAATTAACAGGCATAATTTGAGTCTACCAGCCATGTCCAAGGGGTCACACTGATATCATGATGAAGTGCTATTATATCATCACTGAAAAAAACTGCTTCAATAGTGTACTAGTATCTTGCTTTCACTAAACCAGTGGTCCATGGCAGAAGTACTGGCAGTATTTCTCACTGCACAATACAAACTTTATACTCTAGAATTCATATTTCAGAATGCTCACTTCATCTTGAGGATCACATCACCACAGTTGTAAGATCAGTTATACTCTGGTAAATGCAGGCACAGTTTTTATGGCTACACAATGCACCACGGCTTTAAGACTCCCAGTATGCAGTAAAAATTTTCTACACATGCATAGAGCCAATTGAGTTGGCTCATCCTCATTTCAAATGTATTTGGTGGACAAGTCTAAGATTAAATTTATCTGAGTTCAAAACAATGTTAAACAAAGCTTCCACAATTCAAAACACAATGCTCACTCAAAACACCATCTATGGAATTGATTTTAAATAAAACTCGTTAATTTGCTTCTCACACAATCTGTACACCTTGTTATTTTGCTGTCCTTTTTTTGTCATATTTAATGTGCATAGTAAGATATCTGCGTTAACCAATCTGCTACAGAGGGCAGTTTACGAAAGGCCCTTTGGTCATTTACAGGTTAGATGTGACGACCCAGAAGTCCTCTCCCAGCCTTCTGTTCCTGAAGAACACAGGTACAAGAAGAGCTGGACACAACAGCTGCCCACAAAAGATGGCATCAGCAAAGGCTCTGGCATTTCCCAGCTGAGAGAATGGCATTTCACCCCAGGACACACAGCAAACACACAGGCTACTATCAGAGGAAATCAAATATTTGCACAAGAAGAAAGTGATGAATTTCAGTCATGCATGAAGGGAAACCCAGTGAATAAGAATTACACAATGCCACCATGAACTTGCCCTTAAGAGACACAGAACAGTTTATTCTGAATGGAATAGAGTGGCAAACACAGTAGTGTAAGTTCTTTTTCTTGAAGGTGGAGGAAACAGACAATTTTCCAAGTATCATAAAAAAAGGATTAAAAAACACTAAAAGAAGGCATAGACCTGGATTCTTCTGTTGAAGAATCCTATTTAGTTTACTTTTAAAAGAATAAAAATTTAAATGCGCTTTGTTTTGAATTACAGACTGATATTCCAATCATTCCAAGGCTGGAAAATGAGAGATTAAAGGTTCAAACAATGCAAAATAAAGGAACTCACAGGGATGTCTGATGTTCACCACTGCAGTATGTGAGTGGCTAATCACATAACAGAGCTTCTCTACAAAGAGCTCTTCCTGAAAGACTGAGACTGTTCAAGTGAAGAAATCCTTGTGTTGGGAAGTAGAGAAAGCTAGTTTATTATTTAAAGGCTGCCAGAGTTAAGAGCAGAGCAGCAGATGATTTTAGTTTCTAATGAATATGTGGTGCATTCCTCTTGACCACAGGTTACAGTTCTGGAAAAAGAGAATAAGGAGAAAAAATAGATTCCATCTGATGAAGGGGAAAAAACAACCTTGGATATCAGTTGGACAACCTAAAAAGTCTGTTTTGAACTAGTTTTGAGGGGAAGCCCATATGGAAGTAAAAACAGCAGAAAACTACGGATCAAGCAGTAAGACTGGAATTCGCAGGCTGGAGACTAGAAATCACACTAGGTCACAGTAGACTGGGAACAGATGACAGCAGACCCAACTTTGAGAGTCTGGGAGTCTGAAGAACACAGGCTGTTCAATCATAGCTCCCTCTTGCACATACACTGGCCCTATATCATCTTACTTTATGGACAATCTCTCCCATCAAACACATCCTAGGTAGGAATATGTAGACCAAGTTCTTCCACAATAACACACTGTCTGCAGCCCACTTCTATCCCCAAGTCAGATGAAGCCCACGAGTAGAAAACATTGGCCTTTCAGATCTCACACAAGGGAGGCTATGCAAACTAAGAGGAGGTAGGCTGAGTAAGTCCACACTGGTATTCTATCCATAGCATTACTGAAACAGAAATATCCAGGATACAGGCTGCCTTTTCCTCTTTCTCTCCTTATCCACATTTAGCACTGACAGAAGGAGGGTTTAGTTCCACTCCTACTTCTGCCGAGCAGAAATTCTGGAGGACCAAGACCAGCAAGCTCAGAGATGACAAACTGTTTGCTACAATATCAGTTGCAGAAGAGTCCAGTTGATCAACAGGCCAAATTCCAGAACCCAGTCACCTTGTCTCTTGGCTAGAATGATTCAAAGAACTGATCCCTGGGAGCAGAGCATGGCTTTGCTTCCCACAAACCTATTCTTGCAGTATACTACGGTGTATAAGGCCTCAGTGTCAAATGTTGCTTGGTGAGACATATGAGCCCACAATATTTGACAGGTCACTGTGGCTAAGCCAGACTTGACAGAAGTGTATCCTTGTAGTGATAAGACTGAAGTGTGTGCTTCCGCTGACCCGGATTATATTTGCCAAGGAAATGAGGTATCACAGTCCAAAGCAGATCCCAAGACCACAGCAACATAAAGGTAACATAATCAGGAAATCAGCCCTCCAGTGCAAAACTGGGAATGCACAAATGCATGGATGGTATGCATGTATCACTATTTGGTGAAATAAGTCGAGCAGGATATAAATTTATTTAGGAAGAACATTCTAGGAAAAAAAACAACCCCACAGAAATATATACATTGAAAATATGAAATTCTGTGAAGTTTATAATATCTTTATATGAATATCTTTATATGTAGATGAAAGGGAAAAGACTAGAGGCAGGATCATTGCCTAGATCCAGTCCTAGTTACAAGCTCTTGAGAGAGGAAATTGTCTTGAGAAGTCATCAAGGGTGAGGTAAGGTGTTGAGAAGTAGCCACTGTAAAAAGCAACATGTAGAACATTGAAAGATTTAAGAACATGTTGAATTAATAGTTTGCTTAAAGGGCAGAGAAAATACCACAAGCCTGTCTGTGACTTCATAAATCTTCATCTTCATTAACAGAGTGAAACCTATTAAGACAAAATGAAAAGGAATTACTTCCTTCTAAGCTACCTAGATATGATATCTTACACTGAACTTTCATTCTATGATGATCATGAACATGCAGGCTCAAAGCACTTTCTAGATCATTGACTGATGTGTTGCTTTTGAAAGACCCCTGTGATGAGAGGAATTTAGCAGAAAAACCTGAGAAGTATGAGTATTTGTGCTCAGAGAGATGGATAATACAGAAAATCCAGTTTAGACATCATACAAAACATCCTGGAAATATAATGCACTGAAAATATCTTAAAATATAATATTTACCCAGATCCTTAATGAGTGATAATGCTTCCCATGATATAAATGCTCCACCACCGTCATCCATAGCTCCCTGCCCAACGTCCCAGCTGTCCAGATGTCCACTGACCAATACAATCTAGAAAAGGAGTCATGAGAAAACATATCTACATTAAAACACAGAATCAGAAAAGTTTGTTTAGCCTTTAAGCATTTTAATGATTTTGTCATAAAGTTGGCTTATTAGTTTAGAATGGGAGGAAAAAAAAATTTAAATAAAACTAAAATATTGTTCTCTGGTTTCTGAGTATAAATCTGGGATGACCAACTGCATCCTACTGCTTCAAACCACTGCCTAATCCAAACTGGATACACTGTGAGAAATATTCAAATGAAACATTTTGGTTTGTACATTAAGAAAGTGCATACTTTCCAGAGATGCAGGATTACTACACTGCCGAATGGTGAAAATGTCTTTCATATTCCATCTGTTTAAGCCCTTAGGCATGAAGTTTGATTAACCTTATTTTTGGGTGCATAAGGAAGAAATATGAACTTAGACTGAAGCATTCCCAGAGGTTTTTGTTTTATTATGCTGTCTTATCTATGCTTTTTGTCACAGAGGACCTCTAATTTATTACTGGATCCCCTATGTACTACAACAAGGTATTTTATAGTTCCATTAGTCACAAGGATATTTTAAATGGTTATTTAAAACATGATAGCAAGTCTAAGATGGATTTTCTGCAAAAAAGGCTAGAGTAGAGAATAGTAGTATACACATCTCCAGGAACACCCACTTTCAGATCTGAACTTTTCAAATGTTGACAAGCAGCATCACAGCAATACCAGAAGTGAGACAGTTCCCTGCCTAGACCTGAAGCTGAAGGGCCAATGGATCTATGATTGCAGTGGAGAGGTCAAGGAGAGACAAAAACTCTGAGCTGAGCAGGCAGTGTGGTAAAATGATGCAATAGCACAAAAACAAGAGCAGGAGCCACTGTAAAGCCCCAATAGTCTTTGAAGAACTGATACCAGTAAAAACTACCCTTGGGATAGGGTGGAAGTGCTCAACCTATGACAGCTCAGCACTAAGGAAAAACTGAAGGAGACCCTGGAGCATCCACCTGTGTCCTGCCCAGAACTAGCCATACATGAAGGGATGCTTCCTACTCTTTGGTTGGTTGATGTCAAACAAGAACTAACTTGCGGTCCAAAGGTTAAGATCTCTATTTTCCTCTTCACAAGAGAGAAATCTTAGTGTGTTTTCACTTGCTATGAAAAACAATGGACTAACAGATCATGGTAAGACAAAAAGTATCAAGTGCTCATCAAACAACAGTGGTTTTTCATCTAAGTACAAAATGACCCTGAGATTAGCTCAGTTGGTTAGAGCCTGGTACTAATAACGCCAACTAGTGTAGGCACTAATGCAAACAGAGTTTAATCCATTTATGGGCTATTCAGTTAAGAGTTGTACTCAATGATACTTGTGGGTCACTTCCAACTCAGAACAGCCTGTGAAATCAGGTAACATAACTAAAATACCCTTAGTATTAAACAAGGGCCATAAGAAAGTACTAGTCATATCTGCTGTACTGCCATGAGTCCAATCAGGATGCACCAAACCCCTTTAGATTTAGAAGATACACTGTGAGATGCTTATAAATGTCTGTTTTATAAAAAACCAGAAAGAGTAATGCCTTAGAAGCACGAAAAGCTTGTCATCA
Source organism: Manacus candei (assembly GCF_025592945.1). Classification (NCBI taxonomy): domain Eukaryota; kingdom Metazoa; phylum Chordata; class Aves; order Passeriformes; family Pipridae; genus Manacus; species Manacus candei. Next base: position 3,178,359 of record NW_026138067.1, on the reverse strand, counting down.
AAATCTTTAGAGCAGCTTACTCTTTTCTTCTCAGATGTCTCAACTTTCTTTTCTGCTTATCCAGCCTTAACTCAACATTTTTTTCCAGCACAGATTGATTTTCTTGGTAGTAGATAGACATGCTGCAAGCTTTATTCCAAAACCTCCCCTCCTTCAAAAGTGCTTAAATTTGGATAAGTCCCTCTGCAAAAGCCTCAGAATTACACAGTGATATTCCTGCGATTTAACGTCATGATCCTCTCAGGCCCAGCATGAAAGATTGCAAACAGCATGTTTTCCAGGGACATTGCCCTGCGGTAGAAGTACTTAATCTGCAGCAGCCCTCTACTACAATAGCGACATAGCTTGAAACCAGATCATCTGAGAAAAGCCATGCCAGCTTTGGAGGTACAAACCTTTCTGTAATGAGAGCAGAGAAGTGCTCACTGTGGTACTCCTTGCTCTTCTGTTTTCTTATAAGGGACGACTAAGCGCGCACACACACACACACACGTGCACTTGCAGGTGGTGAAGGCGACACATGAATGAACTCTGCTTTGTGTTCATTCATGCATGTGCAGCCCCACTGCAACCAGCCTATGGAGGAGAGAGCTCAAACACCACCATTGATGCAGACTCAATACAGTCCACTCAATAAGGAATTTGCAAATAATAATAATTTTTTTAAAAGAACAGAAAAGGCTCTGAGTGAAAGCCCAATTGTCTGTGGTATAAAGGACGTCTATTTCGCAACTTCAAAATCAACATGTGGTTTGTTTGTTCTTAAAGCAAAAGTTGGTTTTAAGAAGATAACTATTCTGTCTCCTGGGAAACAGAGTTTCAAGATGAAGTGAATTATTTAGAACGAGCTTGTAAACTCATTGAGAGAGAACCAAGTTTACAACAGAAGTGACTCCTAATCTTTAGCAGTGAAAGAACACCTCAGTAACACTGTTCCCTGGCAGCAGTCTCAACATCAGTGTCTGAGAGGGAATTATTCCTTGTTTCTGTGGAACAACACATATTGCAACAGCAAGAAATTCTGAATCAGAAGAAGGTGGTGTAATCTCATTTGGTGTTACAAACTCCAGACATAAAGCATCTTTACCAATTCCAGAATATTACACCAAAACAGATCAAGGTTCAAGTGGATTGAGAAACTCAGATAATTTTCTATGCGAAACTTTTTTGAGAACATTTTCTCTTAAACTATCATATTTTTGTAGCAGTTGCAAAAATGAAAGTTTCACTGATAACGCTGATAGTCATAGACATTCTTAAAAAAAAAGTCTATCCTGACCATTTCCCAAATATTTGGTTTGGGCTACAAATAGGTTAAGAAAGATCTGTGTGTTTCTGCACCTGCCTTTAAGAAAACATTAACTGCCCCCAGTTAAACTGCAATTGGATTAAATCATGCCCTAAATGTAAATCAGGAACATGACCACATTCAGTGGATTTTATTTTGTATATATAAAGATATTTCTTCAAATTAGTTTCTAGCTTTGGTGTCCAAATAATATGACTTCACTGGACTGCTCCTTTTATTAGATTTTACGCACATTAGGAATGGTTCTTAAATAATCAGTCTAGCTGTCTCAACTAATTTACAGCCCTAAAGATATAGTGAAGTTCAGAAAGAAAAAAATGATTAAAACAACAACTGTCTTTTCTACTTAATATGCAGTGTAGTAAGTCTTAACTTCCAGGCTTCTGGTTAAATGATAGATCTGCACATGAAACAGAAGTGACTCACTTAGTCGCGCAAGAATCCAACCCTATTATTGCTAAAAAACTGATTAACCTTCAAAGAATCTCTGTGTCACAATATACAGTAAACTCTTTGAAGCCGAATCTCTACTTAGTAGAAGTGATTGAAAATAAAGTGTTCTTGGAAAGTACTGCAATCAAACCTCCCTGTTTGAAGTGAATTTCAAAACCGCTGAGTAGCTAAATAGCATGGGCTGATATCATTTACAGCATATAAGACATTAAAGGAGAAAATTAGTCTGAAAATAAATTATTACTGATAAAGGAATCGTAGTAAAGGTAACGAGACACAGAAACTATATAAGCATTCAAAAGATAACCAAATATTGAAATTACTACAATTTTCATACTAAATGTTGGACTTTAAGACTTAGTATTTCCATATTAAAGTCCTCCAGAATCTTTTATTTCCTGTTTCCTGAGCTGTAACATCTCGGAAATAATACCGCTCTTCATAATACTCTATTTTGAATAAAAGATTTTAATTTATATATTTCAACTACCTTCTAGAGGTTTTAAGAGGAAAAATCATAACAGTAAGTACCTCTAAACAAAACCAGGCATAACTGAAATTAGCACCCTTGCATAAAGATGATGTTGTAGCTGCTTTTTTTCTAGTTCAAAGATTAGCAAAGAATCTCTGCAATAGCCCTGTATGAAAGCTGAAATGGCATCTGAGCTGACGTGCAGAGAGAAACACTCCTTTTTCCACACTTACCAAAGGAAGACTTCCCTTACACATGTAGTAGAAAATTTTATAATCTAGAATATTTGTATTTATATATTTTTCACTTTAGGGATATATAGGATTTCACATTTTTACAAATCTATCAATATCCCCAAATGTTTTATTGTTGAAATTCCTTTTCTCAGTAAGAAAATTAATCTCAGCAACAGAATTAATCTCAGCTAAAATAAACACTAGTGTCCAGTGCTACTTCTTTCACTGAGGCATTTACAAGAACTGTCCTACTTGTACACTGTGATACTATGCATTACCCTTTCCAAAACTGTAAAAATAGTAGATTTTTCTAAAAAAAAATTACAACTATTGTTGCCTCTCAAGAACACTAGAGGATCCCTTACTAAGTCAGAACCATGCCTCACTAGCACTGCCTTGGAGCATTCTGATGACCTAAAATGACCTGAAAGACACTCTGAGTAGCCACCTCTCAACTGTCCTCAAGAAAATAGACTTGATTTTAAAAATTCTCCAAGAAGATTGCTGATGGAAGCAAGCCAAAACAACCCTTAGACGGTTGTAATAACAGCAGAAGACTACAACACAGGAGGCTTCAAAACCTAACACTTATGTCCCTGTGCCAGACACCAAGCATTAGGGAACACTTGAAGTTGGAAGGGACCTCTGACTGTACATTGTTCTGCTCACAGCAGAGTCAACTTGTATCTGATCAGCCAGAGTTTTGTCCAGTCAAGTTCTGAAAATTTCCTATGATGGAGATGCCACAACCTCTTGGGACAAACTGCTTCAATGTTTACTCTTAGGAAAATATTTTTTCTAATACCTACTATAACACAAGCTTTTGTAAAATGTGACCTACTGGGCCCTCAGTGCAGCATTCAAAAGTCAAACTGGATTTTGAATGCTGTCAGCTCACAAACCTGCCTCATGAACTACACGTTCAGATGCTTTTATTATTCATCATCACCAGTTGAACACGATGGAAATGAAATTTTTGCCTCTTACCACACCATTGTCCCTCACCACTATGCATACTAAAAGGAGTGCTGATCATATAATCAGTTCTCCCAAAACTGACTCATCATCCCACTTCTACAGTCACAATGATCTATCAGATAACTATCAGGCAACTAGTGATGCCTCTTGTCCTTGCTACTCTACAGTGGGAGGTGGCTCCATGCCTTTCTGTTGAGATGGCAAAAACTTCCTCCTCTCACAGTCAGACACTCACAGGCCCATGTTCACAGCTGCAACTCCAGCCCATGACAAAGGCTCTTCTGATGCCACCCTTTTATTCCACAAATCTACACATAGGCCAGGTTCTTGCCATTTCTTCCACTGCTGCCTAAAGGATTTGTCTAGTATGCTAAAACACTCAATTAATCTTTCATTTGATTACTATAATCCTTTTTTATTTCTATGGCTTATCCTGCACTCTTGGCACCTGCACAAGTTTTCTCAGAATTTTGCTAAGATTATCCTTTTGTTTGTCGTGGGGCTTTGTTAAGATTCTTATTTGTTACTAATTTTTTGAATGTGTACATAATATTTTTATTCCTCTTTCCTGTTCACGTTGCTCCCCTCTTAAGCTGCACAATAAACTTCTCAATGCAGCACTACCTTCAGGCATTCCCAGAAGTGCAGGAACCCACCGTGGATGTAGGAATTTACGACAAAGTGATGGCTGAAACACTAGAACATAAAGTATGGGGAATTGCAGGACGGTGAGAGGTGCTGCTGTCTCCTTGGGTTCCCAGAGACGTGGTGGGTGGCTCCCGTGGCCAGGCGCCTGCAAATGATGGCTGCGGGATGGAAGGGTGATGAGGGGACACTGCCCTTTGCGTGACAGCAGTGAGATCTCCTGGAGCTCTGTCTGGGGACTGGTTGATGAGCCAGCTAGGAGGTTCTGGGTCAGGATTAGGAGGCAGACCAATGTGGGTGGCACTGCAGTGTGTCTGCTACAGATAGCCTGAAGAGGAGGAAGTAAGTGAGGCTTTCTGCAGGCAAACGCAAAGAAGTCCCATATTTTCAGGCCCTGATCCTCATGGGGCACTTTAACCACACTGAGATATCTGCAGGGTAGAAGCACACAGCAGGGTATGAGCAGTCCAGGAGGTCTCTGGAATACAATGATGACAACTTCCTCACAGAGGTGATCGAGCAATCCCTGAGGGAGATGCTCACAAACAAGGAAGAAGTGACTGGGGATGTGAAGGTCTGTCATACACATAAGATGGTGGAGTTCAGGATCTTGAGAGGAAGGATCTAGGCAAGTGTCAGAATTTCAGCCCTGGTCTTGTGGAGAGTTTAGCCTGTTCAAGGAACTGCTTGTAAAAATCCTATGGGAGACAGAGTTGGAAAGGAAAAGAGTTCAGAAGAGATGGCTGATTTTCAAGGATCGTGCTGGGCCTGACCAGGTGGAAAGGAGCTTGGCAGAGAAAGAGCTTGGGGTCCTGGTGGACAGCTAGTTGACCATGACCCAGCAGTGTGCCTACACCATAAAACAAGGCCAACAGCACCCAAGCTGCATCAGGCAGAGTGTTGCCACTAGGTCAAGGAAGGGTGATCCTTCGTCACCACTCAGCACTGGAGAGACACGTCTGGGAGCTGTGTCCAGCTCTGAGCTCCCTAGAACAAGAAAGACATGAATATACTGGACTAAGTTCAACCAAGGGCCACAGAGATGATGAACAGGCCAGAGTGTCCAACAGAGCTGGGACTAGAGAAAATAATGTGTATAAATACTTGATGACAGATGGAAAGAAGAGGGAGCCAGATTCTTGTCAGTAGTACCCACTAACAGAACAAGAGGCACCAAGCAGAAACTGAAATAGAAGAAATTCCACTTAAAAATAATAAAAAAAACTTTTTTACTACAAGGCTTATAGAACATTGGAACTGGTGTCCAGACAGGTTGTGGGGTTTCCATTCTTGGAGATATGCAAAACCCAAGTCCTACACAACATGCTCTAGTTGATCTGGCCTTGAGCACAGGGTTGGACTACATGATCTCCAGAGGTCTTTTTTTGTAATTATGACACTGATTCAAATGAATAATGAATGAATACTTCACATTTTCTTATAGATCTATATATATTCTATATTTCTTTTGGCTCTGAAAATTTCATTACAGACACAAAAAGCAGAACGCAACTTGGAATTAAATTCTACCAAACCCCAGTATGTCCTTCAAGATGTAGACAGATAAAGTACAACTGTAATCTTCAATATAGTATTTTACTGGAAGACAAAAGACCTCTTTTCTACTTAGGGTAGTCAAAATCATAATAAAAATTAAAGTTGGTATGAAATCCATTTTATGAAATAATTTTCAATTTTTTTCTAATAGTTTTATTAACTGATACAAGAACGCACAGAAACAGGACATTACTTGGCTTGCAAGATGAAAAAAGTCTTTATCTTACAATGACTATAAAATAACTGTTTTGTATATTGTATGAAACTTGTCTTCAAAGTATTAACATAATTTTCAGATTACAAGTCTTCTTTCACCAATGATAGTCCTTTCAGTTTCTTTATGTTTCTGATAATTAAAACAACATTTATATTTAGGCTTAAATGTGTACTTAGAAAAACATTTATTTCTCATTTCTACATTCAAATTAGTTAATTATATCGTGTTGATCTCTTTGTCAGTAAAATGGACTACACAACTGTTTATTATGTAGGGATATAGCGAAGATTAACATTCACTCTTATGAAAGCTTTCATGGAAAATACTAAGAAACAGAGACTTAAAACCCCTGTATTATGTTGAAATTATCGGAGCTGTACATCTTTATACAAACAAAAATTCAGTCCACAATTTCTATTCACAGCCCCACAGAAACCAGAGTGTCATATTCACAGACACACAGCTAAGTACTTGCAAGTAAGACTGACACATTTCCCTACTCAATTCCCATTAGTGTATCTCAAAAACACAGAGTTTTGATACAAAACAATGGTTCACCCCTTATGTTTATGTGTCCTTAATTTTTTTGTTTATATACTCCTGTGAAACTTAAAGTGTGTTTGACACAAGTTTTCACCAAGATAAAGAAGAGGTTGATTTTTCAAACTCAAGTAATGTCTGAAAAGACCAGACGAGACAACTTTGTCAGGATGATTTCCAGGGTGGATTTTCTGCTCAAAGTCAAAAGAGATTTGGTTTATTGGAAGCAGTAATACGAAGGCTCTGGAATGCATTTGTAGTGCAGGGAACTTGGGTAAACCTGGTGGAAAGTACAGATGTGGCAAAGCAAGAAAAAACAGCGGTAATGCACTCCAAGATGTTTGGCATACCACAAGGCTGAAAGGTCATTCAAGGACATGAGTCACCTGGGCACTCTATGTTTGCTGCCTGTTACATCCTTTAAAATAGATGCACAAGTGTCCCCAGAGAAGGGCAACAGAGCTGGTGAAGGGTCTGGAGCACAAGTCTGATGAGGAGAGGTTGAGGAAGCTGGGGTTGTTTAGCCTGGAGAAGAGGAGGCTCAGGGTGGACCTTATCACTCTTTAACTCCCTGAAAGGAGGTTGTAGCCAGGTGGGTGTTGGTGTCCTCTCCGAAGTAATAAGCAGTAGGCCAAGAGGAAATAGCCTCAACTTGTGCCAGGGGAGGGTTAGATTGGACAGTAGGAAAAATTTATTCACCAAAAGGTTTGTCAGCCATTGAAACAGGTTGCCCAGGGAAATGGTGGAATCACCATCCCTACAGGTATTTAGAAGACATGTAGAAGTGGTGCTTAGGGACACAGTTTAGTGGTGGACTTGGCAGTGCCAACTGCCAGTTGGACTCAATGATCTTAAAGGTTTTTCCAACCTAAATGATTCCATGATTTGATCATCCTATGCCAGACACAAACCAGTGCTTCCCTTGCACAGAATGGACAGTAGATGGATAACTCATAGCTCTGGACAAGCCCTGGAGAAAAGTGAAAAACAGGTCAACTGCACTAAGAGAAAGGGAGGAAATACACAGGTTCCTTGTCTTGCCTGTTTCCAAAATCATGGTGTGATTACCATGGGTGGGGGACCAGGAAATGGAAGTTATCTCATTCGGAATTTGTTCAGTTTATGTGAAACATTTGAGTATTCATTAGGAGGGACATGCAGAGTGATTACAGCATTCATCCCAAAAGTGGGAGAGCTGAGAATCAAGCCGAGCTGTGCTTTGCACATGGGTCTCCACCTCCTCTCTATCAGGTGCCTAAGGAATGGCAGCAGGTTGGTATCATCTCTGACATTTTCACAGGCACAAATTTCTTCATGTCCTCCATGGAAAGAGAAACTTTTTGAGCTTGTGAAAATGTTCGGAGCAGATTTTTTTTTTCCAATGTCCAGCTCCGGACAGGAAATCAGAAAGAAAAACCAGAAACACCAGCAAGTTCCAGGTTATACAGACAGGTTTGTGTGATGTGGGTTTCTGTCTACTTGGACTTAACATCAAATTTATGTCCCTAGGCCACTCCAAATCTGTCAGTACTAACTAACACTCCCTGTCACTTCACCTTAGACTTAAATCCCTGACCTTTATCTGAAAGGTTGTGTGTCTCATTACCAATGTCACCTCCCTCTAGTTTCTCTTCCTATGGCTGCAAGTTAAAATAACTTATTTACTTGTAACTATCCCTGTGCTCCCCAATTTCACACACAACTGAGGAATGTATGCTCACAGAAATTCTGACATCTACGTAGCACTGGCTAACCAGCTGTCAAACAAACTGATATTAGACATTAGTCTAACCTCCAAGACAGGCATCTAAAATACTCTGTATTAATTCAGTCTCCACAATCCTGACACCGAAAGCAATAATGGTTCTTGGATTTTTTAATGAAACCTTGTGTCATACTCAAAGTATTACTGGTGTTCTACTTGTACTTCATTTCATATCTGCTTTTGTTGAAATGAATTTAATTTCTCCTTCAGGCACTGTTTTCACAGGCTCTTATTCTAATTTTATTAGGTTTTGTGTCTTTAACTTTCAAAATTAAACACAGTGGTTATCACAGTAGTACACAAAACTGATTATATGTCATGAATTAATAGGCTTTAAAGGCATGTTTAGTTAAGATTTTATCAGGGCTGTACCTGCTTAAAATTTTTAATAGTTGAATGGTAAAAGAAACTTATTCTATCCTTTAAGTAAACTGCTGACAAGATTACACAGAGAGAAATAGGGACATGAAGAACAAGATTCTCCTAATGCAACCACTCTAGTCATTGTTATCAGATGTAACTGCATGAAAAATCTGGTTCATTTTTTTATCATTTGAGTGCATTCAGCAATTTTTATTCCCACATTAGTGGGAATTAAAAACACAACAATTTCAGAATAGTTGATAGGAATCTGTAGTTATCTCTTAACTTTTCTCCTCCCACTGACGTCTTACAAAATTTACTACTGACTTTCCAATCCATGCTTGGATGCTTCACTCCTGCTGAAAGACAAAAAGATGCTCAAATGTTGGCCAGTACTTCTTATGCCTATCACATTCTTCTCAAGAGATTGAAGTCTTTATGCAGTTCAGGTTTTGTCCATATAAGACAGGGACAGACCAAAGGGAATGTGAGTTGCCAGTTCGTTCAAAGGTGACAACATTGTGAGGGTATTTTAATTATGGCTTTTAAAAAGTGTTGATTGCAAAGTAAAGTCAGAACAAGCATGAAACTTGACCATTTATTTGACTGATCTTCAACAGTAAGCAAAAGTGTTTACCTGGATTTTGCATCTTACAGATGAAAAAAAATTCAAATTAACTTGTTCTACTACTAAGAGCAAAAAAAGGCAAAATTACTCTGCTAGTGGGCTGCTACTCCTGCCATACTGAAACACATGTAAGACACTCTCTTGGAAAAAGCTGCTCCAAAGAACATGTCCTCTGCAATGCATGTATGCCCATAATACATAAGTTGCATGTTCATTTTCTGAAACTACCTACATTCACATAACCCAGAGAGTAGTTGCAGATCTCACTCTAGTAATTAACTTTTACTCTTTCCAGCTGCAGGGCTTTCAATATTAATCTACCCTATATCCTATTACACCATTATAATTGTAACTGAGCCACACATAAGGAAAATAGACACTGAACTGAAATATTTCTAGCACTTTGCTTGCAAACTTTGCAATTTAACAAGCAACATTACACTTTCTATTCCACCCAGAGTTATTCTACATGTTCCAGTAAACATGTTTCTCAAAAATATAACGCTAACTAATGTTTTTTTTCTTTATAAATACACAAGGAAAGAAGTTAATAGAAACTGTAAAGAAGTCAAATGATGTAAAGAGAAAGCTGCAGATAAAAAGTCTCCACAATTCTGTAGAAAGGGTTGACTCCAATTCAAGTATGTCAGCAGAACTCCCCATGACTTGTTGCCACTATGATCAAAACAGTATAAGTCTGAGGTGAAGAAATTTATATCAACTGCTGCCTGGGAACAGATATTAGCTAGAATTGTTGTAATGTTACTCTGAGAGCATGTAACCAGTGAAAGTAAAAATGAGTACCAAAAATTCAAAAAACACACACAAACACCTACAAAGAAGTGTGCTAGACTGCCTCTACAGAGATCTCTACTGAGCTACAGCAGATCCTTGTACTACAGATACAATCACTTCAAATTGTCCTGAGGAAACACTTAGAAACAAAACCAGTCTGGAAAATCAGGCTGTAAATATATTGCAGAAAAGCTTTATAAGTGGTTATGAGAGACCTGAGTTTCCTCTGGGAAGAACAGCAAAACACAATAAAGGTTCAAGGTACATCGAACACAAATGCACTGGCAAAGGATGGGTGTTAAATAGGCTTCATATGCAATAACCAAAGCAGCTCTAGAGAATGCCAAGGTTTTTTCCATCACAAGGGTGCCTTGGCGTCCCCACACGCCACCTTCACAATAGCTGCCATAACAGCGTCTGGAGACCTTCCTTTGCTTGCTCTCCAGACAATCTTGATCATCTGTTGCACCTCTATGTTCACACTGGTTCTCATGAGCAAGAAAAGCCTAAGTATCAGGTTGTAACTAAAATCTCCCTTCAATCCTCCCCATTCCCAGTTTTTAAACTTCCGTTGGAATCCAGACCCCAGCACAGCTGACAAGTGTGTGAGTCACCTTCAGTGGATCACTGTGGCTACCGGGCAAATCAAAAGAGGGAGCACTTCCCTCCTCAAGATGTTCCTTTCCTCTCCCACAGCCCAACTCAGGCCGAATCAGAGCAACTGAAAGAGCAATCAGAGCAACTGAAGACAGGAAAATGAATAATCATAGTAAGGACAGAGGGGAGAGGGCAACCTCCATTTGGCAACCCAAGATAGAAAAAATGCAGGGATTTAATCACATTCCTGAAAAGCTACTCTATCATTCAATTTCAATCTTTTCTACTGCCTCTCCAATATTCAACTCCAATTTCCTCAGTCCTAAAAGCCTACTTATTGACAACTTGACCACCGTGGAGGACATGGAGAAGAAAACAATTCATAAAGCACTATTCATATTCAGAACGCATAATGGGCCATACATCTTCAGGTATGATGTGTACACATTCTAACCAGAAAATGTAACATTTGAAGTACCCTTAAATGTCCCACAAGTTATTAAATCTTTAGTTTTCTGAATCTTATCTCAGATCATCAAAGACTTAAATCAACAACAACTTACATATAAAAAGAGATGCGCATTTTTCAATATGAGAAAATGCATGCACTTACAAAGTACAACAGTGTTGTTATAAGATCAAAGTTCATTTTGCATGACATTTGTAGAAAATTTCTTTTCTGAAGTAGCCTTGTGGAATCCAAAATTACACCAAAACCAGAGAAGTACATTTTCCTATACTTGTGGGGAAATATTGATGGTGAGATTATCTAGGCTAATAGTAACAATGTGCTAAAGTAAAATGAAGAATATGCCCTCAATGATTCTGCATTTCCCCTAAATCCAAGACCTCAAATGCAATTTTTCATAAACACACAATTTACTAGATATTAAATGATATTTCTTGACTCCAGATGACTATTAAAAATTTTAAAAGCATTTTGTCCATGTCAATCAGACATAGCAAGAAAACTGCTTTTCCAAAATCTCTTATCAGAAGGGAAATTACTAAGTGCACTGCTATATATTAGGAATATTTAATGGTGACCATATGACCAGTAGTTGGAGTTCTAGTGAACATATACCTGTGTTTTGTTTAGATATAGGAAAAATAGACCTTTTGAACACAAATGTTTTTAATCCAGACAATACATGATGTCAGAGACATTTAAAAAAATTACTATGTGAGCTAAAAATATGTTACTGCCAATTCTCCCTTCCACATGATCTGCAGGGTCTGGACTATATTCTGAGTTTGAGTTTCTTTTGGTTTTGGGTTTTGTTTGTTTCTTTAACCTACAACCAAGGACTAGTTTATTTCACTCAGTTTCCCAGTATTTATCCCAACATCTCAAAAACTTCCATGGTGTTTAGTGATGTGTCCAGCATCCCTGCTTATTCCCTTCCCCATCCCATCTCATTGCAAAATCACTTGTTGATTAAACAGCACTGTTTGCATATGTTATACTGGTTTGGTGCAGTATGAAGTTTGACTGATTCCCAAAAAACTTCCCTGCAGATACAGACAATATGCTCATTTCTCTCAAAATGAAGAAGCCTACCACAACAGACTGCAAGTTTTTCCAGAGAAACACAAGTCTCTACAGAGAATTACTCCAAGCAATACTCTATGGGCAGCAGGTTAATAAATAAAGAATATGGTCCGATGACTGGTTTTTTTTCTGAAAGAATCATGCATTACTAATTAGGTTGCAATTTTTTTTTTTTTATTGTTCATATATATTTACCAAGAAAAAACATACAATTTCCAGTGTCAATGGCTTTGGAAGTGCATCCTTTATAAATGAAAATACTGGTTAGTTTTATTAGTTGGAACATGTTAATCACAGGCACAAAGAAACCATTGTGTATGTCTGGTTCTTTGGTCAGAAGTTTCTCCCCTCTCAGTGCTTGCTGGAAGGATGCTTCTCATACAGTATTCAGAGCAACTGAGCAGCAGTGACATACCTAAATTGTGTAATGGATGGCACGTAAATTTTGACAGCTTTTTAAAAATAAACAAATAAAAGCACAAAGGAAGCAGGGGACAGTGCTAACAGATTGCAAAAAAAAAACTTTAAGCAAAAGATGTACAATAACCTAAAACATTTCCTCTAGACTAATGTGGCTGAGGGTGGTAATCCCAAATTTTTATGAAAGGAAATGCATAAGACAACTCATGTACAATGAATTCAGGACATCAGTGCAAGTAATAACATTCATATCAACTGAGCAGGAAAGCTGAGAAGGACACAGCATTTTTCTCATGGTTTTTACAGAAGGGAGGCATAGGGAAACTCTGACCCTGTATGAAAGTCTTTGAAGCTGCATATAAGCCCTCTCTACAGCAGCCAAGAAACAATTTGTTGGATCTTGTCTAAACACTTACAGCTAACACACTTGAAATATAGTTTTGATTAGTCTGGTTGCGTCCTTCTGAACCAAGCAATGTTTACGATATATATTATTTCTTTTGGTTTATATAACGTGCATTAACTTTCCATGTAAATAGCCAGTAATTAGGACCAATGTCAAGCAAACGTCCTCAAATTTCCAGTGTCTTCATGACATAACACTTTTTAGACAGCAGATAGTCAATTAATCTCTCTTTTCCATGAGAGGCTTAGATGTGAATACAGCTAGGTCCCACTTTATCCCCAAGCTGGACAAAGTATCTTTAAAAGTATTTCAGAAGATGGAAGACATCATCTCCAGAGAGCTGCTGAAAAGAATCCAGGTTAGTTTCAATTTCCATCAAAACAGAAGAGATCAAAGGATTGAATGAGCAGGAGAAAAACATACTAACTACACATTGTGAATATCAAAGCAGCATCAAAGATGTACAAGGTTGCATGTGCAAGGCCAACAGAAGTTCAGTCAGTTCCAAAAGTGTCCTATAAAGACAACTGCACTGGAGTCTTCTCCCAACAGCTGTGTAACTTCTGTCACTGCTGCCTTTGGCTCTTTCACTATCTACTACAAGAATGGGCAATTATGGAATGAAAATCATCACCCTTTCGCAGGCTGCAAATGCGGATATTTTAGAAACTTCTCTGTTTGTATTTTGGGCTTTTCTTCCAAACTTTCCAGGCCATGGAAACAATCACACATTAAATAAATGAAAATCTTCCTCACTAGTTCTGACATGTTTCTGTTACGTTCACTAACTGGAGATAAACCAAAACCAGTGGGAGTAAGTAAAAAAGAAAATTCAGCTTTGAGAACAAGCAACAGTTCTCAACAGCAAGCCTGAAGATTCAGATATGACAGCCCACAATCCTCTTTGGATTGGGCATACCTCAAAGCCTCTCCAGTAAGAAGATGGCTAAGCAAAAAAAAATTTTTTTCATACATTGGAATATATTTTGCCATTTAAAGTAGAAGTTCATTTAATAAGATAGTGGAACTAACAAAAACAGACAAAAAAACCAGAAGCAGATGCAATATGACAGTAAACTTTTCTCCTTGTCAGTATTTTGCAGCATTTGAAACATTTAAGCACGAATGAAGGAAACTCCAGGAGCCAAGTGATTGGCCATTCTGTAGACGGCTAAACGTCTCTCTCAGGAAGCTTTTCATGATATTCCATCTAATATTCCCTGCTTAGTTTATCCTTAGCAATTATTCATACTATGTTGTGCTGGTTTAAAAGTTAACCAGTAGGGGAAATGAACTCAACTCAAAAGAGAGATTATAAGTCAGAATAACAATTTAATAAAATAATACAATAAGTATGATTATACAGACAAGCAATTTGGTTTTAACCCACAAAACCCAAATGTATAACCCAGCACCCTGGGGCATGAACAAAGTGGTGTTTCTTGGGCCCCCTCCCGAGTCCAAAGTAAAGGGAGAGGGGAAAAAACCTGCTGGTGGGAGAGCTGTTGCAGTCTGGTCAAAAGTGGTGATTGCAGTCCAGTTGAGGGTGATGAGCTGCAGTCTGGTTGAGAGCAATGAGCTGCAGTCTTCCTCTGGATCCCACAAGTGGTAAAAAGGTTCCAAAACTCCAAGTTTATATATTCTCCAGTTCAGGCAGGAATGCTCAGTCCTTCCCTCAGAGGGGGGAATTTCATAAAAGGGTATGAGGATGCTCAGTCCTTCCCTCAGAGTGGGGAATTCCATAAAAGGGTATGAGGACAGGAACATCTACAGGCCTCTACTGCTAACAATTTCTGGGAAATGGCATGGAAGGCTATAGAATACACGGTTTTGTGTTGCACCCATACCATGATGAACTGTTTTCAGCTGTCCTAACTAGGACATATGTGCAGACACTTGTCATCCCCCCCTACCAACCCACTTAGAGAAACACAATCATTCTCTCCTGTCATTCCCCATCCTGTATTTACATTTTGTGTTCTTTCTACTGAATTCCTTTAAAGTGATCAACACTATTCCTTTGCAGGCCTGAAAATTAAAAGCTAAAGATGGACTTCCAGATGAAGCCCCAGCTAAGATACATAAATTACAACAAATCCTTGCATTGTCATTATGTGGTGGTGTGGCAGCCCAAGGAAGTTCTATTTCAGAAAACCTCTGTATTAACCTAGGAAAAGAAGTGACTGAAAGGAATTACCTGTTCTTGAAACTATTAGTCATAGAAAGGGCTGAAAAAATACTACATCTAAGGAACTGAAATCTAGATGAAACTAGCAAGAACAAAATATCTGAAAATACGAGTTTGTGAGTGCATGAGAAGGCCAACTGGCAGACAGCTCTCAGACCCACAGTAGCCTGCAAGGAATGCTGGCTTTGAGAACAGACTGGTTTCAGAAGAGCTGAATAGTTAAAGAGACTAAATTTGAGAAATTTATTATCTGCCATTTCTCGTTTCTCTTTCTCTTTCAGGATTTAAAAAACTTGGGTCTCCTCTCTCTTGATATCCTCTGAAGTCATTCTTGTTTTAATTCCCTGTGCACATACCATGATTCACACCTCCCATCCTTTTCCTTTACCTCCCCTTTGTAACCTCCTTTTTTCTGACAATTCTAATGCCTCAGTCAAACATGACAAGAGTAAAGGATTTCTCTTTCTACTGCCCAACCACGTCACTCCCCAGGTCTCAAAATCCTCTTACTGAGTTTAATCCCTCCATTTCCCCCACTTTGTCAAACAGCTTTCTGTACTTGCTCTGAACTTCTGGAACTTTTATTTTAAAATTGTACTTCCAAACTTTTTACAAAGCAGTATTTTAATTGTTCCCTATGTGTCATTCACTTAACTCTTCTCGCATCCCTAGTTTCAGCTGTAAAATCTTGGGGAGAGTAACTACCCTGTTATTCTGTTGAAGTGCCCTGAAAAGCCGGAATACTACAGCTAAGTGAATACAGCAAAATTAGGAGGGTAATCACATTCTTTGTTCTAGTTGAGAACGCAGCTCAATCTCCTTTTCTTATTACTGGACTGTAAGTTTGGCAAGTACCAACTATTCCTCCAGAAGGTATCTGGGTTGCAAGATTCAGATACCTGGTCCCAGAGTTTTCAGTGTCTGTGAAATTCTGCGCTTCTACCGGCACAGATGGCACCTTTTCAGTAACATGGACTAAAGCCAAAGCAATAAACCCATTTCATTCATTCCTCTAGAACATCTAATCAGCTTCAGACTACCAGTCCTTATTGCAAGGTGCTCAGTGACCTGAACCTAAAAACCAGCAAGGATGACCCAATGCCAGCAGGCAGTGCTGTGTCACAGCTGCAGAGGAAAGAACAGAACAGTTAAGGTCACCGGTGCTGTCACCACCAACACTGTGTGATGAAACACTTACACAGTACTGGTTAAAATGCAACTAACTTCTGACTCCTTTAATAAGACTGAAAGTTGCCCAGGTTAACAGGACCACTTTCAGAAAAAACACTTCCTCCAAAAAAAAGAGTCCAAGTGCCTCACCCAGTGAATGCTAAGTGATTTTGGTCCCCACTTTTGATTTTAAAGTAGCAATGAGTACAAAGCTTTTTTTTATATAATACTGTAACTAACATCTATCATAATGAACAGGCAAATAATGCAGTAGTAAACACCATCTATGAGCCCTGTTCAAAACATTTTCTGTACTGATAAAAATTTGCACAAGTTAAAAAATATTCATTGCCAAGTGAATTTCAAAAAGACACAATTTTGAATGAGTGAACACAGTAATTTCACATAGATACAGTTATAACTTGTGTCTAGATTCAGAGTTGGCATCCATCACATCTTTAAATTGTAGATTCTTCCTATCCCCTCCTTCAGGCTTTCTGTTGGATAAATATCAAATTTTCAATGTCCTCTCAAGAACATTTTATCCCATTTAATAAAGCTATGATAAGTGTTTAAACCTACTTTGAATCCTGTAGGACTCATGGTATTAATATTTCCCAGCTACATATTTCTCCATTAAAATTTAGCTGAATAGTGCCAAAATGCTCTTCGTTAATATTGATTAGATATGTTTCCTTAAAAGTTCATCACACGTACAACTAATCTGATATTAATGATGAAACTATAAAGACACCTATGTGTTTTATCTCCTGAAATCTCTTCAGCAAAGGTTATTCAGTGGCAGTTCCTCACAAATTTCACTTGCCATTATACAGCCTATTAACTAGGTCAACTGAATATTTATTAAGTTCATAATCAAAGAATTAATTATTTTTGTAGCTCAACAATGAGAATTCTGAGCTAATAATATTTATTATTTCAGCATAATTTTTAACAACTATAACAATGTTGAACAATAGTTCATTCCTATTCTCTTTCCTTAAGTCTCCTGAAGTAGCTTTACAAGCACAACCTGCTAGAAAAAGTTTTGAGATGAGGTGTAGTTTCTTCACAGGTTATTTGTAAGGATACTTGCTAGGTTATTTGTAAGGATACTTGCTAATAATTCTGAAGTGTAAAGTTATATTCCATCAGTATAAAGTTATATATCCATTTTCAAATGCTGAGAAAACTGAAAAACAAAAGAAAAGGGTTTTTTTCCCTAAAATCATTCTGCTTTGCCCACTTTATATCATGGCATCTGCATCTCTGTCACTTTGTTTTTAATTCTTTATAAACAATTTATGGAAGTAGAGCACTTCCCATGATCAGATTTTTAGATATAAGTACGATCTTTTGCCCCCTGCTTAAGCCCTTTATTATACAAACTGTAATCTTCTCACCCAATTTTTAAAGCATGATTATTGTCCATTATAAGACATAAGAGAAAGAAGTCAGAATGGCTCAGACGATAAAGTTTCTGCAGGGAGGACACAGTGAAAGCTAAGCCAGATTCTCCTGCCTGTTTTTTGCTTATAAAAATATCACACTTAATTAAGGGCCTTTTAAAAATTTTCTGACTGAGCATAATATTGGCAAAAACAAATCAGGCACCAGTCAAAACAAATAATCCCTTTGATTTACTACTCTGACGACTCTAACTGGTTGAGTGTAACTCATTCTTGAAAGAATTTCTCTCCCCAAATCCCACACTGTGAGTGGCTTTCAGCCCTGTTAACAAAGTGAAGTGGTCTCTGGTTTTCATGGGGAGGCTCAGTGATGTGGAGAACTTTGGCAGGGCTACAAAGGCTTGGCAGAATGGAGGCAGTCTAAACAGATATGGCTGTTTGGTTTCTTTGCTGGAACTGCTGAAGACAGAAGTAAACTCCATGAACCCTGTTTGTTCGCTCGAAGTATCACCAAAAGCACAGTTCATGATTAAGTCTGCTTGCTACGGACAAAAACATGTTCAAAAAAACCTTTAAACAGTAAATGTATAAATGTTAAGTATTCTGTATGTACAAAAGAATCTAGCTGAGATAGCTAAAAGTCGAGAGGAAACCTGATCAGCACAAAGGACACAAACCAAGTTAGGAAATCAAAATCCAGAATGCCTTGTGTTCTGCTGGAAAACATCATCAGAAGTGCTATTCTAGGTTAGGCACACATAGTAAGAATCTCGAAACACTTAACCTATAGCCTTGTCACAGAAACTTTACACTTGATTTCAGGGAGGAAAAATAAATAAGGATCAAAATATTCTTTAAAACCAGTGTGATGCTCCAGGTTTACGACTGTCTGTTATGGAGTAACCTAACTGCTGCTTCCTCAGCATCTACCTCAGTTCTCCCAGCTTCATGGAGACACTGTCTGTGCCATGGACTTCTAGAAACTAAACCTGGGGCAGATTGGGCATAACTGTACCAGTGCAACTGGGTCCTGAGCATCTCCACTGGGAGATGCTGACCCCTGTTCAGCTTCACAGGGTGCAGGTTCAACTTCATTGAGCTAATCTTGCAGACTTGCTATCACAGCTCAACAGGGTGAGCAAGAGCATATTAAGGTAATTCCAGTTCTAAAGTCTCATTGAAAAAGAAAGAAGGGTATGTATTTCTCCAGCACAATCACTTGTGGCATCTGAATAAATCCAGTTATTGAACCCACAGTGTTCAAATTCTGTATGATATCCCAAGTGTCCCCCTTCTAAGCCACAGTAAAATTATTTATTCCATTAAAAAAGGGTACATTAGCTAGTCAAGTACAGAAAGCGCCATTTAAAATATTTAATTTCTCTAAAAACCTTTTTTGTTGTTGCATGATTTTTTTAGTAATTCAGTTACAGCTAAAGTGATTCGCTCCAAGTTACTAAACTGGTAATTTATTAATCATACTGTCTAGCCTAGTGACTGCTGCACAAAATGCACTAAATAAAAGTCACAAACTCTTTTACCCTTGAGCAATTTTCCTTGGATATACAGCAATCCATTTACAACATGTGGAAATTAGCTAGTGAAAGGATTATAACAATTTCTTTTCTGAGTGTAGCATCCCTGGAACCTCTCTGATGTACATTTTCAAACAAGACAAGCAATCAAAAGTACTAAATCTACTTTCAGTTACAGTATTTTTCATTCTTGTAAGACAAAGCAAAAAGCTGAAAACAGTGTCACAGGTTTCAAAAGACACATCTATACAGTTAAATATTGAGAATATATTCAGTTAATATAGAATAATACAGAAACGTACACTTCATGGGTTACCACTGGTAGAGCAAATGGAGAAAAAATATGCCCCCAACCAACAGCAAATGAATCTGCCGGATTTAATCACCGCACTTTATCCTCCACACATCATCATGGCTGGGCTTCATGAACGAACACTTGGGAAGGGCTCTACCCACATCTGCTACAAGCGCGCTGGTGGCTAAAAAGGCCAATACAAGATAGACAAGTCTGGTTGCAAAAGGCACAGCAGAAAGACTCCTTAGGTGGTATCGGCAAGATATGATTCTTTCTGCATTGTCTTTGCTCCTCAAGAGTGATCCTGTGTGCTTTCTCAAAGGAAGCAGCAGCGTTACAGATGGTGTGTCTCCAGACCTCCCAACTGGAGGCCAGAGTAGACCAGTTATGGTGATGTGGTGGTTTCACTCTAGGCCTTCCTGGAGACCAACTTGTAACCAGGAAGGAACTAGAAAAGTGATCACGGAAGTATTCCATGCTATTCCTTTACGTAACTTGAGGTATAAATAAGGCCAGCGGGAGGCATCTCGCTGTCTTCCTTTCCGGCGAGGTTCGAGAACGGCAGGTCCCTGTTTTGGTCTGGTTTATCTGGAGCCGAGGCCTACAGTGACTACCGTTATCTGCCACGCGTGAGGGGAGAGCCTTGGGCCGTGTCTAGCCATCTTGCCTGTTCGAAGGGAAGTGGTGAGATTTTTGCTAGTTTGCCTTCGGTCGGCTGGTTGGCTTGTTCGGTCCTTGCCCCTTTTTGTCCTTCTCCCTTCCCCTTCCCCCCCCCCCCCCTTCTGGTGTGTGGTATTCTCCTTTTGTGTATCTGTCTCATATGTAATATATATATATATATATATATATTTGCTATAGCTTTGGCTGCTTGGTTTTTTGTTTTTTTTTTTCTTTTCCCTCTCTGGGAGGCGGGTCCTTGTTGTCGAGTTTCGGGGACTTGGCGGGAAGCCAGCTCGAAACTTGCACAGGTGATCAATATGACCAAGGCTGAGATGTTGTTTCAGGGAGTCCTTGTATCTTTTCTTCGGGGCTCCTCTCTTGCGGTAGCCAGTGGCAAGTTCACCACAGAGCACGATCTGAGGGAGGCGGTGGTTCTTCATCCGGGAGACGTGCCCTGCCCAATGCAGCTAAGTTCTCAGCAACATGGCCTCAATGCTCATAACTGCTGCTTGTTCTAGAACAGATGTATTGGTCACATAATCTGACCAGTGGATGTTTAGGATTGTACGGAGGCAGCGTTGATGGAAGCGTTCTAAGAGTCGCTGGTGGTGGTGGTAGATGACCCATGATTTGGATCCATATAAAAGAGTAGACAGCACTATGGCTCTGTAAACACTGATCTTTGTACTTTTCTTCAAGTGTTTATTTCGCCAAACTCTTTTATGGAGTTTTCCAAAAGCACTGTATGCCTTTGCTAACCTGTTGTCTATCTCTCCGTCAATCTTACCATCTAAGGAGATGAGGCTTCCCAGGTAATTAAACTGTTGGACTGATTTGAGCTCTGATTGGCCAATGGTGATATGGGGATGATGAAAGACTTCCTGAGGTGCAGGTTGATAGAGAACTTCTGTCTTCTTTAAGCTGACTTCCAGCCCAAAAAGCTCAGCAGCATCTGCAAAGCAGGATGTTAAACGCTGCAGAACTACTTCTGCGTGGGCGACGAGGGCATCATCATCAGCATGGAGCAGTTCCCGGACAAGATGGTTTAAGGTCCTGGTGTGGGCCTTCAGTTGCATTAGATTGAATAGGTTTCCATCAGTACGATAACGAATGTAAAGACCATCTTGATCATTAAGGTCTGCCGTGGCCCTTTGGAGCATCATGCTGAAAAAGACTGTGAATAGGGTTGGTGCAAGAACGCAGCCTTGTTTCACACCATTGGTTATTTGAAAGGGCTCAGAAAGTGCATTGCCATATCTGACTTGGCTGTGCTGATCCCCATGAAGTCAGATGATCATTTGAAGGAACTTGAGGGGACAACCTAAACGTTCCAAAATCTGCCACAGACTTTTTCTGCTCACAGTATCGAAAGCCTTGGTGAGATCAACAAAGGTTACATAGAGACCTTTGTTCTGTTCCCTATGCTTCTCTTGCAGTTGTCTGAGAACAAATACCATGTCTGTGGTACTCCTGTTGGCTCTAAAACCACATTAGCTTCCACATAGAATTCCTTCTGCTATAAATCCTCCAAACAGCTCCTTGAATAAATAGCTGTATAAGCCTTAATCAAAATGGAGTTTGTAGATATAATTTTGGATATTAGATGTAATTTAAATAAAAATCTCCACTAAGAAACTCATCTGGATTAGAATTTAAAGGAAAAGTGTGTTGCTCTTAAGTTATTGTTTTATAAGTATGTGCTCTGGTCCATTCCCAGCTCTGACAACATTCACTGAATATCTTCCTGATTAGATTGCCAAAACCAATGAAACTCCATACCCAAGTATGTCAGATATATATTATTTGTGGACTGTCACACCCAGAAACAAAGCACCTTACGCAGCATAAATTTCTCCTAAAGTTTTCCAAGTCTTCTTGGAATAAGCAGGTTTTAATGAACAAAAGTATTCATATTGCAGTGCAGAACATGTATTTCCAGCCAAAGATTTTTCTCAAAGTATGCAAGTCAGGCTGTACACCTCAAAACTTTTGGCAACCAAAACAGAATTCAGCACATACTAATTATTTCTTTTAAATACAAATAAATTTAGAATACATTTTCCCTAGTACATAAGATCGCCTTAATCTTTGTACCAACACATTTCCATGAATTTAAAAATAGAAATCTCAGTCCTCCTACCCCTTTTCCTGAGACTAAGTAAAGAAATAACCTCATTCACTCAGGTGACTGATTGGTTGGGACAAGGAGGATGCCAGCAGAAGGGAAAGCTAAAATTCTAATATATGGATATGAAGTATGATTTTTTTTTTTCCTTGGGAGAATTCACTTCATCAACTATATTCATTTCTTCTGGCCATTGTCTCCTACCTGTCCACTGGCAGACATGCAACTGCAGAGATTTTGAAGAGTACACTCATGTAGAGCATTAAAGTTAAGGTACTAACAGCAGATCTTGACTCTGTATTCCGCAGAAAACTACTGCAGTCAGCTGAGCAATGGGATGGGAGCTTAGTACACAGGCTGCTGCTATTTGATATTTGCTGAATCTTTGAAAAGCTGCTTAATTTCCAGCACAAGAAAGAGAGAAAGAAAAAAAAGTATACAGATCAGTGTGAGTCATGGATCTGGCCTATTGCGTCCTTTAGCAAACTAAGCTTAAGCCAGTGTTTACTAGCATCATGAATATTTGGGCATCCGCAAAGACTACGAAATCCAAGAGAATCCCCAGGCAAAGCAATGACTTAATCCAAGAGCAGAATTTGCATGCTTGGACTGGGGACTTGGGTTTCTCTTTCTTGATGGGTCCCGTATGTGAACCCTCACAGAGATGGCTGCTCTGGGCTGTTTACGACCATGGACATAAATTTCTCTACATGAGGAAATGTAAATGCCAAACTACTCCCCAGTGTAGTTATATACTGTTTGTTCTGTAATCTGTTTCAAGGGGACAAAACCACTTATGTCATGTCTGTCTTCTAAAAAATTTGTTTATTGTTTTCTGGAGAAACAGTATTTACAGACGCACATGGCGCTGTATTTCTATGTCAAAGAAAGTAAGATCAAAGAAAGTTACCCTTCTCTGGAACAGAAGGTCAGTGAAAGCCTTAATTCCTGAGCAATTTATTTTTACAGGCTTGGACCAACTTTGAGAATATCTCCTACAACAACTTTATCAGAAGGGGGCCCATCATACAAGAAAAGAGTACCTACTGACTGTAAAGTTTTCATCCTGTGTTTTTAGATTGCATAGGCTCATAAAATTCAAGAACAATAAGCAGGCTCAATACCTTAAAAACAACTAAACAAGATTTACCAGTATTGGGTATGTATCTTCAGTAGAAAACAGAAGTACCAGGTTTGTTGGTTCCTCAAAATGACTTTTTGTCCCACCAGAACTCTCCTCTGCCAAGTTCACCTTCATCTACCTGTTCATCATTTATGAACTAATCTCACCTAAGCACCACATCAACACAATCTTGGTCCTATTACTGTAGAAATACGTGGTGAGGAAGAAAGAATATGTAGACTTGTTTCATTCCCGTGTTATTGGTGCCTGAGTCTATGTTGTCTTAACAGTTCACCTCACAATTCTCTGAGGTTGTTGAAAAGCAGGAAGAGAACAGAACTGCAGGAGTTTCACAGCCTCTCATAGGGACTGCTTGAGGAAGGACTTAGAAGCATTTTGGCAGAGAACTCAGGAAGCCGTGACTGTTGTCTCTTTTTTAATCATTAAGGCAGTAAGACAGGTGGCTTATCTTCTGACCTGGGCACCAACCCCACACCAATTCTAGAAGGCAAATTCTGTCAGATGAGCTTATAGCAGACTTTGAGTAGTCCCTCTGTGGTTTTGCTTGAGAGTGAGAGGTTCAGGACAGAACAGCACCTGGCACATTCAGTTTCTTTAGAGTTACTTTAACGCATAAATACCGATAAGGAGAAATGTTTCTCTGAATACTTCTCTCTTCCATTTTCTTTCAACGCATAAATTAGAAATGAGGTAAGAATACTGCGTAGGAAAAGCAACCCTCTGTATGTCACCTTGAACTGGGAGAACAGTTACTTAAAATTTGTAATTGAAATAAACGCGTCTCATATGGGTAGCACTGCATGGATTACATCAAGGGGTCAACTGAAGAGGAAAAAAATCTCTTTAGAAACACATATTGAGAAACTCTGACCTCTGGCTGCTTTTCTCCAGGACCTGCCCTTGCAGAGTCAGCACTCCCCAGCCCAAACCAGTCAGGGGAGTCGGAGAAGGCACGTTCACCATGTGTGCAGGCACTCAGCAGTGGAACAGCAGAGCAGGCACACAGTTAAAGCATCACAAAAATAAATAAGGATGGCAGTAAGAAACTGTATGGGTATCTCAATACAGCTCTCCATTCAAAAATGGCCCACAAAATGACCCTGTTCATGGTTGAGCCAAAGAGCCACACGGGTCACAGTCTTGTGACCTGCACAGCACTTCCTTCCTCTTTGCAAAACTGTGGCCTGCCCACCTCCTGACTCACTTTGTTGACCACCACAAAGATTTCCATAATTCGGTACTCTGCAGGCCACAGTGCGGGAATCTGGCTGTAGCACACAGCTAAACAATTCTTCCTGCATTTAATTTCAAACAAATGGGAAAAGAAAGACAGACAATCCACATCACTTCAAAAAGGGACTGCAGTAAGCCAGATGGTGCGGATTACATCTTGGGGAAGGCTGCTGGTTTATGATGATAGGATGTGAGGGGAAGCGGGCTAGAAATTCGGCAGCCCCCACCAAAGCAATGCAGTGCAATACCTGCTGTGTGGGTAGTGTTTCAGTGATACAGGTTGTACCTCCAGGTCCAAGACTGAAACAGGTAGTCACATCATGGTATCTTGAATTCACATTTGCTTTGGATTTGTAAATTTGTGATAGGTATGTTACCTATGGAGTGGTTTTATTTAGCACAGTTAAATATTTTATGTCATTCATTATGCATGTGAAAAAGTGATGCAGAATTATTTCATTCCTTTGCTCACAGTTTGAGTCAATTTTGCTATCTATGCTACCATTTTTCCTTTTTATTCTTTTCAAAAAGCATTAAAACAGTGTTAAAAATGGGGGAAAAAGCTAGTTACTTTCAGATACCTTTTCCAAGGTTCAAAGAAGATTGTGATAAACATTTTATATTTATCACTTCTTAAAATATTGATCTTATGTACTGATACACACCTCCAATCAATTCTAATTTCAACTGCAGTCCAAAATCATTAAAGATACATGTTTGCTACACCTGCGCTGGAAATAATTTTATTTCTTCTAGAGGCAAAGGTTTAATTAAATGTGAGACACTGCAGAGAAAATTAAGAGAGTTCTGAAGAAACGGAAGTTCTTCACAGGACTGTCTAGAGAACCTTAGACAAACTGAGGTTTCTTAATTACTAACTCAGTAGGTCAGCTTAAGAGCAATTGCACAACATTATGCTAATTGTTTCAGATAAATAATTTCTGTGGATTATGATTTGATAGAGATTATGTCTGTAGGTGGTTTATCAAGGAAGAAGGGGACAAAGATATCTCTTATTCTACACCAGAAGAGATGGATGGTTTGAGTTACATGATGGGAAAGACACCACATTATCTGAGTCACTACAGTCAAACCCTAGGTCAGTGTTGCATCCATAAAGCAGCACGATATATTTATTGAACACAGTGCAAATAATTCTTTGATCTCAGGTTCTGCTTGTTTCAACAGCCCAGTTTTAAATTGGTATTAACAATTATGATTCAAATTACACTCAAATATGTGCATTCAGATAAGGGAAAAGAAAAAAAAATCACTTCCCTGCTTCAAAGATTCAACAATAGATTTTAAAGTGCTCAGAGAAGCAAAATGAAGTTATTGAAAATATGCTAGTGTCTTTTTGTACCACCCCGAGAGAAGAAATCTTTATCTATTCCTAAAAGATATACATTTAAATGAAAATGCAATTATAGACAAAGAAGATTTGTTCAAACTACTATAACTGTACTTACAGCAATTCATACAGTTTCAATGTCACTAGATTTTAACAGCTAAAATTACTGCAAGTTAGCTGCTCGTTCTTCAACTTCTTAGTGGCTTTCAGACATCATCTTAATTAAATGCCTTAAGTGATTCTGTTAAGCAGGGGAAGGTTTGGTTGGAATTTTTTGTTATTTTTCCTTTAAACATACACAGCCTTTCCCAATTAGGGAAAAATTTCCTATTAGAAAACAAAAATGAAAGATCTTTGTGCTTTTAACACAAACTTGGATTCCTATACCCTTTACCAAAATTGAATTTAACAGCAAGTGATTTAATTTGACAGACATGCAAATTCTGTATTTCCCCAACTATATATTACTGTTTGGATCTTAAATAACTTACATTTGTGCTCTGTGATGCTGCAGAATCCTATGCTGAAAGGTCACTAGAAGAGCTTTAAATTGGCTACATAGATAATTAGAAAACAAAGATATCTCTTTAGTGCAGAGGCTTTTGAAACAAACAGCAACTACAGCATGGTGAATGACTCGATGTTTGAGAAAGCATTTGCACTCATGGAAGATTGTCTAGATGCCTCCACTCATCTCTGTACAAACAGGTTCTTCAAGAGTGACTCTTC
This sequence comes from Manacus candei, assembly GCF_025592945.1. NCBI lineage: Eukaryota > Metazoa > Chordata > Aves > Passeriformes > Pipridae > Manacus > Manacus candei. The sequence continues at coordinate 3,151,587 of NW_026138067.1, read as the reverse complement.
AACTCCCAAGTTGTGAATATGCCCAAAATATGTTTTCCCACAGGGCAGGACAGCTCTTCCAAGGAAGAGCTGCATATAACCTCATGGGACAATTTGTACCATGCCTTTTAAATCCTAAGTACTTCACAACTGCTTTCAGAGAAGAGGGGCGAGGATCTTGTATGAGGCACTTTTTCAGTGGCACATTGAACACTAAATTTCTGCTTCCCAAAGAAAAGCAGATCACATTTCACCCTGATAAGTATGAACAGTTCCTATGAATTCGCCAAGATTATTCTGAATTGCTGTTTTCTTCTTCTGAGTACTTAGTACTTGTATCTTTCTGACTCTGGCAGCACCTGTAATCACTTTCCCTCACCCTAGTCCTGTCACTACCAGATTCAGAAGGTCACACTGAAGTATGACTGTGAACATCCCCCAAGTTCTTCTTAATTCACAGAAAAACCTGCTACAGATTAAAGAAAATTGAACTAATTTGAGTCTTAGCCATTGCTGACTTATAGCGAGGAGTAATCTCAAGCGTTCTGAAAGGCTTGCTGGGTATTTTGCAGGAGCAGCGAGGGCTGTTATGTTGATCTTCAACAGGACATTGTGTGCATAACAAAGTCCACAGATAAAAGAATATAAAGTTAATGTATTTTCATGTAATCTACAATATTATCCTTACCAATTGTGTTGAAATTTAACCACAAATTTAATCTGTCAAAGCCAGTTTATTTATATTTCCTTATACTTAGTTGTATCTCTCTCCTGAAACTCAGCATTTAAATTTGCCTAGGCAACTTAAAATTAAAGTGCTAAATTAATCGATGAAAAAGTAAATGCACCATACTTAGCGGATAAGGGTGCAATCCAATTATTTTGTTGAACTTATTTGAAGGTTGGAAACTCTAATGAATGAGAAAAAAACATCAGACTTGGGCTTGCTATAAATAGGCTTATTAACTATAGCCTATTTATATGCACAGCTGCAGTCTTCTAGAAGGACTCACAGAACAACTTGTGGAACGTGTTAAGAGACAGTCAAATAAAGTATCATCTGAACATTAATTCCAGCTAAGTGAACAGATCCCTGGAGCACTTAACATGTAAACTAAGGTCAGTGGACTTCTGGCAGAAGTGGAGAACATAAATCCAAGACTTCAGATTTACAATGCCAAGGAACAAAGTCATACAAGCAGAACAGACCACAAGCTGTAGTATTGGCTTCTAAGATAAGACAGAGAGGAACAGTTAAAGATACGGTTTTTCCTTTCCTTAACAAAGGATCATGTGACCTCAGGTCCTCTTCCTAATTATTTGAAAGGGGAAAGGAGAGGATGAAGGACATTGCTTTTCAGATCTCAGCAATCACTCACTTGGCAAGAAGCTGGATCACAGAGATTTCCTATTTGGAATGGTAGAATATGCTCTACTCTGCCAAGCAGAATGCCACAGAAGGCGGTGTCCTAAAACTGTCTCATATATATATATAAATATATAAATATATATATATATATATATACACACATATATACGCATATATACACACACACACATATATATACACACATACATATGTCTTGTAGCAATGAATTCCATTACAGTGAAAGAATATTATTTCATGAAGTGCCTTCTTCAACAAGCAAGATATTAAACTTGTCACACGAAGAGGATGAGAAAAATCTTTGTCCAGTTGACATTACTGAAAGTAAAAACTAAGCACAATGATCATTACTCCAGGTACACAATTAAAAAAATAAAGCCCAGAATTACAGAAGTACTGACACAGCATTAATATCCTTCCCTGGAGAGTGAAAATATTTAAAATACAGAGAGAATTCTACTTCTATTTGCTTATATGCACTCAATGAAAAAAAAACCCACTGATTTTATGCAATTATAAAGCAATATGGTTTACAGACTATTTCATCTTACATCATGATATTATTCCATTCACCCTCTATCTAATAATGTCTGATTAAATGAAATGGAACACCAGGGTGTTTTTTCTCAGTAATTTATACCAGGACATTGTACACTGTTCTTGAGACTAATATTTCACAATGATGGTTGTAAATTCAAATACTCTGATAGAAATCAGATGTCGAGCAATTACGTAACTATCAGAAGAATACACATTTTAGTTTATTTTTGTTCAAATTTGTAAAACAGTCTATGGGACAAATGACAGAATAAAAACTAAAGTGAAAAGCAAATGCAGACTGCGAGGAACATGCTTTTCAGCATGTATAAAGAAGCAAATCTACAGAACCTGTAGTACAAAATACATTTTCTGTTAAAGACCCTCTAACATGTCCTTTTTTTTCCTTTGCAACTTTGGCAAAGAAGAAATGGGATCTCAGTGCTAAACACATAAATCAGTTTACATTTGTGACAAATACTATTGAAAAGAGTCAACCATGTAAATCAGGATTTTGTCCAAAATTCCCTTACCTATTACAATGAATTCAAGTTATATTTGTGCAAAATGAAATTTTAGATAACTTACATATTACATCATGACATATTGTTGGTATAAATACTGATAATAAATGAAAAATTTGTATGAACAAAACTCGTTCTTTAATGTAATTAAGATTTATGACTGCCAGCCTCACAAGACCTTTGACATTTTATTAACAATCATTTTGGACATATTTTACTGGTATTATTTGTTTTACAGCGTATTTTTCTTTGCCAAATGATAATAAATACTTTTGCATCATTGCAACTACATTTACAATGAAGTTAGAGTAGCAAAGTTCAATGCCTTTAACGTCTCAGAAGCCTGGGCAACTCCTTCTAGACAATGACATTGTATAAACTATATAAAAACAGCACTTAAAAAAAAAAAGGACAAATTATATCAACATTTTTAAGCATGTACTTTGTTAGTAAAGCAAAGTCTGGAGAGAAATTTTCTTAAAGACCACACCAACTGTGGTCAGCTTATTGTTTTCACCATCTCTCCCCATTCCCAGTTCTCACAAAGCAGCAAAGCAATGCATAAAACCCTACAAGTCTAACCACAATTCTGAAGTTGGTTTCGTGTTTCATGGTCTCTCTGCCCACCAAGACTACGAACTCTGCTACACCCTTGAGCAACCATCTCTCTCAGTTGCTGCAATCATGCATTTCTTAGAGTAACACCTCCCCGTCAGTGTGATTAAGCAGACCAAGTTCTTTCCCCCTTTCAGCTCAGTCCCAACCTGACCATTTTACATTTCACTGCTTTTAGCATTTTCCTTTCACTTCATTAACCTTATTACCTCTGTCCACTAAAATCTTACTGTCAGATCTTCCTCCACATTGGTCCTGTGTATGGGAATCTATGAATCTGTGTCGAACATCCCTCTACATCCAACCCACATGCTCTTAGACAAGCAGTTTTCTGTTGGGATCCAAAACTCAGCTATCAGCAGAAAAGGAACTGATAGGATTACATAGCAGGCCATGGACAGCAGGAGCTGGGAGAAACTCCTTACTCTGAGGAGCCTCATTACAAGACTTGTTAATATTTAGCTATGTTTGACTGTCCTGCCTCCTTCAGCAAGATATGAAAAGACTTTGTGGTGATGTTGTCAGATGATGTAGAAACCCTTTCATTCTCTCCACGCCATGTAGTCCTTGCTACGGGAAAATATTAATGACCTTGTGTAATTGCAATAGAGAATTGTGTAATCCTTCAGTTAGCATAATCCGTCCCCCAGTTAGCATAACCTGTCCTCTTCATTAACATGTCCTGCCTCCAAGACCCTTATATTGCATGTCACGTGTTCAATAAATATTCCAGCTTCTATCCTCTACCTGGGATCACTTAGTTTTTGACCTCCACGGTTTTCCATTAAATTTGCATAGAAAATATGCATTTTTTTAGCACAGTATTCATCAAAAGACAAGAACTATCTTGGTAGTCCTCCTTCTGTTGCACTAAGTTAAGCATACAGTCTGCACCTAACAAATACAAACATACAACAACAGGTATTTGACTATCCCTGTAGTGAATAGTTGTTTTTAGACTAATCCTTGACACTTGGCACTAGTGTTTCTGGCACCTACTTATTCATAATGATAAGTAAAATATAGTTTCTTTTCTCCTTCCTCCTCAATACTGTGGTGTTTCTTACTTCATGCTGCAGACAAGTATCATCTGCCAAACCCATGACTACTCTTTAGATACTCTTGCATATCAGAATGCAAGAAAGATGCAGTGTAATTTTAGAAGATAACAGTTTCAATGTGAAGAGAAAAAGCTTTTATAATCATTTTGTAAATCCTATGTGTATTTGTAAATTATTACTGAAATACAACTCCACAGTAATTCTTTAAACTGTTGTGTGGGAGTTGAGACAAAGGAATGGGTGGAAAGAAAAAACATTATAGTGTATCTGTTTATAGTCACACCATCAAAAGGACTACAAAACTGCATGCTCTGAAGAATTTGCTAGCCAACAGAACAAGCATTCTAAATGCTGCCTTTTAATTTCTAGTCTCACAGTTTAGTTGGTTGCAGTTTAGGATCCAGAGGATTTAAAACCTTACCAAACACTCTGAAGAGTAGCGCACAGAGAGAGCAAAGGTCCAGCAAGTAGCTTTGGGCAGACACCAGCCTAGATTCAAAAAAAGAAAGGGGCTGGGGAGGGCAGCCAGCTGTCGGGTATGTGGCGATATCTATGCCCAAGTTCGGGTGAAATGCAGAAAGCCCACTGTCTGAACATCAGGAGGATAGAAATGGAATATGTATAACAGGGTGACAGCATCACTCACTTCTTCCAAACCCCACTTTACTCTAGTGAGGAAGGCCACCTCGATTTCCTCATCCCTTGACGTTGTCACCCCAGTGCTGCAGTAACGCAGGACATCGCCAGCTGCATGTCAGTGAACTGAGTCAAAGGTGCTGCTCCCTCTGGAGACCAGGCATTGGTAGTAACTAAAGCTAATACATTTTTCTCTCACACTGCAATGGTTCACATGTAATGACAGCAAGTATGTCCTCAGCTGGCAAGAGGAGAACCCTTTCAAAGAGTTGCTGGCTTGCCCACATCTAGTAGAGCATATCCTTGGTTCTCCTCTGGCATCACCAAGCTGAGACACACAGCAGCTTCAGGTGTCTCCAAGATCAGTAGAGACTGGTACCACCTGACCCTCTCCCCACTCTCACCTGCCCATTTATAGATATGGTTTAGTCATTTTGAAAATATCTGAACTTCACAAAGGTCACACTATACTGGTGAAACCGAACTGATTCCTTCCAGAAAAATTACATCAAGAAAAAAATTTTTGAAAATATTTAAGTTGTTTTGGATCTTTCTTCCATATGTACACATTCACTTGTTCTACCAATATTTCAGACACACACCTCTAGGTAGTACTAAGTGTTTTCAAATGTTGCCCCTTAACAACTTCAACTCCATATGACAAATGTCTTTTAAGTTGTAGCTATTGCATACCCAGATACCAAAGTGTCCAAAACACATGACTGAATTAGGGTGCAACAGTCAATTAGTCAGAAGCCAAACTATGGCCAAGTTCTCCCTACCAGAATTAAATGCTTTCAGTCAGCTCTTAGGTTTTAAGCAGGCAAATCAAGTTTTAAAATATTTGCCAAGCTTTACACCACAAAATCTAGCATGCACTTTAGTCTTAAAATTTGGTAGGCCCTCTGGTAGTATAAATAAATAAATAAATGAATAAATAAAATTATCAAGTTACAAAGAGAAATTTTCCTTCATATCAGTTTCTTATTGACTGTTTTCATCATGCCAAGACCTCTGTTTAAGAACAAATGAGAGCAATATTGCCACTCCCAGAAGGCATAGGATAAAAGACAACCCTGCCAATTAATAGCACAAAATCCTGTTACTAATAAAACAAATACATCCAGAAGGTACTACTTATTTCAGCAAACATAAACACAAATATGTTAAAGAAAATACAACATTTTCTAACAATGCCAATGTTTCTTCTTTACCCTTTCTCTTGTTTCTTTTTCACCATTTCTCTTTCTACTTCTCCTTCCCTATCTGTCATGAAGTAATAGGCTGGCATTCTCAAAACTCTCAAAACCAAAACTCTCTAACAATCTCCTAATTCTTTTAAATACACTTAAATTCTAGCAGCAACAGGCATCAGCTCACAGTCCCAGGAGAGAGGCTCACAGATTGCACTTAGAAACCCTTCAACATATTGGAATGAATAGCAAAACAATCCACATGGAGAAAATGTGATAATGGAGCCATAACGTGATGGCATCGAGCTCTTAAAACATTTCTCCTCAAAACTCCATTGTATGCATGATTTACTTGGAGCATAGGGATGTCTGGAAGCCACATCAAAGAGCTAATGGATAGACATTTTGTTAACATATGTAGAACTGATGCCAGGCCATAAAACAACCTTGTACTGAGTATTACACATCTTCAGAAAAGTCTGGTTGTTTTGTGTTTGTCTTTTTTTTTTCCTGGGGTTGGGATGGGCTTTTTTGGTCTACAAATTATTTCTTCAGTTATGTGCATGAGTGCCTAACGGGCTCAGGAGCCTGGAAAATTTTTATGTTCTCTTGCTCCCTGGATCTTTGCCCAGTATCACAAAACCTGAGAGAGGGCTGATCTTTGAAACAGGGAAAGGAAGAAGAATGAAGAAGTAAATAAGCAGCTATTTTCTTTGCAGAACAGATTCTGTTACATCAGTTACAGGTTGGTAAAGACCTTCACAAACTACTACCTTAGCATCTCTGTTTCTCAGGTCATCCCTAAGACTCATACTTTCAAAGGGCTGTTCAAACTTGGCTCTAGCTATAGTACATTCCTCAATGGTCTTTCATGCATGTGGTGTTCAATAGAGTCACTTTTCAAATGGTACATACTGTATATATGGCATTCCATAAAAACAGGAGGCAAAAAGCTTTGTAGAGTGAATTCCTGGAACAGCTCTTCAGGATTCTGAAAAAGCCACTTATGAGCTCATCTGTTTCTGCTCTAAAGTATTTATGCTAGATCACAGAATAAAGAGCAACCATTCAATTGATGTACTTTGTAGGGCACTTAGGAAACAGTTTTTTATCACTTAGTAACTGTAGGATAAGTAAAACAGCACTGCACACCAAGAAATACACAGCATGGAAAGACACTGAAAGTCAGGATTATATAGAAGAGTTATATCTTTATCCACTTTGATACCTTTTCACTTAAGCATTTTGTGGTTCCATGTTTGGCACATTAGGTACATTGAAGCTAGATTAACAACAAACAGCTGCTATTTATAGCATTTCCTCAGAGTTAGGAACAGTTGCTGCTGCACTTTAGGACCAATCACGTTACATCTGTATTGAAATAAGAAGACAAACATGTTTTACTGCCAGCTCTGCCTGAATTTCAAATGAAAACCACATTAGTTAACTTGTGAATTTCTCAGTCAGTTTCCAGTGTCAACTTACATAGTTTAAATAAAACATCTCACCAATGCACAGTACAGTACAAAAAGATGCTAACAGCATGGTCCTAGGTGCAATAGCGTGCTTCAAATACTCTTCCAAGATAAAAGCCAGGAATGGTCTGCAAAGGTCTCTAGCCTGCAATAGCCTGGACCTCAGCAAGTTCTGCCACCATACTTCTCATTTCACAAACTCTTTGGCTCAACTGTCAGCAGTCATACAAGCTTAAATATGTTAAGTCCAACAACCTACAGGTTTTCTAGTCTTGCTGCTGTCCTAAGCACTGTGAGAATGGGATCCCAAGCGCAGAAAGGTTGCAAGGGCATCAAGTCATAGCATGTTTGATCCCACTGCTTCCCATTTGTTTATAGGAAGAAATCATAGAATCATAGAATCAGCTGGGTTGGAAAGGACCTCCGAGATCATCAAGTCCAACCCTTGATCCAACACCGCTGTGGTTACTAGACCATGGCACTAAGTGGTGGCACCAGTCTTACCTTGAAAACCTCCAGGGATGGAGAATCCACCACTTCCCTGGGCAGCCCTTTCCAATGCCTGATTACCCTCTCTGCAAAGAATTTCTTCCTAATATCTAACCTAAACCTCCCCTGCCAGAGCTTAAGGCCCTGCCCTCTTGTCTTACTGATAGCTGCCTGGAAAAAGAGATCAACCCCCCATCTGGCTACAACCTCCTTTCAGGCAGTTGTAGAGGGTGATGAGGTCTCCCCTGAGCCTCCTCTTCTCCAAGGTAAACAATCCCAGCTCTCTCAGCCTCTCCTCATAGGACTTGTGCTCGAGTCCCTTCACCAGCCTTGTTGCTCTTCTCTGGACCTGCTCCAGCACCTCAATGTCCTTCCTGAACTGAGGGGCCCAGAACTGGACACAGTACTCCCTCACCAGCACTGAGTACAGGGGAAGAATCACTTCCCTGGTCCTGCCGGCCCCATTGTTCCTGATCCAGGCCAGGATGCCATTGGCCTTCTTGGCCACCTGGGCACACTGATGGCTCGTGTTCAGCTTCTTGTCAATCCAAACTCCCAGGTCCCTTTCTGCCTGGTTGTAGGGCAGATGGCTGATGTTGAATTCATTATCTTATAGGCACAGGCTCACCTCCTTTGGGCACCTACAGGTAATTGTGCCTCAGAAGCCACTAACTGAGGACCTCACAACTGATGAGGATGGTGGATGTCTGTGCTCAAAACATGCACAGTCATACCTGCTCTGACATTAGCAAGGGTCTTGTCTGGGGAGAGCAGCCCTTTCCTAACTTAGAAGTAATAACAAAACGATAAACAGAAAAGAGACACTAGTGAGACACTGAACTTCACTGATAGCATGACAAAATCCATTTCCTTTTTCTGTTCAGAAGCTTTCTACACCATCTGAAAACTTGACACTGCAAAGTTGCAATTTGCAGTAGGTTTCACTGTACAATTTTCTTAGTTGAAGCATTTGCTTACTGCCTACTGGCTGGCCAAACAGAAAGCATAAAGCAGAAAGGAAACCTGAGGTATCAGTGGGTTAATTTTTCAAAAGCATTTGTGCATTCGGTACAGAGCTGCCTCAAAAAGCAACAGGACATCTGCACTCATGTCACATCATCGCCTCTGAAGATGAATGCATCCCTGAGAGCTTGATGCTTCACAAAGCAGTAATCACATTTCTTTTACTGCTTTAAGTTATTCAGAAACATAAATGTGTTGAAGTTAAGCATCGGTGCCTAAAATAAGGAGTGCAGGTTTGACAATTCTGAGTAGCAATTTTGGTGATATCAAACATTTCTTGCAGCAGCAATGACTAAGTCTAAAATACAACAAACCCTTGGGAAAATATATCAGAAATATGTCAATTATTTTTTTTCTGTTTTCCTTACCCCTCCACAACCACCCCAATTGCTAAATGCAAGAATCCACATAAAACACTTGGAAAAATGATTGAAAAAGGACAAACTGAACTGAAAATGCTACAAAAGTGGTCAAATAAAGAAAAAAAGGACAAAACCAAAGAAGAACCCTCCAAAAACCTCTTAAACAGGGAAGAAAAAACAATAAATTGCTTTCTCCTCCAAAGGATTTGAGTAATAATATTCAATGTTGCTTGTTACAGATAAAACTGTCAGACAAATATTATTTCAGTTCATGGTGATTATTTTTATTAAATATGCTAAAATCCCATGGGAGAAGTTAATGAATTATTTATAAATCAAGCAGCATATTAAATTCTGGTCAACATATAGATGAACACAAGCACATCTAAATGTGCAGTTACATCTCAAACTGAATCACTTTTCACCAGACTTCTTCAGTGTCCTACAGTGACCTGCATTTTCAATTAAGTTCCAGGATTTTAAGTTATAATTTGTGGCAATACCTCTGACCAGTTATGTTTCACAGGCTTCAACCTAATTTCAAACTGTTTTGCTTTAGACCTTTGTAAGAGCAATACCATCCACTGCTGATTTCTCACCCAGAGTTCAGAGATCCAGATTTGCTTTTGTTTCAGTTTAAAACTTAAACTGAAATCTGGTCCGTGGAAATGTCACCTTTCTGTTTCCCTGGATTTGTACTGCATTTTGAAACACTTTGGCATAAAAGGCATTGTAAGAGTTTGGGTCTGCAGTGTATTTTATTGCCTAAATAGTTACATGGTTCCTATTCTTACTAGAGTAACGCAGTGGAATGAGTGGTGTGAAGCATCCATTGAGGCTCCAAGAGGAACTGAGGACTAAAAAACCTAAACATTCACTTGTTTTATTTTCCTGTTTCTTGGTTACATTTTGAAAGTGTGTCCACTACCACTTCCATTAACATCAGCAGGGGGCTTGTAAATAAGCCTTTACCCAGTGTTTCAAAAAGATTAGCTTCTTGGTGGAAAAAGCAAAGAGATCCCAATCCACTTCATTACTTAAAGAAACAGAGCAGGACAGCAAAGAGAAAATCAAGTACAGGCAAGCACCTTAACATATCTTTGAAGTCTACATCTGAATACTTTATAACCTGAACTGAAATGTCAAATTTTGGAATACACAAAACATAATTCAGGAAAGATAGCCAATCAACTGGTTAGAAACATGGTTAAAAATGCAGATGACAAAATTAAATTAACTGCACCCTAATTTAGAAGCTGGAGCATTTAGTTTGGTAAATATGTGTTTCACGAAGCTAGACTCACAGGTGGTGGGATGTAAACCAATCAACTATGGGGGTAATTACTTTTTCCCTGCTCGAGCTTCTGAAACTGTACATTCATGCTTAACACTGAGGATCTCTAGACACCACAAGCCAGAGCTACAGAACTACCACCTCCTAAAAGATAAAATCTTTCAAGAGCTATGCCTGGTTTAAAGGTAAGAGATAGTAATTCCATTGAAGCTATAAAACTAAAATGTTTAAAAAAATTGTGGATCAGTAGGTACTATAGTGGAAATTTCTAGTGCTGCTGTAATTGAGGTTACAGCAGCATTTTCACAATGAACTATATTGCCAGAAAAGTCATTCCATGCTGGAAGCTGACATAGAAGACCTCATACCAGGCACAAACCCTTCAAGACCATGAATTTAGGTTGTATGATTTTTAGCTAAGAATTTGGAAGAAAAGAGAAAGCGAGAAGAAAAGTCTTATAAATGGAAACCAACAATGTAGGATTAACTAATGTTCAAACAGAATTGGTGGATACTTTTTGGTGCAGATGGTTTATTCCTCCAAACACACATACAACACCTGTTCAACAAACCAACAAAACCTGTCACCTGAAAAAGACTGAGATGCTGAGATGTCCGAAATGTAGAAGAGCAGGTGGATAAAAGTTACTTGTTGTAGTGATTTCTTAGAAAGGGCCGTTCTTTGGGTTTGTTTTTTTTTTTGTATTTCTAAAGAAAAAATAAGTTTTTTTTTGTATAATCTCACTCACCTGTTCTGGGTACTTGCTTCCAACTATCTCTGCCACGGTGTTAAAAGATGGAGAGTCTGGATAGGTCTTAGCTCCCATCTTCAGGTGCACAACAATCTTAGTGCCCCGGAAAGACATTCGTGACATCATTTCAGCATCTTCCACGGAGATGCAAGCAGTGGGGATTTGGGGTACATCAGGCTGGTAACTCTGCCCCCCTGTATGTGGGCTATTAAAAGAAAAATAAAAACACAGGGTTAACAACTTAGCTCTGTAATTGTTTTTATCACTACCATAGAATTATTAAAAAGAATACATTCACAACTATCCCCAGTAGACTCTCAAAAAGGGTATATTTACTATTTTTAATAAACCTTTCGATAAAATACATCAAGTGCTTTTACACTAATCAGAATATCTGGCTGTTACTATTTTATATGTCTGGAAATCTATTCTGTGTCAGCTCTATTTAGGTCATTGTCATGCTTTGACATGCTCTGATACCACACTTTCTTTGCAGTTTTATCAGGAGGAAAAGCAATGAAAAGTCTGTAAGTGAACAGTTTACAAGAAGTGCATTCTTTTTTTCCCCTGTGACAAGTAATTAAATGAAAATTCACTACTACATTTTAATGCTATTTTCCATATACTATATAACAGAATTGCAGAACAGTTGAGGTTGGCAGAGACCTCTGGAGGTCATCTGGTCCAACCCCTCTGCTCAAGCAGGGCCACCCAGAGCCAGGTGGCCAGAATAATGTACAACATGAAAATCCTCACCTATGAGGCTTCTTAAAGTACCAGACACTTTTTTTTTTTTTACATTTAAAAAAAAAAATCCCAAACAAACAAAAAACCCACCCAAAAACCCCCCAAAATCTGGGTTATTTTTAGGTCTTCCAGACTGGAAAAAACCCCCCACCTAATTTCTGGAGGAGATGTGGTGAGGAGGAAGAGAGAAATCTACTTTGTAAAGTTATAGATTAGGTAAAATGAGACAGATTATTCAGTTCTATTTGTTTAGAAGAATAAATCCTTCTCAGTAATAATATAATCAATAATATAACTCACAGAGTAGATATGTATAAATATTTATTTGACAAGAAAATACTAAAAACAGTTACAGAGGTCTTAGAGGAGCTGCTGTAGAATATAAATAGATTTGTTTATAGGTGGCAACAGCTCAGGAGATTATTGCTCCCAGTTGTTTACAGCTGAACCTCATACAAAGGCCGGTGCCTCTTCCATCAGCTTTGCAGGTTGGGTGACCCATAGCTCACCTCTGGAATAACAGTTACCCTGGTACTCAGAATGTCTTGTGCCACATAATCCTCCCTGAGTGGGATAAACTTATGAAGACTTATAAGTTCAGATCTTCTTTTTTCTTTTTCTTTCCTTTTCCTTTGTCCTTGTAGGAAAAAAAAAAAAAAGAAGGCAATCCTCATCCCTACTTTTAAACTCTGATAATTTGCTGCATATGTTTAATATTTCTTTGAGTGTTTGAGGATATACCCAGCATGTTAACCAGGAGACTTTCCAAACAATGTAAAATAAACAACACACTGGGGAAAAAAAAAAAAAAAGAGAGAGATGACAATTTCATGTGTTAATGTTTAAAAAACCCCCTACGTTCAACAACTGAGCAGCAGCAACTCTTTTTTTTCTGCTCATTTTAAATGAATCCATTCACCTGTGTCTTCTGGCAAGATTATGTCCTGGTACTAACGTGGTGTGTACACTGAATTGCAGTAATTCAAGTTTTATCACTGATTTCACTGTCCTTGTTATTTCCCAGATGCTCAACAAAAGAAGCCCCTAAAACTGTATTTGTTTCTCCAATATAAGCAGCAACTACATTTCTTTCAGATGCTCAATCCCAACGTTCCACCACAACTGTGAACAAAGCTTCTGACAACCTGCTGAGATTCACACGTGCTTACACACCCCAAATGAACAAACACTTGCAGGTACAAAATCTATCCAGTTACTCAAAAAATAAACCTGTAAGTCACCTGGTAGTGCAATTTTTATGTTCAAACTACTATTTTGCCAAGCTTACAAAGGTCAACCCAACTATCAAAATTAAGATATATTGGCACAGGCAGGCAGATACCAGGACCCGAAGGGAATGGATGACTGTCCAAATGATTGCTACAAAAAGGGAAATGGACCCTAAGCATTACCAATACAAAGGCACAAAACAATAACACAGTACTGTATATTCCTAATGCTACAAGATAAACTCACATAGAAAACATTTGTGGCAGACACTAAGAATCCCGGGAAGCACCTAATTAAAGTTTACATACATGCAAAATATGCCATGTATTAAGTATAACATCTAAATAATAAATTGCTTAATAAAGCATCAAAGAGTACATTAAAAAGAAAGTAAAGCAAATTAAGGCCCTTTTATGCAGAGATAACCAAGAACTAGAAAGGTTACTGACCATATGGCAAGACCTGAGCAAGAATTAACTAAATAAAATAGAAATTACTTGCAGACTCTGTGTGTAACAGATGGAGAGAAGCATTTCTGAGTTTGGCTCAAAATAGGGCAAAAAGGATGTAGTCCAGGAGAAAGAATTTTTGTACTGGGGGCGAGGAAGATATTCTCCATTGAGTCTGAATAAACATGACTTTTTGACTATTACTTCTAAAGAAAAAGGATTTTACTTAAAAAAAAATCTCTTATATTTACCATTCCCTACCCCTTGAAAAGGAAAAGAAAAGCAAAGCATCACATAAAACCAGCTAGAGAGATCACAAAGCAACCCTTACTTGAAATCAGCATTCAACTTTACAACATTGGTACCTACAGGCAAGCAAGGTGACCCTTCATTGTCATTTGGTCCTGACATTCTTGTTCAACAGCTGACAAGATTCAGATAAATAAAGTGGATGAATTTTGCTTTTGATAATCCCCTAGATTTCACATCTCAGAAAGGATTTAAGAGAAATATCATGGTATGAATAACATAGCAGAAGAAAGGCTCCAAAAGAAAAAAAAAAAGCATTTTCTCTGTTAGAAGTGCATGTCAAATGACTAGTAAGGAACAGATGAGGTTTCTATCCTACAGGTAAGCGTAAAGGAAGAATAAAAAAATCAAGAGACAGTTTCTCTTCTGAGTAAAACAATCAAATGTGGAGAAACTAAAAAATGTGAATGAAAAGATGTGTTGCTGGTGTCAGGTCAGTTCTAAGTCTTATTACTGTGGTAGCTGACCTTGCATGCTTCTTTACTTTGTTCCTGCACTTCCAACCCTTATCTCTAAGATAAGCTAAAATGCCCAGGGAAAAATAATCTTTGTAAGAACTAGTGCTTCAAGCTAAACTGGATACTGTGATGGAAAATATATCTCAAATTGAAGCCTCATGCGAAGATAGTAATCTCCTAAAGAGAGAAGTAAGCATGACATTGCAAGAACTCTAACATATCTAAAAGAAAAAAAAAAAACAACCAAAACTTGATTATACAAAAGCTTACAAAGATCTACTTCAGCCATAATGTGTACGCACACAGACCCAATGCACCATTCTTCACATCAACCTCAAAAAGCAATCTAGGGTTTGGAAATACAAAATGAATGCTATCTAAGTGTCTTTAGTTTACTCACTCTAATAAAACACATTGCAAGACTCTAATTACATATCTGACCACCTATTTTCTACAGGACCCATGCAATATTCACTGTACGAACCACATGTAAACTAAGAGCTCATATTAGATCAGTTAGTTTGTTATTATTGACTTAAATCATAAAATACATTCATGAATGAAACCATGACTATATTAATCACTAGCTGTAGCCATAGCAGGATCACAGCCTTCACTCTCCGTAATAGCCTCACATCCTCCTCATACTTTGCTTTTGTTTTTATACTTATATATATTCTACATATCACAAAAAAATCCCCCCATATACAAAGCTTTACACTTCAAAGTGAGTGAAGAAACATACTGTAGCAAAACAGAAGGGAAACTATACATTTTGCTTTCGTGCTCAGCTATGGAGAGTAGTTATTCGAGTGCCTCACTTTTGTAACTTTCTCTGCATCAGAAGCAGCATGGCAAGGCCTGAACTCTAGTCAAGTAAATAAATCCCTTTTTCCAGCACCATCATGTCCTTACAAAACAAAACTTGTCCTTGTGTGCACTCAAACTGTGTATTCTCACCACTATCTGTATAGAGAGGCCGAACTGTAATTGCAATTAGTCAAATGTCAAAAGTATTGTTAATCTTTTCAGAAGAATTAGGTCTATACAAAATAAAATCAATACTATTCCCTATTTACAGCCACTTGGCAAAATATAAAAGAAATAAATTCAGCCTAATTTTGTGCTTCTGTCATCATTTGTCCCAAGATTCTCTTGCTTCATTTGCTTCTTATATTGTCTTTTCAGGATTTGATTTGCTGGTTTACAGTAAGTTGAAATGATAACAAGACTGTTAAATTTGAAACCAAATAGAAATATGCACAGAAAATTTTAAGAAGCTAAGGAGTAAAACTACAATACAAATATGGAATTAATAATAAAGCAGTCTGGTACCAAAGTTAGAATATTTGGAATCTAGCCATACAGTCTCTTCCAGATTGCTTTGTACCAATCTTTAATTGATGTAGCATCTGCACAAGTTTAGTGAAGTGTAAGAGAGGCTCCAGAAACTACCAGCATTACCAAGGAAAATTCCCTTTTAAAAAGTGCACAAGATTACTCTGTTACCACAGGGACTCCATTTACATTAATATTTAGAAAACTGCATTTAATCAGTACAAGGCACCCATTAAAATTAGGCTTTACCAAGCAAGCATAATAGTTTTGCCATGATTACATATGTCCCAGGTTACAGAATGCAACTAACATGTATATGTTTGTATTCCATTATAATACTCAGTACCACAAGCACCAAGGGAATTCTACGGTAAGTGCAGAAATTTTTTAAAATAGCATGAATTAGATATGGGTTTTCAAACAAGAAGCAGAAAACAACTGTGAATGGTAAAATGATCAAATGAAGAAATTTGAATGAATTCCAATGAATTCCACCCCAGGACTATCCAACTGCTGGGAAAGTAGAAAAGTCCACACAAAGCTTTCCAAGGATCTATAGGAAATGGAAGTTTGCATCATCTGCTCTCCAACTGAAAAAGAAACTTGTTGAATCCTACAGACATGAGGATGACTCTCCAGCAGCTGACAACATCTTGAGGGAACTATTTAATTCATACACCTGTTTGGCCTCCTTCTGCTCAATATGAACCACTAAGCTCTGTCCTCCTGTATTTACATCCCTGCCTTGTGAGAATGCAGCTGCCTGCTGCATGCTACCATAGATATGTTAACAGAGGGCTCCTGAAGGGAACACCAATGACAATCCTAATTGCCAGCAGCTGCAAGGCTTCTGGCTTCATGGGCTTTTTTTTTTATTTTCTTGTTGAACTCCTGGCTTCCCAGACTTGAGCCAGAGCCTTATTTATATCTTCACTGACACCCCTCTATCACCAGAGACCAGTGAGCACACAAGAAAAACTTAAAAAAACCTCACTGAGAACAGATGTTGTATTTTATACCTACAGGAAGGATATAAATAAATCCAAACAAACAAACAAAAAAATCAAAAACCAAAACAACAAACCCCTCCATTCTCTTTATTTGGAAAGCAGCGAATCAAAGATGCATCACAGGGTTAGCATACAAAAGTAAACTAAGTAACAGCTAGCTGTCTAGAATACTGACCTGGCCTTCCTACTTCCTCTATTTAATGATGTTTTTTATTATTGATAATCAATTCTTACATTAAAATTATTAGGCACAAAAAGGTGTGAAGAGGCACCAGAGCTTTCAAGGTAGGATCAATCACCATATCAGTACTTCCAAGTCTCTGATTCATTGCAGACAGGAAGTAGCAAAGAAGGTCAAGATCTCACACACAGAGGCATATACCTTAAGTCACCAGAAACGTGAGTCTCCTCTGACACTGAATTTAATATATCATGGGACAATACAGGGAGGTTCCTCCTCCTTTCAAAACATGGTCATGGTAAAGGATAACATGCAGTCAACATCCAATGAGCTGAAGGAAAACAGTAGGAATGGAGGATACTGGTCTTACCACCAGTAAAAAAACTTCTCCCTTTTAATCAGCCGACCACAGAGGTAAGTAAAAGGGAGTAAGGTCTGAAAGGAGGCAGGAGAAAGCCTCAAACTCACAGAAGAGTGTGTGGATGGTGTTTTTCTTCTTTCCTTCCTTCTCCACGCCACACACCATTCAGAGCAGTATGTTCTTTGGACACTGACCTCCTTAAAAAACTGAACTACAAACCTATCTTAAATGCATTTAAAAATACTTTTCCCCTTCAATAGATCGGAGTGATGCAAGCAAAGCCTCATGGAGACACATTTTCAAAGTGTAAAAAGGAAGACTTGAGCATCAACAGGAAACACAAAGGCAGTCTAGAAAAAAACCTTAAGGTAGGAATGAGAGTGACAGAGGGGAAGCATGTCTCTGAAGACAGCAGAACACAGAACAGTGTCTTAGTATTAGAGGCAACTACGTGAACGGATAAAAGGGGAGACTTTTTAAAAGTAAAAAACTATAGTAGAATAAGATAGTTATTATCACTTTAGATACCATAGAATTAAATCATAGAAGCGAAACAGATGAGAGGAAACGGAAATCTAGTCATCTTTTGTTTGTGAGTATAGCACTGTTTCCACTGAAAATCTGTGGCAACACTTCCACTAACCTCAATAGAAGGGGGTGCGGGAGAGGGTGGAGTGGGAAAAGGTTTTAAAACCCAACTGGATATGAGAAGAAAGAGCAAAGGGCCTGACTGGATTCAATATCAAGCCATGAGCAAAACAAAAGCCACTACAAGACATCTGTCTGGATGAGCCCCAATATTTTCTGAACAAAATCGATACTCTAAAACATTTTCACTACATAAATGTTTCTTTTGCTCCCACAGATCTAACTTCTACAGAATATTAAACACCTTTTTGCTGTTCTATTAACCAATCCAATACCTTTGCCATTCAAGTAAAAAAGAGAATAAAAAATATGTTAGTAAAAATAATAAGAGACGGGGGCACCACTTATTTTTCCCCTCAACTGAGAGATTTTAGTGTCACATGAAAGAGACTGTTTTTACATCACCTGATCATTGTATTTGCCTGTTATCTAGTTTACAGATTATACAATGACACTTATGCATGTAAAATGCAATGTAAATGCCTAAGTGATAAGAAAACTATCTAATAGTATATTACACTTATTTGATAAACTTGTTCTCCAATAAACGGTATGCTTTTATTTTCAAAATTCAAGCAAGTCTTGCCTGCCACTCCAAAGTTACAGAGACACCTGGAATTTTTCATTCTTGATCTTGACATCCATTGTAAACAGAAAAGTTCTTTTTAGGAACAGAATATATTTTTAAAGCTTATTATAGTATTACAACTCCTGTAAACTAGGACTAAACATTGAGCACAGTAAAATGTCATGCCAAGTGTGAGTGTTCTTTCCCCAGCTGTATTTGTTGACTGTTGACTGTGGCAGATTGTCCCAAAAGCTTCATAATCTACATCAGATGAAATAAAAAATGTCCCAATAGGTGTGTCTTTCCTCTGAACAGCTCCTTTCCTGGCAATTAGTGTTGTGACTGGGAAACAAGGAGTGTCAGGCTGAAAAAAAAATCTTTCCAGTGCAAATGATGTTTGAGAGAATGATTGATAAAGTTCTGGGAATCTTCTCATGCTACAGGTTTCTTTGGGAGCATGCAGGAAGAACACCCAGTACAGAGCAGTTTTCATGAGGAAATTAATGTTGGGGTTTTCTGAGGAAGTAGTTGAGTCTTTAGAATTCAAGTCATTTTCCTTCCTCAAAATGAAAAGAGAAATTGCTGACAAAATGCAACACTTTCTCAGTGTTTTGGTTTTGATATCTAGTTTGTTGTGATCTTCAACACATACTGTATAGTCATATTATTTTGCTT
Organism: Manacus candei; assembly: GCF_025592945.1. NCBI lineage: Eukaryota > Metazoa > Chordata > Aves > Passeriformes > Pipridae > Manacus > Manacus candei. The sequence goes on along the minus strand of NW_026138067.1, from coordinate 3,132,286 downwards.
AATGTTTGACGGTTTGTGCTCTTCTGATTTAATCTTGGAGACACACTGATTCTTTCATCATTTGCAGAAGGGGGAGGGAGAAGATTATTCTCAATGCCACTCTCATATTTTAAGGATTTCTTTAATATCTAATAGTGCCTAGGAGTCCATGCTGGAAAAGGGACTCTCTGAAGCAATACAATTTTCACTCATTTTCATCAGTTGATCCATGTTGCTCAGGAAAATGTTGCTGGAAAAAAGGTTGCAGGCTGGAGGCTTTTGTTAGAGTGTAGAATAATGACAACAACTTTTGTAGTCTGTACATAAATCAAAAAGCACAAGTGATTTTGGACTTTAACCAATAGATACAAGCACACAGCCAGTCAGATCTAATGAATTGTGGTGGTTGAGGTGATATGAATTTAGGGACACAATGAGATTCCAAACTATCTGAAAAGTGACAGCCATGAGAATGCCAGAACTCTCCAAGCTCACCTCTGGTAGCTCCAGGAGAAGAGGCTTGTCGGGGTGACCATGGGCTTCCCCACTTCCTCCTCACCCATTTGTTCAGGGTCTCACTCATCTGCTCAGGCAGCCTCTCCATGAGGAGAGGCCTGTAGTGAGTCACCTGCATTCATGGAGTGGTGCACACCCCACAGCCCTAGGGTTCAATACACTTAGTGCAACACTGCAAGACAGTAACAGAATAAAAAGTGGGAATTTTCTCCCCAGTGTTCAAATGCTAGCTAGGAATTATTTCCACCCCCTGAAGAACACTGTGTAGGAAAATTATCTTACTGATTGTGAATGATAGATGTTAACACTGAGACCATGTATATAACTTAACGAATAATATAAATAGAAAATCTGTTCAAAAACTATACCTACTTAGAAAGAAATGCATCATATAATTTTTAGAAGCAGAACTCTGTTCTACAAGCTAATGTACACTGGCTAAATTACCTTGCAGCTGTCAAACTAATTCCATCTCCTTCATGCTCTTTCCAGTGGCTTCAACTCTCTCATGGTGAGTTATTACTGAATTGAACTCAAAATCCAGATCCTCTGAGCTACAGTCAACTAATTATTTCTAAACATTTACATTTGAAAGTATGATATTCCAAGGTAATGAACTATATTCTCTGTCATTCACCTCCTGCCAGAGATTTCCCACAGATCCTAGTTAGGCCAACCTGAAATCTCAATCTAGCTGAAGTTAACAATCAGACAATCAGACACACTACATTTTATTTCCTAATAAAACTCCATGGTTATATAATGGATTATTTATCAGCAGTAGTGTCCCACTGTTATGTAATAACACAATTACTTGTGTAATAACACAGTTACTTGTTTTTGGCACAGACAAATTTTTGCAGAATCTACTATTGACTACTTAATCACAGGTTAGAAGAGTTGACTTTAAATGCTGCCTTCTTTACAGTAAACAATGTACAGATGTTATTATAAATTAATATTCAAAAAATATTACCACTGCTTGCAAACAAGGAAAGAGAGATATTACTGTGAGCTACTCAAGATCCCACAGGGACACAAGGCAGAGCGATGAATGGAACTTCAGAATCCCTGGTTTTAGTTGACTCATATGATTATTCTCCCTTGTCTGACAAAAGTATCTTTTGTTGTCTGGTGCACAAACATCTAGAATCAGTCTTGATTTTCCAGAGCTAAACAGTACATAGTTTTAATATCTTTTGTTGAGGCATTTTTTGTGTGCTTCACAGCCACCAGCAAACTAAGGAAAAGAAATCCAAATATAAATAAGTCAGAAACAACTGGTTATATTTTGTTTCTTATTCTCAGAATAAATGTTCTTCTGTTGCAATCACAATAGATTAAAAAGCCATAAATTGCAGTCAAAGCTTAATCCTACTTAATAATAGTAATAATGAAAAGAAGCATATAAAAGATGACCCCTCTCTGTTTCCCAGAGTATTTGCAGTATTCAAATTGGACAGCCAAGGCAGAAGTACTGTGAACAGTGACCAGGAAATCAAGGTAAGTCACCTAACCAGCTAATGGGAACAATCTATAAATATCAAAGGCCAGATTTAAAAAGGCATATTGGAAGAGAACAAAGTTACAGATTTAGGTTTGTACCACCCACCTAAATATAGAAACAAAATGAGAGAAAGTATAAGATGCCTGAAGGAGAGGACAACAGGCAAGTAATCAAAGCTGGCAACACTGGCAGAGCAGAGACAGGAGTTGGCACCCCTCACTTAATAAACCTGAAGGAGAAAAATTTTCACCATTTAGCCCTAGCCTGCAGGCAAGACCCAAGAATTAGTATTTGATGCAACAAGATGGATACAATAAGAGATGGACAGGTGACTGATTGGATTTGAAGAGGAAAAGAAATCTGAAGAAAAGGATTTAAGCAATTGAAATGGTTACACTTGCAAGGCACAAGACTGCTTCTACAGAGAAGAGCCCATTATTACTCTTGGCCATGGACATTAGGCTACATCTAGAAAAAAATTATAAACAACTGTGGAATAATTGGCTCTGACTTCCTAAAAACTTGTGTGCCATAAATAAGGGGTTTCATCATACAAATAGGTCTAGCTAATCATACGTAAATGTCTGACATGCATCATAGTAACACAGCAGGGTGAGGCCATCCTACGTGAAGACAACATTTCATGAAATAACACAGAAATACTCCACCATATGGGCAAGCCACAAGCAAGACTGTGGGAAGTGGAAGAAACAGCAGAAACGAGAGGCCCCCTATCCCTGAAAAACAGTGCAGGCATTCTTATAAAGAGAAATCATAATATGTTGGAGTAAACCATACAAATTTAATCACGTTTAAGCAAATAAAGCAAAACAAAATGAGAAACTGGCATTTCCAAATCCTCTGCATGCATCAGGAGTTGAGCAGAGAGACTGTGGATATTAATGGTTGAGTTGCACATTAAATATATTTTAAAATTGGCACCTCTATCTGGTTACCTGTTTGTTTTGCATGACATAAGTAAAAAGTTACGTATCAAAATAAAACATGTTGTATACATGAGATAGATTTTGAAGCACACAAATCCAGCCAGAGTCCCTACATAAATCTGTGGTCACTTTTGGAAATGAGCAGTGAACCTTGAAAAGAATACTTCAGATGCTTTAGACCAGCTACAACATATTTCATAAATAAAACTTCGATATATTCAAGTTGAAATGGTTCTGTAATCTGTAGACAAATTTTAGTACCATCATCAATTAAGAACAATACTAAATAGACAGAATAAGTATGTTGAGTAATACAGAAAGAAGAAACTATATTCAGTGGTAAATACAAACTGGAAAACCAATTATAAGACATGAAAATAATAAAATTTGATACGCAGGTGAATCTATACAGTAGACCTTGTACAAGCTATTTCAGCATTGCCTGGACCAAAATAAAAAAAGTGAGTTGCTTGTTGAGTGTAACTTGAAATGAATGTGGTTTAGTCCTTTTTTTCTTTTTAAGGAAAAAGAAGAATATTAGGCTAGGACACCCCCCAACACCAATTCTATACCATTCTGGCACAGCCATTCTGGTAGTGTTTAATGTTTTCCACTTGCCCAGAGCCACGTGCTCATGTGCTCTAGATATGAACACTCCAGATAAAGTCCTAAGTGCTGCACTTATACAGAAAAAACATGGAGAATTACAGAGAAACAAAATAACAGTCCACATACTTCTCAGATCTTATCAGCAGCTGAAAATAAATACACACATTTTGAAAATAATTCACTGGCACTGTATTACTTAGATCCCTCTCTGTAATCACTAGCTTTTTGTTGTTAGGTTTTCCTTCAATTCTCTGCAATTATAGTCACCACATACTAGTGAGACAGTTGTCAGTGTAATCAAGAAAACTGAATATTGTAAGAATATTAAAACAAACCTGCAAGTGATGGATCAAGACATTACAATCGTTGCAGAGGGTTCTGAACTTGCTAACAGGGCTTTCATAGGCACAGCAACTCATACAGATTCAGAAGGGGTTGGCAGCACTGAAGAAAGCCGGAGCTGATTAGGGAGAAACAGGAAATCACAGAAAACTGCTGAAGTTCCCAGTGCTCAACCAAGAGCAAGCACAGCTGTAACTCCTTAAAGATCAGTACAAGAAACCCAAGATTTGGCTGTTTTATACACTCAACATCTTTATATACATGAACCGTAATGCAAAGGCAGAATAAACCTGCTCCTTTAAATCTTACTAACTCCAGAATATTAGCAAACCTAATCAGTGGGTGCTCATGGTACCCAAACAAGATCAGAGTTAACCACAACATGGGTGGCCATCTAGCCACCAACAAAAACGTGTGACTTAGTAATGGTAGGGGAGTGGCTAGGCCAGAAAAGAAGAAAAAAACTTTTGAATACTACATTGATAGAGGAAGCTAAGATTTCAATAAGGCCCTTATCCTTACAGCATCTTTCTGGATAACAGAGTCTGTCAACAAGGATTTTACTAGCCTGTCTCTACCAAAGTTACAAGACACTGTTTGTATTACTGTACACTAAATGGATGAAACTCTTCACAATTACATGAATGTATTCCTGAACAGGAGTAGTCAAAACCAGGAGGAGGTAGAAAAAGTGCTTGTAAGTCTCATCAGCATTTTACTGACTTTGTAAGAAAACAAGTATGCCAGGTGTGTGAAATTACCCAGAGGCTTCAGATGTCACATGAAGCCCTGTCTACTGTAAAAAAAAAACCAACCCAAAACCAACCAAAATACAGAGTTAAGCAGTTCAAAGCAAAAAGTTTGGCAAAAGCCAAAGAGAGATTGGGATTGAAGAAACATCATCTACAGATTTCTCACTATTATGAAGTTACCTGAAATCTGATTCCTTAATCACTGTGCAAATAGCAAGAACCACTGTACAATATGATCAGCTCCTAAAACACAGGCTCCATTTCTTCTAACAACATCTAAGTTCTCTTGGTGACAGATAGGATTTGCCCAAAAGTGAGCACAAAGACTACACTGAAGAATTCAGTCTGGCATGCTGGCCTTAAGGGAACATAGGAAGCAAAGTAAAAATTAACGAATTGTCAGTCAACAACATATACAGACACCCTGGAGGGAAAGCCTCTAAGTGCAGGGTAAGAAAATAAATCCCACAGCACACCACCAATTCATATCTCTAAGGGCAGCAAGACAACATGCACAGTGCTATAAAACATAACTAGAATCTTTCCACAAGCTCCCCAGAGACTTATAAAACATGGTCTGCTCTTATTTCCTCTTTCTACACCACAAACAAGGGCTTCATCCTTGTTTGCTGCTCACTTAGTAGAACAGGAGACAATACTGCTGTATCCTATTGCCTCAGGATATTGCTTTAGGACAGTCTTTCATTGAGATGCTTCCTATGATCAACTATTGTTGCTATGCAAAACCCATAAGTGAAAAATGTTCACAAATAGTCAGTGGTGTTTCCTGATTTCTTCAGTTGTGCTACAGCACTGCTGTGGCATTTCTACAATTATCACCCAAGTTCTTGCTGCCTTTATGCCTTGTGCATTCCTCAAGCCTGTGCAAAGCAGATGAAGATGCTGCCTACTCAGAAAGAGACAATTTTTATAAAAATTCTGCACTGTTAAAAGTCAACATGCAGAATATCAAGCAGGGCAGAATCAAGTTCATCCGTTTTCCAATTCTCTCAGAGATCAGTTCTAAACTACCTTGACCACAACTACATTCTCCTTCCCACTGAAAGGAAATAACTCTTCAAAACACACATTCACTCCCTCCCCCTGTGCACTTAAAACTCACATGCTGAGGAGGAAAAAACCCACTTGAAAACACAAGGCCATAATAAGACTAGGTACTCTCTAACTGAAAGATGGTAAAAAGCAAAGAAAGTTTCTTGAGCAAATAAATTAAGGCATCAGATCCACACATAATGTGGGCAAACTCTTTATTTTCAGTACTTCCAACAAGAGCCAACTCCCTGGAAGCAGGAGTGGTGGCAATCCTTATCACAGTATGCACCAGGACCAAAGAACATAGCATTGTGAGCAATCACAGAAAATTCCAGATACCAGCCTAGAACTATCACAGGAAGTGGAAAAAGAAGGTAAAATTAGTCAATTTTTTTTTACTCAAGGGATATAGAAACAGTTTACTTTTACACTCAGAGATATGTCTCGCACCCCAGACATCCTTTGAAAAGCATTTCTGGAAAAGTAACAGTAATTTTCTCCCTTCAAAACACATCTTTCTCAGTGTTTCTTCTTGACAAAAAGGCAATTTGGTTTAGCCATTTCTATAAAAGATTTCAATAATAATAATAATAATGTTTGATTTAATGTACACATCAGCTTCAAGAAGACTTACTTGGCTGGCATGCAGTGAGTATCCCTAAGTTTATCTTTCCTGACTTACAGAAAGCTTTGTCTCTGTCCCTGCACTCCCTCTTGGAATTGCCATTTGATAATCAAGAACTACAACCTGCACTGATGAAGCAAATCTTTATATCACAGAGGGCACATCTTTGGCCACTAGTACAGAAATCACATCATAAACAGTTTAAATTATTACACAAGTCATGTGAATTTCTTAAATGTCTCATGTGGTATGTCCATATTAGCCTTTTAGTATGAATAAAGAATGGACTTCTGAAGTGAACCTCCCAAAACCCTTGGCTGCCTGATCACCAAGCAGTCTCTGAGCACCAGAGTTATATCTCTTTCTGATGAAACTAAACCAGAAGATGTTCTCAGCAAGTGCACCTAGCAAGGCTCAACACATGCTAAGTCTCAGCTGTTGCACCTAAATCTTTAATGCAACTTTTTTTAAAGTGGTTTTCCCTTTAATTATAACATTGGATATAAAAACTCCATTGCAACACCAGGATTTTTGTTCTGAAAGATGTAAAAATGATTTGCAATTAGAAGAGGAAAAAATTTGGACAACCAATCCTTAATCCCAAGAGAACAAGACACAAGTTTATTTTATTAACCAAAAAACAAGGAAGCAGGTTTACAGATGGACTATCCCTTCAGACCTGAGAGCCCAAGGCTAGTTTTATTAGAAGCAAAGAAAAAATTTGAGAGGACTGAACAGAACTGTTCAACTCACATACCACATGTGCTAACAGGCCAAATGCCAGAGTAACCGCAAATTCCTGAACTGACACAGCACTTGAAGAGGGGGCCCAAAATTCAAATGCACCCAGGGCACTGGCAGCTCACACACATTAAGCCTGTACAAGTGGCCAGAGATGTTATGTGTCGGCTCCTCTCCTGCTGTACACCCTGTGACCATCAGACAGGTTGGCCCCTGAGCACGGCCAGATATGCCACTGAGGCTGCTCAGCTTCAGCAGCCCAGAAAATCTTGTATTCACCGGGGTCCTATAAGCAGATCAGAAAAAGGAGCATACCAACACTGAGTGAAAAGAGGGAAATTAAGCAAAAACTTACAAAATCTATTTATTCAAAAACTTCTACTTCACTTTGTACATATGAACCATTTTCATTCTTTTCATTTCAACAGGCAAAACCAGTAAACAATCTTAATTAAACTCAAATGCCTGAGGAAAGCTGATTTTTTTAGTTGAGTATTAATCTGGATGACCATCGCCATGCTACAACTGGCACTGTTACTGAAAAAATACTGATGACAAAACTATTTTGTGCTACCATAGGCTTGCTTGTTCACAGCAATTGTTCTGTTTATTAAGTAATCAAAATAAAGGAGGTAGTAAAAATGAAGTGTTTAAGCTGTAGGGCTCCTGAAATTATTTGAGCATGTAGGTCAAGTTTTAGAAATTTACATATATGTCAAGATTTTTTGGCTGAAAATAACAGCTGGTGGTCCAGGTCATTTAATGGCCAACAGGGGCGGCTTTCTCGGGCAAAGTGACCTGTCTCACCTGCATGACTCCCAGCCTATGACACACAAAAGGGAATACAGGTCTGCTTTGCTAGACCATGTGCACACAGAGCAACAGAGATGCTCAGGGACCCGACCTCATGAGTAGGCTGGGCTCAGGTCACACCATGTTGAGTCCCCTGTTAACAGCAAACTGCTCGCATGCGCACACACAAGTCCTAGCCAATGCTTACCAGCTGAAATACAATCCCACAGAGACACGGCACTTCTTCCCCTCTATGGACAGCAGAACAGGTCACATGAAGAAAGACTCCCAAGATGGTAGCAAAAAATTAGGTATACTGGCATTTATAGTAGAAGAAGCAGCAGAACAGGAGGGGAAGGAGCCTTCAGGGTTCATGACACAATTAGAGGATACAGCTTCAAAGACAGAACACCCATTTTAAAGGTCAGGTGCATCTTTTTGCTATTAAAAAATTAAACCAAGCAAAACCAAACAAAAACCTAAACCAAACAACCAAAAAAACAACCAAAAAGCAAAAGAAATCCTACTAAAACTACTGTACCATCCCAGAATTCAGAAAACATGGCAGAGTGAGCAGAGGAAATTGAATGTGTCTGTCACTACTGATGTGAATAAGCCCTTACTTTCCACAGACATGGAGTTTTAGGGAAAGGAGGAAGATCTCCCTAGCAAGCAATTCTCATGTGTGGAACCAAAGGCAGCAGACCAAGCATTAGGAAGAGGTCATGTGGTAAGAACTCACTGCACTAACACCCAACAGTTGAAAAATGCCCCTAACTCACATACTTGCCAGCAAGATTGAGAAGGGAATGAACTGTCTACAAAGCAGTCAGGAATACAAAGGAAAATAGTGTACATACAAAAAGGCATACATGACTATACATAAAAAAATTAAACAAAGTGAAGTTACAAAAAGGGGAAATTAGGATAATGGAAAAGCAATGGTTTTCAAATTCACATACATTCCATGAGATGATATACCAGCCCTGGCATGCCTGCACTTAATTGTGTCATATGCACTGACTTGGGCTATCTATGCAACCTCAGCCACAAATCTTGAGTTGCACTGTGCCATTTATGAATTCATATTTCACCCAGACAAAGCTTTTGATTAGAGTTATTTGAGCTTCACAAGCAGACCTTGTGTCCTGGACACCCGTAGCCTGAAGAAGGGGAGAGAAAGTGATGGAAAATACTTATTTCAGATAAGATGCTGAACTTAGTCCAAAAAGAAAAGAACTTGACCAAGTATGTGTCCTTGTTAACAGTTTCCAGACTGTGTTGAAGTACTACATGGTTTATTTTGGTCTTGTAACATGTTGTTTGTCAAATTTCTTGTATTTTGAGAGACTGTTCTGCAGCACTAAAAAAAAAAATTGGGGTCTTGGTATTTATCTCTGAGGATACTTGGGAACTTTCTTTGAGTTCTCAAAAAAACCCTCAGTTTTGCTTCTTTCCAGAGCCCTTAAAGGAGTTATTATTACAAGACACAGTGTTACAACTTTATCTAATCTGTGGTTCTTGAGAAACAGAAGGATTTACTGAAAGTTTCAGATTCATAAGAGTACATTCACCACAGGATAAATACTGGACCATTTCAACAGCTAAAGGATACCTTTTTTATTTATGAAATGTTTCAAAAATGTACAGCTAGGAAGCAAAAGAAAACAGGTTAGCTTGTTACAATCACTTTTTTAACCATGCCTTGTAAATTGAGTATTTTTATTGCAAAAAACATCCCCTACAAACTGGGAACACGCATCGGTTTATTGTACACAATAGTAAATGTATGTATTATTTTAACTTCTACAAGATTATTAATCTCAGCACAGCCAAGCTATTAAAGCAAAAAAAGTAAGTATTCAGATTTCTACAGAAGGCCAAATAACATGGATACTGCTGAGTGATTATAATAATACATATTATTTGAGAAGGTTCATTAAAAATAGTTCTGTTACTCTTATCTCCTAATATCCGTGTTTAAACATTTCCATATCTGTGTTTAAACATTTCACCACCAAATTGCCAGTGCTTCAAGAAATTATTACGGGGAAAAGGAGCCTGCAAGAATGATGGAGAGAGACTTTTTACAGAGGCCTGTAGTGTAGGACAACGGGGAATGGCTTCAAAATTAAGGAGATCAGGTTTAGATTAGATATTAGGAACAAATCCTTCACTGTGAGGATGGTGAGGCACTGGAACAGATTGCCCAGAGAAGCTGTGTATGTCCCATCCCTGGGGGTGTTCAAGGCCAGGGTGGATGTGGCTTTGGGCAGCTTGGTCTAGTGGAAGATGTCCCTTCCACCCTTCCAAGAATTGGAATCATATGAAATTACATACTAATTACGGTGACCTTCTCCTAAGTAAAAAACCCCCCACTCTTACATGGTACCTATATAGTAGCATTTCACTCTAACACAAGAGGCAGACAATGCCACGAGACACAACTGCCACGTAACATCGCAATATCAACCATGTAACTAGTGCCAACATGTCAAGAAGGATGCAGTTGCTAATTTTGTCTCCTAATCACTTAGCAATGCTGCCCTAAATAAATTAATCTACTCCTTGAAACTCAACAGCAAATACTTCAAGTCCTTCACTGTCACCAATGAGTGTCACAAACCCTAATACAAACACATCAATGAGTTTTCCAGAGTATAATCAAGTTCATCCCTTCTTACCTGCCTGAGCCCCCAGGGCACTTCACTCACTCCATAGCTATACTACCACACCTTAAAGAAAAATAAACTGTCACATAATCACTGGTCAAAGATTCCCTTCACACTTCTTGCTCTCGAAAATGTGGCAGCCACTTGCCATCTCTGAAACAAGGAACAGCCATCAAGCTACCAGCAAGAGAACAGTGATTTAATCCATGTTGTGATTTCATCAATTATGTCTTGTCAGTAAGCTTTAATAATGAGCCCTAATAAGCCTAAGATGTTAATCTACTAGAAAGTACCTAGTTTTAACCGATCAGTATTATTCACATTGCAAGATCACCTAGAAATCACACCACAGATTGGCTTACATTGTTCCAGCAAAGAGAGTAAGTAAATAAAAATAAGCAGTCCCCTGTCCAAAAGGCATTGAAATATTTGAAAAACAAACAAACCAACCCCTCAAACAAATAACCCTCCCCCAAAAAATCCACCAAAGCTGATACAGCATAGGAAAAATTGTGATGTTTCAGCTTTCATTTACCCGATCAAAGTAGGATAGTGCTGTGTGAGAAGGAGGATATTTAAGACATTTCCAAGATGTTTTAGAAAACTCCACGATCCCATTATCATTTATTCATATTACTGGTGAACATGTAAACACAGGCCAAGGAAGCTGTGGTCAACAAAGCAGCTCTGGTCAACAAAGCAGCCAGCATACAAACTGCAAGAATGCAAGATTTACTTTCACAACATTTAGAAACCTTTTATTTTTTACCTTTCATCTCTCACCCTTCTAACACATGCAGCAGCACAGTATTTCCCATCAGTTAATCAAAAAGGCAAGTAACTTGAACAAACAGTGCCCCAGACACAGACTGATAAGAAGCACCACATCCAGCACATAGTCCATCCAGCACAGCGCACTGGTAGGATAGACAAGGAAGACACACAGCTGGTGATTAAGAGAAAACATAGGAGAAGGTGTGGAGATAAGAAAATCCATCCTGCCTACAGCAATATCTATTTGTTAAAAACAAGACAAAAAGATCTAGTCGAAACCAAGTATCAGAAGTGATGGGCTGGACCTGAATACCTTCCATATTATAGGAAAAAATAGATAAATCAATCACTTCCACATCCAAAGGTAAACGAAGAGAGTACAGAAAGTACACTTAGTGAAAAAATGCTCCCTGGCAGTGTCTAAATTTGAATTTGGTTTTGGGAATGACACCTCAGCTCCCAGTCTCAGTTAAGGATTCAATACCTCTAAACAAACATGCATTTGGCATCTATTTCTCCTCTCTTTTCATTCAATTTTGAAATAGCTGTAATGCCCATACCTAGTCCTAATAAACAGGCCTACCTTCAGTCTCCATCTCTCATCTCTAAATTTTTCATTACATTTTAAGTTGACTTCCATAGATACTCTGCAAACAAAACATACAAAGAGCTACTCTCATGAGCCCTTCTGCACAGCACCGTAACTAAGGACAGGACAGATCATCTTCTGGTTTTCAGTAAATCAACACATTATAGATTGCAATATTCTGTGATGATACCAAATAAGACTATTTTAAAACATACAATTTTTCATAAAACTGTTTTTGAAATATATTGTACTATCTATCTGTTCATCACTATGAACTATGTTAGAAAATGCTAAGTTTTTGAAAATACATCATAAACATCACATTTGTTCGTCACCAAGAAATACACTAGAAATAGTTTGGGTAATATCTGAATCAAGTGCTTTATATTTGAGAAAGCATTTTAAACAGGTAATGTTGGCTTCTTTAGGGGAATATGTAGCATTTTCATAGTTTAACTCCAACTGGAAACCAAACACCATGCAACTGCTCACTCACTACACCCTGAGGTGAGATGGGAAGGAGACTCAGAAAAAGAAGAACAAAAAGTCATGGCTTGAGGTAAGAACATTTAAATAGTTGAAAAAAATATTATAATAAAAATTATAATTGTAATTAAAAAACCCCACAAGATAAACAACAGCAAATAAATAAACACCAAGAAAACAAGTGATGCACAATGCAGTTGCTCACCACCTGCTGAACAATGTCCAGCCCATCCCCAAGCAGTGGCTGGCCCCATCCAGCCACCCACCCCCTCCAGTTTTCATACTGAACATAACATCCTATGGTATGGAATACCCCTTTGGCCAGTTTGGGTCAGCTGTTCTGGCTGTGCTCCCTCCCAGCTTCTTGTGCAGATCCTCACTGGCAGAGCGTGAGACACTGGAAGTCTTTGACTTAGGGTAAGCACTACTTAGCAACATCCAAAACATTAGTGTGTTATCAACATTATTCTCATATAAAATCCAAAACACAGCACTGCACCAGCTACTAAGAAGTAAACAAACTCTATCCCAGCTGAAACCAGGTCAAGCATACAAAAATGCTAGTAAGAAACTACAGTTTCTTGGTAGTTTCTACACAGTTTCTACACATGCAGAGCTGTTCTCCGCATTTGTTCCAAGACAGTCAGTTGGCATTAATGGTTTCTGACTCTCTGAATCATTCAAATGATGAAGTTTGCACACTTCTCATATTGTTGAGATGTGACCAGTCATGTTCTCTGTGAAATAGTGGAATCAAGTATGTCTCCATGTACCTGCCCCAGCGACCTCCCAGTTGTAGCCTCAAGAAAGACCCAAAGCTGTTATGACCTTTTCCACCTACTAGCCTAGACTTCTGCAGAAAGTAAACACAGAAGCAGAGATCATAAAGAAACCATGGTGTTATCTAAACAGAATACAATTCCAGGTTACAATGTGGCACACATCTGGGGTCAGATTAGCTACTACCAATGACTCCTCTGTGGGTACAGAGTTACCAGGTAACTAGAGGGAGGAAAAAATGATCTGTATTGTTCTCAACACATACTTGTCAAAGAAAGAATGATGTTACAAAATACAGTACCTGTTGTATAAACTGCATGTCTTCCATGCTGTCTTACATTAAGTGGTTTTATTAACAGAGCTCTACAGTTTAAGCAGTCAAGCTTTGTGTCTGGCACCACTTAAAGCCCCTTACAATCTTGCTCAGGTACGAGAAGTTGGGCAGGGAGATAGGTCTGTCCAGTTTGCAGTCCTCGGTCCAGCTCTGCTGTCTGGGCCTGCCTGACCAGAACTCTCACCACAGCCAACAGGCTACTACACAAAGATCACTGCAGGCATTAAGCTCACCAATAACTGTGTAAGATTTAAAAAAATACTATGTTAAAGAATGGTGTGCATCTGTCAGACTTTTACTTTATGGATGGACTACTCTCCATTTTCTCTTTATGCCTCAATTAATGTTTTTCACAACAGATAAGCATTTTAAGTGTAAGCTTTCAGAGTTGGAAAAAATTTCTAGATAAAATAAAGAACTTTGTTATCAACCAGAAAACTAGAAAAATATTGTTTCAGTAACATAATGCTATATGTGATAAATAAGTAATGTACTAAGACATCTAAAAATATTTAAAAAAAAAAAGTAAAAACTTAAAAAGCAGTGTGAGAATTACAAGCCTTACTGCTAAAGTGTTTTAAATAATTATGTTGAAAGCAGACTACTCCTTCATGTAGTACAAGTCAGCCTCATGCTAGGAAAATGACCAATACATTGAAAACTGTACACTTGCATTCTAGTCAAACATACAGAATAACCAGTTCATAGGATCACTGACGGTCTGATACATGTTGTCAGGAAAGACATTTGGTTTTGGTTGATGTCAGAATATTTAGGGCAGCCTTAAGAATGCCGGAAGTTCTTTAAAACAAATATCATACAAAATTTGGATCAGTAACATAAAAATTAAAACATTCTGAAGGAATGACAAAGCACCAGGGAAAAGAACTATTGTGCAGGCAATAGTTTTAAACCAAACACCCACTCGTAACTGGCATTGTTTAAGTCAGAGAGAACAAAAATGCCTGCCCAGAAAAGACATGTGAACTAAAGGGTTGAAATGTGAGTTACAGGGAGAAAAGAGAAAAATGCTTACCTGTGAATAGAAAAAGAAGTAATAGATCTAATGAGGGATGCCACTGCTCCAACTTTAGCAGCTTCCACTGCTCCCCGTACTCTGTATTGCACAGTTTCACCATAACTGATGAAAGGTTCATTGTAGACAACAATCTTCCCCTTGGCCTCCTGAGCTCTTTTATGCAGTTCATCAAAAGAGGCTACCACTATGACTTCTGCCGTGATTCCTGAAAGAAAGTATTACAGTGGTTTTAACATTGCTGTCCTATAGCTCTCCTATGGCCACTTTAAATAGACAGAAAAGCACAGATTGTGCAGAACTCAAGAAATCAGAGATTTAATTTTTTACTGGAAAAGGAAGACTATGTGAAATACTTCATCAGGGATTGCTACTAAATATATGTAATAGCACCCTGAGCAAGTCCACACAGTTCTGTAAACCCTGCTATCAGGTTGGTATTAAAACATAATTTGAAGGGCAAGAAGGATACACAGGAAGAATTTTGTTCTCTGAATGTGCTTTAATGCCTCACTGTAATCATTTATAGTACAAAAACATTTGCAAAAGCTGCCTATGGGATTAATTAAAAAAAAAGATAGTAATCTTTTCATGGAAATGTTTTGATATGTTGCTAAACAACCTAGCTTAACGTAAGACAACTGGAAACACATATTTTTAGACTGAAACACTTATAAAATTATTTAATCCATAAATCAAATAATTAAATATCTGCAGTTTCAAGACATTTTGCAGTATGCATTATTATTGTTATTGTTATTATTATTTCTTCATATTTAATTCAGCAGAATACTGCAGTTCTACTGGATGCCTTTCTGGGAGATTTTCCAGATTTTCCATATGTCCCAGTTATGATTCAGAAAACACAGGCAGGTACTCCTGCAGAACTATTTACACATGGTAAGTTAGATTCCACTCAGCTCTTAATTTTTAATAGTTGGAATAGTTTTAAATTTCTGTATTATCTTGCTTGAAAACACAAAGAATGTTATAGTTAAGTAGTTTTCCCCAAAGCCAGAGAACCCTTCTAACTTTTCAGGACATTAATTGAGGAACTGTATTTCACAGCATTTGAGAAGTAATTCATTAAAATGACCACTGTGCTTAAAATCCAATTGTGTTGATTGTTTACAGAGATAAGTAGAGACTGCTTAACAACATGGGCTGGTTCTTTGCTTCTAAATGTAGAAGAAGTAATGGATGCCTGAAATTTTAGCATTATATATTTCACCTAAAAGTCACAAAATACATCAGTAAAAACTAAAACTAATAAAAAATGTCTAGCAAAGATTTGTCAAAGAAGTGAAACTATCATATTTTTAAGAATAAATTGATTTTCCTTGGAAAAGTCCTCCTTTTTTTTTTTTGCTCATTTGCTTGTGTATGTTGTATAAGAATTATTTAGAGGATTTCAAAGACTTGTATTTAAGGCTCTAATACATGAGAAGAACTGTTAGCAAAATAGGAAGGTAATCTCTCTCAGCACCAGTTTGTCCAGGCTCATGGCTTCTTTAAGATGAAACCACACTTCAAAACCTTAAAGAAACCATTCCACACAAAAGTTTGGTTTCTTTAGAGGGCAATAGACATCTACTGCTACAGCAAAAGCCTATGACTTTTAGCTACAGAAATACCCTAGTGTCAGAGGTGTACAAATTTTAACTATTCGGATTCTTACCTTTACCTGGCATCATTTAAGAGAGGCAAACCAGAGAATCACCTTCAAATTTTACCAGTTGCCTTTGGCAGGTAGGTGAGCATACTAACAGACCCCAGCTGCTTGTAATGAATGGCAGGTTCAGCTGCCCAGCTAAGGACCATCCCAGCAACAGGATCATTTTGGGTATGAAACCCTGCCACTGGAAATAAAGCCAAGTATCTGCAAAATTTCATTTTCCACAAGAAAACTCATGGTCTCAGTAGGTTGATACTGCAATTTTTATTTCATATTAGCTCTCCCCAGTGCTCCACTTGGATCATGCAGCAGGCACTGGAAGGACACACGTATTAGTGACTATTGGTCAAGAGAAATGAGGAGTGTAACTCTTCTGGGCATTACTTTACTGCATTCATGAACAAACACCAACTCTGAAAGCTTTTTAAAGAAAGCTACAGACAGATAGCAACTATCTGTAATTCCTAGGAAATATCATGGAGAAGTAAATTTATGGCCCTTCCTAGATGACAGGTATTAGGAGTTTGCACAGTGAGCTCTGTGGGAATTAAAGCTACAGGAAAGAACAGAGAGCTGCAAACTCCAGCTCAGTATCTCTACTTTTGAATGATCCCAAAAAAGCTAAATAAAGCCATCCTTTGACAAAACAAAACAAAGGCTCTCTTTGCTAGTTTAACTTAATGGCAGCACGGTATACATAAAGCATCAGTTACAGTGCTTTCCGTAACAAAGTAAAACTTCACTCTTGTGTAACTTCTGACTAATTCAATCACTCGTTTGCATTTTAGTCCCATTTTATACCATTTCAGAATCTTCTATTGAAGTGACAAGAGTAATGTTTGTCTTAAACAAATATGTGGACACACATACACAAACCATTCTACAACCTCCTGTGTAAAAGGAGAAACAAAACAAAAACCTCAACAGATTAAGGAGAATGAGTTATTCCCCTTAGAAACAGGAAATGTCTCACCTTACTGAGCCTTTAAGCAAATTAACAAAACTCTGCCCTAGCATCTTCTACCAATTCAGTGCCTCATGGCTCCGCTTCCTGTGTCAAAAGCTGTTCTCTCTCTTTCTTACTTCCATCATTAACTGATCCAGAGCTTGGCTGTGTGTTATTGAACAGAATTCTTCAGAAGACCCATGTAAGGAGGGAGATGGATCGCCTGCTTACTTAAGCAAGATATAAAGATTATAACATTCAAGAGATGAATACAGAATATTTGGGGAATTAGATAAATAAAAGGCATGAAGCGCAGAAGACAGAATTATGAACATGATCTGTATAAAGCTGAAGACTATTTGATCTCACTGTGTGATATATATTGGTGTGTTGGGCAAGTGAGCAAAAGAATCTAGGTAGTACTATGGGTTTCCTCTCCTTTCTCCTATTAAACAGTAAATTGCACCCTGTTATTTCTGAGAATTAAGGTACAGGAAGGGTGCTAACGGTGGGCAAAAGATGGCAATTTTCCATTATCAGCAAAATTACATTTTACAAAGTTCTTTGTACGCTGAAATGTGTATTTCTATCTAAAAGCTTGAACATGCCACAACTTTGATGATCACATTGCCAGTCGAAATAAATGGCATGGTATGCATTAGCAATCTAAAATTTGTCAAGGCAAGATGAACACAAGACTGATTACAGTTACTCTTTATTAGCTACAGAAAGCAGAAAGTCCATTTATATATATATATATACACACACACACACATATATATATATAAAAGCATCTGTAAATCAGCTGTCTGTAACATTGCCATATATAAGAAGTCTGATTCTTGGCATGAACAATTCTGTCTGAAGAGTCCCCTCCTAGCACATGCTTGCCTGCCAGCAATGATGCAAGGAGTAAATTAGTTCAAAGGGGATTCCTCACAAGGTAACTTATTCTTCCCAAGATTAAATGCAGCGAATGTTTAAGTCACTTTAGTATCTAGAGCTATGCATCAGTCTGTGTCAGTAACAAGTTTCAGCAAAGAGTAAGAAAAAAAGGAAAATCCACCCTATTATCAGATTTTAAAACCTGATGAACCTCTATTAAAACTTCAAGGACACTTCGTATGGAATATTGATGTCCCTGGCCACACTAGGGCAAGACAGGGCCAGACTTTACCATATCGAGTATCAGGAATTCCTGAGATTAGTGAACCCAGTCTCTATTGGTTTTTGGCCTCTAGAAACATTGTATTCATAAACACACAGAAATTTAATCAAGTTAGTTATAATCTATTTCTGTATTAAAATAATTTAGTAAAGCCAGAAAGAAATATCATTTGCATACTGTTTAATCTTACTGGATACCAATTTCCTCATTACTTAATTATGGTCTTACTCTCTTTTTTCCCCCAGTCTCATTTTTGTCATCCAGTTAATAGCATCAGTCCCTTGGATATCTAGTTACAAAGCCAAATGCAGCTATCATTACTTTGACAATACATTTTTTTCGATAGCAGCAAGCAAACAACTCACACCTATGTACCTCTCAAACTTCATTTACTGCACACTGTTAATGTAATAATTACGATTTGTCTTACAAATCACACTATGGGACAGTGATGCTACTGATCCACACGCACTGAAGCTGCCACTGTCAAATAAATACAGTGATGAGCAAAGCAATTTTTGCTTAAAACAATTAAAATACGGTAATTTTAAGCCTAGACAAAACAAAGCTGGAAACTCTATCAACTAAGTCTCCACAAAACTTCCCTGTGTATTATATATTTAAAATTTTTCATCCTAAGCATAAGACACTGCCTTGAAATATCAACACAGAAAGTCAACAACACATCTAATTGTTCTGATACTGGTAGAAATTTTGAAACTGGAGAAGATGTATCTGAAACATGTACTGGCATCTGCAGTTGTGAGAGCAAGAGGGAGACAGAGTGCTACCACCTCATTCATCAGAACCAGGCATCAGGATATCAGAACAGGAAATCAATACACCTCGTCATGGTAGAGTAGGAGAGAGTAGGAGCAAAACCAGGCCACAAGCACAGTGCATGAAGATGGCAGCCCTGCCTCACAGACCAGCAACATCAGAGCACCCTTGTATCTCACCTATCTCCTGGATGGCTGCCACTTCCCAGATTTCTCTGTTTCCACCTCAGCTCTCCCCACAAAGCTACTTTAGCCTGGCAGCTGATGCATGAAGGTATACTGTACTCCATGCCGACCCCAAGCACATACAGGTAGTAGCCCCAAGCTTTTCTGCCCTCAGCCTGGCTAATCCCATTATCCTTCAGATGCTGATCATCTCCCCAAGATAAAAGTACCATGCCTTTGCTTCTTTCACATATGGCCCACAAGCACTGTCTTGTGCCCATTTGCAAGGTAGTTTCTTTCATAGAGTCACAGATAACCTAGATTTCTTTTTGCATGGGTCACAGGATAGAGCTGCACATTCAAAGTTAGATATATATGTCTGGAGAGAAAAAGGTAGTTGTTGAGATAGGTGAAAAGAAAGAAGGTCTTGGGGAGCAGACAGAAAAGGCAAATATATTCAAAGGTAAGTGAGATTAGGACCTGTCATTATATCCTTTTTTAAGTTCAGCACCCTCTAAAATCAGCTCAGAAAACATTTTTCCCCTCAACTTCTATCATAGCTCTTTTAAAAACATGTTGCTTTCCATCTCTCTCCAGGAATTAGTTCGGCTTTCCCCCAATGCCGCATGCAATTCAACTAGATTTTCAGAAAAACAAATCCAAATTCCATCTGTAATGAACTCATCCAATTAAGGTTTCATGTCAGACTGAAGCAAATGAAAGATTAATATCATCACTTCTTTTTTTCTCCCTCAAAAATTATAGCATGTACTGAAAATGTGAAATATTTCTACCACCTAGAAACACACTTGCTCTGTCAACACATATCAATATGTATTGATATAAGAATTATAACATGAAGAAAACATTAAATATTTTAGGGGAACTGTGAAATGAAGAAGAGGGCTTTTATTGAGAAAAAAGATTTTGTAAAATCTGAATATACTTCTGGAAAATGTGACCTCATCTACTCTGTGGAACAGCAAAAATAATTACTTCATGAAACTAAAATTACATAGGAGAGTTAACCAAAAGGATATGAGGCTCTTCAGCTCTGATGCACAGCACAGAGACTAAACGTATTGTGTCATTCCTTAAGAAGAACATAGAGGAAAAATAAGCATTATAAATAATTACATTTCTTACAAATATGACTTACAATTTCCAGCAAGTACTGGATCTCCTTAGAATAGTTTGGTGTCAATAACATGTAGCTTACTGTGCAGCAGCAAATCCTAGCAGAAAAGGGGTTGGACCCAACACCCACCACAAAGCCTTGGATGCCAAAAGAGCAGGGCAACAAGTTAGGTTCTCTCAGGAGCAGCCCTGCACAGGGCACATGCTTGCTATGCAACGTCCAGGGAGAATCAGGTATTCAAGAACAAGATCCAGAGAGGTGAGTTTCTGAGAGCACAGGTGCTCAAGGCAGGAAGTACTGAGGACAACCATTCCCTCCTTAGCGAGTCAAGATGCCAGTCACTGCTGGCTACCCTTTGGGATGAAGGTAACAGTGCCATCCAACAGTGCATGCATAGCCCACACATGCAGAAAATCATATTCAAGTCCTGCCCTCAACTCAGTGACACTGAAAAGGGAAAAGACCTGAAAATTCCATCTCTTAGCATTGGCAATCCACATTTCACTTTGTTAAAGTAGCAACTGGAATTCAATTTCTTCCCAGACAGCATGTCCACCTCAAAGCCACACAGCTACTCCTACTCTCTGAATCTTTGGAATGCCACTGCACTAACTTTTGGCCCAAATGCTGAGCCACTGAAAACCACAGTGTCTGAGGTCATTCATGGATGTCATCTTTTACATTCCAAGAAAAACAATAGCATAATTACCATACCACAAGCAGCATTGCTGTAAATAATAGTAAACAATCCAGGCACCCAGTACTGAGGCTCATGGTCTCAAGACATGAGTCAATAGCTCCTCACACACGAAAAAGGAGGGATCCAGTGAAGGCAGAAGAAGGGTTTTGCCATGCACTGTGGTCTCAGGCCTACAACTCTCTCTAACCCCTGTTCTCAGCATTGAACTCCTCATCAAAGGTGCGGGATGATAAGAGTTAAATCTAGAGGGGATTCACAATTTTAAGGTAAAAAGCAGCTACAACTCCCTGGATGGACTGAGGTCAACATGCTCCCCAGTACAACAATAAACATCTGCTCAGAGAAACAGAACAGAGTGTGGAATGGAGACTACACGGCCCCCCTCCATTCTAATCTCAGCATAATGGGAGAGCACTGCAGCACTAAGACTGTACAGTACCTGTCTGATAAGGGAGAATCAGGATGTTCTGCTGCTGAAGCCAACAACCATGTCGAATCCCCTTCTCGGGTGCCAAACCACAACCACCTGCCCTCTCCCATTAGGTACACCAATCAGAAATAAAAAGTATTTATGACAAGAGCCACTCAAACTCCACCCAAACATAAAGAAAATAGTATAAAAGTAAGTTGGAAAGTGGGAAAAGACCTCCACTAAAACTGCTGGGATCAGTCAACAGGCTGAGTCTATCTTCTCCACCCCCAGAGGGACGCCTTGGGTGAGAAATATGCTCTACACGCGTTAAATGCTGCATTTAGGACTAGAGCTTTTGCTTATCCCATAGCATATTATTTAGATTGCTTCGTATCAGAGCTTGTGCTTGCTTAATACACGTATCAGTACATTGCTTTAAAACATATTTTTGCAGTAGACACTATCACCAACAACCTTCAAACCTTATTAATCTGCCACAATTTGTATTAATAAAAAGTGTTATTCCATAAACTGTTAAAGTGAGTCCTTGCAGTTGCTGGTGGCAGATAACACCTTGGCAGGACCCATTGAGGGGTCCTGGCTCTGTGGAGTTCCCCCTAACAAGGGAGGTCAAAGTACCCTCTGATCTTGCTAAGCCGTTGGTGAAGGGTCTCCTTACGAGACACTGACAGACTATCGGACACCAAGGTCTCAACTTTCCTGGGGGACTGATGAGCAAAAATCTGAACTCCCACCCTTCACATGACAAAGGGGTACTCAAGTGTCTCCAGAATGACAGTCTTTTCTTCCAGTAGGTCAGTGACCACCCAAGATGTTGGCTACTCAAAGGTAAATCCTCTGATACACATTAAAGTTAACTTTTCTTTTGTTGGCCTTTTGTTTATCTAGTTGAATTTCCTAATCCACTTCACCACTGAGAAAAAAAAAAAGGAGGGTCAACATCGGGGGGAAAACAGATTGGCCAAGACTGGGGCCAGACTGTTTCTTTCAGCAGCAGCCCTGGCTTAATATAATGGTGAGCCTACAGCAACAGCACACACCTTCAGCAACTTCAAGACATGTATTATCCCTACTTTATACATAACAGGCTGGAACTATTTTCATATTATCTAAGTGCAAAACTCCTATCACCTTCCATAAGAGCACAATTGGACCAAATGTTGACAGTTAAACAAAAAAACCCATGACTTGAACATAAAAACTAGGAAAAAGTCTGCCAATACATCATCTTCATATTTATGTTATTTCAGTTTTGCTGCAACAAACAGTACCAAAAAACCAGAGACTGCTCCTTTTTCAAGGAGACATTTCAGGCAGGCTGCATTCTGGAGTTGGTTCTGCTTGTCAGTATTTCTTTAAAATTAAAGGGCAGAGTCACCCATCACAGTAAAAAAAGTGCATTTTAAAACACATGCAAAAAATATGAATTCTTTGATACTTTATGGTCAAACATCTGCTAAACTACTGCTTTCCTTCAATTATGGGATTCTCAAAGCAACAATTATATCTATTTTCCTCAGAATTTGGGGGATATAATCAGTACTACCAGAAATCAACACAGTCTCTCTATATATATCTTTATGTTTTGCCAATGTTGGAACAAATGAGACAAGGACACTGACTAAATATGGTAAATCTCCAGTTTGCCAGCACCCAGCACTTTCTAACATTCAATACTGTTTGTTACCTAGGAATCCATTTCTTCGAGGTGGTGACCATTTTCAGTCTGCTGACTTCTGGAAATCCAGGTCACTCTGTGTTTCATTTTTCTTCTCTCCCTGTCACTAAGACAGGCAGTAAAGTTACTCCCTCATTGTAAGGAGATCAAAGTAACTGAAAACTTTATTTTTGACCCAACACCTTCATATCTGGGAATACACTGAGAGGGAGAATGTTGGGGAGTTTCCCTCTTCAATAGAAAATCTAACCTTTTCTGCACTGTCCTTTTTTTGCTGTAAATCAGATGGAATCTGGAAACTTGACATCCTGGCATGTTGCCCAGTCATGAAGAAGAAAGTAGAACTTTATCCACAAGATCACAAGGTACTGAAAAGCTTTCTGCATATCATCCAACTGCTTCATATCTGAGCTAAAGTGGGAAAACCTCATAAAATCAAATAAATGAGGAAAGCTCTGCCCACATCCCAATAGGCTTTCAACCCCATAGGAATGGGTGAGATAGAAGACCTGCGGGAAGAGACGCTCCTGGTATAATGAAGTCAGTTCTGGTTTGGACTTCAAGGCTAAAATACTGATACTATTTAGGTCTTCCTATTCCTGCACTGAAGGATTGCAGATTTTTTTCCACACTCACATGGTGTATGCAGAAATGGAAAGTAAGCAACTTCAGCATGCGCTCTGGCCATTGGGTCACTCTCAGGAAACACTGGTTTGAATTTCCACAGACAGAAGGGAAATAAACCCTGAATTTCAAGCATCCAAAACCAGGTTTCTAAATTGCTATCAGGCTATTGCCATGATAATGAAAAGCCCCTCAGAGCATTAGCTCTGAAGGGCTCTGCTGAGCTCCAGGAGGAGCTGAGGGCACCAAGGACCACCAAGTCCAGCACCAAGTTTTAAGTTTCTGCCAATATGGTTTTCTCAGCTTATCAGGTCACAAGCCTGGGTAAAAATCATGGGAAGGGAGGAATACAGGACATAACTGAGAAAATGAGAAAACCAGAAATGATCTCCTGTACCTCCTGCTGGGATGGGGGAGTCATCCTCTCTCATCTTAACCCCACTCCTCCACCTTAAAAGACAAGAAGTCCAGCCAGTGCTGTCCTCTGGTGCTAAGTAGGCATCAGTAATGTCACAGAAGGGATCTGTTTGGACTATACAGAGTAAGTGGTTTGTAAACTGAGGGGTCTGAAACATATCTTGATAGGAACACTGATTTAAAATATACAATAAGTATCAGGTTAATACTAAACAACTTCAGGGATGATCTGCATAGTCAGCATAGAGGCAGCTGTGAAGGAACCCAGGAACCATCACAGAGCCAACATCTGATGGACAGTCCTTGGCCTTTAACATATCCTTCTGCCAAAGCTCAGCACAGCAGCAGATCTCCCCAGTTTGATCTCATGCAGCAACAGGAGTTAAGTTGCACTATTTTGATTACCGGAACACTCACATTCCTGCAGCTTCTTGGCTAAAACAAGACATATCAGAACTGCTGATAGACTCTCACTGAGGGAAATTGTTCCAATATTTCTGATGGTATTTAGGGCGGCCTTCTATCCCTTTTTCTCAGGAATAAGGCACAGTGATAATCACTGGTTAGAGCAGAGGAAGCATTTCTGGGAACAAATATCTCAGAAGTGATAAGGCAGTGGTTTTAATGTGCAACTACACATTTTTTATTCCATGCTTGGGATGAGTGAGAGTTTTAGGACAGGCACTTTTCTGAGCAGCACACCCTCCAGTGCTGCTGCCCAGAGAGACTGGTGATGAGCAGTTCTCACCAGAAATTTCCATCAGCCAGGCGGACAGCCCAGAAATTGGAAGAACAAGAGCCAAGAGCTCACCAGGCACCAGCTACCCCACAAAACCTTCTCAAGCACAAAAACCTGTCCCAGCCTGCACAGAACAAGATGAGACCAGCAGAAATCATAACAGCCACAAACAGGATAGTCAGAAATCAGAAGTAATTGAATCAAAATTATTCCAAGTGTGAGAAACTGCCCTCTCTTTCATGAGAGATCTCACTGCCATGAAGTCTTCTAGCACCAACATGTACATCTCTTCAGAAACATGGTAGATCTCAGAGGAAAGTAAAAATGTCAGAAAGAATAAATGTGGGCTTTTTAAACAATACTCAGTATAAACCAGCACTGGATAACAGAATCTTATCTTTCAAGGCATTACCAGCCACAAGTACTAGCCTGACCATTCAGTTGCCAATATAAGAACCTTAGAGATGAAAAAGTAGGACACGATGAGCCTCTGTGAGCATTTTTAACATGTAAATTCAGTATCTCTCTAAAAGAAAAAAGGCAAACCTAGGAGTAAAACCAGGCAAGTGCAAATAACTACATGGCTAAGAAAGAGAAACAAAAAACAGACTTCTTGGGATGTGAAGATGTTTGCCAAGATTAAATTGCAGGTTATCTTGGAAGGTTCAGTAACACTTGCTCAACACCAAAAATGTCTTTTTAATTTTAGTTTCCTTTTTGGGAAGCTTGTAATAGGACTGGAAAGGATACAAAATAAGTTGTAGGCTTAAACTTTGCTGTAAATATTCTCCTATCAAAGCACTAAACCTTACACATATCATGGTACAAACAGATATTATTAATGGTTTTAGTTGTTTTGCATTTTAGGCATGTCTTTACCTCAATATAACATGAGTACCTCAGACAAAATTTACAGTAGCAATTTTGCAAACCACATATGATTTATTTGAAACGTGTCTTAAATTATCCAGTTGTACTTGCATTTTGAAGAGCTATATAATTTTTCTAAACAAAACAGCTTTTATATATTGTTTCATTTCAAACAGAAAGCTCACTATCACAAAAATTTACAATTCGTAAAAAAATTATGAGCATCATGTTATCTTTTATTTCCTAAACTAAATTTATTTTCTCCTAAAGGAATATGAATGCTTTTGAAGTGGTCTAGGAATAAGTTTGGTGTTTTTTACGGAAAGAAGTCATAGAAGAAGGTTATCATCTGGCCTTTAAATAAAAATCCTGAGAAAGCCCCACATCAGTATGTACAAAAAGAGAGCCTTATAAATCATTTTGTTGGTAGGCAAGCTAATTTTTGGGGGCTCAAAAGACCAGAATTTTGCTGAGCCCAGCTAATGGTCATTCTTGTTCCTCAAGTAACATATCATACACTATCAACTAAAAGGCAACACACAGTTCAACAACAGGCAAATGCCAAAGACTTTCCAAGGTGAGCATGAGAGGGTGAATGGAAGGAAAGGACACAGAGATACCAACGGCCATACATAGCAAGGAGCTGGAACTTCCCAAGCTCAGCACAAGATACTCCTCCTTTTCCTGCTGTCTTGTTTCTTACCCAAGTGAAGGGCTGAGCTTGGCAAGACAGGGCATGGCAAGAAAAGAAGAAATCACATGTCAACTCAACACCCCACAGAAAACTTCTTTCCTATCAACCACAGTGGAGGACCACGTGGTTCAGCAGTGTTAAACAAAAGGGTATAGAAATAATGGAGAGTGAGTTCAGGAATCAATTCTAATTCTACAAGCCAGTTCATAAATACAAACTGCATCATTCACAACCATGACATACAAAAAAATCCCCCAGAAAAACAGCATTTTGTTTTGCAGAACTGTTACAGAAGGAAGAAAACCACAAGGGGTGTAATACAGTTTGGTGTTAGAAAGCAAGTGATATATAATTCCAAAAGGAAGAATTACCTTCTGGAGGAGTTGCAACACTGTTCCCAAGTCCCAAAATAGCAATGCTCTGATTCCTTGGTTCCAGCATCATTGCAAACTCTTCTCCTCTTTCCCAGTGTGGTACTTTCACAGGTTCCAAATGCACATTTTCCAGTCCATCTTTCTGCAGGGCACTGAACATATATTTGATGGCTGCATCTAGGTTTTTTGAGCCACTGAGTCTAGGTCCTATGGTATCAGCAAAAACTGCTAATCTTTCATAGGATCTGTTCTGAGCCTTTCCATGAACAGCAAGATCAATAATAGCCTTAGCAATATCAGTATAGCCAGCTATCTCATTTTTAATGTCTTCAAATGATTTCGGGTAACTGCCATCTCTTCTTAAAGGTTTCCCAGCACACTGTGATAATAAATTCATGAGAAATACTAGGAATAAGCACTTCATTTTTTTCTCTTTTTTCTTTTTCACAGATGGCCTGTTGGAGAGGCAAACAGAAAAAAAAATATTAAAAAAATTATACAGGTATCAGCAATACTTTTTGTTATTTGGATTGGTAGACAGAAATGAAAATAAATCAATTTATCATGAAAATGCTTTGATCAGAACTAGCAAGAAAGTAAACTCAACTTGAAGACAGCATTATTGAAAGCAAATGAAAAAGATAATCAGACCACTGGACACAATCTTTGTTGTGGTCTTTAGAAATATCCTTGGAATGCTGCATCTTTTAAACTATCACATTCTTCACTGAATCAAAACCCAGGGCTGCTCCCATCAAGGAGGAGCTTTGTATCTCCTTTCTATTTGGAGCAGGAATTGCCAGAAGTGCCAAATCAAATGCCTTTCTTTACACAAAACATCCAGACAAAAACTTTTCTTAAACCATTCATGAATAAAAGTGCTTCTTCACCTTCATCATCAGGAAAGTACTTTCTACTGTGCTAAAAAGATGTAAGAGTGACTTAGATCCAATGCCCCCAGTGTCCTGGTTTCAGCTGGAATAGAGGTTGTTTCCTTCTCAGTAGCTGGTGCAGTGCTGTGTTTTGGATTTTATATGAGAATAATGTTGATAACACACTAATGTTCTGGATGTTGCTAAGTAGTGCTTACCCTAAGTCAAAGACTTTCTAGTGTCTCACGCTCTGCCAGTGAGAATCTGCACAAGAAGCTGGGAGGAAGCACAGTCAGAACAGCTGACCCAAACTGGCCAAACGGATATTCCCTACCATGTTCAGTACACAAACTGGGGGAATTGACTGGAAGGGAGTGATCACTGCCAGGGATGGGCTGGGCATTCTTCAGCAGGTGGTGAGCAATTGCATCACTTATTTTTCTTGGGTTTTATTTATTATTATTATTATTATTATTATTATTATTATTATCATCATCATAATTATTATTATAATACTTCTCTTCACCTATTAAATTGTTCTTATCTGAACCCATGAGTTTTTGTATTTTTTTCTCCTCCTTGTATGACTGAGGGGCGGGAGGGGGAGTGAGTGTGCATTGGTACAGTATGTAGTTACCATCTGGGGTTAAACTAAGCCAGAATACTAAAAAAACTTTCTTTGGATCCTGCTCTCTCTTTCAGGGCTTTATCCCACAGGACTTTTATCAAGCAGATCTCTGAAGAGGTCAAAGTCTTCTCTCCTGAAGTCCAGTGCTGTGATCTTGCTTTTTGGCCTGCTCTTAGGATCCTGAACTCCATTATCTCATGGACACTGCAGCCAAGGCTGCCTTTGACCTTCATACCACAACCAGCCCTGCTTTGCTTGTCTGAAGTCCATGAGAGCACCTCTCCTTGCTGGTTTCTCTATACCCTGTGTCAGGCACCTCCTGGATTGCTTATAACCTGCTGTGATGAGCCTCCAGCAGACCTCGGGATGGTAAAGTACAGCATAAGCATCAGGACCTGTGAATGAGAAGTTACTTCTAGCTATCAAGGCCTCATCTACTTGTTTTTGCTGATCAGATGGCCTATACTATACAGCTACTACAAAGTCACCCATACTGATATGCTCTTTAATCCTTATCCATAAGCTCTTGGTTCATCATCCATACCCAGGCAGAACTCCAAGCACTACAGCTCTCCTCTCATATGGAAGGAAAGTCCATCTCCTTTTCTTCCAAGTCTGTCCTTCCTAAAGGCCATATATCCATCCATTGCAGCATCTCAGTCATGTGAACTATCCCTCCACATCTCCATGATCCCAACAAGATCACAGCCCTGTAACTGCACACGGATCTTTAACTTCTTGTACGTATTCCCCATGTTGTGCACATTAGTGTACAGGCACTTAGAAGCAAATACTCATCAATGGAAACAGAAGAGGCAACCCACAACATTTATGACAGCTTCTTATCATCTCCCAAAAAGGGGGGATGACCCACCAGGCATGCATCCATAAGATACCATCTGAAACATTGCCTGTGCAATGCAGAAATAAGGCACAGAAAGAGTGAAAGTATGAAACCACATTTCTAGGATCCATAACCTACCCAAATTCAGAAACAAACAAACAAACAAAACTGCCCCAATACCCACAAAAAACACACACACAAACATTTTGGAGCCACCATCCTAGCTCATATGATAACCAGCACAAATTTCCAGCCTTCCATAGGCCTTTATGGGTCTTTTCACAAATAGCAATTTAACAATAGCTTTAGCAGTATAAGAACATTAAGCTATTCTCCTTAACTATTCAAATGTCCTCTAAAATTAAGATCAAGGAAGTAACAAGTTCTTCACAGTGTAGTGAAGAACCATCTCTGAAACCATCTCTGATTTCATCTGTGAATGACAAATCTATCACAGAGATTTCATCTCTCTCTGTGAGACAGACAGGGCAAAGGTCTTACACAACCAGGAGCAGAAGACTTGGGTTATCTCAGGATACTGCCTGAGAACTGCAAAATGCCATTTATAATCTGACTTACTGTTTATTTGTGGTTATACTACACAGAGGGTATCAGTGTATTTTTATTGCTATGCTCTGCACCTTCTCCATGTTCTTTCCCTTTGGACCAGTTAATTACAAGCTCATAGACATCCTCTACTAGAGACATCAGTAATTTTCTCAGGATGACTGTGCTCATTTTCGCATGATGATTTTTGCCAAGTTCATCATGCACAAAGAAGCAAGCAAGATAATCTGATTTCTGTCATAAGAAATTCTTGCTGAATGGAGTAAGACAAAAACTTTGTAGAGTTAGTTTCAAAAACCTAAGGTTTGGTATTTTGTTTGTTTAAGGGTTTGCAAAATCTACCAGACAAAGCTGACACACTTAGCTGTTACACAGAAAACACAGGGGGATTGTTTAATTAGCACTGACCACCTGAAAGAGCTCCCAGTTGCCAACTTTATGCATTTTTTCAGTGAAGAAATGAAACTGTAGTTATCACATTTCCCTTAACTAAGAAATGCTTTCTTTGTTTTTTCTGGCCTCATTCAAAAACAGCAGCATCCTCACTCCAAAGGTTGCCCCAGAGGAGCTGCATTTAAGCACTGTATTTCTTCCAGGAACTTCCCACTGAACACTGAGAACAGACATGTTTCCACAGCTTGTGTGGATGTAACATACTTTTGCCTCAGACAGCATTTTACTACCTGCCAATGCATTGTAACTTAATTCAAACCCTGGGCAAGGACACAAAAATGGGAACGTAATTTATTGTGCTTTCCTTGAATAGTCCAGCATAATCTGTTCAGAAGCAGCTATCAGAAATAATTCCCTGCTAGGTAAAACAACATCATACTTGGACTGAAACACAGGAATCACTCTACTGCTATCTCAGGGAAAGATTGCACACCTGTTGTCCCAGTGTCTGCAACTTTATCACCCCCAGTGAATCATCTAGGAAAGGAGATTACTTATTTTTGCATATCTAACTAGTTAAGACTCAAAAAATGAACATCACAGTGCCAGCCAAATAAATAAAAAATAATAGGACAGTCAAAATTGATCAATGTATTTAATTGTTCATGAAGCAGACAGGGGCCATGCAGCCATGGCAGTACATGGATCCATACTCAGAGGGAAGAGAATGGTCTGAATGTAGTCCACAGAAGAGAGAGATTTCATCCTACAAAATCCTAGCAGAACATTTCAAAGGGGTCTGGAGCAAGAAAGACACACCCTTGGTGGAGGAAGACCAAGTTAAAAAAACTACATATATAAATCCATGGGGTCTCATGGTTTGCATCCACAAATACTGAGATCTGGCTGATGTCATTGTGAGGTCACTCTCCATTATATTTATATATATTATATAAGTCATTCCTATCTTCAAGAAGTAAGATGTAGGGAACTACAGATCAGTCAGCCTCACATCAAGCTCTGGCAAAGGAACAGGAGAAAAGTTCTGGAGATTATTTCCAAACATATGAAGGACAAGAAGATGACTCAGAATAGTTAGCATGGATTTACCAAGGGGAAATTGTGCCTAATCAACACAATACCCTTCTAGGACAAAATTGCTGGCTTGGTAGAAGAGGGAAGAGCAGTGGGTATTGTTTCCCTTGACATTAGGAAGACAGCTGACAGTCTCCCTAAAGGTTTCAGGGAAGTTGATAAAGTATAGGCTGGAAGATATACTACACAGATATATATGTACATAACATAAATATATATGTATATAACATACACTTAGACAATGAAGTGGGTTGAAAATAGGCTGAACAACTGAGCTCAGAGGATTCTGATTACTTGTGTGACATCTAGTTGGCAAATAGTAGCCAGTGGTGTCCCCTAAAAGTCCATACTCGGTCCAGTACTCGTATATATCTCCATTAATGATCTGGATGCTTGGACAGACTGTGGCCTCAACAGACTTGCAGATGACAGGAAGGTAAGGAGAAGTGCCTGTGTACACAATGGTTGTGCTGCCACTCAGAGTGCATGAGAAAACAGGCAGGGGGGAACCTTAGGAAGTTCAACAAGTCCTGCATCTGAGGAGGACTAACCACCACGCCCTAAGACAGGCTAGGGACATCCAGCTGGAAAGGAGCTTGGTAGAGAATGAGTCAGCAAAGCAACTTCATGTTGGCAACGACCAACAGCCTTCTGGGCTGCGCATCAGAAGCGTTGCCACCACATGGATGTTATCTTCCCCCTCTACTCAAGTGTTTGTGAGACAACACCTGGAGTACTTGTTCATTTCTGGGCTTCCAAGTACAAGAGACATGGACATACCAGAGAGAGTGCAACAAAGGGCTGCAAAAGATTATTAAGGGACTGGAATGTCTATCCTACGAGAAGTGGCTGAGAAAACTGTGACTGTTCAGCTTGGAGAAGAAAAGACTCAGGGAGGTTTTCATCACTGGGTATAAATACCCAGTGGTATTTATATGATGGGAGGGAACAAAGAAGATAGAACCAGGCTCTTTCCAGTGGTACCCACCAACAGAACAAGAGGCAATGGACAAAACCTGGAACATATGAAATTCCATCTGAACACAAGAATGCACTTTTTTTTTTCCACTATGAGGGGGGTTAAACACTGGAAGAGGTTGCCCAGAGAGGTTGTGCAGTGTCCATAGGGGAGATATTCCAAACCTGCCTAGGTATGGGCCTGCACAACCTGCTGCAGCTGACCCTGCTTAAACAGGTACTTAGGACTAGAGCTCAAAACATATCTTACAAATTAAATTGAGATTCAGAATATGAAAGCAGGCCATAAATACAAGCTGAAAGGATTTTAAAAAACAAGGGAGAAAAGTTGCAGGTATGCAGAAGAAAAAGAGAAATAAAAGACAGGAAATTAGTCTTTTCCAGCTCAAATGAGTATGAAAGAGAACAAAACGTACTATACTACATATATGTACTATATATGTACTATACTACAATACTATGCTGGTAGTGCAGAGAATGTCATAAGATACATTTAAGAGTAGCTACTTTAAGGATGCTCCTACCTATTGTCTGGTCCATTTGTCTGTTGCTAACTGCTGTCTTTGATGCTAAAGGGCAAGATCATCAGGCTCTTCATCTTTTAATGATGCCCTTATAGAAAAGAGGTTTAGCACACCCAATCTGTAACTAGGCTAACTGGTGCTACCACCACTAAAATCATTACAGTATAAATTACTTAAATGTTACAGATGGAAAAGAATGAGAGAGAGAGAGACTGAGAGGACAAAGAATTTCTCAGATGAGAACACTGTCTACAGCAATCAGATAAGAGAAAGAGGAACAAAGGGCACAAAAATAGGATTAACAAAGTTAGAGCACTGCTGCTTCTCCAGTGTGGCAAAGTTTTCCCAAAATCCCAGTTGCAAATACAGATAAAAGGATACAGAGAGTTCACAGGAGTCATGGTTATGGGAAATGGAGGAAAGAAAACAATAAATTGAGGGTATTAACCACTTAATTGCTAGAGATCTGCTATATCTGCAGAGTATCTATCAGTTTCCTAACCACATACCATTTGATTTTCCTCCAAGGAATGTATAAAATCATGAAATCACAGTGGTTTTGATGACATGAGAACAGACTGAAAAGCCCTAGGGTAACAAACTCACATGCTGCAGAGTGATGTCTGATACATTTAATAGCATTGGAAAAAAGTTTGTTGTGACAGCTGTGGAGTAGGATGGCTGGAAGGCTAGGTGAACTTGCAAAATGACGAGGAGATTTCTGCCTAAAAATAAAGTCAGAGAGTTCTTCCATCACTTATAAAAATGAGGAGGACAGGGGGACAAGCTTTATGATCTTGAAGAGTGAAGCAGAAAAGCAGACATTCTTCAAAGACTACTTTTCCAGAATTGTCAAGATTCTTTATCTGGAAGAACAGTTAATCAGTTGGAAAATGCTGGGTTTGAGAACACACACAGTCAGAGCTTGCATTTACATTACAAACTCCTTAAAATTAGCCTTTTGACATCTAAAACTAAGAAAAGGAATAGTACAACACGATATGGATAAAAGACTTTGAATAATCTTATTACTTGGACCAAAAAATCTAAAACACCAAAGGAAATACCTGAGTTGTTTTACCTTTACCAACTTACCAAGAATTATCTTGATTTGCTACCACTGAAGATACCTACTAAAATCCTTGGAAAGATAAGTGTAACTTAGGACCAGATAGGCTCAAGTAGTGATATTGACTTATGTGGACAGAATAGGAAATAAAAAGTTTTTAAAAGTCTAAGGATTAGGACTGAGAAAGTCCAAACATGCCAAGAGACACTGTAGTCTTAGCTCCCCATTTGGCAGAAGCTGATACCCTATCTATAGTCAGTATGGGGGAAGTACTGTAGCTTAACATAGGAAGGAGGCAGCAAAAGGAGCCATTCTTCCCTCTCTCTTCACCTCCAAGCCTCAGAATAATAACAGGTTACCCCGATATAATCTTACTCAGTAGCTGCTGCTAAAACGGATGGCAATAATCCTGAAGAATCCCACCATAATACATGTGCAGGGTACTGTACCAGCAAAGCTACAGAAATGATCAGTCAGCTACTTCCCTAAGAAGCAGTGACAGACAAGACAAAAATTAAGTTAATAATAACAAAAAATCCCACAACCACTGAACAGTGCCTTGGCCATGTAGCAGCTGACATTATTCTTCTTAATGAGCATGCAAAATACAAACAGTTCTCAAAAGGGAGAACATTATCTTTTCAGAGGCAAAAGACAGGAATTCAGTTGGATTTTCAGATGAGAAAAACTGAATAGAACAGAAATATTGAATGAATGGAAGGTACTTAGGAATCAATGACATCGAAATATAGTGTTGTTCATATTACAATAAATGGCAAAGTATATAGCTAAAGCCAGCTGATAGTGTTGAAAGACAGCTGAGGGGAGGGTGGGAAAGATTTGGACAATTAAATTAAAACATATGAGAATAGGGCTGCAATTATACTACCTGGTATTTTTATGCTCAACTTCCTGCAAGTCCACAACTATTGCCCTAGTGTAAAAGGCAAGACAGGTTGCCTTCAGACATAGAAAGACTGGCTTATGAAAAAAAATTAATATATTCACACACATCCATTCAGAGACAAAATGTTACTGGCCTCTTTCTAATTTAGGAAACCTTTCTTGATTGTAAAGCCTCTTGGAATAGACACATATCTTCTATCTAGTCACGAAATTCATAAATGAGACACAAACTCTTCAGAAGTGCATATTTTTCTTTCAGTCTTTCCTAAAAGCACTCTCTTTTTGTTGGAGCAACATAACTACAGAAATCTTCTCTTACAACCTCTTCTGTACTTTCTGTATATTGTTATCTGAGGAGATGGATCAGACTATGGAAAAGAATAAAGTACACAAAAGAGAGAAACAAGAGGCCTCAAATTAATGGGTACCAAAGGCAAGAATTGCCATCAAGGCCCCATATTTCTATAACCCAAAATTCTAACCTAAGTTTCTTTTTGAAAACAGGTTCAACAGGACATCTTATATCCTGTATTGAGTTAAATTATTCCCACAGTTCTGATGCTAAATATTTTCTTTCTGAGTTTTTATTGAAAGACTAGTAGACTGCATCCAGCCAAATGATGAAACGTACCTTCATACCAGGAGAAAGCCTAAAACAGAAGGTATGAGCCCTAAGTAAACGATCAAGCCATATCTGTGGATAGCAAAAGCTCAAAAGCCGTAAAATTGATTGATGGACACTGTAACAGGAGCAAACCAAGTTTTGTTGACAACAGGCAGTGCAGGGCTGTTACTGTCACAAGTTGATCTGCCACCCCTCTGAAAGCCAAAAGGAATCAAATTGCCATGTATCTGGCACTTGCAGGCACGTCTGGGTGCTCCTCCAGGCAGCGTTCTGGCAGAAGGCAGTTCAGCCCTACAGAACACATGTATGCTCTATGGTGCTCCGTAGTTTGGCTAGCAGATACAAACACTTTGAGTGTCTCCTTCCAACAACTAAATCTCAGTTTTAAAGACAAGGCATCAGGATATTTGCCAAAATGAAGTCACCAAAATAAGCAACCTTAATTGTTAATTACATATTATAGTGCAACAGGCCAAGTTTCCTGATGAAGTGACTTGTCCGTCCTTAACAAAAATTACACCAGATGATATTTGCACCTACCTACATTACTCCAGAATTAGAAACTCCTAAGTTATATTCTTAGGATTTTCATAGATGACAAGAATAATATGCTTCTATGACCACAGACCTACAAAGCACTTTTTGCTTTGTATATGGAACAAAATTTTACATTTTAAGCCAACAAGTTCAGAGAAAAGTTATGCACATTATTAAACACTTCTAAGAAAAAGGTCAAAAAAAGACAATAGCAATATTTTCAAAAGTATCCAACCATTTTAGCTATTTTACTCCATACACCTACAATATCAATGTACAATACCAATAGTAACAATTCCAAATTAAGTCAATAATTCTTCAGCAATGCTGAATATAAGATATGTAAGAATACTAGTAAATAAAATTTCCAGATTAAAATAACTTTTTAAAACATCTTTGTAATTTTTTTTCACACAGTCTTTCTCTACAGTTACAAGAACAGGTATGTTCCTCATACTGTTACAGTAACAACATTCAAGTAGTTTTGCGAAGCTGAGAAATCTGGCGAACATATTGCTAGACTTGTTGCAAACTGATATCTTAGTGTTTTCCCTCCTTACTGTAGGATACACCCACTGAATCTTCCCTCTCCAGAGAAACAAAGGATGAATTTGTAAATACAACTATATGAAAAAGGCACAGCATCAAGAATGTCTCATTACAACTGACAGAAAAATGATCTTTATGATGCACACATTTCTTTACTTATATTAAGGGTGGGGAAGGATATTAATTTCAATGAGATATGAAGTATGTAATTTATGATTTCATCATGTTCACTAGAGCATAATACTGGTACTCAAATATCATACTGTATTCCAACATATCAACATTAGAAACAAGTTACTACAGTTCAGTGACAATGTACAATTGGGGCCACCATCCCACTGAAGATTGCACTGAAATGTAGGGGAAAAAAAAAAGGAAGCTTAAAAAGTCTAAAGAACCAAATCAAACAACAGACTGCAAGGAAGATAAATAGACTTGACTTAAAAGAGCTTGAGAGAAAACTGGTTTTCAGCCAATTTTGAGAAATACATTAGCAAAACTAGACCTCTTTCAGATGTGGAGGAAAGCTCCAACACCACCTTTTCATCAAAGCTACTCCCCAGTGCAGCATACATTTGATCATGGAGCAACACAGTTACCGTGCATAAGGCAGCTCTGATTCTGTATTTAAGTTCTAATTACTTTTTACTGCCATTTAAAAGACAAAAAATTATCAAAATATTTTGCTATTGCAGGACAAAAAAATTCATCTATGACAGCAGACATCTATCAGCACTAATTTTTTTATTTCAAGCAATGTTCAACACATTCCTGTTATCACCAGTGTCCACAGTGCTATGCACTGCACAGACACAGAGACAAACATGCCTTACAACTACAAACGGGCAAAATGGACAAACAATTGGAAGAGGAGGAACTCAGAAGTGACATTTCCAAGTGATTCAGTTGCCACATGAAAGACATTTCAATTATCATGACCACTCAGGCCCCTTCTTCTGACATTACCAGGAAGAGACAGTCAAAAGCTTTTGCTGCAGTGAAGCAAATGGTCATATTACAAAAAGTCAACTGGAAATCAAAGTGGAAAATGAAAAAAAAAAACAAACAAGAAAAAATTACAGACAGTTAAAACAGAATAAACACACCAATGGTACAGTGAGAACAGTGACAGAATGTGATCAACTCTATCTTTACATATGTTAACATATCTCCCTGACTTTGCACTGACATGATTCTGACACCACACCTCAACAATACTACTCAGAGATTAAATTATGCCAAGAAAGCATGTGAGGAAACAAAACAGACAGGAGTTTCCTCCTAGGTCTTAAGGATTTCTGCACAGTTCAGATTGCATAAGGCAAAGCCAACACACAGAGAAATTTTTACACTGGCCATCTTTGAAAAAACCAACTCAAAAAACTAACTGCTAAGAACCCACCAGGTTCAGATAAGTGACTACACCTGAGCTCAGGAGGTGCACAGGGACTTCAGCCAAGCAGAGCCCCAAGAGCCCACAGCTTCACTTGATACCCCAGTTGCTCCTCCTATCCTTCTGCTGTTGCAGGTGACTGCCACAAATTCCTCCTGGGTTTGCTGGACAAGTTATGCCTGCTACAAAATAAAAAGTGAAGCTATTTAGACACTCTTTAAATTGCTATTCAGACACAGTATTATCAAATTGGGCAGGGATCCCAGAGTATTAAGGCACCCTTGGCTTTTATCCTACCTCCTAAGTAGACTTCTGTAAGCACAGCTTTGTGAACATGGCCTTAAAATGTTTCTAGCCACAAGACCAATCACTGAGGACACAAAAGCTTGTAGAAACAATCCACTTAGGGCACTCTACTTTGATTTATCTATAAATGTTGATTTTCAAAGCCTCATATTTGCACTGTCATAACTGCATAAAATTCAGAGGGCTTTATCCACAGCATGAGTAGAGAGACTATTTAACATTTGGGGCTCTGGTGTTACTAATATGAGAAAAAAATGGAGCCTCTGCATCCTTCAGTAAATCCAGGTGTTACAAGTGTCAGTCCCTTCATGAACTAAATGCAATTCCAAGTTAATATGAAACTGGTATTGGAGGATTGCTTACGCTTGGTTTCGATCTTATCACATAATATATCAGCTCGCAAGCAGAGGCAATTGATGAGGTAGAGGTCACATGGAGTTACTACTGCTTCTTCATTCAGAAGCAGCCAAATAGTTATCTATGACTTCTTGACGAAGTGCTGATCCTTTCAGGATAACAGTCTCACCACATGTGCCTTCCATGATTCCCACATTAGGGTCACTCCTCAGAAAGCTCTTCTTTGACACTATTTGGAAGCCATGTCAGGACATAAATAGTGCTTTGGGCAATGAATTATCTATCAGTCCTGATCCCTGATGACAACTTCCCAGGCATCCATTGGAACAGATCTGATGGCAACAATAATCCTACACCCCTTAATCCACATTTACCAACAAGCCTGCACTTGTCTGTAAGGACAGTCGACGTAAGACAGCATGTTTCATTTTGATAATTTTGGGAGGCTGCATTAGACAGGTGCCTACTCTTAATTATTATTTATCCAGTGTGCATCTGGGGGTTTTTTATACAGAGTTCACATACTGATAAGATCCCAATAGTTATTTTTATATAACATTCTTCAAAGGAACTTTCCCATGCTCCCATTCCTGTCTGCAGCTGCTCAACCAGGCTGTGTGTTGCAGATTTTCAGAGAAGAGCCAACATAGAATCATAGAATAGTTTGGGTTGGAAGGCATCGGTAAAGGTCACTTAGTCCAACCCCCCTGCAACAAGCAGGGTCAGGTTAAACTACATCAGATTGCTCAGAGCCCAATCCAACCTGACCTTGAATGATTCCAGGGATGGGGCATCTACCACCTCCCTGGGCAACCTGTTCTAGAGCTTCATTACCCTCAGTGTAAAAAATGTCTCCTTTATATCTAGTCTAATTCTAGTTTTAATTTAAAGCCATTACCTCTTGTCCTGTCACAACAAGCCCTGTTAAAAAGTCTCTCTCCGTATTTCTTACAAGCCCCCTTTAGGTACTGAAAGGCCACCATAAGGTATCCCTGGAGCCTTATCTTCTACAGACTGAACAGCCCCAACTCTCTCCTCTGAATACATTTATTTCTAATACAGATGCACTGAGAACAAAAGCAACAGAGAAGTCCATATCTTCGAGCACTACAACAACGAGGAAAAGCCAAAGCAGATACATAGTAGCACATGAAAGGTGAGGAAAAAATCAGAAAATTTGACCACTACTCCCCCAAAACGTAACTGCTCTTACTTTCGTAAGCCCCTGAAAACTGTAAATGCATGATTTTGGGACTGTCAAGAGTGTGATGTATAACACAATGACAAGCTAGCTGAGAGGGATGCACCATAATCACAAGAAAATTGCACTGGTTTAAGCACAAAACAAAACAACCGAAACCAAGCATATAAACATTAGATATGCTTTACAGACAAATATATCATGTGGTTTTTAACTGCTGGGTTCACCCCCGACTTAAAGCCAGTGTCAGCAAAACAGGATTCACATTGTATGGGTTTCTTTATACTTCTACATTAAAAAAAAAACTTGTCATACAATCTGGATAGAAGAAACATAGGATTCATCACTATTGACTATGGCAGCTCCTTAAATAAAGCTTAAAACATGCACTGACTTCTTTCAGCCTAAAAGCTTAAACCATAGAGCAATTTTCAGAAATTTGTTTCATAAAC
The DNA here is from genome assembly GCF_025592945.1 of Manacus candei. NCBI lineage: Eukaryota > Metazoa > Chordata > Aves > Passeriformes > Pipridae > Manacus > Manacus candei. The sequence continues at coordinate 3,092,056 of NW_026138067.1, read as the reverse complement.
ATCATCACATGGGAGAGTATGATGTGGGGGAAAAAATCATTTCTAGCCATGACAAAATTCCCATACTAGAGAAAGCACAGTCTTGTTCACTTATGACACAAAATAACTCACACTGTTGTGTCAGAAGTATTATCTTTACCCAAAACCAATATTCTGGGCCAAAAACTCAGACCTACTTTGAGCAGTGAGGGGACTGCTAACAGAAACACCACTCAGCACCTTCTTCTCTAGAGAAAAAAACTTGCAAACGAGTTTTCAGCTCATCCTGCTTCAAGGTGTAAACAGAGAAAGATAATAGTACTATTCTACCCAACTCTTTTTTCACTTACACGTAAAATTCACAGCCCAAATCAAAATTTAGAGTGCAGTTAAAGACACTGCTGTCACCTGTTGTGAGTACAGCAAGCTTTTAAGAGCTGTTTTGACACTCAGTATAAGTTGTTCTCTCCAAGTTTCTTCCAATTTGACCACTTTCTCCTCTTTCACCACCAGACCCGCTGGAACAGTCCAAAATTTGACAACTACCAAAGAGCCCTGTATGATCCATCCGTATTGGATACACTGCATTTGGCTATGCCAGGTCTTTTTAACCACTGTACTGTACACCAGAGCACTGCAAAGCAAGATGTATCTGCTGACTTGGGTGGCATCAGTTCTGGAAACAAGCACATCTGTCCTCATTCGGTTACTCTCTGAAGGGCAGCCAGAAATATTCCTGCTCACTACCCCTCTTCCTGCAAGTTTTCTCTTCAATTATAAGACCTAAGTCCAAAATGAAGCATGAACCACAGACCTTAGCTGCTGTAGCAACTTGCATTAACATTGGTGTAGGTGTATTTTACCAGCCTATGGACTGAGTGAGACACAGAAGATTCAGATCAGTTGTGGTTCAAGTCCATCTAAATCCCAGCTACAGTGGTTCTGCCCTCCAAACTGCCATTCACTTGCACCAGAACCTTGTCCATATGATCAGCAGCAAGTTGGTTCTGAGAATCAATCCAGCAAAAAACACTTATACTTTGCAGAAATTAATAATGAGCATTAGTACCAGCAGGCTACTGCCAAAGAGAAAATGAAGGTGTACTACTCACAGGAAGATTGGACTGCAATAGTCCCTGCAGTCTGAGGAGCAGACAGCTCTGCTCTTTCCACCACCACTACTATCTGGCTGAGAATCCAAGGGATAGGTGGGTGGCTGGGATGGAAAGCTCTGCAGCAGCTGCAGGAAAATGGACAAGTGCAGTAACTCAGAGCCTGCACAGAATTTTCCAAGCCTATTCCTGAGATTTTTCTGTTTCTGGAAAACCTCTAGAGATTTCTAATTCAACAGCTATTTCAAGACAACCAAACCAGACAAGTAATTAAAATAAAGTTGACTTTGTTTTCCTAGAGTATCTCAAAGTGCATCAGTGAGACAGAAACTGTCTGCTCTGTGTATTGCACTGAAGAGATTATCTAAGATTAGCAATGTACTTTTCTGCCCTACCTAGTTGTCATAAGAGAAAATATTAACAGCCCACAGCAGGAAATAGAATCAATCTTAAAAATGATCCTATGATCAATCTTTAAGAAATTAGTAACTTACAATTCTTTCTGCTTCCACAGCAACAAGGAAATTTTATTAAACTAAAACTCCAGTAAGCGTTTCACAGTCTGCCACAGAAGAGCACTCATGTCTTGTACAGGAGAACATGACAGAGAGAAACAGAAGGCGAGCCCAGTGACTCAGAACAGTATAGATCAACAGGATCAGAAACGCTAATCTCAAAACCTGTGCTGAGTAGATGGGGAAACCACTACAGATAAATCAGATTTATGCTTTGGTCTGCAAACATTACAGATAAAATAGTGGATGCTTTCCCTTTGGAGTCAATTGGCTCAGATCTGATTTTAAGAACTCAAAAACCCCACATTTCTTTCTCAAATGACTATTGATACATGCATAATATTACATGAGCTCCTTTTGTGGAGCCACTTGAAACACGAAATTACTTTTGACTCACTTGTCTTAGGTAAATTCACAGTCAAGTGCCTCTTCTGAAAAAAAACTAAGAAAAAATTAAAGGCACAGGATATCAATGTATGTGTAGCAGATGAAAGCTAGAAAATTTGCAGAAGGGTGGAAGAGTGGTCTCATTCCCTTTCATATAGAGTGTTCTAGTAGGAAATGTACTATCACTACATTTAAGATCAGGCACCTTAACCAGTAACTAGAGAAAAAGAAAGGAAAAAACCCAAACAGCACACATAGACTTAAAATCAGAACACTCATATCAGTACTAAGACAGGCTTCAAAAGGGTCACAACAATTCTGAGTTGCGCAAGATGCTGCATCAGTGGGGTCACAAGGCAGGTTTCGACAAATCCTTATCTGGTAAAAATTCACTGTTGTACCAAATGCAGGATGGTCACTCAGGCAAGTTTAAAATAAATCTTAGTTGTTTATAACTCCTACAATGCAAGAAATGTTAGGTGACCTGCGATTAACCTCTTGTCACTATAACATAAAGATCCTTGAATTAAAATTTATCTTAGAGAATTAAGATAAATTTGAGTGACATTTTTCTTTTTTAAAACAGCATTAGTATCTTTTAAAGTCATGTTTTAAGATCATAGGTCTTTTGCCATACCTCTGATTGCAGTGCATAGTACAGAGAAACATTTTACCAAAATGTATAAGTAAAGTCTTAAGAGATGTATTTTAATCCATATATCTGTTCATTGGGTACTTCTACCAAATCCCTCTTGGCAGAAACAGCACCAAAGGGATTTTCCCATTTTTCTCTCACCCACTGTGGGGAAAATTCATCAAACAGATCCATGTTAATTAGATTTAAAAGAGTCTGAGAAAATATTACTATTATTAATACCAGTACAGGAAAAAAATATCCAAATGAGCCAGGTGTCTGAATACTCTCCACTAAATGAAAAAATAAGTCAATAAATGAATATATAAACTAAAGGCAAACCTACACACATTGGCCCATTCTCCCTATCTCAAAAACAGAAATTAAGTCTCTTGTAAGATCAAGGCACCCAAATTATCATTTTTTAAAACTACAGGCTAACAAGGTTAACATTTTTCTCAAGCTGACGTACAATCTTTTCTTCTATTGTAAAACTGAAACAAAAAAAAGCAAAGCATTCTCCACACATTCTGTCAGAAATACTGACTTAAGTAATTGGCATTTAAAAGATTACAAATTGGAGCTAAAAATTCACTATTGCCATCACAGTAAAAACATAAGTGACTTGAGGTCAACTGAAGCAAGAACTTACATTTATTTCACTACTTTGAAATTATTGCAGACATTTGGTAACATAACGTGAAAGATTACTGCAATGCAGTTTTTGACGGATAGTATTTCCTGTTGAGACAGAACAGAAAGAACTGTAGAGCTTCGAGATTGTAATCATTTAGTACATTTCTACGCACCAAGTACTTCTTTAAGCAAAATATTTCACCCCTGCAGCTGCTATCTCTTACATGTACTGTCATCCTTCATCCTCCCACAACTGGAAAGGAAGGAAAAAATGACAAGGCAAAGTTTTCAATCTGAAGACATGAAGTTTCATAAAATATAGCAGGAATAGATAAAAGAATTTCATGTGCATTATGAGTTTGTGCAATTGTATCAATAACAATATTGCAAGTTGCTTCCTTTCTCAATTTGGCATTAAAGGCATGCAGGTATTTGCAAAAACGTGTTATAAAAAAAAACCAAGTAAGAATTTATACGAGCTTTTTCTAACAGATGTCTCCCAACAGGGGTCAATACCAGGTTGTTCTTTCCCAGCCCAGATTTGCAATCTGTTCTTATCTGATTTAGTATGTTATTGTTCTGCTGTTCAAAAGAATTATATATATTTTAAACACTAAGAAACAAGATTGGTTAAGACAAAGCCTTTGTATGAATCTCTGAAGCTGTGGTGGCTTTGATCCAAGTTTATCTGCACAGACTTCAGCTGAAAGATAGAAGTTTGAGTAAAGTAAAACTGATTCCAAGGCACAACTTATAAATGCTCTCCAAGATGGGGTGGATATGTCTAAGAGAATGAGACAAAATTTACAAGGAAAAAAGGGACGTAAGAACTCTCATATACATGGCAGGCTTTGAGGGGTTTCTTTGTGGAAAGAAGTGTCTGAGGTTTTATTAAAAATAATAATCTAACAGAGGGAGCACCAGACAACACTGGAAGGTGATTTTAAGAACCGACAGTAGGTAAGCATGAGAAAGACTTTTAATAAAATCCTTCATCCTGGCAGAAAACTAACCAGAACAAAATCAAGGCCAACTTTTGTCACCATAAGTTAAATCTTATGAATTTTCTCAAGCTAAAATAGAGAGAGATATTCTAGATAGATGAAGATATAAGCAGTCTTTACATTCGCACACAGGGAGTCTGTTCTACAGCTGTACCAAGTATGCTTCATAAGAAGAAACTCTCCCATGTTCCCCTTTCACCAGTACATTACAACACTTGTACAGTCTTGGAAGTACCTCCAAAAACAGGAACACCAACCTAATTTTGAACAGTGAAAACAACAGACAGACAAAATTTTGAAAATTTAGTGAATTAAATTAATTCACTAAACAAGAAATTAGAATTTAGGTGCTTCTTGTGTGTGGCACTGTCTGAGCAGGTGTTTCTGGTGCTCATGTAGCACTTAGGAAAGTCAGGTCCCCAAAACACTACAGTCTGAAGGAAGAAACAAGTAATTAACAAGCAAACAGAATTCTTGTCCTTGTATTTTGAATTTGCTTTTTCATAATTCTGAGCAGACTTGTAACTTGTCAGACATAACCACCAGATTCAAAAGGCTCCTTCGTATCTAATGCTTCCTTAGTCAAATCTGTTCAGCCCATTGAACTTATATTTTTTCATGTTTTTTTGTATCTCACTTTTTACATGCTGGGACCTCTCCACTATGAGGTGTGCCATAAAACGTATTTAAATATCTAACGCACTCATTTGTATTTATGGGGTTTATCCATTTGCAGTGGCGCAGCTTTTGGTCAGTGACTGCTGTCAACTCTGCTCATTTCAGGATCACAGCAGAGCACCGTGTCTCGCCTAACGCCAATCATGCATCCCCCAAGCACTGTGCGACCGCCAACTTCAACTTTGGGTCCATATTTGTTTTTAAACTAAGAGGAACAAGAGTGTAAACAATGACTTCATATCACAGAATCAATTAGGTTGGAAAAGACCTCTGAGATCTTCCAGACCAACCTATGACTGAACACCACCACGTCAACCAGATCATGGCACAAAGTGCCACGTCCAGTCTTTCCTTAACACCTCCTGGGACAGCGATTTCACCAACTCCCTGGGCAGTACATTCCAATGTCTGATCGCTCTTTCTGTGAAGAAATTCCTCCGAACTAACATCCAATCTATAACTCCCCTGGCGTTCTCTCATCCTGTCACTCGTTGCCTGGGAGACCAACCCCCACCTGGCTACACCCTCCTTCCAGGCAGTTGTAGAGAGTGCAAAGGTCACGCCTGAGCCTCCTCTTTGCCAGGCTAAACAACCTCAGCTCCCTCAGCCGCTTCTCATAGGGCCTGTGCTCCAAATCCTTCCCCAGCTCCATTGCCCTTCTCTGGACTTGCTCCAACATCTCAATGTCCTTCCTATAGTGAGGGGCCCAGAACTGGACACAGCACTCGAGGAGGCCTCACCAGTGCCGAGTACAGGGGGACAATCACTGCCCTGGTCCTGCTGGCCACACTATTCCTGATCCAGGCCGGGATGCCCTTGGCCTTCTTAGCCACCTGGGCACACTGCTGGCTCATTTTCAGCAGGCTGTCGACCAGCACCCCCAGGTTCTTGTCCGCTGTGTCACGCGATGGCATGTCCGTGCTCCTAAAGGACGACCTTGCTAGTGTCAGTCACCCCTCCGGCGAAGGGCGGACAGTGGGTTCAGCGAGGTGGGCCGGGCTGGGGGGCCCCAGCGCACGTCCCCGGGCAGGGCTGGCCCGGCACCAGGCGGGGCTGCGGCCCGGCGGCCGAGGGCCCCATTTCGGAGGCGGGGGGCACCACACGCTGCACGGCTTTAAAGAGAGGCCTCGGCAAGAGAAGGAGACGGGGCTGAGCCCCGCCGAGGCGCCGGCGATGGTGGCCGGCGTGCCCCTCTGCGAAGCCGAAGCCGCGGCCCCCGGGTGAACGCTGCAGCCCGGCGGACGGGCGCCGGGGGAGCGCTTCCCGAGTGGGGATTCCCTGAGAGAAGGAGGAGGAGGAGGAGGAGATGAAGAAGGAGGAGGCGGCGGTGGGCAGAGCAAACACGCACCTTCCCCGCGCAGATCGGGCGGCGGCGCAGGCACAGCCCTGGCTCCCGGCCGGCGGCGGACGGTGGAGGAGGAGCCGCCGCGGGGCTGGGCGGGGGGAGCCCGGCCCAGGCGGTGCCCGCCGTGCCCGCCCGTGGCGCCTCGCAGCCCGCCCCGAGGCCGGCGGGCCGGCTCGGGAAATGCCTCCAGACCCCGGAGGCCTGAAAACTCTCATCCATCGTCACCAGCCCTTGCAGGGGAGTGAGAGCACTCCCCTCAGAGGCACTGGAAGGGGTAGATGCCCCATCCCTGGTAGTGTTTAAAGCCAGGTTCAATGGGGCTCTGAGCAAGGTCGTCTAGTGGAAGATGTCCCAGCCTATGGCAGGGGGGTTTGGAACGAAATGGTCTTTAAGGTCCCTTCCAACCCAAACCATTCTATGATGACCACTATGATTGCGGTTTTACAGAGTAGGTGTGATAGTGGTGCAAGGGCACACGGACAATGGATGAAGCATGCGAAGCCTTTCCTGCTGGCAGCGTCCTTCTCCTCGGTACTTCAGAGCATGGCTATTCTTGTGTAGTTCATTGATGGTTTCCAGCTATCTGAGAGCCTTTGCTGCCTTCATGCTGTTTGGAACCGAGGTAGGGCCACCACTCCTTAGATGGTGGCCGCCTGCACAAGTAACATTGCACTCACTTAAATCAAGGTGTGTTTATAAAAACACTTAGGTAAATGAGTGCAACTTCTTCTGTAGATAAGATCTTAAATTACAAACATGGGTCTTAATCTACAAACACTTGAATTAAAGCTCTCGTTTGATTCTGTTAAAGTCAATGGGACTACCCAGGTGCTTAGAGGTAAGTGTTTTTAGGATCAAAGCCCTTGGTGCATTTCCAAAAAGCTGCTGTAGCAAGATGACAGTGAAAAATTTCCCTCTAATATTCAACACAGTATTCCAATATTCATGAACTTTCTGCCTCAGTGAAATGACTGTTATACTAATGAGCTTCATGGGTGTGTACCTTGAGGAGGGATTTGAAACATTTTATTATAAGATAATGGCTGTTCAAGCCAACCTGACTCCTCCACCCGTTTATTTGAGGTGACTCATTTGTATTTTTTCACTTGTATTTTTCAGTGCAGAATCATAATGGTACATTTTTGCAGATGGGACTGTGTCCTCTACAATACTGATCAGGGAGCATGCTGGTGGGATGCAACAATATGTTTCTCCAAGTGCCACAGTCCTTGAGAGTCCTGTTCCATTGAGGGTAACAAAATAAATGATTCAATAAAAATGTTACACAAGTAAAAGTCTGTCATAGATCTGCCTGTCTAGCTGCCTCTTTCCTGCACATTCTATATATTCTTTACTATAAGCCGTAAGCATTCATCTAGGACTGTATCCCTGGAAGGAGATACACACAGTGATTAAGTAGTGAAAGTCATGCAAGAAAATATTCTATCCTCAAAGGTTGGCTGTTGCACTCACAACACCTTGAACTTAAATATCAAAATACGGCCTTCCTTTTTACTTCCAGTGAGAGAGAACATTGGACAGGTCTGCATGAACGAGCTCATGTAAAACGGTACTGGCAGTATTTGAATTTAGGATTTTGGTTGATTCCTGGGAGTGCTTTCATTTGCTCCCTTTATAATTAAATCACTTCCCTCACCTGGTTTCCCATTAGTTTTTCCCTTTGTTAATCCTTCCACAGCCAAGAAGTCAAAAGGATGAGTGATAATAGGCCATCTTTTTTCTCCTCCATCGAATAGTCAGAAGGATGGAAATATCTTGGTGTCGCTGTCATTAATCACAGGTCAGAGGCTAGAGAGTACTCTGTTCTTGTCTCCTGTTGTCCTTGCCAGAGAAGCAATAAGAGCAAATAAAGAAGCATAACAACAAACCTAGAGCTCCACCCCTCAAGCCTCTTCAGCCAGCAGCACACATACATCTGTTTACAGTTTTGAAATACATCAATACCCACTTAGCCTTGGGAAAGGTATTTCCCTTACACCCATCTCTTACATGCTTTCCTCCTATTTTGCATTGTTCACTAAATACTTAGTTTTGTTTTCCTTTAGTTTGCAGCTTCAGGACTTTTGGATTGCTTGCTTTTTCCTCCTCAGGACTGTAATTGTAAATCAGGGAGAGGCTGGAGCTGAGGAGACCTGTGCTCAGTTTCCCAAACTTCATAAGATACTATGAGGGGCAAAATCCTAGCCCTACCATCCAGAAATCGCTGGTGTCATCCATCTTGCATGCTCCTGAACTCATAAAGACTGTCAGGTGCTTGAAGGTCCCTGTATGGATGCATCTTTACAAGATTGCTGTGATTATACTGCTAGTAACAGTCTCAGAGTCAAGAACATAATATTCAAGAAAGGGATTGGATATATATGAATGTCAAAAATAATCGAAATTATCTGATTGTAGTTTGGTGCTTCAAGGAATAAGCTGGTATCTAACTCATGGAAAGGGGAATAGAACCTAAAGTGAGGATAGATGACATTTCTTACTACTGGGGTTTTTTTCACTTTCTATTATGTAGCATATGAAGCAACTGGTGAAGTGTGCTGCTAGGCATAGGATAGTGCCTGAATGCATCTTGAATCTCTTCTGATAGGACAGTTGCTTGGTACCATGCTCCTTCCTGCACAGGATGGGGGTGATGGATGATGCTATTTCGCTGTGCTTTGTTTTTCCACTCTGTTTAGACTGCATGGTTTTTGGACCAAGAAATGCTTTGGTGGAGCTCCAAACTTTGTTGAAGTCTCTGAAATGTGACTTCATTAAAAAAATAATAATAAATCACAAGCATATTCACATACTAATTACTATGCAAAGTGGGGAGGGGGAGGGAAGAAAGTACGAGATTCCTTTGAAAAGCTGCCAGCACAGGTCCAAATACCAGAGGTGTTTGAAGTGGGAGCACACTGTACCTGACTGAAGGAATTACCAATATACCAGTTACCCTTGTTTAGAAGTATGCTCTCAGTTTTCATTTTATGACATTTATTTACTTTGGCAAAGCACTTTTTATTTTTTCTCAGTCTCCCAAAAGCCTCCTCTAGGTCCACATTGGATTTTAGTACCACTAGAAGATGTTTTCTTCATTTAAAGTTTTTCTTTGTTGCTTTGCACTGTAGGCAGGTAAATATGGATTGCTAATTAATGCAAACTTTAGCTCTTATTTCCTCTTATTTTCCAGTTAAAAGGGCTGAAAACAAATAGTCCAAAGTTTCAAAGAATCAATGCTTTTCAGTTCCTTCTGGGAAGAAGCATTTAAGCTTGACCCTGACTTAAATGTCTCCATTGAGGCAGCCTAGCAGCAAATAAATATATCCTAACAGTGAAAAGAATGGGGAAAAAATAGGGACATTGTGAAAGAAAAATAACAAGCAATTCAAAGCAAGTATTTTTTACACAGTTCTGTTTGCTTTTCTGCTGCTGTGTCAGAGACTCATTTTTTTTCAGGTATCACGAGCAAATCATCAGCTGAGAGCAGAACATCTGCCAGCAGTGGGTTGGTAGGGTGTACTTGCTTGAGACGTGTCTTAACTTGGGCATGTCCAGTGCAATGCGGGTTTACTATCAGAACTCAGCATTAGTTGCCTCAAGTTTCCATGCATTCTGATACTAAGCTGATGCAAGCCAACAAACTGAATCCTCTCCTGCCAAAGGGAAATCTCCTCTCTGAACAACACCCACCAACATACAGCCGGTAGCAAAATGCCACTGTACACATGCTCCAAGAGCCCGGCGATGTCGGCAACTGTGAGCCCTGGGCCCCTGCCCTGTGTGCAGCAGCCCTTCTGCTGTTACAGCCTCTTGCAGCAAGGGCATGCAGCATCTCAAGAAAGCAGTGATGAACACACATGCTCCAGGGACATAAAAATGCCAGCAACTCACGTTTCCACAAAAGTTCTGGCAGCAAAACTTGCTAGTAAAAGACATAGTCTGGCAGGGTAATTTCTCCTGCAGACTACTGCTACAAATTTTCTGACAGGGGCAATGGCCTGGGTTTTTGTGAGAATTGGTGGAACATGTTTCCACTTGAACCTCTTTATGACCTGTGTGACTTGTGCAGCCATGGTCAGAGAACAGAGCATGGGCACCTGATGTAAAACCAGAGGTGCAAGGAGCCCTCTCTGTGCATTCTTCTGGATCTCCAGTAGGTAGCAATTGGTCCAGCAATATAGACAGGTCTGCCTCCACTCCTGTGTTTACAAAGCAAAGGTATTTGAATGTTTGACATCAATTATCATATATTTGCATTAAAAGTACATTAAATACCGCTCTAAATAGCTTTTCTTATAATGAAGTAATTAAATTATAAATAGTTTCTCTCAGCAACTCTCTCCACGAGAGCTTGGTACCTGTGTTCTTCTCAATATTTTTGTGAGGATGAAATCCAGGTTTAACTTACTCAAAATCCAAATTCAATTTATTCAACCCATATTTGTCCCAAACAAGTTTAAATCCATGGATACTTTTAAAAATGCTGATAAAATACATCTTTTATTTCTGGATATAGGGTAAAGGGAATTCTCTATCCTGCTGTGTACCAATACAGCCCCTTTTTTACTAACACATCTACTGTAATGGTGACTTCCAGGTTCAAAGGACATCCACTGCACCCCATTAACCTGCATGAAAACACAGTTACTCCCTGGCCCAAACTGGGCTGAGTTGAACTGTATTGAACAGTCCCCCATCCCCATCCCCGGAAGTGTTCAAGGCCAGATTGAATGAGACTTTGAGCAACCTGGTTTATTGAAAGGTGTCCCCTGCACAGAAGGGAGAGTGGAACTGGATGATCTTTAAGGTCACTTCCAACCCAAAACACCCTAAGATTCTATAATTCTATGAACACATTACAGACAGTGTTCATACAGGATGAGACAATAAAATCTCCATCTAACAGAGGCAGATGGGAGGCTGAGCAGGAGTGGGTAACAATATTTCAGCCAGTCAGTTTATGGGGAAGGGGAGTGTTCTTGGAGTGGCAGATACCAGACAGATGAACAGAAACTGAGTGCTAAAATAGCTTGTTATCATCTGAACAGGCCCAAAAGTGAGAGGTGTGTTATTTTGTGACAGGTTTTGAATGCAGACACAAGTTTCCAGTCAGTGTGGATTCATGCTTTGAGACCAAGCTTCACCACTACCTCATTCTAGATTTAACTATAAGACTCTGAACAGGCTGCTCTAGCCAAGAGGAAATAATATAGCAGTCATAATTTAAACTTCAGAAAAACTGTGATTCTGCAAGAGAGTCAATGTGTTACTACTAAAACTAACTAAAGTTTTGGAGTCCTGATCCTCTATATTTAGAAAATGGCATGATTCTTACTCAAATTTGCAAAGTCTCTCTGATCATAATTAGAAAGTTTTGATAAACATGCTGAAAAGTGAAAAGTTGATATACTGAGAGCTTGTGTAAAAGAATATACTGCTTCTTTAAGGACAAGTACAGCATTTCTCAGAAGAGGCAAAGCTGAACAAGTCTGTGGAGTTTCAGAATCTGCATTAAAAGTCCCATCAGGAAAGGCTGAAGTAAAATTCCTCACAGCTTTTAGTGCTGAATGTGTGTTATAAAAAGCATAGACTGGCAGGGAAAAATTGATGATTTCTACTGCCAGAGTTGTTACAAAAATCAAACCATGAATTGGGAGAAGTCACATGGCTGAGCACCTGTAACCAATTTTTGAGATGATAAAAGAAAACTTAGAATTCTTTGACAGCTCTTCTGTGGGTATATTTTTTTTTTACTTTTCAGGCTTTTTTTTTTTATAAAACCACTTAGAAGCTGAAAAAATGGAATCTTTGTTCTTTTTTTCCCCATAAGTTGGAAGAGTACTAAGATTGAGACTTGCTGCTTCTTAAGTCTTAACAGACATTGTGATTGGAATTACTCAATTCAATAACTAGCAGAAATGCTTTTGCCTAATAAATAAGTTACAATAATTACATATGCTTTAAAGTCAAAATGGCTTTGCTAATCTTTGTTCTGATGGGCCTAATAAATTTTGCTTTATAAAAAGTGTTAATTTTATGCATTCATAATGAATTCTCAATTTGCATTGAAAAGCAAGTTGTAACAAATAAACTTATAAACTGAATCAAGTGGTAAATACTTATTTATTTACCATTTTAACATAACAGAATGGGAAAACTAAAATATAAATAATGGAGCTTTGTAATGGCATAAAGATGAAAATAGTCTGTATTCCTGCAGAGCAAAAAGTACAAAATTTACTGTAAAAATTAAATAAATTGCTAGTTAACAAGTCATCTTGTTTACCAGCCAGTGAAAATTTTCTTTATGAAAATATCTGAGCACATACAAAACAAAGTGAAAGCTGATAATGTAAAGACAGGTTTCTTGCTGCGGTTTTGATTGTAGTCAATAATTTAAGATGACTGTGACCCTCAGCGAAGGTTTTCCTATGGGATGGAGCTCAAATCATGAAGATTCACTAGACCTGTTCCTGAAGCTTTGGCTCAGCAACATGAAAGTGGCACAGCCACCAGCCTGGCAGTGAGGCACCAGGTCAAGGCAGGGTCCTTCATTCAAGCCTTTTTGGTTTGAGCAAGAGTTAAGACAAGCCCTTCGCCATCTGAGACTTTCCCCAAGTCAGCATTAACTCAGCTGGCACGAAGGGCTAGTCCAGAAGGAAGCACACGCTCTGCTTCTCTTCCTTTCATAAGAGACTCTTCTGTTAGCTCTGTGGTATCGAAATTACAGGGATGAATGATGAAAACTGAACTTTGGGCTGTTTTACATTCCTTCAGTACCATTTAGTGTGATGGTTGTTGACTTCTCCCTGCCACTATATTTAGAACAGGGAGTAGGAAGGAGATGAGCGTTAGTATTATGGGTTATGACACAAAAACATCAAAAAGAAAGTCTGTTCTCATTTCTCTTTGGTATCCTCTGGGGAGCTGCAGTGTTTAGAGAAAGCTCCTGTTCCACTGCAGGAGCTCAGGAAAATGGGCACCAAACTTTGTTTACACTCTAGAACTACATATGACCATACAAGGTCGGTGGGTAACTAGGACACGGAACTTTTTCCTGTACTGAGCTTAGTTTCCCACCACTAGATAAGCGTCAAGTAGGTTGTCTGGTGGAGTTATTGTTCTTTATACGTCAGCACTTGGATTAAAAATAGAAAAATATCAGAAGCTTCCTCTGCATTCAGCAAATCAACAAAAAGTCCATGGGAAAAAAAAAATTGCATAATGCCCCAGAAGAAATCTAAATTAATTAAAGCCACCCCCTATGGAGAACTTGGGCTCTGTTTTATTTTCAACAAACTATTACAGGTTTTGCAATATTTTTCTGGAAGTTTTTCACAAGCATTCCTACTTCCTCTCACTCCAGGCCAAGGCTGAACTGCCATGCTGGAGGAATTCTTTGGACCTGAACTTCAGCCATGAGAGACAGAGGCCCTCAGCCCCAGTCCAACTACAGAATTTTACATATCTACTACATCTACAGATTTTAAGCTGCGGTGAGAATTAAAACCCTCAAGAGCTCCTCAGGCTACGCCATCAAAACATTTGATATTAAAGGATTTACAGGTAGTGAAAGCTTGACCTCTTCCAAAAGGAAAAAGAAATGAAAAAGAAGTGAAAAGTTGCTTCAATAGGCAAAGCCCCTGTTGCACATCTTATCCCTTTCTTCCCACCTCCCACGGTCAAAAGCAACCCAGACCTTGCCAAGTGCAATGCAGAACCCTGATTATTGCCTTCTGCTGCCCTCCCAGCACCTCATTTGGGCAACATGAGACATGCAGGGTCAACCCTGCAGGTCCTGCATCCATTTTGCTTTAGCAAAAATTCCAGGGGCGAGCAGCTAGCAGAAGCTATGACTGCCAACATCTGCAAGAAGTAGCACAGATCTCTGATGTGCTGGGAAGCTGTGTGCAACCAAGAGTGTCTCTCAGGGTATGACACCAACTCTCCTGACTACAGATTGTCTCTGTTAAGACCAAATTTGCAAAGGCAACTACTCAAAGAAAACAAAATGCCTTGTAACTTCTAGTGGAAAACATGGGCTGTCAGGACAGTTTCTCTTCCTACCTTCTTTCCACTCACCCCAAATTAATGTCTGTAGCTCTATATGAGCCCTGTCCCTTCCCCCCATCCCCACTGGAAACTATGCTCAGATACTGCAAATACACAGAGGGATTTTCAGATTTCCACCCACGCAAGCAGCTACTCAGCACATCCGATGCACATGTGAAACTGGATCACAAGGGTCAGGGCAGGAGCCCACGTTTCCATTTCTAGCTCTATTGAGCTTAAGTTTTATCATTTGTTTGTTTTCAAAGAAAAAAATATACAACTTATTTTACTTCACAGAGGAAGAAATCTCAGCAAGGCATCTTTTTTTCCAATGGCAGGGATGGGTTACAGCTCCCCCACTCCCACCCACGCAGCTGAACTCAGTGCCTGGTCAGCTCAAGAGTGGTGAGGAAATGAAATGCACATGTCAGCATCCCCCTCTCCTGCTCCAGCTCCTTAGCAAAACTGCTCTTTTCCTCCAGCCATGAACGATCCCAAGACCAGAAGACGTGCCAGGGAGTGGTATATGAGCTGTATTTTTTCTCAGATGAACTGTACAGCAAAGTCATATTTCCTCAGCCTGATGAAAGTTTTGGAAAGGCAATACTCTGAAGGTCCACGGCACAGAGTTTTGACACCAAGGTTCAGAGCTCTGGGATACACAGACAAAAGCTTAAATGTAACAAAATTAATATTTATGCTCATTAAAGGTGGACAACAAACATTTCCTTAAAGGAAATTATGTCAGTCTGATTAAGCAAGTACTAAGTAACAAATAAAATTGATTGCAAGCCTAAAAAAACTTGCTGTATTATTTCCATCTATAAGAATAATGGTTTCCCTAGAGAGCTTCACCCCTTGGATTCCTCTTCCCTTCTCATTTGCTTACTTGAGCAAAGTACATAATACTCAGCATAATATCCTCATCTCCCTCACTCCAATAGTTTTTATTTAATGTTTATCTAGATACTTCTGTCCTTACAAAAGTTTCCTGTATTCCATATGTTGCTTAAAATTAGCATCTGTCATTTAAGACTGAAATCCACCATCATTTCCATACACAGCTCCAAGGAAAAACAAAGAGCAACAAGTAGTCAAAGTTATAAATATGCTGCTCTTTTGTTAGAGGATACAAGAGGACAATTTTTATTTTAATTTATCCTATTTCAAAATGAAGACAAAGCTAACTATACAGCCTGTAAACATGAGCTACAATTCACTCGTAAAGTTGGCAAGCAGAGTAACCAGGAACTCAACTTCTGAAGTTATTTTGCCATGAATAAAGCCAAAGCAAAAGCCTTCTTTCAACGTCAGCTTTATATTACTTGCATTTGGCTTCATTTGCTAAGAATCTAAGAGGAAGTAACCATTTATAACCCAGGGTAAATCAAAGCTAAGTGGCATTTTGATAAATACTAGAGCCTATCAATCACAAGGAGACACCGTATCAGGTTGCTGAGGAATTCCAGAGCTGCTGCAGTGGCTCCAGCACAGCAGAGCCAAGGGTCTCTAGGAAAAGCCATCCCAGAGGTACAGAAGCCATTGCTAGCTGCAGGCAGGCGGCGCAGCACCCAGAGTCTGGCACTGAGACTCCCAGCTGCCCAGCAACATCCATGAGAAGCCAGAGTATTGCTAGAAACACATCCAGGAAGGGGAGAACAAAAGGGAAGGAAAACCAAAGACCAACTTGTGCTAGGAAGCCTCTGCATGAGAGACGCACATTCAGCTGCCGATTTCTTCTGAACGGCATTGCTGGAAGCCGAGTGCATCAGCCTGGTTTTCAGACTGATGAAAACTGAACTGATGTTTATAACCAAGACTCTTAGAATTTTTCCCTAATAGTATGGTTTGGCACTTGAAACAGAAAGGCAAAGAGATCACAAGATGATAAATTCTGCTAACACACCTACTGCATGTTAAAAAGGTTTCAGGTTTTTGTTAGAGAGGGTGGGAGGACTGGAATATTCGGGTTCATCTACAAAGCTGAAGCATTAACTCTTCCGCATATAACAGAGTGAGTAATGGACGTGTAGGGGAAAAAAGGTGAATGGTAAAATAAAGCTGAAACTTTACCATTGCTTCTGTTTGTAAACAGATGCAGAAGAAACTAGACAAGCATAATATTTGGCAGCCTTCTTCATTACGACAGATGTCTATGTAGGATAAAGTGGCCTATACAGTAGGTATAGAGGCAGAGTCTTACATATATAAGTAAGATCAAAACAGTTACTTAATTTGCTTAAGAAGAAGGAGGAGTCAGTTTATCTTGTGTTTAATATTTATAGCTATATTTGCAGCAATATTAATTGCACTCTTAAAGGAAATTCAGATCTACTACCTTAAGCAAAGTGGGCTTCAAAAAACTGGATGTCAGACTATACAAATAAAGTATTAGTTTAGGCATGGTAGACTTTATTTTGGCACTTTAACAAATGCTTTATTTTACAGCAGTGGCACAGCATTTGCCAGAAATCTTCTTTTCTTGGCACAGTTATTTCAAGCAGTTATTTTACTAATTGAAGTTCACTAAATATTGCACAATAAGATATACCTGTTAAATTCTTACCCTGTTTTTACTTGCTGAAGTTGTATGGCTTCAAAAAACTTGCCAGTTAAGTAAAAAGCAATATATTAAATATTTGAGCACAGGATAGCATTTGTTTGTTCCTAAATGACCACTGACCTTGGGACAGCAACAAATACAAATTATGCAACTCTTATCTGAAGAGCTACCAGATCTTATTTACAATACATTGCCATTTCTGAGATGTACTTCAGCTTGACATCCTGAACACCTATATTTTGGAAATCTCAAAAATAAAAAATTAGGAGGTCAACAGAGCAGAAGACGAAGCCATTTGTCTGTTACAAAGCATAATATAAGGAGGCAGACTATCGTCTTCGCCACATGTCCCTCTATCCAACACCTTTCTAAGGTCTAAGCAACAGAACCTTTTCTCTTCTATCCGGAATATTTCTTTCTTCTCTTATGAAGACATTCCACTTGTCTCAACTCTTCTACTGGAGTCCAAGCAGAATAAACCAAAATTCTCCAACGGGCCAGGGAAAAAACCAAACTCAAACAACAAATCAAAAACCAATACACACAGTAAATGAGCTAGGGTATTCCTTTGAATTTTACAGTAGGGAAAACAACATTTGCAGGAAGAACAGGTCTGCATCAATACTGCCATTAAATATAATGCAACAGTCAAGTGATTCATAACTCATACACCAGATGCAAGAATTGAACATTCTCGTTTTTCTCTGCCGCTTCAGCAATAAATCTGGTGTGAGGATAAGTCTGATCAACAGCCTTTCTTTTTTTGGTCTAGATTTTTAAGATCTACTAGATGTACTCTGTGACATTAGAACATAAGCAAGTAGACATAAAATGAAAAGCATACAAAAGTATATCACAATGGAATTCTCAGTATTAGGCCACATGATTTATTCAGTAGTGTTTATGTTCCCAAATTACAATTATGTCTATCCATGTAAGACTACAAAAGTTACCATTAGAATTGTCTGTGCTTATAAAATACCAACATTTTCTTTTACTGTTATATACTCATTAACACCAGTCTGCGACGAGTCACATATAATCATAGGCACTTCAAAGGCTTTAAAAGACGTTTACAACTTAAATGCATTTTTAAAGAACAAAAATTTAAACCTCTACTTGTACCTTCAAATTGAAAATAACTAACAAATACAGTGGCCATAGAAATCTGCAGCAACTTCTCAAAATACTGTTAGAGTCTTTGGGTTTGCTTAGGTTCGTCAGTAGCTTACTCCAAATCTTCCTTACAGGAGATTTGTTTAGTAAGAATACGACTATACAGTTTGTAGTAATAATCCAATTTTACACATTAATTTACTGTTACAAATCTCACTGAAGCTACAGGTAAGCTGAGAAACAATGCAAAGTGTAAAATTGATAATCTGACACTTAAATTTATACAAAGTGAAGGTTAAAGTTTACATAGCTGAAAAATTACATTTACACTAAAAGTTACTGTTATCTGAATTATCTGAAGACAAATTGCACCATGACAACTACAAAAAGGCATTTTTTGGAAACAGATAAATTAATGAAATAAAAACTAACTTGTAAGATCAATCTGAGACATGCTGACAAAAATTAAACAACTTTCATTGAACCATAGGATAAAACAATAATTTTCATTATTTTATATTTATGCATAAAGTTTTAAAAATCATTCAGTGAACATCAATGGTTTTATAAAATAATGCTTTGCCACTGTTATTCACAGAACACTGCAAATGTTAAGTTTTAATTTTACATTTTTAAAAGAATACATGAAAAGTTTTAAATACAATGGGTTTTATCATAAAGGTGCCGTAATGGCTCTTTAATGAAAAAAAAAAAATCTTCATTATTCTATGCAAAAGCTTTATTTAAAAAAGTTCAGTGATCTCATAAATAGAGACACTAAATTGGAATTTTATGCATAAAACTCCTTAGTAGGTGCCTTTTGATAGGCAGCACAGGATGGTTTACGTTCACCAAGGTCATAACTGCCTTCATCCTTCTTTCTCATGCGATATACCAGCAGCAGGATAAGGAAGATTGCAAAAAGAAAACCGATAACTCCGCCAGCAATAACAGCTGTAATCAAAGAAACAGAGATTTACAATATGCCAGAAAAACAAGTTAAGCACCATGTTTCTTTTTCACCCCACACAACGAGTTTGCTATTATTTTCAAATTGCAGAAAAGGGCTTCCATTATGCAACTGTCTTCATTATTAGTATCCTGAAATATATTGTCAGAAAGCTTGTTTGTGTTTACGAAGGCAATCATTTAAAAGGACATTCCACCTACAAGTCAGTGATCCAACAACCCACAGTTCTAAAAAAGTTATTAGAATTTTTTCAAAACCCCAGTTAAGAAAGCCACTAGTACTGCCAGAGCATAAAGTTGTCTTTCAAACTCATTTTTCAACAATTACATTTTTGGCTTTAAAAGAAGTATTTTGTTACCCTAGCTAAGAAATGGGTTTTCCCTTTTCTCTGTCCCTTTTCACTGACTCTAGATTGAAATGAATTTCCTATTGATGAATAACAGGAGAGAACACTTCTTGCACTTGTGAGTGTGTGCAAAGTATCAACTCCAACTAGACTTCAGGAGCAAACCCACACGCTTCCACTGATGTGGATTTAATGCTATTTCACATTTTGATGCTCATTGGAAGATGTGGTCCAAAACTGTGTGACTTCATGGCTCCCAACATCCCTTCCAAGGACATGGGGGGGAAGTGTACCTGTAAACACTGTTCTTACACCAAAAAACCCCTCACATGTAGTGAAAACAAAGGTGGCCATCTTTTGCTTCCCTGAGTAATGCATGGAAATAGACCCTCTGTATCCTAAGGGGTATCTGTACCCTAACAGTTGGTGCTCATCAATCCCTCTCCCTCTATCCACACCTGCCATGAGCTCCTCCCAGGCAGTGTCCATCTGTACCAATGGACCAGACAGCAACGTGCTCTTGGGAGGTGAGAAATACATTTCTTCATTGCAAACATCAATCAAATTGTAATTCCTTTTATGAGTTGTGGAAGCTTCAGATACTCAGCTGGCAGTATTCAACTTGTGGGCATTGAATCAATTAGCAATAGACTTAACTATCAAATATCTCCTGAAGATGCCCATTTCATTCTCTTCAAATCAACCACTGGCTACCAACTATGAATGTACTTGGTACTAACGTGTTTAATACCATGAATATACCAAGAAAACTCAGATGTTGAGTTTGTATTATTTTATATGAATCCCTTCTGTTTTCTATTTATTTCTGGTGAGATAGACCTTGGCAAACACTGCCTCACCTGCCAGAACTTCTGTTCTCTGAAAGAGGTTTTCTGAATGCTTCTCAGTGAAGACATCCGTGTCATCCCCTGGCTCATCGCTCTTTTTCTTGGCATCCACCTCAGATCTTTCCTCTTTATCAATTTCTTCAGGTGACTGTGGCACAAAAAGAGAAACAGAGCGTTGCTTACAAAGAGGGTACACCACAAGTTAGCACAGTCACTGCCTGTCATGGGCAGTCATGTAGCTGTGGCTTCACACACATACTCCACAATACCAAACACAACACATAGAAAGTTTTTAGACCATAGAAAGATGGTCTAGACAACACTGTAACTGGATCTATTTGTCATCAGGATGTCAGAATGAAAAACACTACCTGTAAGTTTAAAACCTTCAAATGTATATTTAGCAAAGAGCTGTTAATATTGCCTGTGTTTATCAGAATAACAGCTTCGGAATGAAATAACAATTCTGAAATTAATATATCAGGTTTGTTATATGCAGAATGCCTTTGAAGGTAACTTGGACAGTACTACTTAAGGTGGTAGAAAGAAATACTGAAATAGTTAATGGAACCTGGCAAGTGTTCAAACTACGGTCAAACCACACAGCATTCTCCCTTGAGAAGGGAAGTTTCATGCAGACTTCTCTAATAACTCTTTGAGAGATGTAAAAAAGGTACAGCTTAGACTCAAAAGTATCATGAGAAACTGTCCTGTGTATCATGATATATTCTTTTTTGCATCTCTCTTTTCTTTCATGTGAAATCCAGACATTTCTATGCAGACTTTCCAGTAGGAATGAAACCAAACAGCGCTGGACTCATTTAACAGGCTATAGTAGCATTAAGTAAAGTTTGTGGGGGCTTTTTAATCCATATAAATAAAAGAGTGTTAACATCAAGCCATCAATAGGGTACAGTGGAGTAATTTTAAATGGTGTTGCTCTCCAGCCACGCACCTTTGTTTGTGCAGGCCCCTTGGTCTGCATTTTCACTGTGGTGGTCTCAGCCCTAGATGCATCACTAGTAGTTGGTAACTTTGGAAGCGTTCTGGATGTTGTTATAACTGCACTATCCTCCTCTTCTTCAGCACCTGGAGACAAAACATAACACTTCATTAACCTGTGAAATTCTTCCAGACCAATTATATGTTTTATTATGACACCAACATAGAGGTGCTTGCACAGCCCACCCCAGGCAAGGGGCTTAGATGACAGTGCCTGCTAAGATAAAGATGTGAGTGCAAACAGTGTGCCCCAAACTGTCAGGACAATATTTGACCCAAGTGATCCCATGAATAAGGAAGGGAGTGCATCAGCTGGAATAAACAGTAATCAGGAAATGACCATGATACTTTTCATACAGAAGGACCCATCCTGAAAAGAGGTAAGACGAAAGCATTAACAGTTGTAACAGGGGTAGAAAGTCTGGAGTGGAAGCAGCAGCCATCAGGGCTGGTGTGACATGGGCAGACCCGGTGCCATGGGGTCTGATGAGGCCTCATCACACCAGGGGCTCTGCTGGGGCTTGGCAGTGCCACTCACCACCCTGTGGGTGCCCCCAGCAGCCACCTCCAGCTCTCCCACAGCCACCATGGGGGCACTGCTGGAACCAACACCCTGGGGTGCAGGGTCATCTCCTGGGGGTGGCAGGAGGTGGTGATGCCCTGGATCACATGGGGCTGGGGGTATCTGAGTATCCTACAGCAAGAGTGTATGGGCAGAGAGTCTGGTACATTCAGATAAGGGGAGCTTACACACCCATAGCCTGTGAGAAGGATGTCTGTGTGCATGTGGCACACATTTGGATCAGTTACAGAAGGTAATTTAGAAATTTGGGGTTGTATGTTACCATTTTATAAGTGGCAGGTATTGTGGTTATCTGCTGATATTAAGCCTAAAAGTATAGTTCAATGATTGCTAGTTAATTACATATCATAAATAAATCAGTAAACTTCTTTAACCTTACTTATACCTTGAGCTGAACAGTTTTCCCTGTAACATACTCCTTCAACAACAAAATTTCTCCTCTACAGCACATCTGTTGAACTCTCAAACAAAAAACCAATCATTTTCTATCTAAAAGCAGATTGTTATTACTTTATGTTTCAGTCACTAGGAATTCCCATGGTTTTAAACTCCACATAATTCAGAAGCCTTTTTTCTTTTGAAATGAGTAAGAGGACAAAAAACTCCCTAAAGATTACCTTAAATTTAATTTCCTTCACATTCAAAGCTCTGATGGAGTATGAAGGCTCCTTTAGAATAAGATAATGGACATGTCTCATAAATATCCTTTAGTGATAGTGAAAGGAAGAAGAACAGGAAAGAGACTAAATTATTGCAAGACCTGAAAGAGGAAAAAGAATTGACCTATTCTTGGACACTCCTTAGGAATCTCAATGTGTTCTGCTCATTACAGGCACTGGTTACCCAAGTAACTATTGGGTAATAAATCTAGCAAATGTGCATAAGAATAGTTCCTAACAAATGAAAAGATATCCTCTTACAACAGAACAGTATGACTCACTCATTCCAAACAGATTTTTTAACTTATTTTCTTAGAGAAATAAAACAGGCCGAAAATATGAGTGCAATAATGATGTTTTGAACTCACGATCAAGAATTACATACATTTGGCATTGAAAGGCACGGTATTAACAAGACAATAACTAAAACAACCTTTGTATGGTAGAAAATAAAATTTAGAATCATTAAAAAAAGTAATTAAAGATACTGGCACAGAATAATACTGGAAAAAACCTTCAGATGTACCAAAATTACAGCACAACCTTCAGAATGAAGACCTCATAACAAGAATCAGGTATTTCCCTGAAATGCTACTCAGAGATCAAAAAATCAACATCCTGCTTCAAAACATAGGTGAGGAAAGGCATCCAACAGGAATTTTTTTCTGGCTTTGACTCAAGAGTTTTCTTTGAGAAATAATGGCCCAATGGGTAGCTCAGCCTGCTTTACCTTCCAAAGTTCCTCCATATTACACAAGGCTTTCACTCAAGGAAACTAAATTTGATTGTCAGATTAGACATGTGATAAACCCCACTTTAAGAGTACAGAAATTTATTTTCTTCTTTTTATGAAATAAAAAGCCCCATTTAATCACAACTGCTCCTCCAAATCCTTAGATGCCACCTTTGCTTCGGGCAGTAGTTGTGTCTGCCAGATAAAATGGTAAGCACTACAGGTCTGAACTTCTTTGGCTAAGGATGATGCAGATTTACCGTCTTTCAACAAATGGGTGACTGATCTAACTCTGGGACTAGTCACTAGATTTTCACCAAAGGTACCCAAATCCTCTTGCATATGGTCTCAGGAGAATTCTGACAATTCCTAAAACATCAAAGCACCTACCGTTTAGGCCTGACTCAGTTACTGGCTCAGACACATCCCCACGGTTCCTGCCTTCCAATTAGCTTTATCTAGACAGGCCTCAGATTTGCATGGAGTAGATCTAAACAAGGGGAAGACATTGCCCTTGCTATACTGACAGTAGTATTCTAAGAATTACCTGTAAATAAGACTGAAGAATCAAAAAACCCATCACTAATCCTCTCCAAAACACAGCAATAGCATTTTACATAGTATCATGTTCCCTAAAAGGCACAAAAAAGAGAACCACTTCCCTCATTGAATCCAAATAGGATTGGAAAGAAAATACCTAGTGTCAGGAATGTAACTTCCAGCTAGGTTTGTTAAGAGGAACACGGTGAAGCAGTTGGAGTATAAGAGCTTACTTCTTCGTCTTGAAAATATCACAGTTTCTGTACGTGGTTTCTAGATTTGGTCAGCTTGGGTGATGGTGCTGGGTATTCACTGCCTTGAGTCCCCCTACAAATAGATACTGCCTTCTTAGTCAGGGTACCACAAAAACCCTGCAGTAATTAAACCCATAGCCATCTCTGTGGAAGAGAGCTGAGAGCTCTCAACCATCACACACCATCTTTTATCCACTGTAACTTCTTCAGGATGCCCAACTGCTGTCTTCATAGTGGTCAAAATAGCTCTAAATTGTGCTGTTGTATTGGAAATATCTAATATTGGTGATGTGTCTATTAGCCACCCCTTGGATGACAGGAATGTGAATACTCTTTACCACGCTCAGTGCTTGAGGAAACTTGTCAGAAAATCAAGTTTGTGCCAGCTTAAATTACTGGATAGAAAGTAGAAATCACTTTATAGATAGTTGTAGACAAAAAAAGCCCACAGTAGTTAGCACTTTTACTTGCAAACCAGCCAGTGATTAACACTTCCTACCAAACAAATCCAATCATTTCTCCCCGTCTTTTGGCATCATATTTGTCTGCTATTGCACATCACACTATAGGAGTACTACCACCACAAGCAAATTAGTGATAAGGTGGGCACACACATAACCACCATCTCACACCTTCGATCTCTATCAGTGATGTGACACACACCAAAATTACACATTTTTAGCTGGCTTACCTCATTCCTATTCACTGCAAAGTCCCCAAAGCAATTCTAATCAACATAGTGTTGGTACCCAGAGATGACACTAAAAACATAATACTAGTGCCCTGTCAGGGAACTGCAGCTGAAATAATTGGAGATAGTGCAAGGATGTCATGTCTCTGATAACTCTCACCCAATGAGGGAAAAAACCCCAACAAAGCCTTTTATGTCAGAGGACCTGGACAACCACGCAACCAACGTCATGAAGCATGCTTGGGCTGGTTTAGCAGGTGGACAGAGGAAGCTCTTGCTCCAAGATGATCTGAAAGGCACTTACAAGTGGGACCTTAGGAAAGGGAAAATGAATACTTTCTGTGTTGTGTGCACCACGAGAGGAAGCACAGCAGGAGAGGGTGTGTGGCCCCAGCTGGAATGCCTGCCAGACACACTGCCATACAGGCCAGGGGCATCCAGAGTTGGCCATGGACCCATGATGGTTCCTGTTCAGCACCTGGGAGAGTGCCCGTGCCCTCCCTTTCCCCAGCCCCACGGCCCCTGGCCATTCAACTCCCCAGCCATGTGACCCCCCATCAGCTTCCCTTTAGGTCAAGAGCCAAAGCAGATCTGCTCTTGTGTTGCCTGGAGAAACTCCAATCCTATCACCACAATTCTCCTCCAAGAACAGTCCCCAGTCAGTCTACACCTGGTTCATCCTGAGCTAACCTTCTCAACTCAAGCTGCTGAGAAATAGTGGGTTGGGGAAGACAAGAAAGTCAAGGAAAAATTTGCATGATTTTCTGATATATATATATTGTATGTATTTACCATGAGTAACTTAAGAGAAGACACAAGAACAACAGGCAGTCTTCCAAAGAACTTGCAGATAAATCTGAAAGTGATGGTACCTTTCCTTAACATAAGGGTAGTCACACTTCTTAGCAGTTACTTGCACTTATCTCCAAGATCAAGGCTCAGTGAAAATCTTTCATGCCAGAGAAAAAAGTAACTAGTTATAAAAGCATTTCAAGTTGTATATAGGCAGGAAAACTATTTTTACTTTTTATTGTTATCCTATATAAACCACCAACACTAAAAAGAGTGACAATAGACTGAAGCATTCCCTCAGAGATGGAGACTGCAATAAAGAAACAATGGACTAATGAATTCACTATGGATATTCTACTGTTGATATAGGACGATGAGGAAGCAGGCATGGCTCCTTCGCAAATTGCTGATCAATGGATTTGGACTGAACACTTGGGCAAAGGCACAACAGTAGTTAAAGAGGCTATGAAGGGAGAGAAAAGAAAAAAACAGAATACCTTTGGTACTCCTTACGGAAAGCCAATTTCTAGTCTGAAATGTGTCATGCCTACAGTGACATTTGTCCATGTTAATGCTGCTTGAAGACCTGCAAGGGCATTAATGGTGGTGCTGACAATTCCTTTTAATCTCCATAGGCCTGGTGGCAGCTAACAATGTTCATAGCAAGGAAAGGAGTCAGTGTGTTGTCATTCTGGATCTTTTGCTGGATCAAATTTGCTTGGACTGGAATTACATAGCAAGAAAACCACTCATGAGTGGGAAGGTTCTTTCTGTTAGAAATATTACATCACTGAGTATCAAGTAAAGAGAGACAGACTGAACATAATATCAGAAAAACTGATAATGTTACAGCTGCAGGACACTTTCTATATAAAACAGAGATAGCAGTAAGCATAGGAGGAGTAGGGTGGAGAGGATGCTACTTTGCTTCCCTGAACTAAAGACTTCTTGCTTTGTTCAAAAATATTAGATCTGGGTACTGTCACATGAGTTATCTGCAGGGGCATCCAGCTTGTCTCAGTCTACAATGAGACTTTTCCTGTTTTCCTGTAGGAAAGAAACAGAGAGTGCCAGAGACAGTAAAAGTGCATGCCATACACTCCATCTTCCACCCACGGCTCAAGGCTGAGCACAAGAAAAGAAAGAAAAGAAAGCCAAGGGGTTACTGTTGGTGATGTCTAGAGCTAGATTCTGTCCTTTTGACTCCACTTTTATGACAGAGATCATAGAAATTACCGAATAGTTAGGGTTGGAAGGGACCTCTGAAGATCATCCAGTCCAACCCCCTTGCTAAGGCTGGGTCACCTAGAACAGGATACACAGGAACATGTCCAGGTGGGTTTTGAATGTCTCCAGAGAAAGAGACTACACGACCTCCCTGGGCAGCCTGTTCAGTGCTCTGGCAGCTTCAATGTAAAAAATTTCTTCCTCATGTTGAGGTGGAACTTCTTGTGTTTTAGTTTATGGTCATTGCTCCTCATCCTGTCACTGGGCACCACTGAAAGGATTCTGGCTCCATCCTCTTGGCGCCCACCTATGAGATATTTAAATGAATTAAAAAGATTCCCCTCTCAGTCTTCTCTTCTTTAGACCAAACAGGCCCAGCTCTCACATTGTCTCTTCATACGAGAGATGCTCCAGACCCCTCATCATCTTTGTATCCCTCCAGTGGACCTTCTCCAGTAGCTCCTTGTCTTTCTTGAGCTGAGGAGCCCAGAACTAGACAAAGTACTCCAGATGTGGCCTCACTAGGGCCAAGCAGAGGGGCAGGATCACCTCCCTCAACCTGCTGGCCGCACTCTTCCTGATGCATCCTGGGATACCATGGACCCTCCTGGCCGCAGGGGCACTGCCAGCTCATGGTCAAACTTGTCATCCACCAAGACTCCCAGGTCCTTCTCAGTAGAACTGCTCTCCAGTGGGTCAGCCCCAAACTGTACTGGTACTTTGGGTGATTCCTCCCCAGGTGTAGTACCCTACAGTTGCCCTTTATAAACCTTGGGTTAACAAAATCTGAAGCCAGTTCTTGTGTAGTCTTTTCCACTTCAAAACCAGGGTTGTATTTTGAATTATCCACATCAGAAACAGCAAAACTCCACAGAGGGATGAAAAAAACCCCAAACCAGACCATTCTTCATACAACTATTTATTGTCAATATATGTCCTTTCCCGAAGCTTACAAAGTCACCAGCACCTGAAGACAGGACAGAAGGGGATGTTGACTGAAAGCGCATTTTTTCCTGGAGGTCGAAATTTTCCTTAGGCAGTACTGTGAACTGAATGAAATCACTGATTCATTAATTATTTTTTTCAAATGAAATAATAAATCTCTCCTTGAAGAAGTCTACTGCAAGGAGGTCCAATTAAGCCTCTGATCTCACTGGAATGTCAAATTGCCCCTACAGAGGACTCTCAAAACACAGAGTATCACCCAGATACCAATGACCATGGGCCTGGATTTGCCTGGCAGCATAATCAGACCTCTTCAGACTTAATTTAACATATCTTTGAATCACCAAAAGAACAGAAAAACACAAATTCGAAAAAATCTCAAGTGTAGTTTACAAGATAACATAGACAAGGTGTTAGAAGAAGGGCTCATCCTTTAAAAGTAAACCAGTATGTATAAACATCAAAAGATATATTACAAAAAGTACAATAACAAAAAATAAGTAACATACTTGGACAATAAATGGGATTTCCACAACAGCTCAGCAAATACTCACAACAATAAGGAAATGTCTTTTTCCAGAACTACCATAAAATCCTTCACTTAGCTTTTAATGGTTGAAGCCACCAAGCTAGTCTAGAAGATACTCCTCAAAGAGGCTTTCTAAGAGTAATGATTAATGAGGTTTCACTGACAGTTTTTTTGAAAAATTTTCAGCTAGCTACATGCCTCTAATGAGTGTTTAAGTCTGAGAAATCAGAATGTTATATTTAAGAATTTCTTTATTCACTATATGCATGTAATTACCTCAGAGAAAACTCATGTTTTTTCGGCAGTATCTAGACTTCTAAAGTTAAAAGAACAACAACAAAAGAGAAATGGACACCATGTTTACGTGAACCTGACTGCATATAAGAGAAAACAAGATTGCTGCTGCTAAATTAGCATTATGTCATGGGAGAACTAAGCCTTGCCTAATCCTTATTACTAAACTCCAGAGAGACCTACACAGAAACCAGAGGGAAAGAAGATACCCAGCAGAGAGAAAATAACGCAGTGAAATGATGCAACTAAGGCGTAAGAGAAAAGAGCAGAAAGTTAATACTTAAAACCCAGCCCGCAGGGGTGCTTAGTGCTCCATAAATAGAGAGCCCAGTACTCATGATATTCACTGAAAGTATCATCCCCAACTTATAAAGGAAAACTGCACGGCTTTTCCTCAAATAATTGCATTACTTCTTACACTTTTTAAATCAATTTGTGATGTGTTGTCTCACCTGAACCTGACCCAGAAGAATAATCATCATCATCAATTGGATAGACGCCTGATGCTTCTTCAACAGAGCTGTTGTCAAGGTATAAATCTTTATCAGAGGTCAAATCTGTTCTCTGGAAAACAGATAAGAGGGAATAGTTAAAAAGATAACAGTTCTCCAGCACAGCAGTCTCTTTATCTTCAGTTCTACTTTTTAAGTTGTTGATGGCACACTGAAATTTATACTTTCAGATTATGGCCCGCATTCATCTAAGTTGTTATACAAATTTGTAAAAATTACAGCATAAAAAAAAAAAAATCCAAGGCCACACAATGAAAACCACACTTCATCTTATTAAATGCATGAATGAATAAAGAGGATTTGCAAATACACTCTTCAGAGCTTCTGTAACAAGAAAGAAGCAAATCCCAGGACTGAAGCCCTCTGTCGAGATCTCAAATATACAAATCTATAAGCTGTCATGTGAAGTCTGTTCATTTGATCTCAAATGGGAATGAACAAGAACATGTATCAAGAACTACCTCAGAGGTTAGTTGAGCCAAACGTCACAAAACTCTTTAGAAATTAGAACAAACAACTGGGACTACAGAATACAAATGTTTCTAAGACAGTGCTATTGATTAAGGATTATCACATTTTCAGACGGATCAGGCAGCATGATGCTCCAATTCCTAAATGAACAAGTCTCTCCTAAAATTTAACTGCAGCTTCAATAGGCTAAAAATTTGGTTTCTTGTAACTAGCACCAGACTTTTATGTCTGCAAGTATTTCTCCACTAAAGAGAGATTCTGCTAAAATCAGCTGAAAATAGAACAAGGTATCAAACATCTTTTAAACTGACAATTCAGGCTTCGAAATACTAGCAACTGCCTTCCTCCACAGCTTTTCTAACAGAGAATAAACGTCCTTATGAGGGCCATGTATCTTTGATGACTGAGAAGGTACTATTATTGCTATTACTTTTACCAGCATTTCTGTGAATGCCTGTTTGAGATGACTTGTTGAAGAAAGTATGACAGTTCTAAATGGATTTTTGAGTAAAAAAAAACCCAAACACCAAAATGCTATACCAAAATGCATCTATTCTGTATCTCATATAAGCACCCAAAACTGCTGCTCTGAGTCCCAAATGTTTCCATCTTACTTATTACTGCATGGCATTGACTGCCAATTTTATTCTACCCAGCTTTTCTAAAGGAGTGCCAAACTATATATGGGGTAACTCCTGTATGCAAAGACCCATATCAGACTTTCCAAGGTAACTTTTTTTCCCAGAGATCTAAAAAATATTGTTGAAAACATTTTTTACTTCTTTTTAGGAGGTTTGTGGCAACAGGTTCCTGTTTTAAGCTTCTTCACAGCAAAAAACTGCTCTTCAGTTTTATCTGCAATAAAAAATTATTCTTCATGGAAAGCAGAGAGGCCATCCTGATTATTAGTTTATGTCAGAGTAAAAAGATCTTTGCACCAGGGGTACCTTACACATCTCTGGACAGCTCTAAACTAAAACAACGTTACCCTGGTTTTCTTCTACAGAGGAAAAGAAAAACAACATGATATTTCGTCAAAGTCTGCTCCTATGGCCACTTTTCCCCCCACATGAGACATGTTGTGGGGGGGAGGGGGAAAGAACCCTGGTTTTAATATAAGTTTACAAAAGGCCTGCTCTCATCTGCTGTTGCTTCACATGGTCTGCCTGGAACTGGCTGCAGTCCAAAGCAGAAATTCGAGATGATGTCTGGTCACCATCAAATGACTTAATTCCTTTAAAAGATGTCTCCAAAGGAAGTCATGAAGTACCGTGGTAGGTGTATAGGTGGTATTGTAATTAAGACACAGCTGAGACTGTTTCCGTATGGGAAAACAACTCCCTGTCACGAGACAAATATCCTGCTCTTGATCCAGCTGCCACAATGGACCAAGCCACTTCACCCCACTTTACTTTCAGACACAAACATGGTACAAAAGAGACCACTCCTTAACATCAGGCAGGAAAAAAAACCAAAACATTTTGAAAAGGAAATGCAGGTGGCTGACCATGAGTGTAGAAAAGCCACACAATATTCAAAAGATATCAGAGGCAGTAAATGTTACCCAATGCCAAATTGGGAAAAAAAAAAATTGAAGACCTACATGCAGGAATTTCCTAACAATGGAAATTGCATTTGACAAGAGCTGAGAAATAGCCTGAGTTTGCAAAAGTTAGTGAATGAAAACTAGTCTGGGAACAGAAGCATCACACATCCATCCCCAGAATTTTTTGTGTTAAATAAAAATATGAACTTACCAATCAATTTATTCCCTAGACCATTTCCTTCTTCTGTCTATGTCAGAAGCAAACTTAGTAAAATTCAAAACCCAAATAAAACCTCCAAAAACTTTCCCCTCCCCTGTCAAAACAAGCAGTCCTGTTTTCTTGCTCTTTCCAGCCTCACAGAGAACAGAGAGAAGTCAGAAATGACTCCTGGCAGCTCTTGTAACAATTTAGTTCCTGTAAGAACTAAATTAGCTGAGCAGCTAACCCAACCTAGCCCAAACTGCAAGTGCCTGGGCAGCCAGGCTCCCCACCATCATATTCACTCCCTTTCTTTCGATGAATTATGGCTCTTCAGTTGCCAAAAGCTTTTATTTCTTACAATGCTGGGATGTTCTCAGGATTTAAACCAGCTGAAAACAGAGGAACAGAAAAGGAAGAAAAGCCTGGGTAGCTTTCAGCCCCAATTTCAGAATCCATTGTATTTTTTTCTGGGGATGCAATGGATACAATGTGAAACATTACTTAGTATCTAGTACTGTGGATGGCACAACTCCACCAGAATGAGAAAACTATTCCCCACAGTATTATAGAACTAGTACAATATTTACTATAGGAGAAATACATGGTACAGTGAACTCCAAATGCATCCAGATCAGACATCAAGCTCCATCTGAGGAAGATGCTTTGTAGCCTCTCTGGCCAGAACCCCTTGCTTCTGCCCACTGGTGGAACTCAGGCAGGACACAAGCACCCTCTCAAACCAAAGGCACAAAGAAGCATACTCTAGCTTAAAAATCCCCAAGCACCTGCACAGATAAATGCATTCATTGCACTGTTCCCAAACAGACTCTTTGCAAGCTGGCGAGTAGACTCTGAGTAGGAGCACTCGCTCTACACCCACAGCTTGCACCTTTTATCCCAGTTGTTTAGAAGCACATGGCTGCCTTAGATCACTTGGAATGAAAAATGCCTTAAGGCTAAGAATAAAAAGAAAAGTCCAACATTAAACAAAAAATACATGGCCATTAAAAATAAGTCTGTGAAGATTAAGCTTAGAAAAATGAGAGATGGTTAATGAAAATAAAAGAATACTTCACGGTGCTTAAGTGAGTATCAAGCACTGAAAACATGCTTTGCAATTTTATGCTATGTAAAAATAAATTTGATTCAGTATTTGCTCTAGAAATGTTTTCTTGATTGTCAGCTGAGAATCCATGGGGGTCCATGGACTACTTCCAGGATGTTCACAAAAGAAAAGTTGGGAAAACAAGTCCCTAGTCAGTAGGCTTGGACAGAGAAAGGTCTGTACTAGCATTTCAATATGCTTAGGAGAAAAAAAAAAAAGTTTGCAAATTCTAGCTACATAAAACTATTTTTAGTTTTTATGAAGGCCAAATATTTAAGGGACTATTACCTATAGCTAACAATTGAAATCAAAGCCCTCATATCACTTTTATGTAACAGCCTTATTTTCAGGCCTATTAAAGCAGCAGGAACACCAGGCAAGGATGCCTCTGTTATCAGTCCTTTAATCTGGCCCTGAAGCCACAAAAACTGCTCGTTACCTCTTGACAGAGATTGCATTCTTGTCCATCATTGTTATCCCACTTATGTTTTTATTCCAAGAATATAATGCTGCAAAATCCTGTGACCCAAATACTTCACATGCTGCATACCAATGACCACTGATTCCTGTCTGGCTATTGACTACACTGGCATAAATCTAAATCTCATGGATGTAGTGTAGATTAGCACCCATTAAGTACTAGATAAAAGACATTTTCATACCAGCAATATGTTGAATTTGAAATATCAAAGTCTTTATTTTACTAAAGCTTACATCCAAAGTAATTTTTAATTTAATAAATTTAGATAATCCAGGACATATTAAAAACAAAAAAATACCCAAACCCAAACCCTCATTTTGGCAGTAAATGAGAGAGGAAACAAAGCAAAAAAGGTTTTCTTGTATCATCATCTCACGAAAGGCATAAATCATTCATCAAAATTACAGCAGAAAAAAACTGAAAAACAATAATCAGACAACAGGAGGATTGGGAATGGATGGCACATTTCATTCAAAAAAAAGAACAAAGCACCCTGTCATAGCCATTCCCTTTTTCAGTGCTGCTGTTACTGTCTGTCCTCCCACTACGTGGGGGTGATTTAGGAGTAAGACTTTACACACTTTGATGCCATCTGGATGAAGCCAAGAAAGCTGGTGAGAGGAGCAATGAAGAAGTAATGTCTACCATGGCTGTCATGGCTGTTTGAAACTCAGACACAAGAGCAATGAGTAGCTGACATAGAAGGAAACATTTTATTATTTACAGATGCACTCAAATTTTTATTCTCCGCCTTTTTGAGTATAAGCATGGGAGAGAGAATTTGAGATTTGCAGCTGGGTTACTAACGGTACGTTGCCTCCCTTTTTTCCTAGATGGAATTCTTTTAGATGTAACCTGTTTAGTATGCATGGAACCAGAGACTAATATTTAAAAAGTGATGTTATATTACAAATATCTAAGCCAGGGGCCTCTGAAAATTTGCAAGCGTTACAGCTGTTGATCAGGCAGAGATCTTACACATTAGAAGGAGAAAGAAAACAGATTTTCCTCTTCTATTAATACATAGTGCAGTTACATGCTTGCATAAAAGCATGCTCAGCTGGTGAGTCTGAGTTCACAAGAGTGATGTATTCTTTATATACACTACGTTTTTGGAAAGCTAACCACCTGAATGCATTCACCTAAAGCCTCAGGGCCATTGCAGAGGTTCCCACTGAAGGCTAGAGAAAAGGCAGTTGTGAAGAAGCTGTATTTCTCTCTAGGCTTCCTGCAAAAGGAATTATGATCTGTCACCTAACAGGAGTTAGTCCTAACAGACCTCAGCATTGCTGACCTTGAAGCAGGCAGGTATTTCCCATCACTGTTTGCCAATTCTGGTGTCATCACACCAGGAAAGCTGTCTCACAGGTGAGACTGTCCCATTAAGAGTTTGTTAACCTTGCCCAGGAATCAGTCACGATTTTAAACAAAAAATCTGAAGTGCAAAACTTCAAAATCAGATTTCCACCTCAATGCACCAGATTTTCCCACAGAAACATGCCAACCAGAAGAGCATTCACTTTCCATTTTTCATCATGTTACTAGTTCTCGGAGATGAGCCTCTGCCAGCTCCTTCAGTCTGCAATTCCCTACTGCCCATATGTACCCAACTACAAACATGCAATTTTGAAGGAGGATTTTACGTTACAAGGTATGTTTAGCACTAATTGTCTTAGTACAGATACCTGCCTTTCCTTTCACTGATATGCCCTACAGCTGGGAATAGAAGAAACGGAGAGTAGTCCCCATTATTTCCTTTCAAGGTGACACTGGCACTTTGAAGAACTTGCAACACAAACTTTTGCATGCTCAAGTGCACTGCGCCAACCATGGTGGGGCCTTCTGCAAAAGTGGTGGTAGGAGGCACGGTGGTGGGCAATTGTGGAATTTTCTGAGAAATAAGACACTTATAATTGGTGACATCATTTAAGCACAACACTCTAAGGACTCCCCATTTTCTCCCCTGGAGAAACCATACTGATTGCACAATGGTGATGTTAGTAGAGTGGGTACTGGCCACAGGGAAGCTGCCCTGCACCACAGTCTGGGTAATTGTCATCACAGCAAAAATATTCTTTCTGTAACACCAGGCCCCCAGATTGATTTTTCCAAGTTTGAGAGCAAGGGTTTCATACAGGAGTCAATATCTGCATTTCCTCCAAATAATTTTGACAGAGTTACCACCTCCCAGTGTTACCTTAGAATGGCTTAAACCCCTCCAAGCACTCCCCAAGGCTGGTCCCTTTCCATGCCAGTCCTCATGCTCATCCGCACGCCCAATGTGAAAACCAACCTTGCGATTGGAACTGCCTGGACTGAATTTGCAAAAGCCATCATCTCCCCCATCGCTGCCTTTGGCCAATTAAATAACAAGCTTTGATTGCCATGACTCGTTCTGGAAAGCTCATTTACACAAGGACATTTGTTGCCCTTCTTTGGATAAAAGTGGAAGAGTAAACTGTCTTCGTATAGGTGTCCCCACTAGTGTGGTGTTTGCCTCCAGGGACAGTGTTGGTGCCGGCAGCGGCACAGCAGGCTGTCATCCTGTATGGTGCAGAGCAGAGCCACTACCACAGCTGGAGCACATGCCAGAAAGATTATTCACGCTCCTTGTACCTCATGTATAACTTCCTGATGCTGCACAAAACTATAGCTCTAGGCTTCCAATCTCTCACGACAGATAAAGAAAGGGTTTGACCGCTCGTGGCTGCTGAGGAAAGGCGGAGAGCCCAAAATAAACACAAGTACTGCAAACTGCTTCTACTACTGCTAGTTTCAACAATAGAGGAGTCCACCAAAAGAGCTGATTTACAGAGATTGCCTCATGTCAGAGCCAAGAGCCTAAATATGCTGGCTTTTAAGATGCACACAATCTGTTACGCCAGACTAATTACCAAAACAGAGGCGTATTTGACAGGGACTGCATTAATAAAACAACTCTTGCTGGTGTTAGGCATTTCAGCAGTCTATGTCATGGCTCACAATACAAAAATACACTGCATCCAAGAAGACACCAACAAGCTACCACCACGTCAGCTACTGTTCACTCACAGCCACGTCCCAAAGAAATTACAGTGCTGCAGTTGATAGATTTAAGTTCACACTCTTCACAAAGTTACAGAAACTCATGTGCCTGTTTTCTAACAGTCATCTATGCCTTTAGAAATATTCCCTCAGGTAATTACATGCCGTATGGTACATTATGTGATAACAGAACTTAAAACAGTAATAGAAGAACTTGTTCAAGCTTAAATGAAAATGTTTTTCATCCCATTATAAAGACCACAAAACTCCATAGTGGGTCTTTGGCCTGCTTACAGCTTTGGAGCTGAGGCTTGTCCTACCTTGAGAAGAAAGATAAAACTTTAGTTTCTAATTCTAACCCTTATCCAAAAATTGTGTTGCCCAGGGTGGGACAGAAGTTGCTGTATGATGATGCAGGAGGGAGGTGAGCAAGCAGGGCAG
The DNA here is from genome assembly GCF_025592945.1 of Manacus candei. NCBI lineage: Eukaryota > Metazoa > Chordata > Aves > Passeriformes > Pipridae > Manacus > Manacus candei. Next base: position 3,055,837 of record NW_026138067.1, on the reverse strand, counting down.
CAAGATCAAGCAGAGCTTTCTATCTTTACACCTGAATATCAATAGCACAATCTCTGATGAAGGACAGATCAAACAACTTTCTCCATGCTCTCCAGCTACAACAGATTTTACAACAAATATTTAGTAAACGATCAAAAATAGATCCTCATGAGTTATCCTATAGTCTTCCTAGGCTATCCAGCTAGGCTCAAGCCCCTATGAAGTATTAAAAGACTGCTAGCTGAATGAGACCACAGTTGAGCGTACCACTCCAAAGATGTTTTCATCATCTACCCTGCAGAAGTTACGTATATCTTCATTCAGTTACAATAATTTTCTGGAAAACCAAACCTTTATCTCTGTGTATCGGCACCACCACTATACTGCAGTGAAGAGCAGTTCTACACAGTCTACAGGTTAGGACCTTCCTAATCTCATGACCACATAAACTTACTCCAACTTCAAATCGTTACTTAGAAACGATAGAGGGGCCTGGCAAATCTGATTTGTCAGCTCAAGCAAACAGTACTGCTGTGCTGTTTCTGCAAAGCCCCCAGTTTGACATTATATCACACTCCCTAACCCCCACACCAACAGGTCTTTCCTTGTATGTGAAACTCAGAAATGAACACTGCAGTTTAGTTGTCACCTTCACCTTGAAAACCTCAAGACAGTTTAACAGTCAACTACAGTACACAGCAATTCCCGTTTCCCATGGAAAAGCAGAAGTTTAATATCAAAGTTTCTCTGGGTATTCCCAAATTTAAAGATTCAAAGCCCTTTTAGATTTCATGCCAAGCAATCAGTTGGTGCAAAGAACAGTTTATTCTCAAACTCTGCCTTTGACGTAGGCACAATACAACAGGAAAACTATTTTAAAGGGGCTACAGCTGAATCAGTTGCCAAAGTGCTACTCTAGACTGAAATATTAAAGGGCAATGCAGGCAAAACAGCATCAGAAGCCAGCAGCCAGCAATGCGCATCACAGATTGATTTATCTCAATTAGCATAGCAATTTTCTGCACATTTTCCAAAAAGCACCCATCGGTTTCCCTAAAAATAGGATCAAAACCACCATGCAAATTGTTGTCACAGCTCAAAATGCTAATCATTTTTTTAAGGACACATCAGCCCATGTGCAGACAGGTTAAATTTAAGGCACAGCCATGACCAAGAACCTAAATGCTCCCCTTTGAAAATGCTGAATGAAGAGGTCAGCCTGCCAGTCACAAGTCTGACAGTAACGGGAGAAGCAGGTAGCATTTGGTATAGAGGTCATAACTACATGTACCTGCCTCAGTGCTTTTAAGTCTAACGCACACTGGCTCTTCTACACACACCTCCTCTCTCCTTTCATGCTTTACTGATCTGTTTTGCTAATCAATCAGAAGAACTAACACTTATATTTTTGTCCCTCCTCCTGAGAATGTGGATGAATGATTAAAGCTGCCAGGGTAACCTCTCTGGCATGCATGCCAATAACTCCCCACCTAATAGCCTTTCCTCTGCCTTGATGCCCTGGCCCACTGGTGATTACTCCAATCCCTTGAAGTGGTCAAATTGCAGGGCAGACCCCATGGAAACCTATTTAGAGCTGTTCTAGTTCATACCAAAGAATAATGTTTTTAATACAGATTGTTCTTTTTAAAGCTCTACAAATGCAGCTGTAATCAATTGTAGTGGAAGCACTGCAAACCTCCACCAGCTTCAAAAGCCCCGTATTGATTCCTTTCCAGCCCATGGATTTCAACAAAATAACCCCATGCGAGGAATCCAGACTCAACTAACATGAAATCATTTAAATTAAGATTTTTTTGCCATTAGTAGTGAGAATTAGCAATAAACTGTCTCAATCAATTACATTCCTTTCACATAAACAGGGAAGTTACATATAAACCAACTATATTATTATAGCTACATTAAGCACCAATTAAATATTACTAGCAAAAGTTATGTATGGCAACTGAAGTTTGTCAAAGGTGAGGAGGAATCAGACTTCACAGCTTAAAGAGAGAGCATTTTCAGTTTGATATCACTGCTACTCTTTCCACTGGTATAGTCTCCTCAGGCACACAGAGCAAACACAGACAGCATTGAGAGACCAGGTACATGCTTGTGAGATACCTCTTGGTATCCCACATCCCCAAACAGTAAGACAGCAAGGATGACTTTATTGCTATTTCCAGGTGTCAACTTCCACTCATCTCACTGGTCTCCAAGATTAAGTTGTTGGATTCAGCATTCTGATCCCATCTTACTTAACTGAATTTTTGCTACAAAGCCTTGGTTTTCATATCCTTTTTGATGCATACAAAGATAAGAAATGAGTTTACTTTGCATGGGATAAAACACCGCTCTAATAACTTCTACTATAAAAGCAGTTGAGTGAAATCAGAGATAGGGTTTCTTGTACTAGCTACCTGACTTCAGAAGCAGCCTTCTGTCTGGTATGCTGCCCTTCAGGCATGACTTCCCTTCTTCCACCAGGGAGAAAGAACTAGTGCACCATCAACACAAGCCCGCCTGACTCCCCAGCCAAAGATGACAGACAGGCTGAGCTGGGGGGACACAGCATCCTGCCAGCAGAGCCAGCCAAATTCCTAGCCAGGTGGGGTTGAGGTAAGAAGGAAGGATTTTTTCCTCCTGTCTTCCCTCTGTCTTTGACTCTCCTGACAGCTCCCTGGGGCTTGCAGTCAGACTGGACAAGGGAACCATGGGGACCATTTCTTCTGAAGATATGTACAGCCCAGAGCTTCATTCAGACACTAGATTGATATACTGAGCAGAATCACTAAAAGAGAATTTCTACTATACTATTAGGAATTTCTCCCCACACAGTTGCCCATACAATTGCACAGCAAGACAAAACAAGGCAGAGCCTTGGTGAGGCAGTCTGCTGTCAGCCTCCATACCTGTCACACTTCCACACACCACAAAAATTAACATGCATTCATATTCCTGAGAAGAACCAGCCAGCATATGTCTGCTCTTAAAAAACCCTACAAATATACTTGGAAAGCATCAAGCTGAAACCACATACTAGAAGTACACTAAAATAAAAGGGCTACTCCACAAGCAGTGGAAAGGCTGACACCAGGTTCCCCACTCCACCAAAATCCCAGCTCCTGCTCCTTTGCCCTTTGCTACCGCCTGCCTATGAGCTGTGCACAGGGATATGGCAGAATATGGATCTAACAACTCTGAAAATGAATATACAGTAGTTTCTCAAAAAAAAGTTTAAACTGGAATTACACAAGGGACTACCTTCTTCCAGTACATTATAATTTTTTTTTGGTTTAAAGCATGGTCGAGAAAGCTGCTGCTTTAACTGAAGCTTTAGTGATAACATAATCTCTCCCAATTATCATGAGCAATTGCCTTTAATAAAACTGTCTGAAATAAGCATCACATTGATTACCTTCAGCTGATGTTTTAAAAATAATGCTACATAAAACTAGTAGAACAAAAGAACTACAAAAGAACTACATTCATAATGAAGATAGGGATAAAATACACTGTATTTTATAAATTTACTTCCCTTAATTTAAAGGAAAGCAAGTCAAGTAAGTTGTTTGACAGAATTTTTAACAGTCATAGATCTGATTGAAGAGTAAAATACAACAAAGGCTCTTAACGGTATTAAGTGTCTTCTAACAAAGAACAATTCTTTCTTTCTAGCATTCATACTTTAAATCAGAGTTCTGCTGGAGGAAACAAAGATTTCAGTATTTCTCAAATCTTCATATAGATGTCTCAGCACTATCAATACAAGGTTAGCAGCACTCTGCAATCTTTACTGCCTTATCAAGTCTAAAGCTTTTAAAAATCTATATGCCTACAAAACCTCCTGGAGCTGCTACACATTGAGGATTTCACAGAATTATTGACCTGGGCAGCCTCTTTATCCTCAGTAAGTTATTTTAAGCAACATTCTGCCAGCAAGCAAGTCTCTTTGTTAGGCTTTGTCTGTATTATTGCTAAAGCACTGCTTACAATACAGGACAAAACAGGGAGGTACTAAGCAGAAACCAGAAAGAGGTCTGTCAAATTCTCTTTTTTTTTCTTTTTTCTCCACTTCTTAGATATGTTTCTAATACCCTACAGATCACTGCCCTGCTGCCAGGAATCCTTCTATGCACCTGAGCCACCTCCTGAGAGGGGGCAAAGTGAATGCACAGCAGACAAAACAGACCAAATCCATGTTTTTTCAGGACTGTGTTCTCTAACTAGCGCACTTTCTTTTGCCTTGTTCTTTTGCCTTGCAATTATACACATCTATATCTATATCTATCTATATAAATATCTTGTAGAGAAACAGAACCTAGCAAATGTGTTTACCCACTGAGTAAGAAAACACATTACTTGACTTGGGGGATGAGGAAGAGAACAATAAAGAGAGGTAAATTTCTCAGACTTTAAACTCAAACCCCAAACACTCTGCTCTATTTTTAAATTCCTTATCAGATAAAGGTCTCCAGCTTGAGGATCAGATTTCTTTGGCATAGTAGGAAAAGCAAATTTAAACCCAATACATATCAGTATACATCAAAAAGCAATCTCATGGTCTTGTGCAGGTTCGTGCCTGGAGGTATCAACAGAGAAGGTCAGTGCTAGCACAGCAGTCTTACTTGGATGTAACTTATGAATAGCCACAGTCGAGCAGCCACATCCATTCTTCTTCTACTTTTCTACTTATCAGAAATATTTATGAGGTGATCCTGTTTGGGGAAGCAACTCGTACTTTTAATTTGAAGTTTCATATCTTGAAAGCTTGTGTGCCCAGTGACCCATACTACCCCTTGGTGCCCTCAGGACTACCAGGACTTACCCTGTTTTAATCCAAGGGCACATTATAAAATCTACTCAACTGACAGCCCACATAGGCACAGAGAAGATTTAGATTTGATACCAACTTCTGTATCACACTTGATAACTAGACTCTCAGCTGAGGCCAAGAGAATTTCTACTAAGGGCTAATTCTACAGAGGAAGCTGCCCAGGGAGAAGGGTAAAAGAAAGAGATTTAAACTTGAATCCAGAAAATCTTTGCTACTGATATTTTATTTCTAGATGTTAGATCAGCTTTTCTATTTCCTTGTTAAGCCTGTACCCTTGCAGAGGGAATAGAAAGAACCGATGTTTTCTGAGTTAGCAATTCTGTACTGCTTGTGAGTACCACAAAAAGAGCTTTTAAGCAATGTCTTACGGAAGAAACTAATTCAGCACTGACATCTTTCTGCTACTTAACATGGTTAAAGGTTGGCAAAAATAGCAGACACAATGAATAAGTAACCTGTCAACCCTGTGCTATTCTAGATAAAGTATGGATGCATTCCAATTATCTGCACTTTATTTCCAACAGTTCTGCTTCAAAAATACAGCACATAATCTGCTCCATACAGCTGCCAATCAAAGGGACAAATTCTCTTAAGTTTTCTTGCAGATATGTCCAAAGCAATTGCACTTTGCAAGGCTCTTCCCAGATTAATAACAAAACTTTAATTCAAACCGCAGGTTTTTCTCTGCAAGCAATAGAAAAAGATTGTTATACTGATGGCATTAGAAAGCTTCTTAGTTCCTGTTTCTGTTTGCTTCAGTAAAAGCATCACTAAGCACTCAGAAATGGAACAAGCAAAAAGGGGTTTCATCAGCCTAAGTGTTACGGATGTCAGCTGCTTAACAGACCTGACCTCGCACAAACCTGCTCACCTCCCTGGATTCTGCGAGCTTAAAAAAAATCCAAGGACAAAGTGGGAAGGTGTAAAAACTCTGCTTAGGGAGACCATACAGCAAGACATTCAGACCACTGCAAGACAGCACAGAATAGTTTTGCAACATTACTAGTAAAGTTGCATATGTATAGCTAAGAAACTAGAGGTCAAAGACTGCAATGCACCATGAGGCAGTATTTTAACATAAGCATCTATACTGCTATGTTAAATGGAAGCTAGATAGAAGAAGGCTCCTGTAATGTGATTTTAGTAGAAAGCATAAAGGAGTTTTCTATCATACAATAATATTGTATTCAAGTTCTTCTCAAATTAGACATTTTCATCAAGAACAAACCTCTCCTCAAAGGGCAGGGCATGAAGGCTGTAAACATATATGAGCAAATTAGATGAAGAAGTTATTGATAAATACAATTCTGCAAACAATACAAATGGAGGCAGCTTTTTATGGCATATTGGGAAGAAGAATGTAAGGAGGCAATTGCAACATGTTACATCATGGAAGGCAGCATTTGATTACTTGCTTTGATCAGACAGAAGAGACCAGAAAGACACTGTCACATGCCATTCTCAGGGACCATAACTAAAGGAAGGCAGATGATGACCGAGAAGCATTTGAGAACTGAGAATGTGAAGATCATTCCTGCTGAAAATTAAAGTTATTTCAATAACTGATGTCTCTTCTTAAAAGTCACTCAGAAGTTCATTCAACTACATAATGACAATAAACAAAGACTGCTAGGCAGAGGAACACAATACCTATTGGCATTTTGATAAAGCAGACTCATCAGCTCATTTCATTTCTTTAAAAAACAAGAGTCTGTACTGGACACATGCCACTAAAACTAGTGATTCTTGTTCAGTGGAATACATAGCTGCACTTCACTTGCAGAAAAAACTGGCTTATTGAGATGTGCTGGCACCTTGAGAGTTTGCTGTGCTGAAACTACTCACCTCACAGCCTGACAGAGCACAGGCCCCTCTAGAGACCTAAAGCCCCAGCCCAGCTCCTGACAGGGGTTGTCCTTCCTCCAGTAATTACATGTGCACACACACAGGTCCATGGAGCACTCCCCCAGGAAGCCTCTGATGGGCTGGGAGAGCCGATTACTACTGGCTTACAGCTCAGATGTATGCAACCGAAAGGCTTAACAAGCCTCCATTTAATTCTTTTTAAGTGAGTCTTAAGGGGGGGAAATGATGGGTTATGAAGAACACCACCAAAAAAAGTGACATAAAACAAAGTGCAAAGCTGTGTGATGACACCTCAGCTCCCAATTACCAGTGTGAGGGCAGCATCAGGAGGCCTCCATGCCTCCTGGAAAGGCAGTAATCACTCTTTATTTCCTCCCCAGACACCACGTCCTACATGAGCCCATTTACAATTTTAAAAAGAAAGACCAAGCCATGTTCTGCAGGTCTAATATTTTTGAAATCGGCTTTGGAGGTCACAGGCTATGGAGCAGGAGGGAGAGGTAAAGGCCTGTCCTGCCTGCTCCCCTGCCCATGGCATCGGCAGCCACTGGCCCTGGGAATGCTGCTGCTCCTCCAGTGCACCATTTCAGCAGCCACCAGCTTCAGGCAGGCAGCAAACGGCACCGAGAGCCAAAAGCATTCCTCCAGGCAAGTCACAGCCTGCTTTTACAGACAGTGAGGTGTTTTCTTTGTTACTTTCCCAGTAGGGCTGGTTTGAAGTGGCACACCATTTGCATTCAGAGAGAAAAACCTCATTTTGTAATCAGAAAGCTGGGGAGAAATTTCCAGCAAACTATCTCCGGGCATGTGCCCACTGGACGCTAATCTGTCCCCGCTCACTTTGTGCCAGCTCTCACGCAAGCCCAGCTAGCACTGGTCAGCCAATGGGGCCTGGTTTTTGAAACCCCATTTTGTGAGAATGAGAGAGGGCTGTATTGTTCCCCTCTCTGTGTTCATTACAGCCACAATTCAGAGGTAACACAAAATGGAAAGCACTTGGGTTTGGAACAGTCAACTGCAGTCCTTCAGCACTTGCTGAAACAAAGGATAAAAGTAGCATTTAAAGAGTTGACCACAAAACCTTAGTATATACATTCTGTACGTTGAGGGATGGGTGCAGCAGTATTGCTTTTTTTGTGTCGTTTCTTTTTTAAACCAATATATGAGATTCAAATAAAGGGATAGTTAAGGATACCTCACACCACTGCTCCACCTTATACTATCTTGGGAAATTAATATCCATTATTGATTTATGAACAGGATATATAGTATCCTCTATATCCTAGGATATCCTATTATTAATTTATAATCAGCCCTGTCATCTGTAAGTTAAACTCATGTTCACTGAAAGAGTTGCTAAGAGGAGCAAGTTTTTCCCTCACTTTCAAGCTTACTCCATTGGATCACACAGCTGAAGGTTTCCATCTTGCTGGAGAAGATTGTCATTCATGACATTATGCAGCGCTGAAGAAGCCAAACAGATTAAATGGACATTTGCATTTCCAGTCTGCTATAAAAGTGGTTTATACCAAGCAGTGTTTAAACAGTAAAACTGTCTGCAATTGCTGCTCTATAATCTGTGGGAAATCAATCAATCTCAACATTGAGCTTCCATTACTGCTTCTCAGCAAGCAGATGGAAAAATTTCCAGGGCACATACTTCTTGTTTATACCCCAGTGCTAAAGAGGAATTAAACACAGATTCAGTCTGCATTCACAGTGATTCTGGCACACATCAAGCCTCAGGCTTGTATTTTCAAAGCAAAGCACAGAAAGTATCGTGACACCTCCAGTTATGGCAGCTATTTGGCATGTTACTTCCCCTCTGAATGTATCATTGCAATAAATACTCTCAGGACTTGCCAAAGCAAAGCAGAGTATCCCATCAGAGCCCTCATCCTCAAGCTGTTTGAAATCTCAGCACTTCAGAAGAGAGGTGCTCAGAGAGAGCACAGGACACAGCTGTGGTCCTGTGCCACCAATGGAGTCTGGCTGCTCCGGCTGGAAGCCAACGCAAGCAACGGCATCAAACTCAACATCTTTTTCAGACTTGTTGCTTGATGTTGTAATGACTGTGGGATTAAGACTGTGTTGTTGGGGATTCAAAGGCTTACTTCTTTTAAGAGCGTAATCTATGTTGACACATTTTGGTTAAGATCTAAGTGTCTCTTGCTCTTAGGGAGCTACACGGACACTGCCAGAAAACACTGTGCACACCAGCAGCTGACGTTTCTGCTCAAGAAAACTGAAGGTGTTTCCACTTAAGCAGGGGAGGGCCAAGAAGGACGTGTGGGCACTCTGGCCCAGGTACAGGATTTGGGTTGGAGTGAGGTCAAAGCTAAAGAGGCCAGGTAGCTCCCAGAGGCTCAGCACACCTTGTGACAGGGTCACACCCGGATTACCCTGCTTCCTCAGCTGGATGTCAACAGGCCCAGGCCATCCCTCTTACGCAGGAGATGGCTTCCAGAGGAGATTAACGCTCAACCTTTACACGTTCCTTTATTCTGTCGTGCACAGGTTGTTGCACAGTTCTCTCTGGCATGGTATAGAAAGCATATGACTAACATCCATCACCTGTTTATCCCTTCACCCTTGCCCCAAAGCCAGGTTTCATGGGACAGAGCCCCTTGCTTTATCTGAACTGGGTGGACAGGTTGTCCCACAAATGCACCAGTTACATCATTCAATTTATTGCGGCCAAAGTGAAATAGTTTTCCATAAGAGGGATATCAGTGTTTGAATTCACACCTCTCTGACAATTCGCTGACAACTAGTTTAAAGGCAGCTCCTGCCCCACGTATTTATCCATTAATAAATCCTGAGTGTCTAGCAAGTGCTTGGCATGGTAGCTGGTCAGGACCAGGAGCCCAGAAGAAGGGCACTGCTCCTCACTCATTTCTGCTGCTGACTGCAGCCACACAACCTCAATAGTGCCTCCTACGTGGGCTGAGGGTTTCAGCTGTCCTGATGAAAACTGCCACGGCCTGAAACATAACATCAGCCTTGGATGAAACCTAAAGTATTTTTGCAATGTTATCTGCAACTACTCCTACTCTCTGTGTCCCTCTGTTTGGCACAGGGAGACAAAGGTTAAAGTGAGTCCCTGAAGAGTCATATGCACACTCCTTTCCCTCTCAGTACCTACGTACAATTAGATCTAATAATTACTAATAGATTTCACTTGAAATTTTGAATCCACTGGCCTCATGCTGGATTATTCAATCAGAGCTTTAATACAGTGGCAGTCTTGGATGAGGTGGGAAGACAGAAAGTCACTGTATTTCAAGCACCTAATTTTACTTCAATTCAGAGTAGCTAAATTTAGGGCCAAAAGGTCCTTCTACAGATCAGCGGAGAGAGGTAAATTTCTCCAGAGGGTTGTTCACAGTCCTCAATTTATGTGTGAATTCAGACTCCTCAGAAAACAGTTGAACAGTCTTTCCAACACATGTTAAGCAAGGGAGGCAATCTCTGACTGAAATGGCACCTACAACATCATATTCCAGTAGGTCTGAATGAGTTTTGGAATAAAACGGTAGAGAGGCACATTGTAAAACCAGCAGATCATCTGCATCTTCCAAGGGAATAATTACCATGAAAACAGAACGGCTTGGAAAGAAACCTCAGTATCCCAGAGCTGCCGTAAGATGCACTGAAAAACCCCAAACCCCACAACTTCAGGCTGCAGGCACGTACTTGTGCAACAGACAGTTCCAGAAAGAGACCTCTGTTCATTTGTACTGACACAGTATAACCCAAACAAGTAGGTGACTCGTCCCTGGACTGGGACAGTGAGTACTCATTTCTCTGGACACTTTGTAAGGAAGGGGAAAAAAGCAACAACAGCATAACTCCTGACTTCAGAGTTCTTTCAGCAAGAAGAGGTAGTATTTCTCTGGCTATGTACAACAGCAGCTATTTCAGCTGTACAAGCATCCAGACATCACTGTCATGAAACTAAATGTGTGGATCTGGCTGTATAGAAAACCAATTCTGCTGACTAATTATCACAGCATTAAGTGCCAAAAAAATTCTTCCAGGTAAATGTTTTACCTCTTCCTCTGTTGATTATAGTCACTTGATGACTGCTATGAAAGTTATATTGTTCCACACTTGGAGAACTGCAACTCTGGTAGTTATTAATTCTACCCTGTACAGTCATTAAATGAATAGCAACATATATCAGGTCTGTTCTCAATGCCATCCAGTGTGTAGAGGACAACGCATGGTGAACATAATGCTTTAGAAATACAATTTTCCACGTGCCACTCTGAGGAAAGGAAACCCAAGGAGTAGCTGCATTGCTATACAGTAACTGAAATCCACAAGATACATGACTATTCAAACTTGAGTTATTCCAGAAGGACGTAATGGTTTGTAAAACTTGTAGACTGTGTATTTTACTTTATTTTCTCATGCACAATGAGAATGAAGTGTAATCTGTCAAGGTTTAAAATTAGACATCCTGTATCTATCATACCATGGGACAGAAACCAGTAAAACCAGTTCAAAATTCACAGTTCTCTTCTATGCAAAAGACCATTGTATACCTATCAGTTACAGATTTTCAGAAAAATTGACTTAAGGCCAACCTCTAAAAGTGAGTTGTGCTTGTGTTAAAAGGTGCCTAAAGTTTCTGGTAATTATACACCTATTCTATCATCTGCAGACAATAAGAACCTATTTCCTCAGCACAAGACAGCACTCCAGTTGCTATTCCTGTGCCACCTTCTCTTTTGAGCCAAGGTATGGATAAATGGCCAAACAGTATGAAAACCCCCTAAGGATACCTGCATATAATGCACTTATGAACAGTGGTGTCCTGGTCAGCAAGATGAAATTACCTTATAGTGGCTTAGAGAATCTTCCAAGTGGGACGTATTGTCCTAATGTAATAGGAGGCTGTGGGAACAAACAAGGCAAGAACAAAACAAGACAATTATACAAAAGCAACTTCCCAGATAATGTCTGAGAGGCAATTACAGGATATTGGCAAGCTTCCTGGCCCCAAGTTGAAGTACCATCGTTGTTCATCAGCGATAGGGGAAAAGGAAAACAGAAAAAGCACCAACAAGCACGGAGAATTTAACAGCAATTCCTAGAGAGCTCAAACTGCCCAGAGGGCCAGGCTTAAAGTGAGGCATTTGTCTCCAGAGACACCCACTTTTAGGCAGGGATTTGCCTTGAGCTCAGTGTCTAAAATCCTATTTTAATCAGTGGAAATCTAGGCACTGTGGCCAGGGGGGCCCTCCTGAGCTTCCTAAACACAGGCACATAGCACTGCTTGTGATGTCTCAGGTACCCTGCCTTGCTCACAGCTCCTGCTCCAGATGAACATGTGCCTCCTGCAGGTCCCATCACACCTTCCAGGACTGGACTATGTGGACCTCCCAGTGCCAGAAGGTATCTCAAATGTCACAAAATGTTAAGATTATTTGTCTTCTCTTCCCATGCTAGGAGGGCTGGAGTTGCAGGTAGAAGGAAGAGGCTGTCTCCAAATCAGGGGTTGGTCTGTGTCATACAAGAGAGAAGACCCTGAATGAAGGTTCTGCAGATGCCTGAAACACTTTTGGAACGCTCAGCTTAGTAACATAAACAAAGTTTGGTTTATCATCCTTCAGTGACAGCAGCTCCTGCACAGTAAGGCAAGCTTTGGTGAGCCAAACCCCCAGATACTCCTCACAGTAGCAGACATCAACCCAGACTTCCGTATCCCATGTGTGCTAGATGATTATAATGCAGGGTACAAGAACTACACTCAGCATTTTTCTTCCTCTCAGGTTGCCTTTTTTTGACTAAAAATGCCAAGCACAGAAAAAGAAAGTTTCCAGATTTTCAAAGCTAATTTAAACAACTTGTTGCTCATAGAAGTGAGAAGAATACCAGTGTTTTTTAACACAAATCTATCTGACAATTTTTCTAACAACTAAAAAACCAAGAATGCCAATCTTTGCCCTCTTCACCACAACTTACAGTTGCTTAAACTGGTTCTCCTTTCTGCTGTAGGAAAGACCCTGAGAATCTGCAATAGCTCCTGCACCAGTGAAGGGACACATCTAAGCTGTCCCTGTTGAGCTTTTCTATAGATCACTGAGTTCCCCTCATCCCCTGCTGCCTCTGACACATCCATGTCAGAGGCTGTGGGAGTGCAGGCTGCTATACCAGCCACAACTTCTTGCAACAGGAACAATCCTCCTCCTCTTTGCCATAGTGAAAACCTAGCAAGGTGGGAAAGAGGAGGGCACCTTTCTCACCAGGCTTGTGCTGTCCTGGCTCCTCAGTGAGAGATCAGCATTTTCCACCAGTTCTGGGTTCCACAACCACACAGAAAATAATTTTTGGTCTTATGCCTGTAGATCCATAGCTATGAGGTGATTTGAACAGATTTACATGTAGCTTTTCAGCAGTTCCCGGACATGTGGTCCCTTTGCAACACTAAAGTAAGTCTTCAAAGGACATTAAAAAGGACTTGTAGGCTGTAATCCTGATATGAAATGGGCAGCTGAAGACAGCAAAGTGAAGTATTACCAGTTGCTTGTGTTAAAACACATGTAGACCTTCTAGTTCCAGAGTTTCCCATTGTACAGATCACCAGTTATATTTACACAGACATTAGCAGAAAATCTTGGTGAACATCTCATTCTTTTTTCAAGGCCAGAAAGACAGGTCCAGGCAAAATTTGCACAGACTGATGCATTGTTACTGATGTTTTCCTCTTGGGTGGATTTAGCCACAAATGGGCCAGACAGGGGAGTTGATAGTAGCTTTCCCCTCCTCATAGAGGTGGTGATGAAAGCTCCAAATAAGACTTCCAAAATAAATCCTACCACGACATTTTTAGGGTGTAGGCACACCCCAAAACCTCATAAACCAACAAGAGGGCTTTTGTTCTCTTGACTCAAGTCCAAACATTTCAGAGTGCTCCACTAAAAACCAACAGAAAGGCTACCTATTTCCTTCCTTCCCAGGCTCTCAAAAACAGTAGCAATGGTATTTTTCTTCAACCATAAATCAGACTGCCTACTAACACGCTGCAGGACAGCATGTAGAATTTAATTTGTATGGGCAGTCAAAAAATAATAAATAAATGCATGACTGTACTCCATACTGCACTCACTTCTATTAAAAATTAGCATTCTGCTTTATTGCAATAATTCTAAAGGGGACAAAAGGACAATTTTAGAGAAAAAATAAAGCTCTATACACACATACACACAAAACAAACACACTTAAAACCCCCCTCACAAAATCCAGCCAACACCAAGAAAGGACAAGTCTCAGATTTTAATTCCTTTATAGGCTTGAGGTCTGTGATTAAGTTAAACATAGGAGCAATTAACTTTTGTGCAAGTAACACATAGGCTTTACTGCATATACAACTGGGAAGCCTTGACAGCTTCCTCCAGCACAGCCATTCCCACAGGGGCTTTTAATTTCTTTTAAATACAAGTACCTCTTGTGAGGAACAGAAAACAATACACAAACTTCACAATAGCCTGAGGATCACAACACAGGCTGGAGGGGGGTGAGGAAGGGCTAGGAGACAGAGGATTTTTTTTTTTTTAATCTTTATTAGAAATTTGGAAAACTTGCATATAATTCTAAATTTCCTTGATTTTCACATGAAGCATGGTTGCTGCAATAATAACAGTCATAGGAAACTAGAAGCCATTAGCAGGCTGCTTACTCAATGTTCTGCCCTTTTAAGGCAGAAAACATGTTCCAAGTTCAAACTTGCTCAATGAACTCTATTACCTGGGCCTAAAATTTTTCCTGGGTGAAGAGAGAAATCATCTACATGTTTCTACTGTTTTCAAATACACAGGAAAGATTTATTTGTCTGTGTCTTCCTGATACTGCCTTGAATCAGTAGCATGAAACCAAAGGTCTCTTACTTAGAAAGGAATGAGCATTATCTTCAAAATTGATAGAGTATTAGTACTATGCATAAATTCAGACTTAATTGGAGTAACTTTCCCCAACAAAATTTTCCCTTAGCAAAATCCTAAGGCTGCTTCCGACAACGGGAAAAAACCCCACCTTTATTTTGTTGGAACTACTGACTGAGAGATGTCCCCCCTTCAGCACCTTTAATGAAACCCACTGTGCTGGTTTTGGCTCGGGTCCAGTTCACTTTCTTCACAGTGGCTGGTATGGGGCTATGTTTTGGATTTGGAACAGAAGGTTGATAATATAGTGATGTTTTTGTTACTGCTGAGCAGCACTTACACAGAGCCAAGGCCTTTTCTGCTTTTCATACTGCAACACTGGCAAGGAAGTTGGGAATGCATGGGAAGTTGGGAGGAGACACATCTGGGACAGGTGATTCAAACTGACCAAAAGGATATTCCATACCATACGACACCATGTGGGGGGAGGAAGGAAGAAGAGGGGGATGTTTGGAGTGATGGTGTTTGTCTTCCCAAGTCACCATTACGCATGATGTAGCTCTCCTTTCCTGGGAATGGCTGAAAACCTGCCTGCCCATGGGAAGCAGGGAATTAATTCCATATTTTGCTTTGTTTGTGTACATGGCTTTTGCTTTCCCTATTACACTGTCTTTATCTCAGTGCACGAGTTTTCTGGCTTTTACCCTTCCAATCCTCTCCCTGATCTCGCTGGCTGGGGGAGTGAGCGAGTGGCTACATGGGGCTTGGTTGCTGGCTGGGGTTAAACCATGACACCCACCTTGTGTGGGTTGAATCCAAAGCATAGGTAATACTACTGTCCTTGGAGAGGTAGCCTTAAATTATGGGAACCTGTTCCTGACACTCAGTGATGAGAGAAAAAAAGAAAAGTTCAGGCTTTAGCATATTCCTCTAAGGTCACACATTGCTGAAACACTGAAGCCAAACCAGAGAGACATTTTTCCCCTTCAGAAATAATTGAATCACATTAGAAAAAAAAAACACAAACCTATCTTTTATATTGGACACTAATTGAAAAAGATACAAAACCAAATAAGTTTAGGAAAACATTAACCTTAATTATACTGTAAAAATCCATAGCCGGTAAAATAATCATCCACATCTGATACTTACTTATTACGTGCCTTAAGCAAAACTGAGTACCTAGCTCAAGGGAATCCCTGCTTAAAAATTAAACATAAATAAACTGAAGCACAATAAGCCTTCAACAAGACTTCATGATTTAAAGGTAATGTTCTTAAATACAGTCATGAAACAAAAGCTGTACTACAGCATCTCATCTGAGATTGCATTTAGAAAGAGATGCCATTAGAGGAACGAATCTATTAGCAGAGAATGCAGCAATTCCTGCCAAGCTGTTTGATAGAAACCAGGCACTGATATAACCTAATCTGAACAACTTCCCATTACCAATACCACTTCCTAAAAGGAAGGAATTAAGGTTGAAGGGCTCTCACAGCAGCTACTGCAATTCACTACACCGAGCAAAGCAAATCTACAATAATTCCTTTTCTAAAAAGTAAAATGGTCATCCTGAGATGTCTTTCCAAATCAGAATTATTTAATGCTCCTTAACAGAGAAGGTCTTACAGCATACTACAGAATTTTCAAGTAATTTAATTATTTACTTTTTACAGGCACTCAAATGGGACTTGTTATCCAGTCCTCCTCCTTTTACCTTAGCTCTTGGCCATGTTGAAGGCAACAGTGCTGTCACTTCTGGTTTAGATAAAGAGACTTCAGTGCTTGCTCAGTGCTGTGGTGAGAAATATTCTGACACAGCGCAGATCTGTATTTTTATCTCTCTGCAATCTCATTGAAGACTACAGTTTCTTTTACACAAGTGAAGTATCAAGCTCTAGTGAGGAGGCTCTAACACTGAGCTCTCAGTACTCACCTCTCTTGAAACTCAAGTTACCAGGAAAAAAATACTCTCCTCTTATTAGCCTTTTATTATGAAATAGCTATTCATAGATTCCTGAAATACCTGCAATTCTTTTCATTCACTATGAAGAAACTCTTATAAAGTTTAATGAATTGCAGAAACATTATACACTAACAAAGGTAAGATGCTTCAAGAAACAGGAGGAACGCTCATTCAACATCACACAACACTGAAAAAAAATATATAGAAAGTTAATGACATTTCAAAAAGTTGTATTTTATAAAAACTTCCTACAGAATATATGTAAAGGATATAGAAACATAAAATAAATTTATAATGCATACATTTTCTAAAATCGAGCAGTTTAAGATGAGTTATGGGAAGAGAATGAAAAATAGGAGACTACGGTAAAATACTGTTGTTTCTGTGTGAATGTCATAAACTATAAATTTAATACTTTTTTAATACTTTCCTCATCAAGTTCCTTGAACGGTTGGTGAAGCAGCATGAGGTGACATGCCAAGAGAAATCCCACATTGCAGATTACACCGTGTTTTCAAACCCACACACCTTTTTTAAGGTGTATTCCCACAGCATATCTGAGGAGAGAGGTCCAAAGCTGACACTTCACTTGGACAAGGGGAGGGGGGAAAAACCTCCTCTAAATATTTTGCTTTTATCAGCATTACACAAGCAGGTGTCACACACCTTGAAGGACAAATATAGGTCAGACCGACTGCTGGCACCAGCTAAGCCACAGCACCACTACGATTTGGAAACCTACTTCCCCAGGAGTTACACTGGAATTTCTGTCAAGAGAAATTTGGCAGAGCTGCCAGAAAGAAAATCCATTTTGCCACGTAGCCTACACCAGTTAGCTCTACTTTCCAAGACATCACCCCTCCCTCTGCTACTGGCAAGGCAGCCTCAGGTGGAGCCCAGCCCTCCCTCGCCCAGGACAGACCTGCCCATGGGAGCAGCAGGCACTGCAGGAGCACCGTGCACACCCAAGACAGGGTTTGTTGCAACACATGAATGCCCAGGTGTAAATTGCTGCCTGCTGGCTACTCCTCAGTCAGGAGGAAGGCCTTGCTACCGGACAGCAAAAGAGGTCTCATCATGTGAGCTCTGAGGCTGAAGTGGTATGAGAAAAACAGAGAGAGAAAGAAAAGAAGGAAAGGATATACTAGAACAAGTGTAATAAAAGGGTAATTTCCCAGTATAGCTTCTCTTCAATAGAGTACCTTGAATTTTACAGTAGCAAAAGCAGCCTAGTAGCAAAAATGAGTGACATAAAGGTTGAGCAACTGCAGCAACAAAACACGATGAATCAAACTGTGATTGCGGAAAGGCGGCTTTTCATCGCTAATACACCCCAAGAGGATAAATTATGGTGAAAGTCCTATTACATAAAAATTCAGCCACCTGGGAATTCAAACAGTTAGAAGCCAGATCTATTTTTAATCACATTCATCTGCCAGGCCTCACGGCAGAGCGGGAAGGATTTGACAAAGCCAAATCCCCTGAAACAGAACAGAACTGACTACAGGCTTTGGAGGTACGACCTTACTGCACGGTATGTGCCTACAGATCCTGCCAGCTCCCCAGTCCAGGGGCAGAACAACCACCTTTGGAGGAACACAGAATTGAGTACAGTTTCAAGCAAACTCTTCACTCCAATAATCTAGAACTCATCTGTCCCTGATCTATACGGGACGTACCACTGACGATTCTCCGCCAGGAAACAAAGAACAGAATCAGAAATACAAACAACTTCCAGGGACGGTGAGTATGTAAGAGCAGAATTAAGGCCTCAGTCCACGTGTCACATATGTCATGGACTTTGGAGCACCCACTCTGCAATGTCACTGAGGTTCATGTGCACCAGTCCCTACACCTGGTATGAGTTGTTCAACTAAATGCTAGACCAAAGTCTACAGCTGCAGATTCCCAGATGCTATAGTGCAATTCCAGCCCTTGCAAAAATCCACTGCTTTTGCCCTGAGGAGCATCCTCAAGCAAGAGCAAGGCAATGGACATCCAAAAACCTGGGCTCCAGCCAGCCCCAGGCTGCAGTTTCAGAGACAGGGAAGATGCCATGGGTTTATCCCTACACTGCTTAGTAACTTGAGTTTGGGGTGGGGATAAGAGGATCTGGGAAGAGAAAAGAGCAGGCAACAGCCAGTTATCAAGTAAGAAAAACATGACTGCTTCACAAATACTTAGCAAGGAGAGCTTGGGATGGAAATTCTTACTTAACCGAAACAGGAACATCGCACACATGTTGTACTTCAGTCACACACAGGAACAGCAGGTTAACAGAATTACACAGGCAATGACAACCCCTGGTGTCCTTCATATGAGGCAAAGAAGAAACATCCTTTCTCCCAGTTAGCATGGTGGAAAATTGTTAAGACTCACAGAGTTCTGTCATTTTGATTTCCTCTCTGAAGGGCTGACCAAAATAAGTGAGTCACTTGTACAGCACTTTCTTCTCTTACTCATCTTTTCCACTGAGACAATTCTATGTTTGTCTGCAGTGATTTGCATCCCCCCTCTCAGCTGCACTTCTAACTTTAATTGCCAAACACAGCACATAAACTGCCTTTGGTATATAAAATTTGATTTATTTTCTGTTTTTAAGAGGCAACAGTTCCTAGGACAAACTTGCAAGGCAGCCAGCTGCCTCTTCTCTGCATTTGTCAGCTCCTCCTGCTCAGCCTGCTCCTCTCAATGCAACACTTGGTAAGTTTGGCTTAATTCTGTCTTTTCACTAAGATACGATACTGAATAAAGCAACCTGTGCAGTGTTAGTCTAAGTGTTCATGCCATCTCATGCTTATACTGAATTTTGTACCATCCTCTCCTCCATCTAGAGCACTAAAATTGTTTACATTATTTTGTAAGTTCATAAATACATTAACAGATCTCCAGCAGACAAGAGCATGCTCTAGCCTGCCTCAAATCAATCCAAAACCTTGAAAACACTTCATGGAGCGTTTTAATGAAGCCAACAAACCCTCTAAGGAACACATTTGGTCAATTTTGGCTCTGCACCCTGCTATCACTTTTGGATTAGGACTTGCACCTGTGACTCTGAACTTGGACCTTTATCTGGTGGCTCCCTGCATCTCACTTTATACACAACAAGGAGTCCCACCAGGGACCCCATCTGGGCTTGCTCAGTGCGCTTAACTTAGAGCGTGTGATTTGAGGTTTTTTTCCCGTTTATTTTTAATTCATGCTGAAAGGAATTACTCCGAAAATACAAGTTCTTTTTATTTTTTGTTTTATTTACTTATTTACAACTCTAAAATACTTCAGGACACCAAATTTATTAATGGAAATTAATAAACGCTCTAGCAAATTTTGCTCAGAAGCAGACAAGGTAATGCTATTAACATGAGCTACTTTAATGCTGTGCTTCTCTAATAGTCAACATTAATCACCATCTTGATCCCAACTCTGCTTTTGGTGGCAGTAACACTGATGTGATGGAAGGGGAGAAATAAATACTGTTTTGTGGGAAAGAGGGAAAGAAGCAAAACACCACACAGCAGTTATATAGCTTACAAACCTGCTTTTTCCTATGCAAATTCAGAACATAATCATGTTCTCTAAAGCTTCAATCAATATATTTCCATCCAAAGGATACCAGTAAAGTTGAGATTTACTCACTTCTACAACTCTTTTTCTTTACATTCAACCAAGACAACATCAGGTTCAGTTTCTCTGCAACTTCAGTGGCTGCAAGGTCAGTCTTTACTTTCCCAAAAGCAGAGCAGTCCCTGCACTCTCCAGCGAGGCTGCCAAGCTGCCCATATCATCCTTAGGGTGCCTTTCTCACCTGGCACAGGATGGAAGAGTCCAAGCTGGGAACAGGCACACGACCATGGACCCCCCAGCCCCCGTGCCCTGCTCACCCACGGCATGCTCAAGAAGCCACTGCCATTTGCCGTATTGCACAAATGCCTCCAAGCTATGGGACGAATTATGCATTTGGGATAGCACCAGGTTCTATTTTTGCAGTGCTGAGACGGCCACGTGCAGCTGGAGGACTGAATTCTATTTTCTTCAGAGCAAAAGACTTAAAATATTTTAAGTTTGCTGCCTGAGGGTGGGAAAGCGGCTTATGCTTATAAACAAGAACCTTTTCACTTTGTTATGAGAGTTTCTAATTTAATGTAACGGGGGTAATGGGTAGCCAATTTTAAGCGTGTGGTTTGGTTTAAATATTAACTCTGGGTGGTACATAAGGCTTCATTCAAAGGGTAAGTTCAGCTGCATAGTGACAGTTTACAAAACAAGTGTAATGCAGTGGAGAACTGCATTGTAATTACACCCTTGAAAGTTACTTTTAATCCTCAAGGTTTCATGTGGTCTCTTTAAAAAAATAAATAAATAAAACCTCACACAGAACACACTGACTGAAAAGGAAATTAATACAGTATCTAGTGTTCCTTATATAAAATTGCTAAGAAGCATTGACTCTTTTATAAGGTTAAAGTATATAACTAAATCCAGCTCCAAAATCTGGGCAGATCATGCTGATGGCCTGGCAATCCCTGAACTGCTAGGTAATAGAAACTTTACATTTGAAAAAGTGAAGTCTCTAACTTATTTTGATTCCTCAAGGCAATTCTGCAGCAAACTACCACTTAATGCATCAGCAAAATACCACTTACCAATCATTTTTTTCAAAAGACCCAGCAGCACATCCCAAGCTGTTGTTTGAGGCTACATTGCTAGGCTTTCATTGATCACACTAAAAGCAGTACAGAATTTTGGGGCAGATCTTTTCTTTTGCTGTGTTTGTACCTAGTCCATTGTTTCTTAAACAAACCAATACAATTCTGGCCAGCTCTTTTTGGCTTCCCTTTGTCCTGCCTTTCATCTATAAGTGGAGTTCTGCCTTTGCTATCAAACAGCCATAATGCATACAAATGAATTACTGTTTTCTTGTCCTGTAGAAAATCCTGTCCCCTCCAGCCTGAAGTCTACACGCATTCACATGGTCCACAATGTCCTGGAAAATGGTATCTGTAGTACATCCAGACCTGTCACCCTCCAACACTAAAGATAAACAGCAATCCCAAACAGCCTAATACTTTATTTTAATACTGCCTTACTACTTGCCTCTTCACAAAGACTCTCTAGTCTTGAAGAGATACCTGTCAATTCTGGATGCTTAAGCTTCAGAGATGAGTCTATTGACATTTAAAAACAGATTTTAAAAAGAAAAATGTGTTCAGAAACTCAGCTATGTGACATGCATAATATCCACCTAAATTCCCAAGGAGAAACCACAGCATCGCCTGAGTAGATGATCCATTTCAATACTCCCTGTGTAACAAACAAATTCATATCTCTAAGAGGATTTTTTCCCGGAGAACTAGCCCCTTTCTGAGTGCTGGGAAGTGCCAGATATCCACATCTCCATCCAGACTCGCTGACAAGCACCAAAAAGGGATATTCCAATGGTGGGCAAAAAGCAGCAGGTGGGAAAGACGTTGCTTAATGTAGATCCGGGCAGGAAGAGAGATGCCTTCCCAGCTGAAGCTGTCTCCTGGAGAACCTCATTCTTCAGGCATGAATGACTGATACTTAGCAGCTAATAAATATTTATTAAGCAAGAACTAAATAAGTTTTAATAGCTCATACAAAATATTAGCTAATTTTCACCATATAAGTAAGAATGTTTTAACCATATGCACTGTGATGCATGGACTTTAACTTGGTTAATTCATATACTGAAAGCCCTGAATAACACAGATTTTCAAAGATAAAACTGATAAAATACAGGTACTTTACTTCTTACATGAGCATAACAGAGCAATAATTGATTTGCTGGTGTTACAGAAGGAGCATAATTCCTTAAATTATGCTGAAGTATTGCCATAACAGCCATATCAGTCTGTGCATTTTCATATCATTTCAGATATCAAATACCACAAGGGGTATTTGTGCTTTTTTTCACCCAAATAGTCAGCTCCAACTTGCCACTCTGTCCCACTTCTCCTAGTGAAGGTGGTTCTCTGCTTTCACAAGAGCTACACAAGAGTACCTCCGCTTCCCTGGGTCATCTTCCAGAAGTCACACAGATAAATCCACCATTACCTTCGCCCTCATCTCTCACAGCATTATTTGCAACACTGTATTATTTGCAACAACTTCCCCAATGAAGGACTGGTTTGGAGCAGGTGAGCAGCTCAGGGACTGGTGAGACATGTCAACTCCTTCACCCTCTGGCACCTGTGCTGGGAGTGACAACACCAGGTACCATCAGTGCTTTGCTTGGCCCTTGGGCAGAATAGAGCGAGGAACTGACTGTAGTTATGTCTTGCATATAACAAAAACCAAAAAAAAACCCAACAAAAACAAAAGCAGAAGGAATCAAAAGTTAAGAGTTTTTCCTCCTTTTCACGGAAAGCTGCCTCTCTCCCGTCCATTGCTGCAGCCACTTCCAAAACATGCATAATTTTCTGGAATGGCATTAGTTAACGGCTGTGAAAAGTCACAGGATGGTTTTCAGCATGTAAAGTCATGCTGTGACTCTTTTGTCATCATTTATCGTGTCTCTCCATCTGACTTTGTTGATGCCCTCCATGCACACAAGAGATCAGCAGCAGTAGCCCAGCATTACACCTCCCCCTCCACCAAATTTTCAGCAGTTTGACACTTT
Source organism: Manacus candei (assembly GCF_025592945.1). NCBI lineage: Eukaryota > Metazoa > Chordata > Aves > Passeriformes > Pipridae > Manacus > Manacus candei. Next base: position 3,032,660 of record NW_026138067.1, on the reverse strand, counting down.
TCATTAGTTGAGGGAAGATCCTTCTATGTTGGAAATACAAACACCCAAACAAGCTCTGTTAGCAAGAGTTTCAGCTGAGAGGTAAAAAGCGAACAGAAGTTGGTACTCAGCCACCTTTTTCTCCACAGAAAAGTGCTGAGACACCACCACTAGAGTTCCAGGCTAACTTGTGCTAATTTTGCTAGAAGTCCAGAGTTTTTACTGTCCATTAATCCAGGCCATTATCATAGAATTAAAAAATAACTTTAAATTCATGAAATATGAAGGGAAAATAATTGAATTTGATATCTGTGGTATTTCCAAGACTGCCTGGAATTGCAATCACATTAAGGAGGGTATGACAGGGCAGATCCATAGATGTTCTCAAAATTAGGCTCCTTACCAAAACACATATTTACTTGTTTGACTGTGATGCTGCCAAGAGACATACTGTCCTTTTGGAAAATGTCATCCATTTCACAACTTTCCCAAAAATACACTTTCTTATGCTTTTGTGAACACCCTAGCAGACAAACACAAGCATCAAAAATACAAGAAAACCAAGTGTCACAGACTGCCAGAGTTTCTTAATCACAGACTTCTTCTCCCAGCATCAGAAAAAAATAAATCCTGCTCTGCTTGGCATGCCAGCATATTATTTTAAAAGTAGAAGGCCTGAAAGAAAGTCTCCCTTCATCTCCCAAATCCCAAGAGAAAATGGAGGAGTTATTTCAAAAGCATGTGCTCAATGACCATCCAGTGAAGCTTATTCATTTTGGTTAGGCTCCATAAGTCCTGCACCACACCTAATGAACACATTGCCGCCTTCTGATGCCTCTTACATTGCCAGCAGAAGAGGATTAAAAATAATTACGGAAAAAGAAAACAAAACAGCACTAAAAAATTCTTATTGCAACAACTCTCCCTTTAATTTCCTTGGTTTGTTCCTTCCCCCTTAGAAGAAGGCGTCACCTCATGCAAGAGGTCAGTCATAGAGTTTCAGCCTCTACTTGCCTTTTAAAGCAAAAAAGCCTCAAGAATTTGGCAAATGGAGGTGAGGTGAGGCGTGCAGGATCTCTGCTGCATGAGCAGGGACTTAGCAAACCCCACTCATCCTCCTGCAAAAGTTCAGGTTAAGTAGTCTCCCTGGCAGAGCCTGTATGCATCACCTAGTTTTATGCTCCTGAGAGATTTGTTATTGGGGCACCTAGTGCTCCAGACCTTCTAAGAGTAAGAATCATGAGGCACCAAACTTGTTTGTCAGATCTTCCTGCTTCCTCACTGCTGAGCAGTTTCTCCACTTCAAAATGCATGTGTTCCAACAGGCTCTGCAGAGCACAGGCTTTGCTTAAGTTAGGTGTGACGGAGAAAGATAAAAAGATAAACCAGCTGCTTTGAAATAGCCAAGCAGCTGCAAGCCAAAAAATACAAAGTTGGTGCTCTATCAATACCTTAACTCTCACCCTGTTTCTTTGCCCTGACAGGAGTATCAGCACTGCTCAGAGCACACTTTCAACTCTGGAAACATTTCACATCATTGACCACAAATGAAGTGATACAGTCATTCTTTTCCATAAGCTGGAGAAAGCTCTATGGTCAGGGAAAGGTGAGGTTTCCAGTGACACTGGCAGCCCATTGGAACAGGAGGGCTGCACAGAGGGAGTAGGGAAGGAGCCTCCTGCAAACCCTGCGGCCGGAGGCTGCCCAGCTTCCCTCCTGCTGCAGCTCCACCTGCCTCAGGCTGTTACAGCTCTCTATTAAAACACACTCAGTGAAACTCCCGGTGCATTTTATCAGACCTGTGTGAGTCAAGTTTGACCCAGGTGATTTTCTCAGCATCCTTTCACTCCTTGTTCTTGCTTTTCCTAACCCGAAAGGGGATGAGGCAGTTGGCATGTAACAACTGAAGCTACGCTTGCCATACAGTGCAGCTCAGCAATTAGAGGATTACTCTCGGCTTTACCCCCCACAATTTTTAAGTCTCTCATCCCTGCTGTCTCTACAGACTCAGGCTTCCCAGTTCAACCTCCCTTTCTCTGACGCCTTCTGTCAGAGCAGACCCTTCCTCAGAGGCCTGGGAAAAGGTCCCTCTGCCTCAAAAGAAATCATATCTTACAGCCCTCTGACCACTCTGGGAGTAAGTCTCTGGCAGACCAAAGACTAATCCCAAGACTACTTCTTTCTGAAGGGGCAAATATTAAGAAAAGACTTTGCATCAGAGGGTGATTCCCAAAACTTTACTCATGGTCCCACAAAGCCCAGCACCAGCATATTCTCACGGTCTTAATTTACTTTATTCTTTCATTTAAACTTCTTCCCTACAAAGGTTTGCCCTTCATTACTGGAAACAAACTGCAACCAAACCTCAGCAAGGTATTTTTGTGGGTTCTTTTTCTGTGGCTAAGACACCCATAGGAGTTTTTGTTTAAAATAAAAAAATAAAATGGTATTATTAGAAGAGAGGTAAAAATAGAGCTCAGAGAGGACTCTTATAGCCTGCTCCTCAAACACACTTCTCCTGTGCAGCACATCAAGGCTATTTCAAGTAGCACCTCCCATTTTTCACTCCTGAGTATCTCAAAGTGTGTCAGCTCAAGTAGTCAAAGAAAGAAATGGTTACTTAAGGGTAAGTGTAAATACCTTGGAAGAGGTGGGAGGGAGACAGGGTTGGGTTAACAGATTGCTCACCACACACAGTATGAAGAGTCGTACATCCACACAGCAGCTGCTGAGCCACAGATAATCCTCTCCCCCTATGCCAGGCTCAGCACCTGCAGTGGGTGTACAAGCACTTCAGGAAGAAACTGCTTCCCTCCCTGCTCTGTGGGCCTTGAAAATGGTCGTTAGGTCAAGCATACATTTGCACTCTTGGGGTAGCAACACTCAACATTTTCCCCGGTATCTATGGAGAGAGATTAGCACTCCAATACTTCATTAACTGAGAGTGCTAAGTATTCCACCAACTTGTGGAAAGAGTAAAAACACTTAGGTTAATGTATTTGGTGAGGCTCTGTGGAATGGTTTGGGATATTTTGTTTCAGCACAGCATAAGGAAAGCAGCTGTCACCTTCATGATAGTGCCCTCGGTAACCTGATACTTCAACTAGTCCCAACTTCAGCCAGCTCCCCCTCCATTTGAGGGAGCATAGTTACTGATCACTTAAACAGACAAATGGTGATTTGCACAAAATAAGTTTTGAAGTGAGGCTGTAGGTCAGAGGAGGAGCAACTTGCACCCACTATTCCCATTCTTCCCCAGTCAGAGAGGAGAACACAAAGGTTTCCAAGAAAAACCGAAGAACAGAAAGGCCAAGCTACAAAGTTTGGCACCACACATTCACTTTCAAAAAGCAAAGGGGATGAGGGATGCAGTGCTCAAATCATCCATGTCTGCTTAAATGCTTGGTTTGTGTGCTCCAGTGCTGTCAAACAGGCACAGCTGATGAGTCAAAGATGGAGTTAGCATCCCTGATACAGCAACTCTTTTCCACCCCAGATCAGTCATCTCCAGGTTTTTCCTTGAATTAAGGTCTGGCCAAGACATGTCAGCAGTCCAGCATTCCCTTCCTGCCAACAGCTCTGCCAATACTTTGGTCACTCACAACTCTTCCCCATCCCCTCTTTTTCACTGCCGTGAGCTGAGTGAGCAGAAGGATTCCTGAGGGTAGGCAAAGACCCAGAGCTGGCCCAGTTTTTAATCTACCTTTTCTTCTGCTCTTGGATCTTGTACTTGCAACTTGAGACTGAAGAGCAGTGCCAATGCTAACAGTTACCTGGCTTGCCTGATAGCACGAAAGCAGCAGGAGGGAAAGAAAAAAAATCAGTCTAATGAGGTTGCAAGCACAAGAGATTGAAAAGAAAGAAAGCAAATAAATAACTTAAGGTATAAATTACTATTAAGTGCACTATAGTTACCATGTACAGTGCAGTATTGCTCAGAAATACCACTAACACAAGTCGAAAAAACCCACACTGAACAAAAAGCAACCTTTCTCACCAGGAAACTGGTAGTCTTATACCACCACTATGGTGATAATGGCATGAGAAATTGTACAAGTGACAAGTCAGAATTCAAAAGCTCTCCGTTCATGTTATTTTGTTTTTATCTTCCAATAAAAACAGTCTACACCTACACAGACAATAACACAGAGCACTACCCATCCCTGCAGTATGCTCCATTCTGCCACTGTTGAAAAAATGGGCTTTTTTTTCCCCATTTTATTTGAAGACAAAAGTCCATTAAGACATAATGTCATTACATCTGCTTTTAGTTATCCAAAGGAAAAATCAAAGTACTTATGCTGTATGCTCGAAATGATAAATTTACCTAGCTCTGTCGACAATGTTTTGTAATGTAATGATTTATTTACAAGCTGCTTTACATTTTAGAGGTGTTCACTGAAATTGAAGTTCAGCGTAATATGAAGCTTTTACTCACAGACACAGAGCCAGCACTGAACTTCAGACTTTGTAATTAATCACAGAAAGATTCAGCAAATTAAAAAAAAAGTCTTAAGGAAAGCTAATTGACAACTGCAAAATGCAGGAGAAAGATCCGTCTCTGCTTAATTGAACGTCCTTTCTGTTAAGCTGCATGCTATATTTACCACCTGGCCTGCAAGGGCTGCTTTTATTCAAAAGCTCTGCCGTACAATATACGCACGCGTAGGCGATGAAGACTTTATCACTGAAACCTTCTGCAAGAAATTAGGGGAATGAGGAAAGGCTCACACACTTCCGCAGCAAAATTAGGTCAGGACGCCTTTGAACGGCTCCATTTGAAGGCTGTGCCAGACTTCTGATCAAATACTTTTTAGTGCGTTAGACCCAACGGCTTAAGAGATGAACTTCTATACTGCTGATAATTATTACTGGTACTATGCACTGCTGCTTCCCTCTCCACCTGTGGATAATTATAAATAGCCTAGATTTTCCAGTCCCTGACATATGCCACTCTGTTAATAGCGCTTCCAAAACCTATCCTTTATAACCATGGGTCACACATTTCAAATATGACAACCACATAACTCCATGCAGATCAGGAAATCATGACTTGCCCCACACATACTCTTAACTAAATGCTGCCTGAATATACAGGTATGGCTAAGTGACTTTAGCATCCTAGTAATAAATGATGTGAAGCTGTAAAGTGCCAAGTTTGTGATTCAAATGCAAACCTGCCTCTGCCCTTGGTGCCTACATACAGCCCTGAACTGTGCAACCAGGGAGCATCACTGTCAATGGCTCTGTCACCTCCTGATGAGGCTGATGCTCTCCTCCATGTCAGCTCCTGTTCTTGATGGACTTCAGGGCCATCCCCAAATAATGCATAGTCCAGGAGCCAAGCTGGGAGGCCAAAGGACAAAGAATTGTCCCCAGATATATAAAGCAGTAAGTTATACACCTTTTCCCCACTCAGCTTTACTGCCCTGAGGAATGGGCAACAGAGCCCACCAATCCCAGTCATGTTTGTGTAAATTTTCATTAATAAATCAAACCGTAAATAAACTACAACAATGCCCAAACCCCAAAACTACTTCATTGAGGCATTCAGAATTTTAAGTCTTTAAAAATTCAGACTTTTACTGAGTTTTTTTAAGCTTTTGAAATTCACAGCTGAATTCACTTCAGCAAGCTTGGCCCTTGGGAGAGTTGTTAAGATACACAGAAACATCCTACTCCAGTTTCCTACTGCTCCTTGTTTTGCTCTCCTGTTAGGTGACACTACTAATTGTGCAGCTGCTACAGTTAGCTGCCAGAGAATGCTCTAAGGAGGTTTTCCAATTAGATTAGCTGAATTAAATAACGAGAGAGAGAGAGAAAGAGATTAGCTTTTTCTGTGCATCTCTAGGAAGCCATGGAGAAATCCCCAAAAATACTCCTGCTAATCCTCCCTTAGGACCCCTTTATCTCTGGTCACAAATACAGAAATGCCATGTGAACTACTCTACTATGTGGGAACTGTGCCAGTTCTGACTGTACAGCCACAAGCTTCATGACAAGGGATCCTACCTACTTTTTTTAAGACTGACAGTGTCTGCCAGAAGCTTTCTCCTCAGTCTTCCTCAGGTTCCTCAAGTCAAATACCTTTACCTACATAAACCAGTGAAGGCAAGATCCTCAGATATTATGTGAAACAGCAAGAAGTAACACAGCAAAGAAGCATCACAGAGACTCCTACCTGTATATTATAGAACCACCACACTTTTTTTCCCCAAAGTAAGGTTGTTGGGTCTTTTTGTCGTAACCCAAAGCTGTCTAATTCTTTCAGTGCAAATAGAGAAAGTCAGAGGAAAAAAAAACAAAAAAACACCCCAAAATAAAATGACTGGCACATGACATCAGTAGAATTACAAAATATTCACATGCCCAGAAGACTTCTTTAACCCACAGACAAGATTCATGGTTCTCAAAAAAAGTATCAGGAAATCTTCATCACTATTAAGCTTATCTGGCTCTTGCTACAGGACAATTTATGCCACCAGGTAGAAGACCAGTTCCAAGTGTCCACCAGAAGGCACCTACATCGAGATACCAAGTCACCAGCTTTTGTTAAAGTAGGAGAGATACCGTCAAGAAAACAGCATTACTGCAAGCACAGAACCCAAACCAGCCAAGGGCAGAATAAGCTTTTCAGGTTGTGAACAGGAACAAAAGGAAAGAAAGATAATTTCCCTTTTCTAATGCCCTACAGTTGCAAAACAGACAAGAAGTTGCATTTTCATCACAGCAATACTGTCAAGAGTGCTGTCTCAAACCATTTTAGACCTTTTAGACCCAATGTTTCTTTGTTACCAGGAGCTCAGAAGTTCCCTCCATCCGGGAGCCCCAGAATGGCAGCACCTCTGTCTCTCCACCCCAGAAGAAAGTCTGTCTGTTACTGAGCCTGAGCCTCACCAAAGGCAAAGAATCCCCCTTACAGACACAGCTCTTCAACAGGACATGGCTGCTTGGGCTAAATAGCACCAGAGAGAAAAGCATTTGCAACAGGTAACGTGACCGGAGACAACCAGTAATACTCACCTTTAAGGCCCTGTCTCCTCCAGCACCTGCACACTGTAAGGAGTTAAGTCTGTTTTTAACAGGTGGCCATGGTATCTACTTTCCTCACCCTCAAACCCTGCACAGTCAGGCCATCGAGTGAAAATGAAGTATCCAAACATTATCCAAACATGTTCATGATTTTTCATTATTTGAGGTTGTTAAATTATAGATTTTTTTATAGTCAGTTATCAGACTTGCCATTCTGAATCGATGGTCTGACCACTTTCAGACTCTTTTCAGTACCAACCGTGTAGTCCAAGACTCAGCAATTCAGTCCATCACACAACAACCAGTAAAATATGAATTGGATACTGCCCCCACTTTAGGAGAAACCCTCAAGGCCATTCACCAGGTGAAAATCAGCAAGGCAGCTGGGATTGATGGAATCCCACCTGAAGTCTGGAAACATGGGGGCCTTGCACTCCATGCCAAATTTCACGAGTTTGTGGTGTGCTGTTAGGAACTAGGCAAACTACCATCAGACCTTTGTGATGCAGTCATCATCACTTTGTATAAGAAGAAAGGAATTAAATCAGATTGCTCAAATTACTGTGGTATTACTCTGCTCTCCATTGCTGGCAAAATCCTGGCAAGAACTTGAACAGACTAATACCCACTATAGCAGAAGGAATTCTACCTGAAAGTCAGTGTGGTTTCAGAGCCAACAGGAGTACCACAGACATGGTGTTTGTTCTCAGACAACTGCAAGAGAAGCATAGGGAACAGAACAAAGGTCTCTATGTAACCTTTATTGATCTCACCAAGGCTTTTGATACTGTGAGCAGAAAGGGTCTGTGGCAGATTTTGGAACGTTTAGGTTGTCCCCCCAGGTTCCTTAAAATGATCATCTCACTTCATGAGGATCAGCATGGCCAAGTCAGATATGGCAATGCACTTTCTGAGTCCTTTCAAATAACCAATGGTGTGAAACAAGGCTGTTCTCTCGCTCCAACCCTATTCACAGTCTTTTTCAGTATGATGCTCCAAAGGGCCACGGCAGACCTCAAGGATCAAGATGGTATCTACATTTGATATTGTACTGATGGAAGCCTATTCAATCTAAGGTGACTGAAGGCCCACACCAAGACCTTAAACCATCTTATCCGGGAGCTGCTCTATGCTGATGACGCCGCCCTTGTCGCCCACACAGAAGCAGCTCTGCAGCGTTTAACATCCTGCTTTGCAGAGGCTGCTGAGCTCTTTGGGCTGGAAGTCAGTTTAAAGAAGACTGAAGTTCTCTATCAACCTGCACCTTGGGAAGTCTTCCATCATCCCCATATCACCATTGGCCAATCAGAGCTCAAATCAGTCCAACAGTTTAATTACCTAGGTAGCCTCATCTCCTTGGACGGTAAGATTGACGGAGAGATAGACAATAGATTAGCAAAAGCATATAGTGCTTTTGGAAAACTCCATAAAAGAGTTTGGCGTAATAAACACTTGAAGAAAAGTACAAAGATCAGCGTTTACAGAGCCATAGTGCTGTCTATGGTTCCGAATCATGGGTCATCTACCGCCACCACCTGCATATCCTAGAATGCTTCCGTCAACGCTGCCTCCGTACAATCCTAAACATCCACTGGTCAGATTATGTGACCAATACATCTGTTCTAGAACAAGCAGCAGTCACAAGTATTGAGGCCATGTTACTGAGAACACAGCTGCGCTGGGCAGGACACGTCTCAAGGATGAAGGACCACCGCCTCCCTAAGATCTTGCTTTATGGTGAACTTGCCACCTGCTGCCGCAAGAGAGGAGCCCCGAAGAAAAGATACAAGGACTCCCTGAAACAACATCTCAGCCTTGGCCACACTGATCAACATAACTGGTCTACTCTGGCCTCCAGTCGGGAGGCCTGGAGACACACCATCTATAACGCTGCTGCTTCCTTTGAGAACGCACGCAGGATCACTCTCGAGGAGAAAAGACAATGCAGAAAGAACCGTGTCTTGCAGAATACACCATCTAAGGAGTTTTTCTGCTGTGCCTTTTGGCCAATCGGACATGTCTATCTCGTATTGGCCTCATTAGCCACCAGCGTGCTTGTAACAAATGTGGATAGAGCCTTCCTACATCTTCGTTTATAAACCCTAGCCATGAAATCAGACTTGCCTCTTCTTCCAATGCCCTCATGCCATTCCTCCCCTCTGCACACCAACAGATGTTCTATGCTGCTCTGCAGGAAGAACCACAGCTCCTACCAGAAGAGCAAAAACCATTGCATGGTTTGCCACAGGTCTTCATCACCCACCTCCTGCTCACTGCCAAACCCTCTGAAAATTTCTGGAGACTTCTGTCATGTTTTCATGCACCAGAAAGACTTGTCCACTAAAGCATTTTGGTCAAGAGGAAAACGCAAATTCAATTGCAATACGGACAGACAATTTCAGTTGAGCCAGGGGTCCATTTGGGTCACAACAGCTCTGGTGAGACCTCCCAGCCTGGTCAGGTCAGGTCCAGATCTATGCTAACCACTATTCCCAGTTTTTCTCTTTAGAACAAAATTTTTCCAACTCACATTCTGCAACAATGACCATGCCTGTCCCCTAACAGGGCCTTGGGGGCAGAGGAAAGGCTGCACTGGAGTATCCAACCAAAAGCACCTGTTGGAGCTATAGAGGATCAAATCTTACTTACAGAGGAAAATTTATGCAACTGTTGTATTAAATTACAAGTAAAGAAACAAGACAAAAACAATTTTCAAAGAGCACCTTCTGTTTAACGCTTTTTTCCTGGTAAGTACGGTCAGAGAAGATGCTCCTTCCACACTAATTCAGGCCAAGAAAATTCTGAGAGCAATTTTGTTCTGTTTATTTAACTAGGAGTCCTGCTCATATTCTGTGGGGCAGTTCTTTTCCTGACACTTGAAAGACATGCTGCCTTTTGTAAAAGACACACACATGACAGTATAAAAAATTTAAATATATGTAAAATAGAGCTCTAAGTAGAATAAAGTTCTATATAAAACACATAAACACACAGAGTTTCAAAGACTTTCCCAGCTAGAACTACAACAGCTGGAGAGAGGTCAGTGCTGAGTGCTCTGTGGAAGATAGTCTCTGTGAACACATAATTTCAAACGTACCCCAAGAAGTTTGTGACATTTTAGAGGTTACAATCAAAAAGATCGGACTTCATGGATGAGAAATAATCAAAGACTGCACGACTGGAAAATTATAAACAGCCTCACCAAAGACAAAAATTTAGACTATATGCATGGCAATGACACTTCAGTAACTTTTCCTATCTATCTCTAGGACTAGCCATTTTTCTTGTTCTGTCATGGAAAAGAAAATTTTTGAGTCACACACGCTACAGATGCTGAAGTCACCAATTATTCTAAAGCTTTAATCTTCTAACATCATATGCTGCCACAGCAGTTCTTGGAACTTACACCTTCTCACAATAAGACTTACACAAACCCATAACTAACACAACCAGATTTCACACAGCATGTTCATGGATGCTTCTTCTACTTGCTGGACAAATGCTTTCCTCTACCATGTTTGCACTGCCACTAGTGGTATGTATCAAGTGCCTCTGAGCAACCAATTGGGAGCAGATGCAATCCCATGACCAGGACAGGACCTGAATGTTCTGCAATCCCCCTTCCACAAAAAAACTCAGAATCTTGCTTCTCAGCAACATTATCTTATGCACATCCTTGCTGCAGGAATTATGCATTATTATTATTATTTATAGAGCTAAGCCATACCTATTTTTATTTATACAATGTGACAAATTTATGTTCAATGGAAGCTCAACTTTTAGATGTCCCAATGATGGTGTTTCCTTTACTTTGAACTACCTTCACCTTTCTGCTTTGCTTCCCTTACAGGTTTTTATTTTAAATAGTAAGTACACCATCAGTATCACACCTACGTGCCTGCATTTTGAACCTGGAACTGCACAATGCTTGAAAGGGATTTGAATGGAAAGGCTTTGTGGAAGCTTTCATCTGGTAATCAGGTTAAGTGACACTGGGATCTCCACATCCAGAGTGAGCATGGATAAACAACTCAGCAAAGGAAGAATCTCTCTGCAGCCTGCAAGATATGCCATGTATTCAAACCCATTATTAGCCTTCCCCTGCAGGCCCCAGTTCAAAAAGCAAACAGGACTCAGCTCTGAAAGGCAAAAGATATCAAATGCATGCAGTTGGGCTGTCTCCTCCAGGTGCTGTGTCCAGCCAGATGTTCCAGCAGGTACTGCAGAGTCATCACAGGTGGAATTAATGCAGCTCAGCCCAGAGAAAGAGGAAAGCTTGCTTCTACTTGTATTATTAATGGAAGGACAGAAGACATACCAGAGAGGATCCTGGGGAAGGTAGGAGAGAGGGAAGACCTAGTTAGGTTATTCATTCCTGTGGCAGCAAGTATGATACATTTTTTGTTCTCTCTTGAAACATCCTTAGTCTTGAGGCTACACTGGTCACGCACCCAACTGCTCCCTGAGTACTTCACCTCCCAGGCTATATTACTTTAGCACCACTGTTTCCTACAGCTCTGTGAAGTCAGTCCTCTCGGTCCAGAGAGATAGTCACACTTACGAAATACACTTCAAAAAATAGGGATGGGCCACTTCACAGTGATCTAAAAGGTGACAAGTGACCTCCATTAGTGTGGAAGCACCTCTAGAGAAAATTATGCTTTATTATGGTTAATCAAACAGGAACAAAACATGTCTGACAACATCATATTTAAATACAGGCAATACATTCTGGTTGTTAATCACAATGCTGGCTTCTGAACATTTTGATTCCATTCCTGCACATACTACAGGCTGTTTGACCTTCTGCAAGTCCCTTTGTCTCCTTACCATTAATAAAAGTACAACATATTTGTCTTCATGCTCACAACTGAAACACAGCCAAAGAGGTTTTTATTTGAACTTTCTCAAATCAATTCACCTTGGGAACAAAACAGTTCAGCTTAGAAGGGAGATTTCTGAAGAAGCTGTTTATATATAAACTAAAAATAGTGTTTTCACATGGACCATCCAGCTCAGGCCCTAGCTAAGCACAGTTTACACGACACTACGCTCCAATAGCCTATCTACAGACAAGGTCAACTTCTGCAGATTCATAACTGCTCTATTAGTCATTATTTCACTTTATATGAAACTCCTACTTGAGACATCGACAAAAATAATTTGTTCAGCACAAGTGCACTTGTTGTAAGTGGTTGTTAAATGCTATGTTTTCTCCTACTGCAATCAGTTTTCCAATACTTTTGAGGATTACATGTATTTTGTATTTCTGCCTAAATATCTAGTATGCTTTTGAAAGCATCCCCCAGGGCTGAGCTAATCAAGAAAACAACATACATACTGAGAACTGTCATTATTACAGGGTCAAACACTAATGCAGTCTTTACTCGAGAGATTGCAAATTACACTTCAATGTGAGCAGGAGAAATCTTGTTCCCAAATCACTGAATAGTGTCACGTAACCTATGAATAAATTACTAGTGCTGAAAAGATTATAGATAGCAGTTTATTAGTGTCTTGTAAGCATGAACCAAAGAAAACCAAACAACGAGGTGTTCACAGAACACCCTCCAGTAATTCTCTCATGCTTGCTACAACATAAAGTGCAAAACAACTTGAATGTGGACCAAATCACTTGGTCACAGCTTCTGCATCCTCTCTCAAATGCATCAGCACAGAGGACATCTTTATGACTTACAGTCAAGTAGAGTCTTATATGGGGCCTCGAATAAGCTTGCCAATCTCAAACACATTTCTGTTAAAAATCATAGTCAGTCAAATCTATTCAGAAGACAAAAGAGCACTTTTCCGTAACTAGACAAGAGCTCTTTGTTCAGCTGCTGGGCCTTACTAAAGCCTGCAATTCTTTGCCATAAGCAAAACATTTAAACTGCTCAATAGGAAAAGTCAATTTGGTGAGAAAATGTAATTAATAAATGCCATCCATATGCTTCTGCTTGACATTCTGTAAAGACAACTGGCCACGAGGAGCAGGGCAAATGGAGAGATCAAACAATCAGCTGCTCTGCAGGGAGGACCGAGCTCTTCTACAAGCTCAGGACTCCCTGCCAAAACACCACATTCCCCAGGGAGAATGCAAGGTAGTTCTCCACCATCCTCCCTGCAGGCATTAGATCATGGCTGTGTGTTTGACATGGGACTTCTCATAACTTGCACCTCTACTAGTCAAGAAATTAGGTCTTCGTTGTCATCCTGAGATTATACTTAACTTAGGACCGTAGAGACTTAGATCCACCAAACCTCTAAGCAAATCCAAGACTTACGGCTCATTCTCCAAAGTCCGCCATCTTTATCCCATTAGGTGCACCAAGTGTCTCAAACCTACCACAGAGGTGTTATCTGCCCAAGAATCACAATCCCAGTACTCAACTTCAAACCCTAAAATATTTGTCCTGACTTGTTACTGAAGAGGATGCTCTCATCTACTTCCTTGATAAGGATCTAGGAAAAAATGCAGAGAAAACAACTCTGCACTTTAGGCCAGAATACAAAGTCAGTTCCAATGCAGACCTCAGGGCTAAGATATCAAAAAGAGGAACTTCTTCAGTGTTTGATCTTGGGTCAAGAATAATTTTTAAAAGATAGATTTCCCTCTCAGGTTAGCTTATTTCCAGAAAGTGGCTCCTGAGAACATCCATCTAAGGGGCACCTGTAATACCTGAGACTGGTGGCAAACCCCAGAGCTCCACAGAATTTTCAGTGCATGGCAGTGCAGGCAGTTGTTGGATGGGAGAACCCAGATGTTCGGCCAGAGCAAAAGAAGCAGCCATGGCAGATGCTGCTGGTTGATTCCAGGTGCTGCCAAGCCACAAAAAAGGAATGGACAAGTATTTATTAATGCTACAATAAAAGAAAAAGCTTACGTGAATTGAGGAAGGGTGGAAATAAATCAAGACAGAAAAGGTTTCCTCCTTTCTTTGGAACTTATTTAACAATGCAAATTTAACACACTTAGGAGAGACACACGCAGCATATAAATATAAAATGCCACCTATCTCTTTTTCTCCTCTAATTACCATCTCCAAAGTCTAACTCCCTTTTTCAAAAAAAACCCCAACATTCCTCCCCTCCAACACGCTATCAATTCTCCAAATTCCAAAACCAAAGCAACCATTGGAAACAAATGCAGGAAGATTACAGCATCACGTTCTAAAATACTAAATACTTCTGAAAAATATTAACTTGGATCATCCTTCAATAACTGTTATTTATACCAACAACTCAGTGCTCAGATGCTTACAGAAGAAACAGAAAGACCACTTTGTTTCACTGAAAGCCCAAAAATCAACCCCACACTCATGCAATGCTAATGTGAAGCAGTCTGCAGACCCCAGAAGCCTCCCAAGGAGAGATGTGATTAACCTTCTGTGAGGAGAGCAGCACCATAATGCTGTAGTATGCAGCACAACCTGCTAGCCAGCAAAGTTTCTCAACGTGCAGTTGGGCATGCAGAGAGGATCAGACTGTCACACAAGCTCTGGAAAACCATTTGTCCCACTGCTGCAAACTAGAACAAAACAGAAAGGTTTATCAGCCTCTTCCGAATGGGAGCTGACAACTACAGCTGGATACTTGGCAGTGCCCTCTAGTGCTATTAAAATCAGAAAAAGCTGACTCCCAACATATCAGGACTGGACCCAACCTTTTAAAAGGCACACCAGGCCTCTCATTCACAGTTTTCCTTTTCTTTCCAGTTTCATGTCACCATCTTTTCCTCTCCTATAAGCAAGCAAAGAAACTTTCAAGGTAGCTAAAAAGCACATTTTTTGCCATCCAGCCAACTGTGGGTGAATCTCCCACATCCTTTCAGGCCCACTGGGTTACGAGACCACACTCTAATCTGATGTGCCACCACACACTGCACTGATGGCAGCAAAGCACTCCACAAGCCCTGGTTGAAATCCACCAGCTTTGATGTGGGCAACACTTGCCACCATGCGCAGGCTGGCACAAACAGGTCAGACTTCCTCTCACCCTCTTCATCACAGCCATGTCCTCAAAGGGCTGCTCCCCCGGGGAGCTGGCATGGTGCAGCAGAGCACATCTGCGGTGCGACAGCCCATGTCAGGGCACACAAAGCATGCACCCAGTACGGGTAAACCGCTCCCTGGTTCAGCGGCAGGTCGCACTTCCAGCACATTTTTAACACGGCTCTGACATTTACTTGGCCCACCCCAATAAAAATGTTTGTTGGTTACACGGAACAAACACAGGGAACTCCCTGCTTTAGGAAACAAAATCTGCTGCTTTCCTCTCCTCCACTCAAAAAACTCACAGATAATTTATTTCATCAGAAATGAGAGAGATTTTTACCGTAAGGCTTTGTGTAGATAATAATAGAAAATAATAGAATCAAATAAAGGAGAAGAAATTTAGAGCCAAATCCACTTGACAGTGCTCTGGTGAGCTAGTTGGGTTTTTTTTAAGCATCCATATAAAATTCCTCTTATGACCAGGACAGCCTTCTGCAGAAAGGACAGATTTAGCATCTGTTTTTCCCAAAGACTGGTCTACAAAATCCTACCTTAAGGGACCATGAAGCTGCTGCCAGGCACGGTTAAAGGAAAAAGAAGAGGGGTGAAAAAAAAGGAAAAAGACCAACCTCCTTTTACTTTTCTAGTCAGTCCTTCCACAACCTTCTGGCAGCAGCAAGGGCGCTGCAGCAGAGCCAGGCAGGCTCCCGCTGCCTTGCTCTCCCCACTGTCCCCCGAACCGCGCTGACCCAGTATGCCCCAACAACCCGCCTCACTCTGCTGCAGTGTGTTCATCCTAAGGCAAAAACCCATCAAACTTAATACTTTACTAATTACTGTGGCAGTTTAATAGCTACTCCACCATCACAGAACTTTGTAATAACAGCATTTCTATAAAATTAAAGTATATTGTACCTCATTAGCCAAGGGTGTTTCTGCAGTGCAGTTATACTTAGCGGAAACAGTAGTCGATGTTCTACCCAACCCTTTTTAATTAGTCCCTAAGAAAAGTGTTTTACAATTGTATCCTTAGAAATCCCTAATGATGAGCCAGATTTCACAAGGGCTGTGACTTGGCTAATTTATACAATAGCTAGAGAACTTCAAAAGTTAACCCAGGCTAGTGACATTATTTAGTTCAGTGAAGCGGCTCATTTTAATTGGATTAAATTGTCATGGTTTTTTAATTTCATATTGAAACCGCAATTTATCATTTCCTAATATTTGCCCAAACACTGCAACAGTGTCATTTGCATGCTCCCTTCCCTCAAGACAGTCTCAGATCCACAGATGGAAGGAAAAGATCAAAACTCTCTGGCCGGCCCTCGCCAGCTCCGTACCGCGAAACGGTGGGAGCGTTCGCCGGAGCGAGGCTTTCCCAGAGGTACAAATCCCGGCAACCGAGCTAATTGCATTAAGCAGAGGGCCCGGTTAGCGAATACACTTGTGGCGCGGAAAAAGTGTAAATAGCGGCATTATGCCGAGAAGCTCGCGGCAATCCCGTGGGGAAGGGCCGGCCGGGACAGCGCCGGGCTCGGGCTCTGCGGAGCCGGGCCCTGGGCTGGCCGGGGGCTGGCCGGGAGATGCGCAGCGCTGCGCACCCGCACGCAGAGAGGCGCAGCAGCGCGGCGTATCCGAGGGTTTTTGGGAGTCCTGAGCCGCGCAGCCAAGGGGAGTTACTGCCTTTTTTTTCTCTTTTTTAGCAACCGGCCAGGGAGGGTGGATTTTGCAGAGGAAAGGCTCCCGCCTCACCTCCCGTGAAACCAGGAGGAGGCGACGTTGTCTTCGGGCGGCTGCTGGGACACGGGGCGGCCCGGCGGCTCCCGGCGCTGGTCCGGGACGGCTACAAAGCCCCGCTCCGGGACCCAACCCAACGCCGCCGCCCCTTGGGCGCCCCACGGCCACCGGGCAGCTCCCCCCGCCTCCAGAGAGGAGGGAAAGACGCACCGCGGGGGCTCCGGGGCCGGCAGGCGGCTGGGTCGTCGCAGCAAACTTCGGCTGAGGTTCGCTGGAGCGCGGCTCTGGCAGGGTGCTCCGCCTGCCTTCGTGGGATTTTTTTTTTTTTTTTTTTTTGGGGGGGGAGCGTCTCTTTTCTTTTTGTCTTGGGCGGGAGAAATGGTGCCTGCTGCTTGCAGAGCGCTCGGCGATCAACAGATGCCCCGCCGAGCCAGCCCAGCGCCCCGGCAGGCGGCGATGCCACGGGGCAGGGCCGGGACTGCGCGCCCCGCACTGGGCTGACGAAGCCGAGGCGGCCGCCCCCGTCCCGTCCCATCGCGTCCCGTCCCGCGGGGCTGCCGCCGCCCCCCTCCCCTCCGCCCCGGCACTCACCGGCTGCCCGGAGGCGCAGGCCACGAAGCTGACGGTGAGCGCCAGCCACACGCCCCGCATTATTCCCGCGGAGCCGGCGCGGCGGCCGCCGGGGGCCGGGCACAAAGGAGAAACCGGGCGGCGCTCGGCAGCGCCCGAGGGGCGCGGGGCAGGGCCGCCGGCGCCCCGGGTCCGGTTCGCCGCGCTCCTTCCGCTGGTCCCCGCGCTCCGCTGCCGCGGGCCCGGTGCTGCGCGGCGCTGGGGCGCCCGGGCTGCAGGCTGCGCGCTGCCGGCTCCGCCGCCCTCCCTCCGCCCCGAGTGCGCGGCGGCGGCGCCGCGGCTCCCAGTTAAACCCCGCAGAAATTCCTGCAGGATTACAACACAGATTGGCAGCTCCCCCAGCCAGTGGAAGGAGGCGGCGCGCCGCTGCCGCCGGCTCTCGCCCCTCGCAAATTCAACCAACTTGCCCCCCTCCCTCCTCCTCCTCCGACCCGGTCTTCCCTCTCTCGTCCTCCCCCCCAGTGGAAAACATGAGCAGCGCCGCGGGCCGACGGAGCGAGGGCTGGCCCGGTATGAAAGCGGAGACGTGGAAAGGCTCCCCCTTCGAAAGGAGAATCGGGCCGCGGCCGCGTTTTTTTCAACGCTGTGCCTTCGGAGTCCGCACCGCTGCTCCGCGCCACCCTCCCCAGTTAACCTGGGTGGCAGCTTCAAGTGTCGGAAAAAAGTAAAACGGAGGGGTTGAAAATCACGGGAAGGAAGGCTATTCCAAAATGCCAGCCCATTGTGGATTCCCATTTGTCTTTTTGCCTCAGACTTTTCTCCCTAACACGAAGACTAGAAAGTTTTAGGGGTGAGGGGTGGTGAGTAAGAGAGGGCTGTGATTTTTACCTAGTTACATGGATCCAGGAGTTATGTCTTCAAAATAAATAGTGCAGGAATTGACAGCAGCAAGAATGTGTGCTCCAGAAGCCAAAACAAGAAGTCTTGCTACGACTAGTCCATGGTATTTCTCAGCTGGGGAAAATGGTGGTATTGAAGACCTTAGGAACCTCAGCCCGATCCATTTGCCTGTGCCAGAGTGTTTCCACCGCTGAACGTGTGCATATATTACATCAGTTGTTGGACATGGGAAAGGAGCAATAACCAGGAAAGCAAAATACATCAGTCTCACTTGCAAGCTGCCACTGGTGATTTAAGTCAGATGGTCGCAAGCAGTGTTTTATAGCCCGAATCAAATGGCCACAAGAACTGTAATGTTCTCTTTTGTTTTAGCAAAACATATCCCTCTCAGAGAACCCCAGCCTGGAAGGGGGCAAGAAGAGCCCAAGGAGATTCCCTGAGCAGATGTTTTTCCATGCCCTTCACTTTGCTTGCCTCATGCTCTGTGGAATACTTCGGCGAACGAGTGGTGTTGAGATCCCAGTTACCTCCAGTTCCTGCTCTGGTTGCCTTCTTATCAAAACAGGAACGCTAATAAAATGAAGTTAATTTGGCACAAGCAATCTCTCACTCCACTCATCACTTTCCCAGCCTCTCCCAGGCAACCACTTCCCTGGCGATCCCTGTGCAGTGTGGGCGCAGCGGCTGACTCAGTGCTGGGAAGTGGCAGGACCCTTGTGCCCAGAGGGGTAGCTGGCCATGCCTGGAGTACTCTCACTGTGTGTGACCCCCAGGAACATGATACCTCTCAACAGTTACTACACTTGCTATTTCTAGATCCACCTTCCGGACATGCCGTGTCATTGATTTTTAGGCTGCATTCCCCACTGAAATCCTACCAGATTTTCAGTCATCTGCTCCTTGTTGGTGTCACACACTGAGATTGTTTATGTGTTTCTTATATTAAACAGATTGTTTCATATAATATTTCTCCTTCAAAGTATGTTGCAAATACTTAAGACCTAATTCTGTGTATCTTCTTCCTTTGTAGGCAGCAGGATTGCAATCCAACAAAGCAATAATTTCATCACTGTTTGATGTGGGTGAGTGAAGTGAAGTGAAGCAAAGGGAGGAAAACTCTGTTTGGGCAAAATCTGTAGGACCTCACGTAGGCATGGGGTCTTACAGGCAGCCCTGTCTGCAGGGAAAGGGGTTGTCAGACATCAAGGGGCAGGGGATTTACTACAGAAGGGTATTTTGTAGCATTCAGACCTTACAGTCATGTCTTTAATGTATCAATGAAGCTCAGCTTTACTCTTGTGTTACAATTCATGATTATCAGGGTTTTATGTATGTGTTAGAATCTATCAAAAATCAAAATATCCTCTGCAACCAGCAAAGGGAAGGCCTTCCTCAGGCAAAGACAGCAGCAACTAATGGGCTCCTCATGGACCTGCAGTGTCCAGATGGGTAGTGCCCTTAAAGGATTAGGGGCTAAGACCTGCAAAATCTCCAAATGCCTACACACATCCTTAAACCTCTGTGGGGACAATTCCTGATGCCAAGCACAAAGGTAAACACACACGTTAATACTAGAAGCAGAACTAAAGGCCAGAAGCCAGATGGATGATTTGGAAAGATAGAGTAAAGAATAGAAAAGAAATAAGCCTTGCAGAAATAACAAAATATTGTCATGAAGCCCACTTGCTCTCTCCCCACACTCTTGAGTCCTCTGTCTGAGAGCACCCTACAGCAGTAAGAGCATTTCCACATATGGTCCCATGGAGAGCAGCTGTGCTACCTTATCACAGCCAGGTGTTTCATCACCTCCTCTTCTTGTCAGCCTGATTTTATAGGTACAGAGGTAAGTGGAAAGCCCAGCACAAAGCTGAAGCCAAATGTTTTTAACCCAAATGAATTATGTAATAAGAACTGCAATGAGAAAGTAACCAGAGCCAGATGATGAGACAGAAGTGCCAAGAGAAAGCTACAGGCCTGGGCATTTCTTAAGCAGACTGTCAGGCAGTCGTCACCACACTGCCTTTGAGCCACCCTGAGTCCCCCCAGCCCTCCAGTGGTCACAGGCCACCTGATCTCAACATTGACATTGAGTCAAACCAGGCTGGAGTGGAATTGAGGTGGGATTAAGGTGCAAACTTCACCAAAGGCCATTTTTTTCCAAAATGTGTTATATGCTGGAAGGATACAAGAGGGCCTCACATGTAGCTTGTGCAATGTGGTTATCAACTACAGAAAAGACCCAGATGTCCACCAAATTTTAAAATTCCGTTTTGTGTCTCTCCAAAGGGGAAATAAGCCTTCTGGATTTATAGTCTATGTTCCCATCTCTGGCTCATTTGCACTGTACAGTCAAAGCACTGAACGACTTCACACAAACACAAACATTTCTAAGGCTAGGAGGAGCACAGAGAGGGCTTTGCAGGACCCTTCTAGTGGGATGTACCATGGAGTGACTGGAAGTTTAGAGAAGAGTCACAGTTAGAAAGAGATGGGAGCTGTGCAAAAAACAAGCATGGAGATCTTGGGGAAAAGTTTTCCAGCCTATGGCTACCAAGATACCATTAAGGGTATGTGTGCATCACAAGTTTCAGAGTGCTTCCCAAGTATTCATTTCTGCGTGGCCAAGTCCTCCGGGTGACTTGTACAACCAGCAGGGCTAAGGAAAGAGATCTACATCGGGAGAAGAATTCCTAATCATGCCATTTCTCCATTAAGATTTGTTCAGTAATAGAGGTTGAGATTGAGAGTGCCTGGCCCAAAGCACAACCCTGAGCCTCAAATTGCAGTCAAGCAGGTGCAAGGTGGTGTTGGCTAGAGCTCGTTTGTTTGGTTTCATGTTTGTGAATTACTGTTGGCTGTATTTGTGTCCAGGATGGGATAGCCTCGGCATCACATTTAAAGGTCATAAGAGGTGGCAAATTTTTCCCTTATTCAAGGAGGGACAGAACTTGTGAAAAGGGAAAAAGCAGCTGACATTAGATCTGTTTGAACCCACACTGGCAATTATCTAAAAAAACTTGCCAAAATATGTTGGTAGGACAGTTCAGAAAGATTTATTACCACATTCCCAAACTCCCAAATTTTATGCTTCTAATTTAAGAACAATAGAACTGCTCATCTCTTCTATAAAAATGTCTCACAAAATATATGTAAGTGCAGTTGTGTTCATTTCTGTATTAGAATCTGAATTGAGGGATGTGGTAGAATGGAACTGGTACTCACGGGACTGTTGAATCACAGGAGAGGTGGCAGAAATTTTTGGTAACATGTCACTGAATGGTTTTTTTCTGCATCAGTTCTTAACAGTGTAATTACATGAACATGCATCCTTCAACAGGCTCTTGTTCCAAGGGTAGCTCTTCCAAGCATCTCCAAAATACCCTAGGACATCTTTGCTTCTCTTTGATCCTATGGTCTCTTTTGCTATGCAGCTTCTGAATCACAGACTAATGCAGGTTATTTATTTTTTGTTCCGTCTATATTTTTATTTTGGTTAGATATGAAATACAAAATATGTCTGCACAGAACTGGGCATCCCTGATAGCTGAAACAACAGCCAGCAGGAGCTAAGGGCATCGCTGAGCAACCAGTTCTTGTTGTGTCTGCTGTGGCACTGCTGGGGTTGCACAGCTGGACTGTATGGGGGTTATGTGGTGGTTTATAATACTGGGCTTTATATAAATGCAGCAGAAGGTCTGAGCTTGGCCTGCAACAACTGACAACAGAAAGGTGCAGCTGACAAAACTTTTTTTTTTGTTCATTTTTTGTGGAAAAGTATAGTGGTAGGAAGACCTAATAAAGAAGAAAATAAAAGGCTGACATTGTGGGCAGAGCACAAGCAACAGCCTCCTACAAGATGATGGGTTGGGTGAAGTAGCCCAGGAGTACCCTGCCAATGGAGCTGGTTTGTGTTTGTCACTGTGCAACAAAAGGAGTGAGTATTGATGAAAAGAGACAGAGATATGCACCTAGGCTGGGGGCTTTGCTCCAGTGAGGAGATGCAGAGGGGGATGTGCAGATGGAGCAGGGAGCGAGGAGTTCTGGAGTCATCTCATGCTCACTGAGAATGATGTCAGCCAGCTTTCCAGAAGAGTTACTTTCACAAAGTCCCAACCCCTGCCTAGAGAGGAACATCTGAACTAGCTATTAATCTAGATTCAAAGATGGCCTTCACACCTGGCAGTAAAGTCTGTCTTTGACAGCACTCCTAGAGTAGGGCTCAGCCCCTGGTATTCAGCAACTTGCTGAATCTTTTAAATGTAAAATATGTACCCCGAGTGTCTTGCTGATTTAAGGATCTCTTTTCCAGGGGAGATGCCTACCAAGCACCATAAGTAAAGTCAAAGACACAATACTGACAGATAGGTATACCAAAAAATTATGAAACTTGGCCAAAGAAACGCTATTTCCCAGAGACTATTTGTCTCTGAATGTTAACTGCTGTAGGAAACTCAGTGGCACTTCATGCTGGCCTCCTGAACAGCGTAAAATTTACCCGTGTTATTCTAGCAAAGGCTATTACCCTTTTTATTTTTTTAATTAGGACAAAATGTACCTTTAAAATAGAAAAGATAATTCTTTCTCTCTGAAAATTTCATTTAGAGCCATGGCTCAATATTTCCCTGACACATTTGCATACCTGAAAGTGTCTAATATGTGATGATCTCTGCAAATGAAATGCACAGTTGATTTAGTTTATTATCCCAAAAGATGATATTGTGGTTAAGTTTTGTATGCAGTACATCAGGAGAAAAATACAGAAGGGTTGAATTGAAAGAGATTTTAATTCTGCCAGGTATACTGCTGGAGTTAATGAAAGTCAGTTAGACATACATTTGGCTGCTGTTGCTAACTGAATAATACAAGTAATAACAGAGGCATCTATTCAATTCCTGATGAACATGAGTAATTTCCATTATCTTAAAATGTGTGGGAGTTATGAATTATAGGTGCAGTGATTGCCCAACACTTTGTCATTATTATATCTTGTTGTCATTTGCTTATACATTTGCCAAAGTTTAATGCATGAAGCTGAAATTTCCTATGCTGGGCATCAACCTCCAGCTGACTTTACTTGTTTAATTTGATTTCTGTTTTGCAAGTTTTATCAAGAATGGTGCATATGTTTCGAAGAACGAGGTTAGGAGAAAGTATGTTATTTTGTCTATGTAAGTCAAATTCTTTTAAATATTTCTCTGAGAAGACGTTTTACCTCTATGCATGGAAGGAAAGTGCAAAAATTTGTCAAAAGGAGTCAACCAAACACTAGAAATTTGTTTTTCAACACATTTGGGAAATTATTCCCAACTTTGGACCATGTCTAAGCATTGCTGTCTTTGCAGTTTGTACATGCTCAGTAGAGACTTGTTAAATTCTGACATCTAGAAATCCCATTTGGCCAGGCATGCTCCAGCTCAGAGCCACAGAAATCTCTCTGTGCTTGGTCTCCAAATAAAAGGGCTGACTGTAGAGTTCCTCTTGTAACTTGTGAGATGAGGTCTGCTGTGTGTGCTTGTGCAGTAAGAGGGAAGAGAGGGGAATTTGATTTACTCATGGAGGAATAAAGAGAGGGTCAGCAGCTGTGAGAGCTGGAGACTGAGGAAGAAGATGGGGGCATATGGAGAAGGACCAGCACAGTGGGAGAAGGACAGGTGCAGGGGTGGAGAAAAACACTGGCACAGAGGGACGAATGCCAGGACATCAGACCCTTGGTAGGTGATACCCATGGGAGCAGCAAGGGAGGAAAGCAGGGCCACACAGTGTCTGTGCTGGAAGGGAGGAGAAGGGGAAGAATATGGTCCTGCTGAAAACAAGATGATAACTATCCATCATTGAACAACTTCATTCTTCTCCAGACCTCAAAATTATACTGCCAGACGTAAGGCACATGTTCCTTTGCTGTCAGCAAATAGAGAAGGGAAGATGTCTGTTGGCCCCAATGCTCTGCATTGGCTGATCAGTATAAATAATAGGCTTTGTTGGGAGAGATAACGTCAGTAAGATCCATGCAGTGTTTTGTTGCAGAAGTTGAAAACCGTGGAGACAATGACACAGACGACTATAATTAAAGATGGTATCATAAGGCTTTAGCTGCAAGGACAACCTGAATTCTGATGTTTCTCAACTCCAAGCACTTTGTTTTGTAGCTTAAATGTTTTTATAGCAAAGGTTTTCTTAATGTTGATCTTAAAATATAATGCCCAACATGTCCCACTCAACTAATTTCCATTGTCTGATCCTGGAAATCTGTACCCATATGAATAATGCTTGCACACGTGAAAATCAATGCAATTAATTGACACCACTTATAACCTCCTAACTTACGGGAGTAAACAGATCTTGAAGTACTTGCCCATATAATTCACTGAACATGCTAAAGTTAGTCCAGATTTGTGTATAATCAATGAAAGTATTTTAAAACAGTATCTGCTACCTCTTGCCTGCTCATACTTTATTGTTCAGATATAAATATATTTTAAATAAACATATATTTGAATAGCAAGTAAGCATCTGTCTATGTCAAGCGTTATCACAGCTATCTAGGGGTATTGCATTTCTGTTTCTCTCTCTATTGGTGTTGTTTTTACATTCTCAAGATGGAACTGGATCTGGAGCCAAAAGAAAAAAAATAAAGATGTGTCCAGGTTGTGCATGTTTCAGCATATTTATTCCAATTTCAGGATATACATCCTGTGAGCATCAAAACAAATTAGTCTACAGTAAAAGGAGAGTCCGTGGTCTGTTTCCAAGAGAAAATGCAGCTGGACTTCTCATGCTAGAGAAAAAGCTTGATTTTCATGCAACAAGCTTTTATTTTTTGGGTCTAATTGCAAACTCCTCAGGTATGTAGAAAAGGCTGCTTATTAGGGGTGAAATGAAATAATAACCAAGTCCCTCAGTGCTTGCTCAACAGTCTCTAGGGGAAGTCTGGCACCCAGGTGAGAAGACCCACCATCTACCACCATAAGATGATGCAATGTGGGGCCTCTCCTGGTTGGAGTATCCCTCATTTTGGGTTTCCTAAATCAAAGGGTAGCATACACATTCTAGATGATGACCAGCTTTCTAGTGATAGTAAAATGGAAATTATGCAGGGCTGCAAGCAAAGGACAGATTCTGAATGAGAGAAAATGAGTTCAAAGCATGTGATTAAACAGTGGTAGGCTTAAGGTCTTAATTCTCCTCTCCCACTATGTGAAGCAGGAGTAACTCATTTGTAGTCAGTGAAGCTACAGAGATGTAAAACAGCATTGGAGGAGAATCAGGCCATTATTCTCTGCAATACTCACTGATAAGACATTAATTACCAAAAAGAAAATGCCATCAAAGTATTTTAAATGCTTTGCAGAATTCAGGAGACAAACTCATTAAATGCTATGTCATACAGGGAATTAGTTCCAAATTTTTGAATACAGAGAAGGCAAATATTGCACTACAGATAAATGAATGATCATCTTGAAAGCCTTCTTCAGAAGGCTACTTTCTTTTGGAGGGGGAGCCAACCCCACACATTCAGAAATGTGAAACAATTCCAGATAAAATAAATTGCCCTGAACCTTGGTCCATCTCCCAGCCAACTGTGGTTGTTTAAGGTTTGTAAAAGTTCACTGGACTCTGTTTCCTGCCCAGCCTGTCTCCCCTTCCTCCCCTCCACTCATAGCTCTTGTCTTAGGTCAAGCCAGTCTTGGAAGCAGAAAAGCTAAACATCAGTCAGACAGCACCATGTGCGGTCTTTCTAACTGAACGCCCAGTTAAAGCGTAAGAAATCTCAGTGGGGAAAATCCCAGCTCCAGGGATATGATAAAATATATGGTAAAATACTCACTTGATCTCTCCAAGGGCAAAATTTTACTCTCATCTTTAGGATAATCCCCAGATAGTTTTTCAGACCCTGTTTGCTGAGATAGAGTGACCAAAGATTTGAAGATTCTGATGTCTTCTTGAACAAAAGCTCTGAGCAGTTAAACCTCAATAAAATCCACCACGGAGGAGGTGAAACTTAGTATACAAGAAGGAACAGCATAGGAGTTATTAAAATGCCCATGTCACAGAGGACGATGCTGCATGCGGCAGCCACCACATGTGCTGTGTTCTGCTGGAGGACCCTGGATGCTGAGGGTCACAATTCAGCATCGTGGGTGTCTTGAAGAGACATTTTTGCCTCAGGCTTTTTCCTTCAGGCATGGGCGAAAGCCCTATGGCAAGATGCCAGGAGTCAGGCTTCTTGGGGCTGAGGTCCACATCTGGCTGTGTGATGGGACAAGGGAGGAAGGACAAGAAGATGTACTTATCACATGATCCAAGGGCAAGGTGAGGATGCCAGGACAATATGTCCATAGTACATGACCTGTGTGCAACACTGTCCTGTGATCTGAAGGGGTGACTGTATTCCTATCACGGGATCTGTGTGAAGAAGTGTCCTTTTGAATGTCCCGTACATACCGTCTCTTTCTTGTCACCATTATTCAAACCCAGACACTTGAAGCAGAAGATTCACACTATGCCATTGGCGTAATTGCGTACTGATCACACTTTGGGACTGGTGGCAAGAGCTCAAAAGGATTATTCACAGTCCCTCGAGCTGCCAAAGAGGCCATCCACTGCAGAGCAGCAGGAGTGGTTCCCTGGCTCATGTGAGGATGTGTCTGCCAGGACAGCAATGGCCTTGGCTGCAGGTCACGTCTGACAGGACAGCGATGTCCTCAGCTGCAGGACTTGCCTTGTCATCCCCATCCAGTCCTGGTACCTGCAGTTCAAATTTCTGGGTGACAAGAAGCATAATAGGTACATAGCTATGGTCAAAGTGGTCATGAGAACAGAGTCTCACTCCTTAAAACAGGGATAACTTGTGCATAAGCCAGAGACTGCTCCAATTATGTCTCTCACTGAATGGTGCTGCAGTCTCACAGATGTAACTTCCAGCTTGAGTGGCACAGTGAAGCTCCCTTTCCCTTGTACTTTGGGATGGATGCTCTCCTGCTACCAGATAGTTCAGATTTCTCCTGCCCCATGAGTCTCTGTGATTAGGTAGCACTTGGTTTGAGCATTGTGGCTGTCAATCCTGTGTTATAATTCTGGGCAATAGTGGAGATGATGCACCTACAGATAGTCAAAGAGATCAAGTCTGACCAAGTGAATGTAACCACAGAGGCACATGGGCAAAGTAACCACACATGCAAAGTCTTAGACATGATATGGAGATTAACCTGGAGGGTGTCCATCTGCACAGTATGAAGAGGGTAGAGGTTTTGATCGTCCTGTTACAATGGTAGCTATGAGCACTCCGGTGTCAGACTGTTGCTCACCGAGGTGGCATGTGCCCAGACTGGCTGACTGCAGGTGTTTGAGACTGTGGGGGGAAGCTGCCATTGTCTAGAGGGATGTACAACATGAGGTCCTTCAATGCAAGTAGCCACTGGCTACCTGGGGCCTGGCTGACCTGGCCTGTGTTACATGTGATTGATTCCCTGAAGGCAGCAAGAATATATGGTCATGTATTGGGGTAGAATCAGAGAAGGTATGAGCCAGAGGAACCACCTAGTGATTTTGGGCAGGATAGAAATCAGGACATATATCAAAGGTCAGGAAAAGGCTTAGACACAGCCACAATGGGCTCAATTTAACAAGTGGATAAATTGCAAGCACTTCCTGGAGCAGTCGATCATCACACTAAGCCCCAGCTCCAAGGCTAGCCAGGAGACTGTCCTTATCCAGCAACAGGTCACAGAGGGGGGAGCCAGAGCAGAAGAGCATCTTTTTTTTTGTGAGTGATATATTTTGAATGCAAATCTACCTGGGACCTATTTTAACAGTAAATTTATACTAAATTGGGGAAAATCTTAGAGATAGCCTTCTACTGTGTTTGCAAAGGCATCTTTGCAAAGCAGGCCAAAAAGTGGATTAATAGCACAAAATAAAAAATAATTAAACCAGTCAACGTCAAAGTCATGGCTGTGCTGCTGCAGTGTCCCATCACTGGGCATCAGCTTGCTGGAACTGTGTCTGTTCCAGAGTTTTGTTAAAATACTGCATTGGGAACAGTAATTAAACAGATACTGATGATGGTTTTTAACACGTGCCAGCTGGCTCCCAGCCAGTGTTGAAGCAGAAACATTGTGCAAACTCATGGTCAATGATGACTTTGATCTTTGAAGGGCTTTGTAGTGGCGGAAGGAAATGGGAGGATAGGAGGGAGGGAGAAGGATGCAAGCAGTGGGGAAGAAAAAGACTAATATGTACTGGAGTGGGAATTATCACCTTGACGAAGGCGGTGGGTGCTTTCTTCCTTCCCCTTTCTCTTTATGTGGGGTAGCAGGCACAGTCATAAACTTTATCATAAGGGCTCATGGTTGTTAATGGCAACCCATATGAGCAACAGAAATCCCCTGAATATTCACACGTGTCATTGGGATTGCTCTTTGAGTGCCTTCCTCTGCA
Organism: Manacus candei; assembly: GCF_025592945.1. Taxonomy (NCBI): domain Eukaryota; kingdom Metazoa; phylum Chordata; class Aves; order Passeriformes; family Pipridae; genus Manacus; species Manacus candei. Next base: position 3,004,011 of record NW_026138067.1, on the reverse strand, counting down.
TGCTGGCTTGCAGTGACTGGCCCTGACAGCACATTAATTTGCAGTGGATACTGCACAGTGTTGGAGTCCTTCAAGACAGAATCCAGGACAAAGGTAAAGAAGAGGCAGCCAACAAAATCGTAAACACACATGCTGTTCAAATTATCTGCTTAGACATTGCCTGAAATGCTACAACAGATCTTTAGGCACAAGGGAGATCATTGCTTCTGTCCCACAAGGTTCACTGTTCAGATGTCTCATGAGTAAGGATCAGGGAAAATGGGCAACAATATCCGGCAGAAATGAGCAGAGAGGGATGTTCCTACAGTTCTGACCGGTGTAAATTTGATATGACTTTACTATGTTGACAGCAATGGGCATGAAGAAGGAGAATCATGTTGTCCTTTTTAAGTCTTAGAGACATGCAGGTGGTTTAGGTAGATGATGTTGTTGATTTCCAGGTGTAATGCCAGCTGTGCCTCAGTCAGCAGTGAGCCCGTGTTCCCAAGCTGTGCTGGAGGGCTCTGAATATTGGCATGCTCTCTCTCAAGTAAACCTCACTTCAGAGATCACAGATGCTTTTACTCTATTGTTCTTAGGAAATTCTTTACAGAAGTAGGATTTGCTTGACAGTACAACATGCAATACTTCTGTAGCAGCACAGGAAAGCTGGAAAAACTGGCAAATATCTTTGCATTGAAAAAAATATCTATTTGCCTTCCAAATTCTTCATTAATGATGGTGACACCTATGATTTTTCCTTCTTTCTTCTTTTCTGTAATGAACAACATTTTAAATTCATTAACTTCCAGCTCTGGAAAGACATATTTAGCAGCCACAGGGTTTTGGTGTGACTCCTAAGAATTTCAAAGAATGAAGTCCTTAATGAGTTCTTTTGTGCTTTTGCACAAGCAAATTATGCTGTCTGTGAGAATAACCTTTATTTTGGTTCAAGGGCTCCAGCAGATAACTGAGTTAAGTAACTAATCTTACATCAGCTGAGCTCCTAGAGATGTCAATAATCATTTATGTCCACTCCTCACCTGTTCTAATTTCAAGGTGAGGCAACTCAACATGAACCCCGGTGTGAGCATTTTAAGCTAAGGCATTTCCTTCAAAACTGCATGACAGTAGTTCAGTTTTGTATCTGAGTCACAAGAACAGAATAAACTGGAAAAGATAAGCGTGTTGTTTACAGGATAGTGTTTAGCCCAACTGTGAGGAGACCTTGAACTGGAATGTAAGTACAAGCAATCTGTGAATCATTCTTGCATTTTATACCAACCAGGTCCTCTGTGTGGACATATTTAATTGATTTACAACTTACTAATAGCAAAAAAATTTATGTCAATCTGTTATAAAAAAATTAAAGTGTGCAAGATGTATCTCATCCTCTTAATTAAAAAACTATTAATTAATGCTTTTTCTCCATTTACGCAAAACATATTGCAAAGTTCTTCATATGGTATAACTGAGCTCTGACAGCAAAAATGCCCATGGCGTTGAATGCCCCAGCAATATGCAGAAGTACAAATTCCATGCCCAGAAAAAAGATCCTGGCAATTACATCCACCATGAACTCTATGGCAAAATAATTTCCCATGTGCTTCTCCAATGTGCCTCACATAATCTGAGTATCCCTTCTTTCTGAATTTGATTGTATGCTGAGGCAGGCATGCAGAGATATGAGAAAGGAGGGCAGCAGGATCACGGAGGCTCTCCCTCAACATAATGGAGAACCTCCTGTATGTACCCACTTGGTCTTCCTGTTGGCTTGCAGGAAAGAGACTTGAAATCACAGGAGGGCTAACTAAAATGCACAGCCTCTTGGTCATTATTTCAGTGCTATGACAAAATCCTTGTTTAAAAAACTGGGAACAAAGAGCAGCTCTAGCTGCTGCATTAAGAAGGACTGAAGCAGGTCAGCAGCCACTACTGGAGAACCAACCTCTTCCTCCAGGGCTCTGAGCTCCCCCCACTCCCAGGTCAGCTGCCACGGGTGCTACCAGACCCCTGACACAGAACAACGCCCCTGAATTCCACACACCCCACAAGGAGCCAGAAGCCAGGCCTGAAGCCCAAACAAAGGAGTAACTCTTGTTTCAGAGGGCGCATGTGTGCCTCTGTCCCAGCACTGCCTGGTCCTGGGACACTGCTCCCAGCACTGTGAGGAGCTGCTGCTGCTGCAGAGCTGTGCTTCAGCTGAAGTATTGGCCACCTGCATTTTTAATTGGATTTTTCCCATGTGGATAGACACATGTATACACAGAGAGATAATAATGCTAAATAAGCGCCTTATAGGTCATTGATTAACCTTGTCTTTCACAGATACAGATAGAATTTGCAGCTTTTACAGTGCATCCTATGATGGGCACCTGCTCTCATTGCAGTAACACGGCTGCCATAACTGGTACTCACTGCATGCGCTCTTTTGGGAATGACCCTCCACTTAAAATAAAGGTAATGTGTCCGACTCCTAGAGATGCCTATGGCAGCTTCACTGGCTTGATGCAGCATGTGGAAAGGCATTTGTAGGCATTTATCCATCCACAGCTCATTTTCTACAGCAAAGTGTGGTTTTGCTAAGTGAAGATAGCAAGACAGAGGGTCATGGTTGGAATCAAGGACTGATTTACTGCAAGTGCAAAAGGGTAACAAGGTCAAGATGATAGATCTTCTGCAGCCACAGCCAGCGAAGTCACTGTCACACCAGCCAGCCCTGGGGGCTGCATGGAGGGAGAGCCTCATACCTGAGTAGGCACAGTTGTGCTGCTCCAGGCAGCCAAGGCCATGTGTCACTGTGGGAGGGTGTTCATGGCACAGGTACAGGAGTGGCAGCCACATGTGGGTTAAAATAGTCTTGCCACAAGACCTCAGCATCAAAGTGGGAGTTCTGATCTTACACCTCTGCTCTGCCAGGAGCACCTAGTATGAGACTGAGCCTTCAGGTAGCTCAGCTGCTGGAGAGAGCAAGGAGGGGAGCCCTTCTCCATTGCACGGGAAGAAATGGGGACAGCTCACCAAAGGATGAGAGGATTCCATGTAGCAGGAGCAGTGCAGACACAGCTTTGCGTTTTGTTGGAAGGCCCAATATGTATAGCTAGGGACTCACCTCTGCATCCCAGTGGAGAGCTAGATAAAGCACAGTAAGAGTAGCATTCCTTGATGAGCTTCTCTTCCTTAAGTATTATTTTGCAAAATACTTGATGAAGCAGAGTCACCGTTTTGCTTGGAAAATCAGATTACTGCTACCTTTATTCTTCTGGAGTGCTGCCCTTTCTATGTGAGAGGTGAAAGGGAGATATCTTCCTTGGAGATATTTAGGAGATATCTTTCCTAGGAGATATTTAGTCACAGTTTAAACAGACCTTGATTTTCAGTGGAGTGTGATGGCTCACAGAAAGTTACTCCTCCCTTAATGAGCCCCTGGAGATCCAGTTGTGTATTTTTCAAGATCTGTGATGCACATATGTATCTATATGGCATCCTCCCAAATCCTTTCAAAGATAAAATGTGAGATGAACATCTGGTTCACACTATTACAGTCCTTATTAAACACTAATTTCTTCTCCAGAAAAGCACCATCTGCCACAGCTCGAGCCCTTGTTTTCTAACATGGATTTTTCTTCAGAAGTACACAATGAAATAAATCTTTTCCAGTTATAGTCCTCAGAATTTCCTGAGATGAAAAAGCACAGTGACAGTAGTAGACTCCCAGAGTTGATTTGCTTCAAAACTCCTACGTTATTGTTTAACTTGGTAAGAAACCATATTATCAAGGATACTAGCTCCACTTCACATTATAAAGAGTTCACTTAAGAATTCAGCAAATCCTTTGCTGAAGGATTTGATACTTTTTCAGCAGCTTGGAGCACTATGTCTTCAAGCCTTAATAGTCAAGGCGCAGATTTAGCAAAATCTCCCTTTTTTCTCACAAAAATTCTGGAAAAGAGAGACAGCTCATTATATATACTAGAAACTTAATTTTCATTCCAGTTCAGTCTGTCTTTACGACCTCTGTTCTTCAGCCCAGTACTACCCAAAAATCAGGAGAGAAAAACCATCTGAGGCATCCATCGTCCGCTATCTTGTTCGGAGGCAACAGGATTCCCTGAATTTCCCATGGTCATGAGTCTCTCATGTCTTTTACATGACATTTGGAGATTCACCTCACTCTGCTCAGGAGCTTGAGTGTCTAAAAGGATTATAGTCTCCTGGGCTCTTAGGCCCTTATTCTTGCCTGTTACTAAAGCAAACCTAAATAAATGCTATTAAGAGGCTAAATTCAATTTGCTGTCTCTTGGTGTTCTGCTATCACATCAATGAGAAGCTGTGTGCACATCACTCTGTGCCCAAGGAGCACCATATAACCGATGCCTTCAAGGGCTTTGTGAAGTGCTGAGTCCTCAATGTTGTGCTGTTAGGCAATGACAGTACATTGCTCCAATCTCTGCAGTCAGTCCTGCTTGGGGAAGATAAAGCTGAATGAACACATTTAGCTTGATTTTAAACCCCCCAGGTACTGGCAGCTGGACTGCTTTGCACAGAAGGAGCTAGTGTTAGGATCATTGTTGGGTTTAGACTACAGGAAAGGAGGAAGACCAAGATGGACCAAGTCCCTCCACCTACAGCTGGCTGAGGATCTGACTTGATGTGGCTAGGCAAGCCCCTGCAGGGAATTCTTATCCACAACAGGCTACTATGGGTTCTTTCTCTCTAAAGAGACTCTCAAACCCTGAATTTACACCTGGTTGGTGTCAGTGACAGGAGAGAGGATGGCTGAACGCCACAAATGCCACACAGTGATGTTTTGCCTCACATCAACACCCAACATCAACATCCAGTGCAGCTCCCTGCATTTCCAGCTCTCTGTGATGGCAACATGCAGCCACTCTTGTGTTTGCAAATTCCTGCTGCATTTTGGTGCCTCTGTAACTGCACTTTTTATTCCCAGGCATTACATGGTCCATGGTGCAGCACAATTGGTCACAGCCATGGAGACTAGACCTCCTGCTCTTCTCTGCAACCTGCTCTGCCGGGGTGCCTGCCCTGCCTGAGCACCTCTCTGAGGAGCGTGCTGGAGTTTATGGTCATGGCAGCAACGAAAAGGAATAAAGAAAAATAACCTCACCGTGATATAGCTCTGTGGTGAAAATGTTAAAGGGTATTCTACACAGTGCAAAAGCCACATATTTCTAATTTGCACCCACTCTTTGAGGAGTATTAGAAAGCTGTATCAAGTAGTGACAATGTAAGGGATAAGGAGTGTACCTTTTTAATGTAAATTTGAAATTGATCCAAAACATGCTGCTGACAAAAGTGCTTAAAGAAAAACCCTTCAGAGGTATAAATGGTGTAGGAACTTTCATCAGTTATGATCTAGTGGGTGGAGGTTCACATCTGTATCGGCTTCACAATAAATGTGGAAACTCAGATTTTAAAGAGCGGTTGAGCATCATTTGGAGCCAGAAATGCCTGTTCACATCATGATGGACATGAGGAAGGCATAAGTGATGGCATACTAACTTAAGGGAAACTGGGAGGTTTCCAGCAGAGATTTCCAAAATCTGAACACCTAGGGGAAGGGAAAGGTTTAGCCTCCCATGGAAATTGACACCAGCAAGAAGGATTCAAGGAAGACACAGGCATGACCACAGTTATTTCAGAGAAAAATGACCTTCTCTTAGTGGCTTTTGAATTTCAGTGTTCATCTAGCTTAGATAGTCCTTACTTGCCCTCTGGTACCAGAAGCAGACCCTGAGGTTAGGTTCAAGAGAGCAGCTGAACCACTGCACCTCTGCTGTGGGACACTCCCCTGTCCTTGGTGCTGCCCATCAAGACATCATCCAGAACAATTTCATAAGCTCAGCAGGAAATGGGGCCAAACCTGCAATGGGTACAGTGCAGTGGTATCTTCTCCAGCTGTGCCTGTTGCATAAAAATCCTCCTGTTGTTCCTCCAGTGATACATCCTTGCCAAACAGAGGGGGGTCTCAGTATATCTGTTACTGAAACTGAAATGTGGACAAGAGGGAAAATTTACTTCAGGATCACAGGACATCTTCTTCTTGAAAGTGGTACTCACAGAGCAGCCCAGGGCTGACAGGCTGATGCTCTGACCATCACTCAGTTGGGTTCTTTGGAGTAGTGGGGGTCAGAGGTGGAGGTCACCTCTGTGTAGCCCTCCAGGTCAGAGATCAATCCCATGGCATTCCTTAAAAAACAGAAGAGTGAATGTGTAACGCCAGCGATGTCACCAAAATTCCTTTTCACCATTAAACAAGATGAAAGGGTCATCCAGAGCCACCAGAGCTGCTGTTCCTGAGAATTAGCTACACAACATGGTTGTGTGGCTGCTACCAGCTGATGGATTTCCACTGCAGTCTTATATAACACAAGTGTGAAAAATGCAATACAAAACCAAATTCTTCAGGACTTATTTCACAGCGATTTTAGTTTTCAATGTCTCCTGCACACAGGGAGAGCAGGAACGGAAGTGGAACTCCAGGAACAGGGCATGCAGTCATATAAACAAGACCTTGAATGAGAAGTGTGTGTCCAGAACTGATAGCTATTGACAAGCGTGTGCACAGGATATTGAGAACCAAAGTGACAAACTCTAAATGTGTGACCTGAGTTGGTTGTGTGAGCCACTTACATGCACTGAGATGAGAGATTATGGGAATTTACTGCACTGGATAATCCCAGCAGGGTACAAGGAGTTTCATCCCATTGCCTGAGGGTGGTTTGATTACTCTGTACTGCATGTTGCAATCCTCAATCGAAACGGTTCACTATGTTCAGTTCACCAAATGGGAACATCTGGCAATCTACAGCAGGATGTCTTGTAGCATTTAATGCCCAAGTATCTCTTTCCTACAACCTATTTTCATTTTACTGAACAGAGACCCAATTTCCTGAATTTTTAAACAGTCTTGCTAACATAATCAAATTACCATGATTACTCGGCAATGATTTCAAAAAGTCCTAAAAGCACTGTTCTGACTTTGCAGTGAATTCCTATTACATGTAGAAGATTTTGTAAACACTTTAAATAAAATGCTTTTAATTCAATCAGATGAATAAACAGTATTTGTTTTTGGCTATTCGATGTATTTGAGCCAAAAGCGTTTTTTCAAGTGAGTGGCTATGGGGGTTTGTAATACAACGCAAAGCAAACATTGAGAATATAAAATCACACTTGTTCAAACAGGATTAGAGAGTTTATTCTAACAGAGTTTCCAAGGATTTCAAAGAGAAAATAGCAATTTTTTAAAAAATTTTTTTTGTTTTTTTGGGGAGGTTTTTTGTGGGTTTTTTGTTTGTTTGTTTTTAGTTTTGTTTTTGTTGCTTAGGGAGGTGGAAAATATGTGATGCCTGGTCAGTGATTGTACTTGGTAGGATCCCAGTGGTACCGTGCAGCAGTTCTTGCTGGGTAGCAGGGCACGGATGCCATTCATTTTTCACAGTCTCCCAACCCTCTGCAGCTCTCTCCAGTTCTGCCTTTGCTCAGCAATCGCTTTCACTGTATTTTGTTAACACAAACTGGAAGCCAGCAAAGAACTAAAGCCTATTTCTGGCATGCATACAGCAGTTGCTGAAAATAGGAGCTACTCCGTGTGTCTTCATGTATGCTTTCTGCAGGCCACGTGCAAGATGGTGTTAAGAAAGGGAGCAGTTTCCCTGGCCTGGGATGTGGGTGAGCCATGTGAAAGGCACAGAGCCCCAGACCTTACTTGGGCAGAAGCTATGGCTCACATGCTCACACCATTGTACCTCTCCCTGCATCCCTCCTCCCTCAGCATCCCTCTCTGTGCCTCCTGCAAAAGTCTTCAGTACCTACTGCCAGTATTTCCAGCAAAACATCATGCCCAGTGCTGGAAACATCCAAAAGCACGGGGTGAGTATCATCCTTCCTCCGCTTTCAGCTGTGTTCAAGCACATGGTGGTTGGCAATCCTCTCTCCCACAGCCCTGCTCCCCAAGGCAGGGGCACATCGGTGTGGTATCAGAGCTTCATAGGAAATGACTGCAAAAACCTTGCCCAATTCAAAATATTAGGCAACACAGAGAGATCACTGCAGACTCCCCTAGAAGTATTTCCTAGGTATCACATGCTAATTTTCCGTGACAATAAAGTAGATATTGTGGGGGGGTGTGAACCCTTTGTCCTGGGTGGTGGTTAGCAGGTCATTTTGTGAGCCCCCATCCATTTCCTCAAATGCATTTGTTATTTTTAAGTGACCACTGAATTGCTTGGACAGATAATCTGTAGAGTACAGGTTCTGCACAAACTTTTTTTTGTTTCAGCCACTCACTATTCAGGACTTGCTTTGTGCAATTGGCAATTTAAGTGACACAGTGTCATTTCTGATCCCGGATTAGATGGCTGAAGTATTTTAAAGAGAAGAGGCGAGAACAGCAGACAGAAAACAATGCCGTTCTGCTGTGAAGACACATTTCTTCTACAGCTCATCATCAACTTCCATGGGATTTTTTTAGGCATTGACAGTGGTCAAAGTATTGCCAAAATGTCAGTAAGACAATGCCACCATACCCAGGTTATTAAAAAAATGTGTTAAAAGCATAGATTTCTTTTACCATCTAGCCTCATGTGTCTGCATACACTTGTACACATTTGTATAGGGACATGTGTGGATGCACAAACAGAAGAAGAAAATATTAACCTTGTGCAAATACCATATACACAAGCAGTTTCTAGATGTATAACATAATATAATATAATTTTCCAACCCCTCTGCAAAGTTTGAAGAAATGTTTAGCGTCACCCACTATGGTACGGAATCACTAAATGCTACTTTTAGTGCTTTGTTAGCAGCCCAAAATCCTTGTCAAAAAAGATCAGAGAGATGAATTTTTACTTGTCATTGATTTCCTTAAAGTTGGTCTTCAAAATCAAATAACATTTAGACACTGCATTGGTACCTAATTATTTCTGCTTTCGTTCAGGGCACTGGACCACTCTAGAGAGCCTGGATAATACAACTGAAAATGTATGAATTATTACCTTCAACAGAAGCCCCAGTATACCATAAACTCAGCTATTTCACATGCATATTTACAAAAAATGGTGATAGTTATCTCAGGCATTTTGGGTCAGGGCAGTAATGCACTGTGCCCCCCTTGCTGCTCCACAACTCTTCCTGCTGAGCGCTGAGCAGCTTTGGTGCCCAGCAGGATTTTGAGGCTGTGGAAAAGCAAAGCTTGGCAGTGAGTCCTCCCCACATCAGCAGGTTCCAGTGCTAAAAAAAAAAGTGAAGGTTTGGGTGTGTTTTCTTTTGAGAGTTCCTTTTCACCTCATTGATGAACTAATGCTCACATTCATTTGACCAAACTAGGAAGGATATGCTTAAAATAGGGAAAGTGAATGCCTCCACTGCAAAATTTAGATTCTGAAGAGTTATCAAATATATTTATCACATGGGTGGAAGGATTTCCCCACACAGCTTTCAAGATGATATTGCAGAAAGACTACATATAAGGGTAATATTAAGCAATGGTCATATTTTTAGCAACCTTTTAGGCAATTTAGCATCTGGAAGTAAGGAGAGAGGATCACTCCGACATGATTCACACTGTAGGATCTGCTTTGTAGGCCAGAGTTTGAAATGCTCCCTGCTACCAGTGGTTATTTCTGCAACAGGCTCCAGTGTGACACAGTGAGTCATTCAACACCAGTGTGCAATGCTTTTTCAGCAGCATGTATCTTTGTCAGAACTTCCTTAGAACCCAATCCCAATGGCAAATCTTGCACAATAGGATCTCCAGACACGAGATTGTGTCTCAACTTAGAAAATATCCTTGTCCACAAATCCAATGGTGAGGAATTCCCTAATAACAACTTTTTTTCTTGGCTACCTACATGTCATTCCTTTGACACTGGGGGGATATGAGAAAGGCCCTAAGCAATGGCAATGGATGGATGCAAATGGTAACAGTTCTCCTACTGGAAGTCCTCTTGCAGTTTTTTGATCCCTCTTGCTTGGTTATTTTTATTTAAGTGAGTGTCATATAAATTAACGAACAAATTACTGAGCATTTTGGAAACAGATTTCAAAACTTTATAACCAGCTGATGTAGTCGGTTATTTAGAAAATGCTGAGGCAATGAGACTCTCATTGAATTTGTTGAGAAACAGAGAGCCAAGGTATTTATGGAATTAATTTTTCCCTTACCAAAACCATGCTCACAGAACATTACACCCTTTGCATTCAGGTATCGATAATATTTTTTTCCCAGATGAAAGCCCTGGTAGGGTAGTGATTGTACCATATCAAAAGCACATAAAATAAATGAAACCCTCCTTTTCCACAGCTGGATGCTATACCATCTTTGGTGCCCACAGCTGGGGCCTCCATCCAAGCCCAGCAATTCACTGACTTGACAGATCAGTTGTGGACACTGGCAGCTAGTTAGGCACAGTGTGAAAGCTTCCAATTCCTGCCTTTTATCATTTTATCTCATCACCTTGTCACAGAGGCAGCATTTTATTGGTAAACTTCGAAAGCCAGTGAATACCACTGTGTAGAAAAGTGGTGTGAGTTAAGTGCTGATAATTGTGAGTGGGCTGAGATTTCAAATACCTCTGCAGATGGTAGAGAGAGGCAGGAGATGGGCACTGGGATGCTTGCTTTCTGTTCTTTTTTTGTTGTTTTTTAAACTGCTGCAGGTTGTGTAGGTTGTGTAGTTCATTTGCAATTAAAATACCAAAGACCAAGTGGCCTCAGGAATACAGTCGTTTTCGATTGCTGCAGTGAAAGACAAGAATGTTGAAATTTCAGTGACTGTTTTTCACAGCCTCTTACTTATCAAAAGAACCATGCTATTTAGAGGTAACTAATGGATAAAATATGAATGAAGATTAAACTACAAAGGCTAAAAAGGATTATTTAGACCATTGCCATTATGCAGAGTCCTGACATTAATATTTAGACCCTCATAAACACTTACATAACTGCAGCTTATTTCTAATGGTCTTGATTTGACAACAGGCTGACAAAATGTAATTTAGGACTATAAGCTGTGAGCCCCACATGGAGAAGAAAAGCCTGTAATTCACATCATGCCCTGCCTTTTAAGACTTAGGAGACGATGGCAATTGTATGACAGAATGCAGCTTGCAGGGCAATATCCATTTACATGCCATTTGAGCCCCTCAGGCTACACGATGGCTGCAGAGTGCATCATTAAGAACAAAACAGGAAGAAAAAAAGCCGGCTTAGTTACAAGTGCACTGACATGATGGTGAATTAATTCATAAGGAAAGGGGAAGAAAGGAAGCTCCAGTTCTGTCAGTGCGGCCACATACCCACTGACTCGAGCATGTCTCTGACTTCACTTTGCGTTGTTGATTCATCACTCCAGATTTTCTGGGCTTCCCTTGGTATAAAACTGCAGGAAGAGGGTAAAGCATCAAATCAATATTTCCCAGGCAAATAGAAAGTCAAGCAGAGCCAATGTTGAAAAAAAACCCTGGTTTGTGTATACTCAGAAATCAAGGTTATTAGTTAAAATTTGTTTTTTTCTCATCCAGCCTGAAGTTAATAATTATTAAGCCTGTTTTGAGAAAGGCAGGGCCAGGGCTTGACCTGTGCTAAGTGCAGATGTCACCAGCAATTAACCAGGGCTGCCCCTGATATGCTCCCTGGGAACTCAGTGTGGGTCCTCTAGAAGGTGTTTTGGGGTCTCACAGCTTGTCCAAATGAATAACAGAGATGGTATAGCCCATCTCCATAGGTAAAAGAAGCCTGGTAACAGTGGTGGCATGCTAAAGATACAGCAGTAGTGGTCTAGTGTCCATGTGAACTCGGGGGGGAGGGGGCAGTTCAGGACAATCTTGGTGGATTAGTCTAGGAGAAGGATGGGCACTCAAGCTGTCTGCTGGGGCTGCTGGAGAATACCCTTCCCCTGAAGATATACGTGAGATTTCCCTAGGATTACATCATTTGGGTCATGCTGAACCCCGCCTAGAGGTCTTTCAGGCAGTTAGCCCAAGTGTGTGCTCTTAAGAGATGACGTGATCATGTGGCTGCCTCCCTCAGCTCTTGCTTCTAGCAGGTAACACAGACATCTCCTGAAGGACTGACCCTCCCCGTGATCCATCACTACTACAGAGAGGACACTGGGCTAATGGCTCTTTGGTGGTGTTAATGCAATAGTGTGGTGGTGTAACTTCATGGGTCACTGCATTTGTGTATAAAATGGCTGTGAGAAAAAGCCACTTCAGCTGTGACAATTGTAATTTCTTTCTTCTCTCCTTGTTATAAACATAAAACCTTTCTTTCCCACCTTTTCCTGATCTTTACTGAGAGGACTGTGTCTTGAAGGCATTTGCAATAGGGAGCTGGAAGCCTTCTGTTTGACCTGTGACAGGCAAAGGAAATCATTCTATGCAGAGTTAACTTTACAGAGGACAGGTGTTGACCTGGTCCTGCAGGCAGTGCAAGGCACCCCTATGGCTCTGTTGGAAAAGAAGCAATCAGGCAGAAAATCTGGGGAGCCTGAATTGGGATTGCACACAGAAACTGCAACAAATGGTACAAGCTGGGAAAAGCCACGTTGCCCTGCAGAGAGACATAGGGAACAGAAGGGACACTACAGGTTCTCCACCCATCAAGGGCATTTTGAAGAGCATGTCATGAGCTTGGAGGTGTCTGTCATGTTACTGCTCAGAGGGTTGATGGTTTGGAGCAACAAGGTGAACAAACCATCAGCTGGAAAGAAGACAGACATCTCCTGCATTGAAGGTGGAGAAAGTGCTTGGGGGTGGTTGCTCAGGCTGTATGAGGATGTCACCTCGTGGGTGGGCAAAGTTTCAACTTCTCCAGACCCCAGGAGGGGGAAGAAATGCTCCTGAGACAGCCACTCTGCCTGAGAAGTCTTTGGAGACAGCCATGGCTTCTGGCATCCTTGTGCCTAGGAACATGATGTGTGTGATGTGACTACAGAACTGAGGTAATGAAGTCTCTCCCCAGGGACATGAGGTAAACCTTGCAGGTCATGAGACTGGGTAGCTGCTGCCTGCCCTTGGTCTGGGAGCCTGAATCCCACCAGAAATACCAATGCTGGGGAGGAAGAGGCAAGAAACTACTGAGCCTTCACTGACATCTTGGGCAAATATGGCAAATTATAAGGTTTTTCATATGTGCTACAACTTCTGTTGTGTTAATAATAATAATATTAGTGACCTTTTGGTTAGACTGGGAAGGGCAAGGAAGAGGTTGGTGACTGCTCTACCAGAGTCCCACCAGAGCTAATTGCTGTCTTGTGCAGTGGCTTGTGTTTGGTTGCCCTTGTTAACTCACTACGACTCAGACCCAGCAGAAGCACTTCTATGCTGATTCTGTTGTTAAAAGAGGTTTCTAAGTAGTACCTCTGTTACCTGCTTTTATTTTTATATCTGTAAATACATAAATGTATCACTCCAGCTCAGAACAAACTATGCAAAATCCACAAGTAGAACATCTGTTAGCCCAAGCACTTCAGCAGAGTTGGAAAAGGGATGCGACAAGAGATGCTGGGGACTGCACTCATTCTGCATGGGCTCTTAGGAGTCTGGTTGTTGGTGCTCTTTGTAAAGCTTATGTCAGTGCCATATTCTTAATGTAAGGTAGTCCATTAAATATCAGATGACAAATTGATGATTTGTAAATGCTGTGTGCCACAGAGAGACTTCTGCTCATTTCCTGTGTGAAACTTTATTTATTTCCTATGAAACCTGTAGACTGGAAATTCAGGCTTTTAAATTGAGCGTAATTCTTCCATCACAGCAGGAAAGTCATCATATTCCCCACAAAACCATCTGTAGTAATAAAAATATAACATTAAACCCAGGCCTCACAATGAAAAGTCCTCCTTTTCATTTTTTAAACCTTCTTTGTCAAACAGTGATATTTTTCACTTCCCTCTTGCATCAGGGGAGGTTTATTTTGGATATTAGGAACAACTTCTTCAGCAAAAGAGTTGTCAGGCATTGGAATAGGCTGCCCAAAGAAGTGGGGAGGTATTTAAAAGATGTGCAGATGTGGTGTTTAGGGACATGATTTAGTGACTCACTTGGCAGTGCCAGGTTACCAGTTGGACTTGATGATCTTAAAGGTCTTTTCCAACTTTAATGATTCTATAATTATATTTGTTTTAAACTTTTCTTTTCTTGATCACTCCTCAGCTCCCAGATCAAAAGACCTCATGGAGCAAGGAAACCCAACATGGGTCTTGTCCCCACTGTGGACTGCAGAGCATCCCAAGCAACTAGTGAGAGCCCTCACTGCCTGCAGGCAGCCCACCTGCCCGAAACTTCACTCCTTCCTAAGGTCCTGAACCCAACTGGGGCATCCTCACAGCACAAGCCTGAAGCTTCACTGTGTCAATGAAAACTGAGCCTTTTGAAGGGAAAAAAAATCCTGGATTTGTGTCCATGAACATCTGACCCTAGTTCTTTAGGTTTCCGGTAGGCAATTTTGCCTTGTATCTCATCAGGGATTTGTCTTGATGCTCTCTGGGTGATTTTCTTGGCTTTACTCGCCGGCGTCGGGACTGTGGCTAGAGGCAAATTGATTCTCTGATGTCCTTGCAAATGAATTAAAAATCATTTCAAATACAGTTGAGAAAGGCTTTTCAGGTTCCTGTGAACAGTGACCTTTCAATGCTAAATGATTCTGGCTCCAGATCTTTTTCTTGAAAATACCTTAAAAATAAACATGCAGAGTCCCATAAAATCATTTAACTTGATTAAGGCTGAGTGCATAATTGCAGTTCGTAATAAATGAAATGAATAAATGATCAACAAAGGAAATTTTAGCATTAGCTCTGTTTTAATTTTCAAAGTAGAAAATTGTATCAAAGAAGAGAATGGGATTACTTTTCTAACACAGAAATTACAGGAATGGATTCCTCCCTCCTTTGCACAGACCTGGAGTCCCTCCATGTGAGTGTGGTATCAGTAAGAGGAGAGCCTAACTTACAGGTTAGGCTGTAAGTTAACAACCAAACCCAAGCCTGCTGCAGTCAGTAGAACATTATCCTCCACTTCAGGATGTGTAGGCTTTGACTTTCAGATGCACATTTTCCTTTAAAGTAATTGCACGCCAGTTAATTGTTTGTGTGTGTATGTATCTGTATGTGGACCAGATGCACAGATTTGCAGACCCCAGAGAATTTCAGAGCTTTCAAAGGATGTGATGTAAAATTCTGTACACTAAATTTATTTCTTCCCATGCAACTGTGTACAATTCATTCTAATAGGAACTAGACACTTCCTGCACGTCTGTTTTTTAATGGAATCTTCTAAGTTTTATAAGGGCCATATTTAGCTGTACATCCTCTCAACTGTTAACTGTATTGTCCTTTTAAGGAAGTCATTAGCTGCTCACTAAACACTCTTCCTATAGTGGTTTTACAATGCATGCACGTTGAAATGTGGTTCTCTGAATGAAAATAGCTCTCTGTAGTAAAAGAGTGTGTATGTATGTGACTAGAATAAATGAGGAGAACCTCTAAAATGTATGGCACAATCAGCAAATAATTCCTTCTTCTCTACCCTGCAACAGCTCCTAACACAAACTTTATATATTTAAACAATTTACTTTTTTTTACAATTGATCCCAGGACTATTGCTCATGCCTCCCAGAAAGTATATTTTCTGCTACATTTTTGTTTCACTTTGAAGGAAGGAAATTATTTTCACACCCTGACTGGTTCAGCATTTGCAGCTGAAGCTGTTTTCTTCCTTGCATCATTCTGGACTAGCTCCTACATTTCACCTCACACCATTCTGTTATGTTTTCCGTGTACAAAGTGGAACCATTAACTTTCAGCCTAAAAGGTCTATTTTAAGATGAAGGGGAAATAGAATGAGGAAGATCGTAAGTGAAGGCTGCATGAAGAAGTTCACTACACTTCCTTTTTATGAAAACAAGCTGGAGACTGCCTCTGGCAAATATGAGGTTTGTTTCAATGTAACTGTACAGAAAAGACCTTACTCCTTGAACCTGCCACAGTCCTGCTCTGTGAAGTCTGCATAAAGTTTACATGGGAGTTATAAATCAGGAAGAGATAGCACTGAAATAAATGGTCTGTACTTCCTATGGGATAATAGTATTGTACTCTGCCAAACTGTGGCTTAGATTTTTGCTTTATCTCTAATGCACTTGAATTATCAAATGCCAAGAAATTAGAATCTGCATTCTTTATTTACCTTCATCTGCTTCCTTTACAAGAGCAAACAAACAAACAAACAAAAGACCCCAGCAATTCTTACTTTCCAATGTATGTGTTTTCTTCCTATGTTTTTTGGTTCTTCCTTCCCCTAACCAAGACTTGTGGAAGTATGTGAGCAGGTGCCCAAACAATTTCAAGCATTCCCACATCAGAAAAACTTCCCTTTCCAGCTCTTTGGGAGTCTGCAGCCCCTGCAGATGGGTCAGTGGTAATAGGAACTGCTCGTGAGCTCGAATAATCCACCTACTCTGCTGTTCACTTCTGTCGACTTCTCCTCCCACAGCAGTGGTAGACTCCATATGAAAATAAATGACAGGAAAAATAATTAGTCTACCTTACATTTTTGAGAATTTTTATGTTTGGGCCCTTTCCTCCTGTCTGAATATGTCACAGGGAAGTCAAGGATGGATGGGGTCACAACCCCAGTGCTGAGGCGTGGACACGTAAATAAGATCTGCCATCCGAGTTGGCTGGCAACATGCATTTGGAGAGACAGAAAAAAAGAGGTGGCCTTAGCATGAAAGCCTGACAATGTGTGTGCTCAGTAATGAGCCGTGGGAGGGCGCTCACATATGTCTGTATATAGCAGAAGAAGAGAAACATGAGCAACCAGATAGACCCAGACCAGCCCAGCAGGACCACATTTCCCAGACAGTTCCCCAGCCCAGGCACGCAGGTACTTGCAGTCATTGACAGGCTTTCTCTGCTCATCCTGGGATGCTGGTGGCATTGTGACCTCAGCCTCACTTGTGATCGCTCTGTGTGTTCTGACTAGCAGGGGGAACAGGGGAGTGGGAAGGAGGTGGTAGGTCTTTTCTGGCAAAAGGACGCCTCATGCACTCTCAGGCTCTGCAAAGTGAAGGGGCCACACCTCAACATTCTTCCCAAAACTGGACTCCCAGGAGTCTGATAACTGGAAAAATCCAGAATAAAACATGAAAAAACTTCTTAGAGAGTTTTTCCTTCATCTGCATTTTTTGGAGGCGTGACCAAGCTCTTAAGGTTGTTAGCACAATATTTGGAATCCATTTAAAAAAATTATATTGTCACCATCCATATAAACAGGATCTTCTTTTCCCCCTCCCTTTTGAAAGAAAAATGATATTGGCTGATACGTTTCTGGGAAGCTAACTAAGAGTGAGAGTGCATTCAAAGCTGGATATATCTGCTTCCCATAAAGCTCTCCTGTGTTCAGGTGTTTGTAGGACTCAGTCCTTTATGAATGAAAACAAAAGAAATTAATTGAATTCAATAAAAGGAAGATTTTTGAAGGAATAATATAAGAACAATGAAAAGAAAATATTTCATTTTTTAGAGAAACTAATGGAAAAAATACTTTTAAAAAAAATCCCCAAGCTGCTTTTTGAGAACTAATAAGATCTTAACTTTTCAAAAATTCTCCTACATTTTGTTATGCTAGCTGGGGACTACATCTCTTGATGGAGCAAGGAAAATGTCAGCATGGCCATGTGTGTAGCAGACATGATCCCAATTGCACAGAGGGCTGTCATCTGCATGTTAGGTTTCCAGGGGAAAGAAACCCAGGGGCCTCATTCACAGTTTGGACCAAACAAGGCCCTGCATAAACTCCCTGAGACATGCAGAGCCAATTTACTTTTAAGAGCAGAAGTATACAACAAGTTGTTCTTATTATACAATAGGAAATGGATGCGGAGGGTATGGTTTTGATTAAGGAGCAGTTTACCTCTATTACATGTAGGAATAAATAACTATACAGAGAATGGAGCAATGGGGGAAACAGTCCTTTTAATGGAGATCTTCAGTCTAAAAGCCAAAGTTTGGTGTTTTGGGTAAAGGCAGACCCCTGCATTGTGGAGCTGGTGCAGGAACCACTGCGCACTGATTCTTGGCAGATGCAGAGAATCAGACCGCTTTGCTGCTTGATCAAAGGCTCCTGGCAATACTCCTCATCAGAGACTTGGGTAGCTGCAGGTTTGGTTACATCATCATCATCACGGCTGGGCTTCGCGAACGAAGATTAGGGAAAGGTCTCTACCCACGTTTGTCACAAGTGGCTAGAAAGGCCAATACGAGACAGGCATGTCTGGTTGCAAAAGGCACAGCAGAAAGACTCCTCAGGTGGTAAATTCTGCAAGACACAATTCTTTCTCTCTCCTCGAGAGTGATCCTGCGTGTGTTCTCAAAGGCATCAGCAGCTTTATAGATGGTGTGTCTCCAGACCTCCCAACTGGAGGCCAGAGTAGACCAGTGATGTTGATCAATATGGCCAAGGCTGAGATGTTGTTTCAGGGAGTCCCTGTATCTTCTCTTGGGGGCTCCTCTCATGCAGCAGTCGGTGCTAAGTTCACCATAAAGCAAGATCTTAGGGAGGCGGTGGTCCCTCATCCTTGAGATGTGTCCTGCCCAGCGCAGCTGTGTTCTCATCAACATGGCCTCAATGTTTGTGACTGCTGCTTGTTCTAGAACAGATGTATTGGTCACATAATCTGACCAGTGGATGTTTAGGATTGTACGGAGGCAGCGTTGATGGAAATGTTCTAGGAGACGCAGGTGGTGATGGTAGATGACCGGTGATTCAGATCCATATAAGAGAGTAGACAGCACTATGGCTCTGTAAACACTGATCTTTGTACTTTTCTTCAAGTGCTTATTTTGCCAAACTCTTTTATGAAGCTTTCTGAAAGCACTAAATGCCTTTGCTAACCTGTTGTCTATCTCTCTGTCAATCTTACCATCCGAGGAGATGAGGTTACCTAGGTAATTAAACTGCTGGACTGATTTGAGCTCTGATTGGCCAATGGTGATATGGGGATGATGGAAGACTTCCTCAGGTTTGGTTACAAAGAAGGAAATAAACCACAACTTTTTGCAATGGACGAAGGTCACCAAAAGAATTTATCAATTTGTGGTGGGACCTGCTGTTCAACAGACTCATAAATGAACTAGACAAAGAGGTGGACAGCAAGATGAGAACATTTTCTGTAAGTATTCAGAATAGCCAGGCACACTGCATTCCCCAGGGCAGAATTACAAAGTTCAATGTGATGCATAAAACACATGAGATGTAAACCCTTGAACATGTATCTCCTAGAGGCAATGCTGGTAGCTTTAGACTGTCAATAGTGTGTTGTAGGCATAACTACACTGTAAATAGATTTATTTCAGTTTATCTTTTAATTAAATTCATATCTGTAAGCTGTAAAACCCAAACACTTCCTGGGGACTCAGAAGAGCTGTGCCGGATGGAATGACGTTCTTCAGCTTTGAATCAGATCTCATGGCTAGTGAAAGAGTATGATTAAGAAAGACTAAAACATCTGGAAAACAGCTGATGATGATGTCCCCCCAAGGGACATCATCAAAATATCCCGAAAGAATATTTTTTGTTGCAGAAGCAAGTCCAGTATTGCACACACAGAAGTAATTTTTCTTGGGAAAATAAAAAAGTGTCCCCATCCAAAAGTTTTTTTCTTCTTTGTATTAAAATTCAGCAAAAAAAAATGGAAATAGCAATTCCTCCTTTTTTGGACAATGAAAATAAATGCTTACTAATATCTCCATCTTTAGACAGGACAGCATACTTGGGTGATATAGTCACTCATTTGGTATCAAGGGTTCCTTTGTTTGCAGAAGCAAAAATAGCATTTGAACAACCCTCGTGGACACTTCAGCCTTCAAGTGTAACATGGCTGTAATACAAATTTGCAAGTAATTCAAACCTCCTTTGAAATTTATGTTGAGATCCAGCTCTTTAAAAAGTTGCTGGAGATGTTGATTCCGGAGGGGTTTGCAGGGCATTTGGGTGAACATCAGCCAAGTCTCCTTGGGCTCACCCCTGGAGCTGCACTTCTGGGCGGTGCACAGGCTCAGGCAATGGCCAGTAGCCTTCCACAGGACTGCCTTCATTAGCCTTGCCTCTTAATTGGACAGAGAGATAACTGCACATCATAACTGTGCATCAAAGCTCCTTCCCACAAAGGAAGGGTGACCTGTCACTGCTGTCTTGAAGGCCTGAACTCATTTTCTCCCTGGTAGAGTCAGATGTTTGCTCTTGTTCAGTGACACAGGGCTGGTTCTGCCCCCTGTGGCCATGTGCTGTGTGGGATGACACAGAGCCAGGTGCATCAATCTCCAGCACAGCTCAGCCCAGGACGACAAGCAAAAGTGGTGGATGCTTCAAGGTGGCTCTCGGCTGGCCTCTGCCATCCTGATGGGTCCATGCTCTTTCCTACTCTCTCTGTGCCTTGTCTTTTCCCTGCAGGGTACAAACATCCCCTCCCAGATGCCAGTCAACCCACCTTTTGCATCATTTAGTCACCCTCATTATCACCAAATACTGTGATGTGTCAGGTGAGAAGCAACACTTGGAGAGTAAAGTCTTCTTGAGTTTTATTTGAAGAGCCACTGTACAAAAGTGAAGATTTTATAGCAATGTAGAGTTGTAATAAATACCTCACATCAGGAACAGCAGTGGACAGCTTCAAAATTAAGAGAATCAAAGCCCTATATTTAAAAAGGGAGCAGAGAGGAAAACAAACTAGGTAATCCCCAGACTACTTCCCTAACCTCCAAGAAGTCCAGTTCTTGAAGGCTCTGGAGAATTTAAAACACATTTTGTGGGGGAAAGTATTTACAAGCATGGAGGTAACTGAAAAATGGGATAAAATGATAGATGTAGAGATATTTCTTTGATAAGGAGCTGATTGGATAGATGATGGAAATTTTAAGGATCATAGATCTCATCTGTCTGGACTTAGTGAAACAACTGATGGGAGGACAGAAGGGGAATTATTTGTTGAAAGGGGGAAGAGGGGAACTCAAGGAGGAATCTCAGTGAGAAAGACATAGAGCTCCAGAATATTGTCAGGTTGGAATGGGATATTGGATGGAGAGAATGAGGTGACTCTTCTGAAGGCAAAGGTAACAGATGGAACTTAAAGAAGTGGAATGAAAAGTGAGAATCCAGGATTTCAGTGATAACAAATGAGGATTCCTACAATAAACGGGATATTAAAAGGGATAGAGGAAAGGAAAGATGTAGGCGCCTCAGTTATTGCCAGGCTATAAATTGCCAACAGAATGTGACAGACAGTGCAGGAAACGGGACAGTGGAAACAGGAATTGTTGGTACTATTTTTCAAGGCACTGGTAAAATGTAACCCAGAGGTATGTGTTCAATTCTGGCTACCAGCACTCAGAAAGGATGAACGAAGCCTGAAAAAGTGAAAGGAAGGAGAAACAGGCAACGTCTAACTTGTCTAAACCAGAAAGACTGCAGTTCCTGGGCGTCAGTACATGTGCCAGGTGCATCCTGACCTGCAACAAGGCATGAGCTGGCAGCACAGATCCCTCCTCTTCCCACTGTGGATTTAGTAGGAGTGAAACCTGGGAGCATGGTCAGGACAAATGCAGCACAGATAGGCAGCTCCTTGACCTGGGTAATGAAAGGAGTAACACCCCAAAAGCTTCCTGAAGAGCATTCCAACGCCTCTGGGTTTCTGGCTGTCCGGCTGTCCCAGTCTGTTCTTACTAGACAGAAATGCATGGGGCCAGCTCCTCCAGCCCACCAAAGCAAGGCTCGGGAAACTGCATTCTCTAAATCCTTTCCTGGCCATCCAAGGACATGGAGGCTGTGGGTCAGCTTCCTAATCAGGGCAGTGGGAACTAAATAAGCTGATGAGTTTTAAGATGGAGTTTGATCTATTTAGTAAAGGACTTCAATGAGTTGTTGGACCACTGCTTAGTGACCTGAGAGACCAAAGTTCCTAGAAAGCTATAGGGGCTGTGTTTTTCCACCCGTGTAGTACCAGCTGTGTTCCCAGAGCATGTCTGGCAGCATCAAACGGTTGACTTGTGGAATGTTGTACAGAATCACAGAAATGCTGGCCAGTACTGCTTTCAGATATTAACCCTTGATGATGGCATTTAGTCAATCATTGCCCACACTATTGCAGCAAAAGGTTCCTCCTTATTCCTGAATATGGGTATTGCTTAGTTCAGTTCTGTTTCTAGGGTAGTTTTCTTCACTTCTTTTACATTTCCAAAGAGGAAACCAACAAATCAAATGGCCTTAAAGCAACTTTTTTTCAGCATAATATTTTTCCATTATATCTTCTTGTCAGAAGCTTCTTGTGCTTGCCCCCATGTGATTTGTTTTTCCCCTCATGGCAGTATTAAGTTAATACAATCCTGCCATTACCTCCAGTGTTTCCAAGGTGAGTCAAGTCATTTTGGTGGGATCTCAGAAACAGGCATGCTCTGCTGCAGCAATTTCTGGCATATGACAAGTACCACATTCCAACTTGCCAGAACAAATTAGTTCCATAGTGCAAAGTTAGTCTCCAGTCAAAGTGAGGAAAGTGAGAAAATGGCAAGGAAATAGGAGAGTTGCAATCCAAAATTTTGGGTAGTCAGAGCCATCTGAGATTCCATGCTGTGAAGATTGGGTGAGATATCTAAGGCTGGATGAGTCAGTGCTTCAGTCCCTCTTCACAGAGACTCCACGTGCAGCCGTGCTGAAGTCAGGGACAGTCCATGTGGCTTCTGCTACTTGGAGTTTCAGGATTTTTGCCTGAATTTCAAACAGTTACCAGAATGTAATGGGAAATGTGATCACACAGGGTCCGGAATTGGTAGCTTTCTTATTTAGTTAATAAACCCGTTTATTTAGACTTAGCAATTTCCTGTGGTCTACAGCATATTTCCAAAAAGGAAACTCTAGTGCTGCTGTACAACTGCTGTCTATAAGCACCACCACAGAAAGACAACATACAAGTCACTTTCATTTATTTCACAATTCGGAAGTAATCACCCTTCTTTGTAGTCATGTGCCTTTTACTCAAAGCTCTTTGTGTACTTCCCCTCAACAAAAGTCACGTTCTGCTGCTAAAATTAATGCTTCCTGGATACTGATCTCATGCCAGAAGAGCTGGTAACACCACTGACTCAGAGCCACCCGCATACATCACTCTACCCAGCCAACACCTCACCAGAAGTCAAACCTGCCCTCATGCGCAAGCTGGCCCGTGCAGAGTCCTGCAGAGTCCATTCCCCAGCACCCTACATAAGGTTCCGAATGACCTGTTTTGCCTCCAGCTCCTTAGCACTGCACTCACACTGTCATATTCCGCACAGAGGTACTCAAAAGAAGGTTTGACTCAGCCTGTCTAAGCTGGGCATAGAACTGATGGCCTCTTGATTTAACCACGAGTTAAATTCCCACCTGGCACTACAGTGATGTTTATTAAAAACAACAACAAACTCTCAAAACAGAGGGGCATCCCGTTGTTGTCCAAAACCAATTCATTTATGAAGAAGAGCATCATCACTCAAGACTACAAAAATAAAAAGAAAAGGAAAACTACTTGGGGTATGTTACAACTGGTTGCCAGCTCCAGGTAGCTCACACTATGCCATCAGACTTTCTCAGAGTTCATCCCTATAACACAAATCAAATCAGCTGTCAGTAATCTGGCTAAAGACAGCCTGTGGGGCTGTGTTAAAACAGAGGAAAGAAAATCACAGCAATAAAGTGAATCCAAGATAATATGCATAACAGTAAAGAGTAAGAAACCTGACTCCTCTTTGCAACACCATTAACAGTTATTACATTTCTGTGTGATTATTACAGGTGTATGTGTGTGCAGGATACATCATATAGTTACAATCCAAAGTCTTCCAGAAGCTTTCAGCTGTTAAGGTAAGAACTGGTGAGAATAACCCAAAATACTGTGCTGACTTCCCTTGCTGCTGGCCCTGCATGAGCCTACACCCTCCAAAGTACTGGGTAGTTTGGCATGGGTAAGTCTGGGAAGGGATCTGGAAAACATGCTCACAAGGATGTTATTTGAGGGACAGAAATTCAAACCAGCAAATTTGTGGTCGGATTTTATCGTAACGTGTATTTATTGCTTCCCCAGAAAATTGACTAATTAACAATTCTTCTTGTAGCCACAGCAACTGAAAGTATTTACGCTGCCCAGGGTATGCACAGTGACTCTGAAGCCAAGCTACAGTCTGAATTTTTCCAAGGCTCTTCACTGAGACCTTTGCCAGTGGAGGTTTTGGAGTGAAACAGTCTCCCCGTCTTTGGAAAGACTATCTCTTAAGCCCTGAAAATCCCTTATCTCTTCTCTTTTCCCTATTGTTCCTACACCATCTCTGCAAGACTGTGGTTCCTTGCCTGTAGCAGCTACTGCTGACAGGGAACCAACGGGGGTGAGCAGAGCAGACCCCAGCTGAAGGGGGAAATACTGTGCAGTGTCAAGCACCTGAGGCCAGCCCCAGTCTTGCCCATGCTGTTCGAAAAAAAAGATGCCTCATTCAGGTTCACCAGCAGGAGGGTAGGAGTGGTTTAGGTACCTATAAAGTTCCACAGGCTGCTGTGGATGGCACCCAGCTGAGCAGGTCCTGCCTCCATCCATCCTGGCAGGCACAGACAGTGTGTGCTTGCCCACAGCGGCCGGCGCCACGCAGAGCTGGGAATAAGCAAACATGCTGGTGGCCTAGAAATTGGAGAAATATTGACAGATGGGTGGACTTCAATTCGTGCAGGCAAACTCTAATATCACTGCATTGAGGGCAATTGCATACTGTTCCTGCTTTTCCAATTAGTCTGAGGTCATTTCATTGGAAAGCACTTGTTTTCTCACATGTGGGTTTTTGGGGTTTTCTCTGAAGTATGGACTGGGGGGGGGGAATTTTAACTGGCTTTTTAGGGTTTCCCAAAGGGAGCTCCATGGGCAGAGAGTCCAAAGGCTGTGGAGCAGTGCTATGTGGATGCTGTTTAACACACATATGGTGTCAGCAATGTTATCCCACCACATGCAATAGAGCAGGCTGTCTTTCATCTGCCCTTCCAAGCCATCACTGCATTTTATTTCTGCTTTTAGCCTAAGAAAAGATTGGAATGGTGTCTCCTGAGAGCCAATGGGCTACGGATCTAAACCTAAAGCTTCATTTGGTGCAGAAGTCCAGCCAAAAGGAAAGTGGCATTACAAAAAACTTGTCCTGATACTATCATTGCTGTCTCCTTTTCCTCCCAGGCTAAAGATTTGTACTTAGGTTAACTCTACATTTCTAACCGTCTTTCTCATTTAACAGGGTTGGTAGGAGAGGGAAAAGCTCTAAAAAGTCATAAATCGTCTCACCATCCTTTTTTTTTTTTAATTTTAAATCAAACAAACCCTGGAGGAAATTGTTTTACAAACAAAAAACAATCTTCGATGAAACTTGGAGACCTGTTTTGTCCCAGTTTCACACTGATTCCTGGAGCAGTCACTCACATAAAAATACGGGTGTAAAATACTGAAGAGGATCTGGTTCTGGAAAACTTCCTCTAATCTATATAACCAAAAGTATGTTTATATTAGGAATATTAAATATATAAATATCTATAAGATATTCAGGCCAATATTAAAACCCAGAATGTTAGAAGTGCTCCACTGTGCCCATTTCATGCAACAGAAAAATTGACTAGTGATTGCTACCAGCTTCCTCATGCTTAGGTCTGAAATCAGTTCCTCTATGTTTGTAAACACCTTGGGAGAAGTTACTTAAGAAGAGAAGGTGTGAAGCAAAACTCGGCTTGTAAGACATTAACAAGTATTGGCTCCAGAAGAGGAACTACAATGACAATTAGATTTGGCCATTGACAATGGAGCAGCTAATCACCAAAGCTAAAATCAGATTACCCAAAATGAAGGTCTGTTGCCTGGCTGCAGCTGAGTTTCAGATGTTCTTATTGTAAGTGTACCAAGAGGAATTGCAATCCCATTATCCAGACAAGGACCAAAAGCCCAAATCAAATACCAGACAGATTAAACAGTGGCTTCCCATGTCCCCTCTCTCATGCTGAGCCCAGAGCCAGGCATTGCCCCCCCTTGGACACCTCCTACCGGGCACTGCCTTTGGTTCTCCACCAGCAGCCTCTGAGCCAATTCACAGCACCCAACCTGCAGCTCCATTTTAAAAGACCACGTAAATGAAAGCTGAGAAGTCTGGGCTTTTTATCTCATTGGTCTCTTGAGCTTTTCCTCTCTTTGTGTTCACACATTGGTTGCAAGATTGCGCATAAATTCAACAACAAATTTTATCCTCTGCTGGACAGGCACACTGTGGTCAGAGGTGGTGCAATATCATGCTGGCAAACATTTGGACACCCTGGTTTTTTTGTAGATTTACTCATATTCAGCCAAAGCTTGCAGAAAGGTTTAACTGAAAGGTCAATGAAAGAATATCTGCATATTGTAAATCTAATAATCAGGGAAGATGTAATTTGTGTCAATTTAGGAAAAAGCCAAAGCAAACACTTTGAAGAAATTGCTCATGTAGTGGGGTAATAAAAATAGAAATTATGTACATAAGACCTATTGTGGTATAGAAACTTAGCCTCAACATATTGATTGAGGCAGTTCTTTTCCCTGAATTAATATACGCCTACAAGTGAGTATTTGTTTTAGAAAAGTTAAACAGAAAGGCCGTGAATAAATATAAAGGCTGAGATGAAATAGCCATCTGGACTACATTAGACCAAAATGCGTAATTGAAGGAAAGAGAGCATACATTCTTTGATCCAGTCACACACAGCTGAAATGAAAGTAAATGGGCAATTCCTCTTATCTAATCATTGGAGAAGAGTTTGCAGCACATGTAAGTGAGAAGGACTGCTGGAGGGCTGCAGATGGGGCTACCTCTGCAGCAGGAGGACCCCAGGTATTCCAGTCACAGGTGTCCTTGTGTCCAGGACTACATCAAGGCCAGGACTTCAGTGCAAGCCCTAGCTATGCTTATGTTTAAATTGCTACAACCATGTATCCAGCCTTAGCATCTCTGCTGTTTCCACAGGATTAGCAACATCTCTGCTGTTTCCACAGGCTCCGCAGTGCCCTGTTCAGCCATGGTGGAGACACCCACACAGTGAGCCAAGGCAGGCAGCCAACCAGGAAAACACAAGCCCCTTTTAATCCAGATTGGTTGTGCACGCTATAGCATAGAGAAGGGACATGCCTCTCTCTTGAAGTATTCTCCATTTGGTTAAAGGTGAGGACACGGGGATGGAATTGTCAGAAAATGCTAACGGGAATGAGAGCCTGTACTTCCAGAGCCTGAATTCTGCTTTAGCCTTTAAATCCAGAGCTGGCGCTGGTCTTTGAGATGCACAGATGTATTTAACACTAAGGCAAAGGAGCAGGCAGAATTGAAGTCTGATGAACAGCATTTGTAGCCCACTGTTGAAATCCCAGCCAACTCCTGAATGAGCTAAAAACCAACCAGAAACTGCCTTCAAGAAGTTCTGCTTTCCTGAGCACTACCACCTCCTTGCCCAAGCAATACGCTGCCCATCACCAAACCAAAGCATGGCTGTGTCTCGTGGCCCCTTGATCTCTTGATCAAAGACGTACTGTTTGTAAGGTCTGCAAGTTCCCCCTGGTCCTAGATCAGTAGTGTTGTGCTGGCAGAAATCTAGTGGGTAAACCATTAGAGCATCAGAAATACTTCACTGCTGTAGATGATTGGAAGGGGCTGAATGGAGGGGCAGGGAGGGGTGGGGGGGCTTACAATCAGGGCATAGCATGGGGCCAGGAGGTAGAGGCACCTGCTGAAGGGCCAAGCAGGAATAAGATGCCTGTTGCTGATGGGCAGCACGTTGCTGGAGTGAGCAGACAGCAGTGCTTGGGAAAGCAAAGCTTGCTGAAGGCAGCTTCTGATTACTTTTTCGCTTGCTCAGGAGCTGGCTGGGATTTCAACAGCTGGTTCAACCACAGTGAACCAAGCTGTCTCCTAGCAGAGCCCTGTCTGGAACAGAGGAAAAAGAAATTCAGTTGAATCCAAGGAAATAATTTTTCAAGATCCCATTGTCAACTGCCAGCTTCTTGAATAGCTTTTCCATTTCTCCCGTGCTCCTCAGTTCTGTGCCTGTGGTTTAGTTCCTGTGTTTAATGTGATGGGTTTGGGAACAAGCAGAATGTAAAGTCAGCTCTTCTGTGCTGAGAGCAACAGCTCTGTGGGCAACAGCATAATATTATCTAATAATTTTTCTTCATTATTTTCCCAGCTCACAGAGTAAGGGGAACAATGTGAAATTGTTCACATATATATACCCACGAATATATGTATTTTCTGACATTGCAACATTTGTGTGCAGAGTTTTTCCATATTTCCAAAGCTTGAGTAGAAATTTATCGGAGTAGTTTGTCTGGCTGACATTATATAGGTAATTTCAAAGTTTTTACAGGATAGAGATGATAATTCCAGAAAAAAAAAAAAAAAAAAAAAAAGAGGGTGCTAGAGCCTGCCAATTTTGAGAGAGAGTGGGAAGATTTTAAAAATTAAGTTTTCAAATCCTTGAAAAATTCTTCACTGAGTAACTTCCATACTAAGACAGACCCATTTTAACCATTTCAACTAGCTCTGTTATGCAATGCTAAAGCTGCTTGATTAACTGAGAGATGTGTCTGATATGGCTCTCTTAATACTATCAAAAATTATAGGATGAGTCCTGTGATATGCTGGTCAGGATGGATGCTCTTTGGTAACAACCATCATTCAAGTGAAGGTGGGTGTTTCCTACCAGTTAGATAGGAAAATCTGTATGCCAGGCCATTACATCCAGAGTAAAGACCTAACAGTACAGGAAGGGCAGCTGAAAAAATACACCCCGCCTTTGAATAACAGCTCTGAGTCCTGACAGATTCCCTTGCTTAAATCCAATCTCCAAGCTGGAAAATGGCTTGAAACAAGCTTTCACTAAGAGATTATATCGCCCACTATTCTGTCCATCCTCTCACTGGAAGATGTCTTCCCTTTGTGCTCAACAGTTTGGAAGAACAGTTTTTTTCCCACTTGCATTTTACTGTATTAAATGAGCAAAACTTGCACAAGAGTTCAGAAAAAGAGGATGCCCTGTATCCCAGCCACTCACTCTTTCCCACGCAGGCTGGCCACCCTCCTGCACTGTCCATCTGCCAAATAAAATTCAACATCTTGGAGACAAATGGCAAGGGGAAAGATTTTGCATGAGAAATGGTGAATTTTCAGAGCAAATATCATATTTATATTTGTCAGGAACAAAAAGTACCATTTATAGCCACGTGCGGCTGAATATAAATTAGTTTGCACAGCTGAGTTAACTTTAACCCTGTTGAGGAGGAAGAGATTTAGCTTGAATGGAAAACCCCACAACACATTTCTTCAGCCATGGCCCCATGCACTCCCGTACTGGCTGTTTTGGTCACATCACTGCAACCCGTCAACAGCGACCTAAAAGATTCGTAAAGGAAACACCATACTCCAGGACCAGGGGAAAGAAAAAAGTTTTTTCCACCACATTTAATCCAAGCCTAACTGCATATGCAAACCTACTTGGAAAGCCCTCTGTGCTCTTCCTTATCCAGATTTCATCGTGACTCCATATGAAGTCTGAAAATATTGTCTGAAAATTAGGTCAGGGTGACCCCATTTGAAACAGGAAGGGTGAAGTCAGAGGGCGAGGCAAACAAACACAATTGCTACCTTTTGTCCCATTTCCGAGTCAGTCTCTCAAGGTCTGTAGTTTCTCATCTGGAGATGTGGCTTCAAGTTCCTGCTGGAACCCAGCTGTTCAGACAGGCGTTTCTGATGGAGCTGGTGTCCTCTTGGGCTGCTCTTAGCTGTACTCACCCAGCACCTGAAGCACCTCTGCCCCTCCCTGAGGTAGCTGTTTCTGTGCTTGGTCAACACAAACCCCTGTTTCTCTCCTGCAGCCTCCTGTCAGGCCTCAAGAACAAATCAAACCTGGTTTGGGGCTCCCTGGTAGGAATTCCCATTGCTGATGTGGCACTGTGTGTGCCAGGCTGGAGAGAGCATGTCTGCATGTGACAGTGGCTGAGCATTCCACTCACTGCCTCCATCCCCTTATGGGGAAGCCCAGAGAAGCCCAGGGGTCTCTTTGATGAGGTCCAAGCTCTGCAACTTTCTTCACCATTTGTTGAGGAGCAGCTGGAGGTACTCAGGACACACTGAGTGAGGACCAATTAGCTGATATGGACTCACTGTCGATCAAACACAGGCTGCCAGAGGAAACATTCAGGGATAGGAAAGAGGGGAAATACCATATGTCTGAGATTTGTCCTTTTTCCACCCCTGTGCATGTTGCCTGAGTTGAGTTTCAAGGCTCTGTAATGTGCCTGGCTGCTGGCTGAGAGCAGGAGCAGCAGCTGGGCTGTGACATCCTGCAGTGCTGGTGGTGGGCAAGCTCCCCCAGCAGTGCAGGAAGAACAGGTCCCAAGCTTTCAAGGCATGGCTGTCTCCTGCACTCTGGCTGGGTCAGCTCAGAAAGGCAGCAGCTACTCTATAAGGAACAGGTGTTTATGTGGCTGTAGGCTGGGTGAGATGATGTATTCATCTCTGTTGAGCTGGTAGGTTTGATGATGCTGGAGGTATTGAGCTGTAATATCAGTCAAGTGTCACAGGGGCAAGGTGATAACCTTGCATTAAGCAACTCTCCTCACAGTGAGAAACAGGTTTAAAAGAGATTGTCTCCAGGATAGTAAATTTTCTAGTTCATTCTTTGAATCAAACCTAGTAAATTGTGGGTGTAAATAGGCAACTTAAGTTACTTGGCCTTAGAATTCACTTAAATGGACAGATGGCTGGCTGGCTGGATCCACCTTTGGTAAAACTCCCCCAGGTTTGGTGACCTTATCCTAGATCAGCAGCTATTTGCATCTGGTTCCAGCTTGCTGACAGCTGGAAAGGCTGAAACAGGCTGTGATTCACTTAAGAGTCAGACTTGATGATCCTTGTGAGTCCCTTCTAATTCAGAATATTCTGTGATGCTGTGTTCCTGTGATTCTGTGATGGAGGAGCTTCTCCACATTTTTATTCTGTCCAAGGCCACTTGAACATCAACTGGTTTCCTAAAGTACATGCAGTCCCTGGAGGGAAGGTGGAGCCCTGGACTCAGCAGGGGAGCTGGCAGGCACATGTTTAGTCCTTGATCCCCAAGCAAGAGAGTAAATACAGGAAGGCAAAGAAAAGTTTTCCACAGAAAAAAAAAGGGGGGGTGGGAAGAGAAAAGTCAACTTGCACACATGATTTTTATATTGAGATGCACTTATCAGAAGCCATGAAACCAACACTTCACTAAGAAAGCAGAAGCCATGAAGGGCTCATTTGCTGACAGGCTCAGTCTCCTGTGGCTGTTGAACTCGAGACCTACAGGGAGGTACAATAATTTATACTATTCAAAAAACCACTGGGCTTTATCATAGCCTGCCACAGGAGCACAGACACCTACAGGTCTGGGGATGTAGCTCAGATCAACGGGCAAGACTGAAAGGCGGGAAAACTTCCCTGGGGGTACTGAAAGCAAAACAACACCCCAAACTTCAAAGGCAGCTGATTTCTGTAGGCACTGCTTATCTTTTCCAGTGCTAGAGGTTTTACACTATAAAGGCTCACTTCCTCTACAGTGCTCACTCAACATCAGTACAATAATATTTCCCCCTCCTTCCCAGTGCCAGTCATTACCTTCCAGTCTCCCATATGTCTTACCCAGATCACAAATGCTAACTGTGGGCTCTTCTGCAGAGTCACCCATTCACACAGATGAACAATAATAACTGTAAATCATTCCCAAGGTTTGTTTTCCTAGTGCTGCCAGATTTTTTTAAGACTCTATAAAATCCATGTGAAATGAATGGTCCTGACCAATGGGCAGTGGTGCCTATAGCTCATGGCAATGGAGCTGTTAACTGCAGCCTGCCATTCTCTCCTCTCTCTTTCCATGCACTCAGATCTCTGTCTGTCCTGCCATGGTCTGTCAATGTGCATCCCCTGGCTTGCCGGCAGCCAGGGGTCTGGCAGAAGTGGCATAGGAAACAAGGCAAAAATCCTGGTCTCCACCCCTTCATGTGCATCCCCATGCATGCAAGCAAAGAAAACAGGACTAGATACAAATACTAAGTGAATCCCCATAATTTAAATGCTGTTTTTTACTATCTGCTGTTTATTACAGGTAGTAGTCTTGATATGTTCCTTGTTTTCAGAATGCTCACATGGTCTGGGAATGCACAGCTCTGCATCTTTCTAAGTCATCCTTACATTAAAGAAAGTTGAAAGTCCACTGCTTTGTATTTCATGAGCAGAGACAGGCAGAGCGGACTGGGTCCTCTGTGGAAGAAAAACAACATGTGAAAAATAGTAATGTTTGGGGTGATTTTACCCAGCCTATTAAGAACTATAGTTCTGACAAAAGATAAATTGCCAGTATCCGAAGACGGCATAACAAGGAGGACCTGAAATACCCTATATTAGCATGTATATTTGCTCAGTAAATGATCTAATTTCTGTTTTTCTATCTTTGGTCCCTGCCTATCCACTGCATTACTTTATGCAATAATAAAATGTTTTCTAAATAAGGCTCCAAGCCCAAAGACCCCGCACTGTGTCAATTAATGGAAGTAAATAAGCAAGCAGCTGACTGGAGCTAATTATATATCTGCCAGCAGACTTGCTTTAAGCACCTTACAGGTGAACATTTTAATTACTTAATGTGCTCTATTGTTTCTCAAATTAGATATAAGAAAAATAACATTGATGCAATCCTTTTTTTATTTTTACGCACTGGAGTTGGAAGGCAAGTGGCTTTGTAAGGGGATTATGTGTGTGTTAATCCTCTTTAGCTATGATAAAGTTCTCTGCTTCCTAGTGAGATTGTTTAACCCTCTTCTAACAGCTGCAGTGCCTCAAGAAGGAAGCTGGAGAAGGTGAATTACAGCTTGGGAGAGTTGAGAGAAGAAAGAAAAATAGGTTTGTCTCTTATCTTTTTCCATGCTGAATATTGCTTATCACACTAACAGGAATACAGCCTCAAATTTAGCAGGTCCTGTAAGAAAGCGGGTGAATGTCATGTTTGTTCCACCACGAAACCCTTAGTTTCCTTTTTGACACTGTGATGGGCTCAGAGTACCAGGAGCATCCTAAAAGCACACCATCAGGAAGAAAGGTGACAAGTAATTCCCACCCCATTAGATGGAATTGTCCATTGCTGAAGTACAGTATTTCTGCATTTGGAAAACAGAGTCATGCTGTGAGAACCAGTGGGGAAAAGGGATGGATGGCTCAAACCAATGGAGCAACAGGAGCAAGGGCCTGGACTCATCCCTTGTAATTTAGGTGCTACCAGGAGGTGATGCATTTAGAAGGCTGGCAGAGCTACACATCTGCTATCAGCAGTGGAGGATCCTTTGGAGGCCACCTCAACTCCAAAGGATGATTAAACCATGTACAACCTCCCCTGCTCTTTGAAGGGACCTACTGAATATTATTGACTGTCAAGGAAGCCTACGGGGACTCTGCACCTAATAAAGGCTCTTCTGTCAATTGTCTCAAGTGGAGATGAATCCAGGCATCCCATCCTGCTGCTAGAAGGGGAGAGGCTGGCTGCCTGTGTGTGGGAAAGTGATATGGCTGCTGAGGGAGAGGAATGAAAGGTAATTGTTAGGGGAGCAGAACAGAGGCTGAACCAGACTGTCACCAGAACACCTCCATCACCTGCTGAAAGCTGAAGCCTTGTGGGGTCACATTAGGTGGAAGGATAGAGATGAGCCAGGAACCCTGCTCAGAGACAAAAGCTGTATTTTAATTCCTTTTTCTTTTCATTTTAAAATGACCGGGATTGTCCCATCAAGTTCAAAAAGTAATTAATCCTTGATGAAAGATCTCTGACGTATCAAGGCAGAGAAACAGGGCTGATGGAAGCAAATTCCAGGATCTGGGCAGGTTCAAGAACATTGAAAAGCAGAACATTTTAACCTGGCACAAAGACACGTGACATCATCTCCTTAATTCTTGCTATAACAAAACAGGGAAAACAGCATGATGCAAAGGAGATCAGCTCACTTAGCAATTACAATAAATGCAAAACCAAAACCATGAGAGCCTTAAGGTCCTGCTGTTAAGTAGCAGGACTGTACCAAATCATCCACTTCTACAAATTACAGTTTCTTCATGCAAGAAGGCAATGCATGCCTGGGCACACAAACTCACAGCAAACCACTTTCTCTGGAGTTGTTCATTAAAAAAAGAAAAAAGCGGTGGTCAGATTCCTACCTCATCCCAGCTTTGGACTCTGCAGACATCAGGATCTTCAGAGAGACAAGTGATGTTTCAATGCTTGGTGCTCCAAGGGATCTATAGCAGTGTATTTCTGAGCCAGCAGTTGCTTGGAAATATTGTGGTTATTTGGCATGGAGCCATGACCCATGCCAGTTTTAATAGCCAGCAGCACACAAGCACTACTCATAGCCATCTCCATAACCAAGCTAAGGAGAATGAAATCTGAAAGATTTGCTTTTGAAAGAGACACGGGAGGAGTGTGCTATCAGCTAATCACAGCAGCTTTTCTCAGAAAGGTCCTCTGGAAAATTGCTAGTGTTCAGGTGTCAGATAAGCAAGAATCAAGTGATGGTGACTGTGGATGCCCAAATAAGGACAATCTGGCAGTAAGCTGAGAGACAAAACTGATTTGGGCTCATGAGAAATGGACACATCTGAGAAAGGCAAAATAACCTCATACCCCAAGAGAGATGTGGAGCATCTCAACAGAGAGTGCAGCTCTGCAGGGAGAATGGGTAGAGCACCTGCATGTGCCCAAAGAAGTATAAGGAGCCGTGAGATCCAAATAGTTTGTCTTGTTATTAATTTCAGAATAGTTCCAGCTGCTATTTTTTTTATGTACATGGAGAACGAACAGTCTTTCAAAGGACTAAGTTTTCCCTTTGAAATCAGTTCCAACTCCAACACAGAACAAGAACCCCACTCACAACCTCTGGCTGCTGTCCCTTCTGCAGCCCTGGTTCAACCAGGACCATTGGACTTTGTGAAGTGTGAAGCAGGCAACATAGCCTGCCTGTTTCATTCCCTTGGAAAGTCAAATGTATTGGACTAGAAGTGCTAACAAGAACAGCAGAGAGTCAATACTTTGATTCAGAACCATGGTGCCCCAGCATGCCTTTGAGATCCAAAGATCACAGAATCACAGAAGAGCTTGAGTTGGAAGGGATCTTAAAGAACACTCAATTCCAACCCCCCTGCCACAGGCAGGGACACCTTGCACTAGACCAGGTTGTTCAGGGCCCCATCCAATCTGGCTTTGAACACTTCCAGGGACTGGGCATCCACAGCTTTTCTAGGCGACCCGTTCCAGTGACTCACTACCCTCACACTAAAAAATTTCTTCCTAACATCTAATCTAAACCTGCACTCCTTTAGTTTAAAATGATTCCCCCTCATCCTACCACTATCTGCTCATGTAAAAAGTTGCTCTTCCTCTTTTTTATAGGCCTCTTTCAGGTACTGGAAGGATGCTATTAAGTCTCCCTGGAGCCTCCTCTTCCCCAGGCTGAACAACCCCAGCTCTCTCAGCCTGTTTTCATAGAAGTGCTCATCCCTCTGATCATCTTTGTGGCCCTCCTCTGGACCCACTCCAACATACCATGTCTTTCCTATGCTGAGAACCCAGAGCTGGAGGCAGCACTCCAGGTGGGGTCTCACAAGGGCAGAATACAAGGGGCAGAATTACCTCCCTCGACCTGCTGGCTACGCTGTTTTTGATGCAGCCCGGGACACGTTTCGCCTTCTGGGCTGTGAGTGCACATTGCCAGCTCATGTCCAGCTTTTTGTCCACCAGAATCCTCAAGTCCTCCTCCACAGGGCTGCTCTCAATTAGTTCTTCTCCCAGTCTGTATGCAAGATCTTCTACCTTGCCCTACCTGACCCACCTTTAGCAAACCCTACTTTTAAATCAACAGCCAAGGTGTTGGTCATGAAAGCTCATTGGAAAAGGTAGGTAAATTGAAGTAAGCCAGTGAAACAGAATATATCACCTCCTGTTCCCTCTTGCATTATATTTTCATTTGTAAGGACTAAGAGACGTGGATAACTGTAGGGGGCCGGAGATTGAGAACAGTTGAAAGTGTATACAGTCGTGTATAAGATGAGAAGGTCATGTCTGACCACAAAGGACAAAAGGAGAAAAACAGGATGTCAGGTTGGGCAGTAAAAACAGGAACTTGTAACCGCAGAAGCATTGCTGACGCCAATATAGGTAACCAATGAAGAGAACCCCTTGTTCGCATGTATGGCGCGTGGACAAGGTGACTTAGCCAATAAGCTTATGCGTGATCGCGTGTACGGAAGTAAAACAAACATAAATGTAGCCATAGAAGCTTCAATAAAGGGAGTTCTGCTTTACCTACATCGTATCGGTGTTCTTGCTCCCCTCCACCTGGCCGCTGCACTGTGGTGACCCCGACGTGATACTGCACGGACGCTGCGGACGAGAGAAGGTGGAGACATCCCGGCTGCTCGAGAAGCAGGCTGCTCGAGAAGCAGGATCCTTGTTGTGGCCACGGCTGACCGGTGAGTCAGGCAGACTGCGGTCTGGACGGGATGGGTGCCGCTGTATCAGCGATAGAACGAGCTACAGTCGACGGGCTGCTCAGTGTAGCGAAAAAGACTGGGCACACGCTCCCTCGAGCTGAGCTCGTGGACTTCTTGTATTGGTGTCGGAGACGTGGTCTCTTGACTTCTTCTGATCAATTGTTTGATATTGGACATTGGGAAAAGATTGGGTCTGAATTATGGCAAAGTGTGCAGAACGGCCAAAAGGGGAGCAAGCAGATGGCACAAATCTTCCGAATAGTTCGGGAGATGATTCAACAAGTCCATGCTGACGCTGAAATCGCCACTGCTTTGCAAAAAGCCCTCGATTGTTCTACACAGCCGAAGGAAAAGGAAAAAGACGAGGAGGGAAAGGACAGTTGTGCGACGTTGATAGACTGGGAGGCAAAACCTGACCCTCCCCCATCGTCTCCCCCACTAGCAGCGCCTATGTTCCGGGGAGAGTTTGAGGATCTCATTCCCCCTTGGACCCCTAACGAGATTTCTGCTGGGACAGCTGCTGCGCCTTCTGCGCCCCCTCCCCCGGAGGCTATGGAGGTTGATCCAGCTAAAGTACCGTTACCGGAGGACGGAAAAACGTCCCCTCAGAATCCTCTTGTCGACGAGCTACGGTTGCAACGAGAGCAGATGGCTAAGTTACTGGGGGCAATGCAAGAAATAGACTCTAAAGGGGGGAAGGGCAAAATGCGGGAGTTATATGAGAAAGCGGCTAAAGCGGTACAACAAGGGATACAGAACATAGAAGAGCAGCTTACTAGGCATGAGGTGGCTGAATGGGGAGGCAGAGAGGGAATCAAACAAGCCATCCTGCAGCGTAGGTTGACAATAGTAGAAGGACAGCAGTTGATACAGCGACTTCTAGGGGCACACGAAGGGCTTACGACGAGAGAGAAAGAACAACTACAAAGGGCAGTAGACGAAGGCAGAGAGGAGATAGATGTCCGTAGGAGACTGCCTTTTGATAAACGTGGGCCAGACCCTTTTGATAGGCGTGGGGCAGACGGAGCCCGGGGGCCTCCGCGAGATGATTCTTTTGATCCGACCAGGCGCTGGAAGGGTATATTGAGTCAAGCAGATTTAAAGGGAACAGTGGTCTTTGAACCCATTGTTGCCGCTCCAGTACAGGTCCACTCTAATGGTCGTAGAGAGTGGGTTCCCTTAGATTGGGCGATGATTTCTAAATTACAGCAAAGCGTTATGGCATATGGGCCCCACAATTCCGCTGTGAAGCGACAATTGAGTGCCTTTTTGAAATATCAGGAGCTTACTCCTGCCGATATTAGGCTGATTATGGAAATTCTACTTGGTGCCACCGCGTATACAATTTTTTTGGTGAAATGGCAAGAGCGCATAGAGGCATATCAGCTACAAAATCTTAATTTACACGATGATGACCCCCTAAAGGTAGCCACGCTGGAGATGATGATGGGGTCTGGTCCATTTAGAGATCCGCAACGTCAAGCAGCCTTGCACCCTAGAATTTTAGGACAAGCTAAGGCTGCTGCTCTAGAGGCTTTTCATGCCCTGCCGCAGATAGGGAAACCGAACCCTCCTTACCTTCAAATACGGCAGGGAGAAAACGAATCCTTTTTAGGATTTGTTGATAGGATTCGTGAAGCGATCGACGCTGTGCCCGACATAGATGCAACCATTAAAACAACATTACTTAAAGAAGTTGCATCCCAAAACGCAAATCGTACTTGTAAACGTTTGTTGCAGTCGCTTCCGCAAGGTTCCACCTTAGTACAGATGATCGATCGCTGTTCGCATGCACCTTGGGAAGAAGAGAAACAGCGCGCTAACATACATGCAGTCGCTCTTGCCGCCGCTTTGAAACAAAGCGGACTTGGGGCCGGTGATAGGGGCTCCGGAGGATGTTTTCTTTGCGGTCAGTTGGGACACATTAAGCGTGACTGCCCAAAGAAAGGCAAACAAAAAGTGGGTAAAGATGAAGGAATAGTTGGGAGTACTATTTGTCGCCGATGTGATAAGTTAGGACACAAAGCTACAGAATGTAAGTCTCGTTTTAAGAGAGATGGAACCCCTTTGCCGGTAAACTCCCAGCGCCGCGGGTTGGGCGCGGCTGCAAAGTACCCAACAATTCGACCTCTGGTAGCAGCCATGGGCCAATCCACTCCAGCTATAGACCCGCTGACTGCCCCCTTGAATTCACCGCAGTCACAGCAGGAGGAGCGGGAGTCGATCTGGCCCTGGCAAGAACAGTAACTGTATCTGATTCTTCTGTAACAGTGCTTGATTCTACTATGTCAGGACCGCTTAAAGATGGATTAAGTGCAGTACTCATTGGTCTCTCCTCAGCAAGCAGACAAGGCATATTTGTTCTCCCTAGTGTAATTGCTGTTGATTATACCGGTCCCATCAAAATAATGGTTAAGGTGTTTGCACCCCCTGTCACTCTCCATCAAGGAAGTAAAATTGCGAAATTGATCCCTTTTAAGGCTCAAGTACCAGGGGACCGAAGGCTTGGCAGTACTGGTAGTACATCCGAGCCCACAGTTTTCTTTACCACCGTGCTTACTGAGGAACGACCGACACGTCCTGTCATTATTAGCCTACGGGAAGAATCTCTTCATCCTGCGCCTGTTAATATGCTACTCGACACGGGGGCTGATGTTACTATTATACCTTTTGATTGTTGGCCATCACATTGGCCACTAAAACCTGTGGCCATCACAGTTAATGGGGTTGGAGGAGATTCAAGATCTATGCAAAGTCAAGAGTTTGTCTGTTTTAAGGATGAGGTAGAAGGCCGAAAAGCTTGGGTAAAACCTTATGTTATGCATACCCCTCTTTGGATTCTGGGCAGAGATGCTATGAGTCAATGGAACATAACGCTGAGTACTCAAAATTTACGGTAGTGGCCATTGAGGAGCAGAGGCCACCCATATTAAAAATTCAATGGGTATCTGACAATCCTGTATGGGTGCCTCAATGGCCTTTATCAGAAGAGAAGTTGCGAGCAATAGAAGCTCTGGTTGCAGAGCAATTAGAGCTGGGACATCTTAAGCCCTCTGTTAGTGAATGGAATACTCCTGTTTTTACTATCAGAAAAAAATCTGGGAAGTGGCGCTTATTACATGATCTCAGAGCTGTTAATGCCATAATGAAGCCCATGGGGGCTTTACAACCTGGCCTCCCTTCCCCAGCTGCACTGCCACAACAGTGGCAACTGTTAATTATAGATTTGAAAGATTGCTTTTTCTCTATTCCACTGCATCCCGAAGATACTGAAAGATTTGCATTTACAGTCCCTCAAAAAAATGCTGGGAGACCCTCAAAACGATACGAATGGGTTGTCTTGCCACAAGGAATGCGAAATAGTCCTACAATTTGTCAATGGTATGTGGATTTAGCCTTAGATGCCTGGGTAAAAGAACATTCTGAATACATTACATATCACTATATGGACGATATTTTAATCGCATCTCCTAAGCCCATGCCAGAAAAAGCTGAAAAAGACTTAATTCATAGGCTACAACAATTTGGACTTACTATTGCCCCCGAAAAAGTTCAACGACGACCCCCATGGCAATATTTAGGAATGCTTGTGACCGAAACGCGAGTTCGGCCAGGAAAATTACAATTACAGCGTTCAGTTTCTACTATAAATGATGTTCAAAAGCTAGTTGGCGATATACAATGGATTAGGACATGGTGTGGTATCACAAATGAAGATTTAGCCCCTCTTTTTTCCTTACTGAGGGGTTCCCAAGAACCATGGGAACCTAAAATATTGACTCCAGAAGCGCTGCATGCGCTCACAATAATCGAACAAAAACTAGACCGACAACAAGCGTATCGCTATAACCCCTCTTACCCTATCTGTGTTATAATCTATGGTTCCTTTTCTAGCAGGTCAGCTCTCATTGCTCAAATTCAGGAAAAGAGTTTAACCATTTTAGAATGGGTATTTCCCCCTTTTTTACCCCCTACTACCATACTGACTCCCCAAGAATATGTAGGCCTATTACTATTGAAAGCTAAAGAAAGAGTTCGTCTAGTGTTTGGGAAAGATCCTGACTCGTTCATTGTCCCCTGGAAAACCACACAATTGGTGCATGAATGGTCACAACAAAGTTACTCTTTTGCCTTGGCTACGGCTGGCATCGCACTCAGTACTAATTATCCTCCCCATCCTTTATTTAAGACCACCTCTATTATCACACGAGGCCCAATAGTCGTTTTGAAACCTATCCCCCATGCTCTTACTGTTTTTACAGATGCGAGCGGTCGTTCGCACAAATTTGGGTATGCTTGGAAAAAGCATGGAAAGTGGAATACCAAGGTATACGAAGATAAAGATGCTCATTCTGTACAGGTTCTTGAGCTAAAAGCTGTAGTCTGTGCCCTACACGATCATCCCAAACAAGCCCTCAATATTATTTCTGATTCAGTGTATGTTGTAGGATTAGTTAATCGCATAGATTATGCCAAGTTTGGGAAAATTAGTAACCCTTCAATTGCTATGTTACTTGTTTCTTTACGTGGGTTGATCCTTGAAAGAGCCGACCCCCTCTGGTGTACTCACATGCGCAGTCATACGACTCTCCCTGGTATCTTTGCGGAAGGCAACGCTGCCATAGATGCAACTGTGGCTAGTGGACTGGTCCTCCGCGGTTTTTCAGCCGCCCAGCAGGCGCATGCGTTTTATCACCAGTCTGCCCGAGGTTTGCAAATGGAATTTGGCATCCCTCGGGCCCAGGCGCGCGCTATCGTCGCTGCCTGCCCGGACTGTGCTCGTATCTTGCCCCTCCAGACGGGGGGGGTAAATCCTCGCGGATTGGGGGCTCGAGGTGTCTGGCAAACTGATATTACTGAATTTGCTCCTTTTGGACGCTTTCGGTACATTCATGTGTCCGTAGACACGTTTAGTCATGCTGTTTGGGCTACAGCCGCTACAACTACTGCCTTTCGCGCTGTGAAATACCACTGGTTACAAGCTTTTGCAGCCTTGGGACTCCCCGGCACCATCAAGACCGACAATGGTCCCAGTTATACGGGGAAATGGGCCGCCTCATTTTTGCACCTTTGGGGAGTCAAGCATATCACTGGAGTGTCCTATAATAGCACGGGTCAGAGTATCGTAGAATGCAGACATCAAGACATTAAGCGTTTACTCCGCGTTTTGAAAAAAGAGGGGGAGCTGCTGCTCTCTCCCCAGGACAGACTGATGAAAGCCTGCTACGTACTAAATTGGAAAAATCCAGTACAGCTTCACGACAACCGTTACGTGATACCCACGGACATTCATTTTTCTAAAGAAAATCCAGTGCTGCACGTCCCCGTACAAACGTGGGACCCTCGGAGCCAACAATGGGGAACTGTACCCGATACATTACTAACCTGGGGTCGGGGTTATGCTTGTGTATCTACAGGACAGGAACAGCCTCGGTGGATACCGGCTCGGTGGGTGAAACCCTGGCTCTCCAAGGTGGATGCAGCAGCAGCCGAGAATAGCGATACAGGAAGCGCTCCGACAGCTTGACGAAACATCACGACAGCGAATACAACAAAAGGTTGCTTTAGTACAACAAAGACTGCTGCGCTCGGCGGTAGTGAAGGAGGCCAGTGGCTGGTATTACCACCAGAAACCGTCATTGAATAATTACTTGGGCATCCTTGAATTATTATCAGTAACTGCTCGCAAAGGGTGGGACGAACAGCCTTGTTTAGTATGTCAAAGTGAGCTCTGTTTTTCCTGGGTTGCTCTAAAGTGTGGGGGTTGTAATCACAAAATTTGGTGGAATCAGAGATTACTTAATAAGAGGTGGTGTCCAAGGTGTGAGTATAGCTATTCAACCACAACGTGGGAGCAAGAACTTTTTCGCATTCAACAGCGACGTCTACACTTTGAATCGCTAGAGCAGAAAATAGTAGCATACTGTAGGTGGGCATTGGAGAAGGAGGTACAGCGCCTAGAAAGTCAGGGGAAAACATACATACTTCAAACACGGTGCAGTCGGGCGGTACCCCTGAGATTTTTTACATCAGTAGGGCCCTTTAGAGGAAGCCCTGATAAAGCGTTAGCAGAAGCAATTGAAAGGCTGCGTAGAAATGAAAGCTATCATAGCACTGCTCGCACTGTTCGCCTCTGGCGTCACCTCTTGGCTAACGAAAATTGACCAGAGGCAAAACATGTGGCTTACATGGGCTAATCAAACTAATCTAACATCTTTTTGCCTATCCTTAGCCACACCTTCCGATCCATTTCGCACTTGTCTATTAGGCATACCCTTTCAGTCATACACCGACCTTTTGGTTATGCGAGGATGGACAAAGCCCAAAGTTCCAATGCCCCACAATGAAAGTCAATTCATAATTCAAGTTTGCAAAGCTACAGCAAGCCTTAGCAATAACAGAAGCACTTGGGGTAATACGACCTGGTGTCAGATACAGATTGCAAAAAGAAGCGAAAATGGTTTAGCCTTGTACCAAGGGGGGCTTGCATGGTGGACACGTAAAATATTACGGGATTTAAATCATACTGGTCTAGAACCACAAGAGTTAGAATTGCTGGGCTCCAAGCCAGGAAATTATTGTGTTGTTTTCGGAGACATTTACAATAACCCAGAACACAAGCGCCCAGTCAATGACAGTGTAATAGTAACCCCCTCTAATGTTGAGCTCTATAATTACAACATAGGAAGCCCCTATTGCCTAAACGGAGTAGACTTTATTGAGACGCTTAACAAATCCCCACGGCGTTTACCCCCTGCTACGTTTCTAGTCTGTGGAGATAGGGCATGGAACGGCATTCC
The DNA here is from genome assembly GCF_025592945.1 of Manacus candei. NCBI lineage: Eukaryota > Metazoa > Chordata > Aves > Passeriformes > Pipridae > Manacus > Manacus candei. The sequence goes on along the minus strand of NW_026138067.1, from coordinate 2,960,589 downwards.
AGCTAACCCATGGGGAGGCCCCTGTTGGTTAGGCAAATTGACTTTGTTCTCCCCACAACTAAGGGACCTGCAGAATGTTACCCGATCACCCAAACGGCAAAGAAGGAGTATAACTATGATGGATCAGAACTGCAACTCTCACATAGTTTTGTGGAGTTCTCCTATCCAAATCTTAGCTTCTATCTTTGCTCCTCATGTTTCAGCAGCCCATGCGTTGAAACAAATAACACGGCTAGCATGTTGGGCTGGGAAACAAATCAACATCACTTCTGACATTATAGGGCAACTTACTCTTGATGTTGATTCTGTAAGACATGCGGTACTACAGAATCGAGCAGCTATTGACTTTTTGCTTTTAGCGCATGGGCATGGGTGTGCAGAGTTTGAAGGCATGTGTTGTTTTAATCTCTCTGATCACTCTGCGTCAATACATAAGAAATTACAACAGTTACAAGACGGCATGCACGATTTAATGATCGAGAGCACCCCTTTTGATAGTTGGCTACGCTCTTGGGGAATAGGAAGCTGGCTACGCAATATAATAATAGCTTTAGCCAGTCCCTTTATCGTTATATTGCTTTGCCTTTGCTGTGGACCTTGCCTATTACAATGTCTGTTGTCGCAAATATATAAAGTGATAGACATGCTATTTGAAAAAAGAGGGGGAGATGTAGGGGGCCGGAGATTGAGAACAGTTGAAAGTGTATACAGTCGTGTATAAGATGAGAAGGTCATGTCTGACCACAAAGGACAAAAGGAGAAAAACAGGATGTCAGGTTGGGCAGTAAAAACAGGAACTTGTAACCGCAGAAGCATTGCTGACGCCAATATAGGTAACCAATGAAGAGAACCCCTTGTTCGCATGTATGGCGCGTGGACAAGGTGACTTAGCCAATAAGCTTATGCGTGATCGCGTGTACGGAAGTAAAACAAACATAAATGTAGCCATAGAAGCTTCAATAAAGGGAGTTCTGCTTTACCTACATCGTATCGGTGTTCTTGCTCCCCTCCACCTGGCCGCTGCAGATAACATTCTTGGATTTACTACAGAAGCTCTTTCTTAGCAAATCCCATGGTAATTTCCTGGTAACAGCATGGGAACCAAAGGTCTGGGATTTTACTCTTCTCTTTGTCTTCAGCTTCCTGAGGAAATGTAGACAAGTGACTTACCCTTTGTCCCCATTTCTGTTCTTTAACATGAACTTACTGACTACTCCCCCAATCAAGTTTGCAATATCCTATGCATTGTTTCAAAGAAATTTCTCCAACAAGAAGAAAACTCTACAGCATGAAAGATCATTATTGGTAATCATGTTACCATCCCTGTGAGAAGCACCGGGACTGAATGAACAGCGCGTGCTGCTGAAACCTGAAGTCAACAAGTGGAACATTTCACTCTGAGAGATATTTTGGGATGTTTCGAGAACATGTCACCAGGAAGTTGCATTCAGCTTTATCTGGTTTCTCCGCCCCAACCTCTATCCTACTATTCCAGATGCCTTTTAAATGTGGGCAAAGGTAATGTGCAGATTTGGATTTGGGAGCCAAATATGGAGAAGTCAGCAATGGGCAGAAATAAGAATATTTTACAAGTTGTAAGCATCATTTTGCATCACCTACAACCCTCATAGTACATAAATAAGAAAAAAACCCAACCCTAAATGTCTTAGCTAATTTAATAAAAGGTCTTGGTTTTCTTCCAGGTTATTTATTTAATGGAAATATGTGCATTTTAGTGAAATTTTTCACTGTATTCTTTTTCCTCTCCATTAAGTACTGAAATCAGGTTGCAAAAAACCAACACAGGCTTATTTAGATTATTAGTGGCTACTCTATAGAGACCCAGACTGAGAAGAGCAAGGACACTGTTTCCTCCTGCAAGGAATAAGGGCTGCAATTTCTTCTTTCAGCTGATCACATAAAAATTAAATTATTTTTTTCCCTGAGCCAATAGTAACATGTTAGTGTTAACAGACAGAAATCATAGTAATTGGAACAAGTCAGATGCCCTGTTGAGGTTTGTGGCTAGTAGAATTTTCCAAATCTTTAGAAAAAACACTTAGTGGCTCTTAATGGAAAAATGGGAATTCTTTGCAGATGGCATGAAGTTCTGAATGCTTGCTGATATATACTCTGAACCATCCAAAACTCTGAGCCACACAAAGATATGAAGCAATAACACTCTACACACAGTGGCTTCCCTGTCCCAAAGAGATTGGCAGGGATGAGGGACAGGCTCATTTGAGCAAGCAGATAAAACTCACAACTTCACGGCTACAGCCAGAAACTGAAGCACTGGAGATTGTGCCCTGGTCCAGCTGAGCTCCTGGGAGCAAAAACCAAACCACCCTTTCAAACAGCAGTCACCCTGTCCCACCCCAATGCCTTACACAAAGGGCAGTGGGAATAGCAGGAAAGCCAGAAGAACCCTGCCCAGAGCTTCATCCCAAAAGTCCTCTGGAGAAATTAGTGCTCCCTTCAAACGGGGAAGGTACCCAGACAACAAATTGGTAGTCCGTATATGGTGGAAACTGAAATAGAAGTCTCTTGCCCTTGCTCTACAAAGACCAGAGCTATCATTTAACTAATTGAAAGTCTCCCCAAAGCTACTCATTCGATTTTATTATGCTTTGATTGTTCTGTAGCAAGTTTGACAACAAGGGCACTTTGCAGGGCTGTGTGTACAGCACATGTAATTAAAGTCAACAGAACTTATGAAATCTTTAAAACTGAGCCAGGGTGGCTAAAGCCAGTCACCCAAAATTAGAAGCAATGTTTGAAAATCCAGGTCACGTTCTCTGTGGGTTTGTGTTACAGCATCCCCTAGGGGCTGCAACTGAGATTAATGCCTACTGATCCTGGACTTTACAGGGTACAGACAGACTTGGATGCTTCCAAATGTCTAGATGCACAGTAATCTTTGTCACAGAGACTACAGTGAACCAGGCCCTGAGCATTTTGATGAGAAAGTTCATCTGGTAGATTTATATATATATATACAAACACACACAAGTATTTTATGTATTTTTTTAAGCAAGAACCACTGAAATACTGAACTGGAGGGCACAGTAATTGTAGAACATACTTGGATCACAGCCATAGGAATGCTGCTGCTGTAAATTCCCCTACTTTAAAAACATTAAATAAGCCATCCAGTTATTTCATGATCATCAGCAAACTGAGATCCCCAAAAATGAAGAAAATTAAGCCCATGTGTATCCTTAGTATAGTCTGGCAATTACATTGTTGCTGATTATAGGAATCTAATGTTTACAATTTGCATTCTTTCCCACATTTTCTTTTTTTTTCTGCATTGAAGTAAAAACTCACTTGGTCTTACCATAGCATAATTTAGATTACTGAGGGCAGGACTACTCCTCTGTGAGAGAACCAAAATCCAAGGATGAGACACCAATTCTGGTCTTTTGTTGAGAGGTGATGGAAACACAAGAAGATACAGTCCAAATTAAAGACACAGGAAGGAGTTGGAAATAAAAATTGATATCCAAAGTTTTAAAAGTCCTTTGAGATAACCATGACTTGGACTCATCTTTAGAGTATGAGGGAACTTGATGAATTTTCCTGAGCAGTTCTCCAAAGTGAACAGATAGGTGAAAAACACACTACAGACTTGTGTAGGGTCTGCTCTTCATGATGTTCTGGAAATGTATAGCAAACTGTATATTGCCAAAAGCAACAGCGGGTCTAGAATTGTCCAGAAACAAGAACAAATAATAAAATAAAAAGTACTTTCTCCAGACCCAAACTGGGTTTCTAGAGCCAGCCTTGTTGTTTATACATAGAACTCTCACATACAGGCAGGTCATTAGCTTGATTGGTACCATATAAAATGTAAGCAAGCCTGAAAACCTACTCACTATCTTCACACTGTCAATGGTAAGCCCTCTGGTCCCAGATGTGCTGAGAAGTCTGAAAGGTGTATATCACTTACTCCAAAAAAAACTGGGAGCAGCAGAGCTTGATTATCGACTGGCTTCAGAAGGGGCTCGTGCACATGAAACCAGCACAGGGGAAGGCACCTGAGGTGCACCTGCAGTCACAGACACAGCTCTGCTAGATGAGTGAGCAGGCATAAAGATAACAGACCATGCAGCTTGTTGGGCATAAGCCATGAGCCTGGTTGTTCTTGTGCTTTTCAGCCCAGTGTATGAAGAGCTTGTGGTTTTTTAGTTCCACTTTCTTTAAGTAACAATGTACATCCCCAATTCCTGACCAGCCATTCAAAAGCAAATGCAAAGTGAGTAAGGGGAGCAGGTGTTTGTTCAAAACACATTTCCACTTTAAGGGAACTACCTAAATTTGCTGAATTAGGACCTGGCCCTGACAGGGCTCCAGAAAACAGAACTATGTGGTATACATAAGGCAGCAGATCAGACCTGCAGGGAGAGGGAGCCAGAGTACTGCAGGAGGTATTTTGAGCATACAAGGCTTAAAATCAGCTCAGAAACCTCTGGTTAAACCTAATCATGTAGTCCTTATAGCGCTCCAGCATATACCAGTGGGAACACAGTGGCACAGGAGAGTTTTTAGGCCTCTGCACATGTTAGTAGGATGTAGCTGAATGTGAGCAGACACCAAAGTAAGCATGGACACCAAAACCTACTTCAGTTTTTGGCTGTTATGATGCCAGTTTTTGGCTCTGGCTTCCAGTCTGTGCCAAATCACATGATCTAAATAGCATGCAAGTTGTGTCACAGGGCAACCGAGCAGAAATTGAAGCCATCTGGCCCATTTGACCCTATCCTGACACTGCTCATTAGAGCTCCACCCACAACAGCAACTACCAAGACACACAACAAAGACTGATCCTTCAAATACAGTAGAGCCCAATGCTTACAAAGGAGCACATTTTTCAAGTGGAAGCAGAGGGGCAGGTATCAATCTCTTCACCCTCATGACCAGTGATAGGACTCAAGGAAATGGCATGAAGCTGAGTCAGGGGAGGTTTAGGTTGGATATCAGGAACAGAGGGTGGCTGGGCACTGGAACAGGCTCCCAGAGTAGTGGTTACAGAACCAAGCCTGACAAAGCTCAAGAAGTGTCTGGACAACACTGTTGGGCACATGGTGTGATTCTTGGAACGTCCTGCACAGGACCAGGAGTTGGACTTGATCTTGATGGGTCCCTTCCAACTCAGTATATTCTATGACTCAATGTAGTAAGCAGTGTTCTGTGAGAGGGGTGGCTCTTATAAATTGTTTAATCAGGTACTTTCCCACCCTTCAGAAGAGATTTACAAGCTGAACAATTGCCTCGTAGCCGTTTTTCCCAGGGAATGAACAAGATTAAGTTCTGGCTATTCCTGATTTTACTACAACCTCAGAATTTATGGGCTCTCTATATATCAGTATTCAAAAAGATAATTCACGTTGAAGAAAAGCCCTTCCCAGAAAGGCAGAAAGTCCCAGTATTCAATGTCAGTATAGAGAAGGAACTGAGGAAGAAAGGGAAAGCTATGCTGCTTTACAGACTAGACAACAGGCTAGTGCCAACAGCAGAGGAGCAATCACCAGTTCACAACAGGTTTTAGGTATTAAAAAACTTGGAAATTGCTGTTGTGGAAACTGTGCTAGCAGTAAAAACCAAGGCAAAGTGTTTCTGAGACTCAATGACACCTTTATATTGGCAAAAGTTTACTTTCCACTAGCCTGTCTTACAGGTTCTTCTACAAGAGGTCTCATTTCATTTTTGCAGGTCTGCCATGAGATCATCTCACAACTCAGCTCTCCCATGCAATAGTAAAACAAATCCAGAAAGAATAAGTAAGACAAGAACTTACCCTGTATACTAGAAAGACTTCAGAAGGGGTAACATAACTGTTCATATTATCAGATCTGCTGCTCCAAAATAATAAATTACAGCAAAACTTTAGAGTTTACTGTAAGCTGCTCAAGAACCACTGCATTTGTCAGAATGCAATTACTTAGAATAAAACATAATGGCTTCTAAAAGCAGTATGTAATCATTTCCTATGCCTTATAGGTACAGACAAACACACATATTGGTGACATGGGTTGATTTACTCAATTATTGCAAAATACAGTACTTTGCAACCAATACAGAGCAACTCTATTCAAAAACTACTAAATATGTGGCAACATCTGTGTCCTCTTATGATAACAAAGTAAAAAATATTAAAATTTTAACAGCTGGAACATGAAATGATGATCTTCACAGCAGAGTAACAAAAGAACTGGTTGAAATCACACTCCAAATATTTAATTAGATGCAGTGTATGATCCACGCAGCAACTTTAATACTGGAATTCAGTACTCAAGGCTAGCTCTAGTTCACTGTACACCTGCATTTTAAAACTTTCCATTTTTATTTAATCCACTACTTAAAGTTCTTGCCACTACCCTCTGCTTACACCACCCTGCCTTGAATTAGCCTCCCTTCAATGACTGACACTACTGATGGTCAGCCTCTGGAGAGCCAATTCAGATCTCTCCATAGCAGCAGGGGGGATCACTAGAGGACAGAGAAAGGAAAGAACGCCAGAAGCAGGAAAGTAGGAATGAGTGGCTGTGACAGAACAAGTAGTTGAAAACAGGACAGTGCATCCATGACTGTTACAAAACACTGTTTAAGCAGCAGAACTCATACATGGATGCTTGTTGCTAAACAGCTCAGTGATTTGTCATTACAGGTGTTACACACATACAGAATTCAGCAGCAGCACAGTAACTGATAAAATTGAGATCACTAATTTTACAGCAGTGATCAAAAGCACCTTTCTAATGCCTTCCAGTGCAAAGCTCATGTCCAAAATGATGGGCTGAAAATACAGCTGTCAGTCAGTGGAGGACTTGTGACAATTCCAGCCAGAACCACTGATAGAGACAAAGTGACATTTTCCAAGCAGCACTTGAATAGTTTACTTAAGTTTCACCTCTCCCTAGCCATCCCTCTTTTAAAATTGAAATAAAACAGAACAACAAACCCCCAAACCAAACAAACTAAAAAAAAAAAAAAAAAAAACAAACAAAAAACTCCCACAACCACAAAACCAAAAAAAACCAATCAAACACAAAAAAATTAAAGTAAAAAGACTTCATTGGAAATATCTTTAAAGGTGTTGTCAAACAACATTTCTTCAAGGTCAAGCTGTTACAACAGTATACAGAAGTCAGCTTCCAACAAGATGACACTTCATATTGACCTTTCCAATATTTTTAGGGTGCAGTTCAGCAGTGTGAGCACCAGGTCTGCATTTACAAAATATGTGTTTGTCCCCACAGGCAAGTAAATATGGTACTTCAGCATGTGCTTACACATGTAAGCTTTGTATACATAGTTGGTGTGTATACACCTTGCAAGTACAAAACAGGCTCTCACCTTTGAAAACCACAGTACTTAAAATATCTAAACCATTAGACTTCAAATCTCTTGCTTTGGTATTGAATCAATAGAAAATTTACAATGCCATTTTTCAGTCTTACTCAGACTGAGTTATTAGCCAAGGAAATAAAAAAGTAACAAGTCTCAGTATCCAAAGAAATCTACAAATACATTCATCCATATGTAGTACATTACGAATAGGAAGGCAGCATGTGGAATTCTTATAGCATGAATGAAAACCAAGTAGTTGTAGAAGAGCCTGAAAATCTTCCTTACATTTTTCTCATGTAACAGTTAATGTCACTGTAGCAATGATGATATTGCAGCTTCTACTGTGTTACTTCCAAAGTTGTACACTTATGTTTGATTGAAGAGCAGGGTGGGAAATGAAAGGCCTCTGAGGAGTTCAGCAGCAACACTTAAGTGCATTGAAAACATTGATAATCTACGGCAGGTAGGAACTGATGGATTACAGAGGATACTTTTTTCTATTTACAGTATCATACACTTGTACAAACTCTCTGCTGCATCTTTTTTTAGTACTTAGCCTGTGGCAAATCACAGTAATATTATTCAAAGAAAAAGGAAATCTCATTTTCCCATAAAAACTAAGCAACTTAAGCTCTGAACACCTTGAATCCTAAAATTTAATTGGCACAAAAACATTTGGATAACTTAATACAGGAGCTGATTGCTCATGATTGTTTACCTCTTGACTTAATAATTACATTCACTGCTGGAGATTTATCCACTGCCAGATGTCAGAATTAATACACTTAAAAAAAAATAAACAAGGCAACAAAACAACACCCAGACAAAAAGTAAACCTCACACAACCCTCAGAAAAAAAAAAAAAAAAAACCTGCAAGAAAAAAACAACTTTGCTGCTCGGTGTCTGATGCATGATAGGAAACACCAAAGCAATGGGGTATATCAGAGTAACATCATGCTGCCTCTCAGACACCAAAGACTACAGCAAATCTTCACATGTAATTACGGAGATGGTAAGCAACTCTGCTTCAGCGAAAGACTGCCTTATCACCAAGCTCAGCAGGGCATCTGAGCCTTCAAAGCAGTTTCTGGTATCAGTCTGAAAACAATGGGATTTCTGGTTCCAGCTGAGATGGAGGCAAATTAGAAGGGAGTGGGAAGGACCACTGTACACAATATGGCACAGCTGAGAAAATGACATATTTACACCTGAAAATGCAAAACACATTGCAGTAAAGGAGGAAAAACAATGAAATAACAGGACATCTGTCTCTGAGGACAGGAGGCATGTCCCTCTACTATGGAGCAGGTTTGTATATATGTATTTTAAAAATTCAAAAGAAATTGAGCATGTATCAATGAAGCAGGACAGTATAGAACAAAAAAACTGTTAGAAGATTAATGTCACATGCTTTACAAGAAACCTGGACTCATTTTCCTTGCTGATAAAACCCTGACACAAGGTCTAAAGAGCCTTTAAGCAAAAGCAAGCAGTATGAAATTTTTACTAACTGTTGTATGGAACAAGTAACTGCTTTTACTAACTGTTGTATGGAGAAGTTTTGGTGCGAGACTCAGAAAGAAGGGCAGAGTTGCTTTTAGTCAAAGGATTGCATACTCTTGTAGAAAACAACAAAAACAGTAAACCAAAACAAACAAACAAAAATCCAACCGTGACAACTATCAATTTACTAACCTTTGTGTTTAAGTCCTCAACTAAGATATTAAAAATGCACTTGCAATATCTGAACGCAAAACAGGGTGTACCTACTATGACAACAGTACACTTTTTTTCCAGCATACCCTTCATGAGCTTTTGGTGCCACATGCTGAAGAAACTAGATTTATATCAGTGAATGGCAAGTGTCAGCAGGCAATTATCTGCACTACACTGGTGGCTCCATCTTCATCATCCTTTTCTTCCATTCTTCTTCATCCTTTTTTAAACTTTTTAATTTAAAAATCCACCTTCCATTTGGCAATTCAGAGCCAGGTCTGATCTTCATGACCTCTGGTCACACTGTAGGATGTCTTTAGAGACCACTCTTATTTCTTGCCAACTCCATTTGATAGTTTTGATTTGGAATGCCGATTCCTCCTTCTAGATGAGTGGCTTTCACTATTGACTGAATGTTTTGGTGGACTATTGTCAGTACCTGCTGAGAAATAAATATTTTTTTATTATATATAGTTGACATTGTCAAGTTCTTGTCTGAAAGACAGTAAGGCTTTTGAGAGCTACAGTGTTTACAACAGTATGGATTATTTCAGGCTAAACTGGTTGATACTTGTACTCCATCTAGTGGCCTATATTTTTTTTTTAAAAAGCAATTCTCAAGACTCCTGTAAAATTCTTCCTCCACCAAAGAAAATAAAATCAGAAGTTTGCTATAGCAAAATATAGTGGTGAAATATTTTCCATTTAAAATCACATCAATAATTAAACTTTCACATTTTTCTTAGTGGCAGGTACTACTATTAGAAATTAAGAACTATGTAAACGAGGTCACAGATCCTTGCAAGAGTACATTTCAGGTTTTCATATGACAGGCCATGTTTGACACTGAGAAAACAGAGGAGACCAAAAGAAGAAATGAAGGACAAAATGTGAAAGAGGCTGAAGTGTGTAATTCAGAGGTCAGAGAAAAAGACTTGCTTGGCCAGATTTCTCCAGCATACATACATGGGAAAAACATTTTGAGTGCAAGTAATTTTTCTCGAAAATATAAAAGTCCACAAATCTACTTAACTGAGAATAAACATCCAGAAAAATCACATATGAAATATAAAGAAGCTCTGCTGTAGGTGCTTTGCAAGCATGTGATAAATAAGAAATATTTTTAACGATACAAACATTTGGAGCATAAACTCTGACAGAGATAACTTCGAGGTGTGAATAAGCATGACCACGCTAAAGACCCAATGGAGGAGGCAGATAACTGACCTCTAGCATAGGGAAAAGAAGTCAAAAGAAGGCTGCCTTTGCTTAATACAGAGAAAGCTGTTTATTATGACCATCAGCACTGCACTGACTAGGCAAGTGTCAGTAAGAACACAAGCTCCTGGGCACATTCTTGACTGTTTCTTAACAAGCAGAAATAAAAGCACAATTCACATTAATATGTTTCAAATCAAACACAAAATGTTCAGAGAGAAAACCTGTCCAAAACAGTTATGAAATGCATAATGCCCAAAACATACAAGAATGACCTGGAGTAACAGCAGAAAAATTCAGTTGATTCATTAAAAAATAAATACTTTTCCACGAGTTAGAATAAAAAAGGCAGTAAAGCAAAATAGCTTTGCAGATGATTTATCCACATAGCTCCTGCAGGGATATTAAATAAGTCCAGCTGTTTGCTAGCTAAGTTTCTCAAGCCTCATTTTCTAGTGTTGAGCCTTAATGTTACCATTTCAAAAATATAGCTACAGAAGTGCCAATACCTGTGGTGAATTTAGAATGAAGCCAGGAAGCATCTGGACTGTATGGACTGTCTTCACTTTCTGACAAAGTCTGCAAAATCAAGGACACGTCATTGGGGTGCTGGTGATTCTCGTGATCAGTATTGGACTTGTAAACTTAAACTGTGGCAGAAGTCCTCATAAAGCATTCATACAGTACTTAAGAGTTTTCCCTTCCTAGTTAGAAGGTACAACATAAATGATACAATAAGAACTCACCACTTGCCACGTGATATGTTGTGTAACCAAGTATTCTTAATATTCCCCTAGCATTCCACCTGTACAATGGGAACATTAGCTAACCATTCATCCTTGAATGCTTTGCTAAAATTACAGCCTCATTTTGAGCAACTAAGAGGACAGCATTCTTTAGAAACCACAGTGTAATTTGGGATCTGTCCAAGGCCTGCTGAATTCAGAGCTCTTTCTATTGACTTCAGTTAGACTCTGGACCATCCCCCCTCATCCCCATTTATACTAGCTCTGGTAAAGAATTCTAATATCTAGGAGCTTTGTAGTTTTAACTGTTATAAAACAAAACCAGGTTTCTTTAATTTAAGTACCTTTTCTCGGTGGCCGTAGTACTCTGCGTACCAAACCATACCATACAGACAAAGGAAAGTTGTAAAGGCCTAAACAAGGGAGGAGAAGAAAAAGAAAAAAATAATCTGTAAAACTTTTTCAAAATTTCTTGCTGGTTCAAGGTCTCAGAGTCCCTGGAGATTTCACATTTAGATTTCATGTTCTGTTTCTTCCTGTATCTTTTGTCAGATGAGTAGAGACTCGTGCTTTAACTTCAAGGTACTCATGGATTCTACCACCATGGGGTATGCAGACCAATTCTCAACGGGAGCATGAAAATACATACAGATCACCCACAGTGCCAGCACAGTTTCTGTCCACAACCTGACAAAGGGAGTCAGTAGGCACTTGTACTTATGTTATCAAGAACAACCAGTCTAGGAGAAAAATGAGTTCTCCTTCTCCCTGCCCCATACTTCAGGCTAGGCTGCATGTTTGTTTTTGTGGTGCTCTGATCCAGGAAACAATGCAATACTTTTCTCTTCTGAAGCTTCAGGAATAAAATTAACACGCTAAATAAGAGAACAATAAGTTCTGACTCCCCATCACCTGTTCAAACTGTGTTCCCAACTAGAAGGGAGAAGTATTTATCTGTCAGCCCATTATAAATGCCTTATTCTTCACTGACCATGAAAAATGCGTTTGGCATCAGAGTTACAAGTCTGGCAAGGCAAACATCCATTTACTGTTATAAAATGGGCATTTCATGCTGCATTTGCAGTAATCACACTGAAGTACAGAAAGTTACAGGCTGAGTGTGAATGATTTGCCTAATAGAGCACAGTTGTTTATGTAGTTGTAAGACTTCAGTGTGACACAACACACATTACTTATTAGCACTATCTATTAACTCCTGTTCACTTCCAGCAGGCACTACAGCAAGCACCACCAAAGTTAGGCTCAGTTGAACTGACACCTTCTCTCGTTAGGATAAAGCACCCTAAAACTAGTGTTTGTTTCATTGTCAGGCACCAGTAAAGTCGCTATACTTTGCTATTTATAGATATAAGAAAATAACTTATTCTAGTCCCTTCAAAGTGAGCTCTAAGCAATCTAGCATTTGCTTTTCCTAGGACGTGTACAAAGCTCTTTACCAGTATTTCCCCACAATGATCCCCTGCTGCCAATGTTCCAGAGAAAGCTATTTAGATGCTTTCAATGCTTTTCTCATGCTTTAGGTTTCACATGAGAAATCTCACTTACCACACAGAGAAGCCAAAACACAACATACAGGATTTGTGTTTTGGAAAAAAGATCTTGTCCAAACTTTATACACACAATAGCTTCAAGGAAAGCAATAGCCCTGTGGATAAATGAAAAAGGGGGGAGAGTGGTTACAAACACTAAGGATTTAACTCACGTGATCACAACCCAGATCCCAGACTGTCAGCCCTAAACAAGCACTACCCTCTAGTGAGCACACACCTCCCTGACACCACCATTAACTGAAATTCTTTGAGAAATTTCTTTTTCTTTCTATACTTTTTTCAGCATAAACAGCACACACAAAGTGGTAGTTTACTGTTCCCTGGGGCTCCAGGGAACAAGCAGGAGTGTGTGCCAATAGGAGAGAATTTTTGTTTGTACCTACCACTATGCTTCAGCTCTCATCAGATATAAATTTCTTTTCTATGCTGAACAACCAACAGACTCCCTTGTTGGATGAACTAGAATATGCTTTGTGTATTTCTCTACTGGATGTAAATTTACTACAATTCTAAACTGTATACTTTGCTTGCCTCACATGGATTTTAATGAGAAAATTCATAAGAAACAGCATTTCAAATTCTTTGAGAATTCACGCATTTGCTGTGGTTCATCTGTAAACTCAGGTCCACACTACAGCATCAGAGGATTTGGGGAGAAATGCGAGAGGAAAAAAATTTAGTTTTTACTTTCCTCTCTGACAATGAAAGAATCAAAAAAGTGTCTCCATCTCTCTCCCTGCCACCACTCCTTTTCAGGTTCAAAGCTATGGAGGCTTGTCCACCACTTGGCATGGAACATGGGGTTATGAATCCAAAGCTTCCATCGCCTGCCATGGAAATACATTTAGTTTGTATAGGTCCTAAATACAAAATTAGATATGTTTAACCAATACAAGAGTAGAAACATGACTGGTGCAGTAAAAGTGTAGAAAAATTACTTGTCTTAATCTGAAGGAAATTATGAAAACCACTATTAAATTCATAGAAGTTTAATACTTAACTTGTTCAATAGAGACTTCAAGGTTGTACACACGAGCAATGCATGAAAACTCCTCCTGTGCAGACACACTTAACATCATGTGAAGTGTTCCAGTCTGCCAAGTTTGATACTGCAGGACATATTTCCTATCAGCACTCTCCAAAACCAGGGAGTTCCCAAAAATGGCACTACTACCTGTCCAAGAAGACCCAGTTTCCTCTGATCAAAGAAGGAGGAAAGACATGTGCTTGACTAAACCACTGGTATTGCAGACATGATCCTGGTGCACATAATAAATGACAGCTTTCTCTGTACTATCTAATGTGACTTGCAGCATGATGAGTGGGGCCAAAACTTACAACTGTGGAAGTAACACCCAACTGATTAATACTAAAAATTAATGAGGTGCATTTTAGTAAAAAATTGAGAGCAGTGTTACTCTGCTGGGTTATCAACTATTTTTCTTTCCTGGTTTTATATTATTCTTACTGATTCAGCTGCAGAGTAAAAAAATCATTAAACCATACTACAGCAGTAGGAACAGAAAGACCATCATCAGAAAAATAGTGTGGAACAAAGGAAACAAACATGGAGTTGCAATATACTCAAAGGTATAAACAAAACAATAGACTACTTTCAATAACAACTCAAAAAACAACACAGCTGTTTGTCTGGCATTTATACATTCTTTCGGTTATTCCTGTCAAGAATACTTGAGTTAAGTACACTGTACAATAGGACAGCTATTACAGTTTATGAAGTGGTAAAACAAAAGATAGAAGCATGCTAACAGTGAAAGGTGTTAGTGTCCTACCAAAGGGTGATAAGACTACTCATTAGAACTAAAGACAGTAAGTTTTTATTCAATCGAAATGGTCTTGCAACATCCTAACAGATATTCCTTTTTGGAAGGCTCCATCTTAATGAAAATGGTGCAATTCCAGTGGGGCTGTTGCATTGGCCTTCTTCATACCTTACATTGCTTATCAAGAGTGATGCTTTAGTATATCTCAAGTTGAAAAGAAACAGTTTTGTGCTAATGAAAGGCACTAAATTTAATTATTTCCATGGTTAGGCTGTTAAGAATTCCATTTGTGCCTTTAGAAGTGTGTCTTGGTCACCACATATACAAATATTCTATATGTTGTAAAAAAATATGCTTCAGGTTTTCAGAACGGTTTAGTCAAGCCATCTAGCGAAGGAAGTTCTCACCAGAAGCAATCATGCAAACTCTTCACTTAAAAATCTGCTCCAAGAGACAAAGAGATTGTAGCCAAGGTAACCATTGCTCATAGCACCATTCCATAGAAATAGTTGGTAACTGTGGTTTCTTTCACTGTCTTCTGCTGTGATTCTGCTAACTGCAGCAATGCCCACTTTGACAGCCTGGGAAGCATTACTCTTACAACCAGCTGTAGAGGCAAAAGTTTTATCCTTCTCACCTGACTGAGAATATGGGTAGCAAGGCCAATGCTACTCTGAAGGAGCCCCTAGCTTTATCCAGTCTTCCTTCTGTTCTTCTCCTTACTCATTCCATCACTTTCCATGCTCTACCTCCAAATTCATAATTTTCCTTTCCTCTGAACTTGCAAAATCAAAACCAACACAAGACAAGGACTGGCTTCATGGAAAGCCTGTTCCTGTGCTGGACCCATACTTAGCTCTTATCCAAGTGCTCCAAGAATGCAGCAAGAACACTTACCCAAACACCCAGCACTGAGTTCCCACCCTCTTGCACTGTGTATCTGTGAGGTACGCATAGTATTGCCTGAGGAGGGAAGCAAGAAAATTCTTCAGTAAAGTTGAAAGTCACAGAGTCATTACACTTAGAAAACAACTTTATGTTACAGATGTATCTACACTGAAAATGAAGTGCTGATGGTTAAATTCACATGCAATCATTTTGGATGTCTACCAGATGGCTTCAATTCCAGTGGGACAGATTATCACACAGATCAAATAGCTTGAAACAACACAGAAAATAACCCTGAGACTGAGGACTGGGAAAGTCCCCAAACTAGTAGGCTAACAAAGCAACAAATTTGTCTCCTGCTTCTCCAATGAATCTCCAGTTCTTATGGGCAAAGTGCAACAGCTTTGAAAGAATTAGAGACCTCCACTTTATCCACAGTTTGTCTTTATTAACAATTGTGTTTTCTTGAAAAATGTGGGTTTAAGTCTTGAAAGAAACTGAATATGGCTATTCTATATCCTGTTTGAGTGGTCTAACCATCGGCATATTTTCCTCTCAAAACCACTAGAATTTCTCACTATTTTGAAAACAGTCAGGGGACCATTCTGCCCTGTTCTTTATGATCTGGAATTTTAAGACTTTATAGAGAGGAATTACAAAGAAGTGGAACCAAAGTTCCTTTTCCCAGTCTCTGATTTCCACTGACAGATCGGGAAGACAAGTGTTATTATTCAACAATACAAGGATTGCTAAAGAATAAAGACTTCCACAGGTGTGCAAGTGCCATAAAAAACCCCTTAAGAGTGCACCTATGTGACAGCTCACAGGATGTTTAATGTGATTCTCTGCCTGTAACTTCAGATTTGTGTGCATTCTGTCTACTGCCAACTATGGCATGGGAAAAGAAGAGAAAATGAAGGTACTCTGCTAATAACATGAAATCACATGCATGACTAAAAGCAGATCAATGTTTCTATACATCTGTTAATGCTGCATATATACTGTTTTGTTCTCACAATATGCTACTGCGCTCTTTTCTTATAACACGCTAATATTTCCTGTAGACAGACACAGTAAGGAGCTGTTAGAAAAACAAATAACTCTATTTATCCTCATCTACACTTTTGTGAGTACCTGACTCATTAACTTGGATACTTTCACAAGCAGTTCTCAAGGACAACATATGCAGCTATCTCACAAAACAGGGAGATGTCATGAAATAGAAGATGGAACAGATTAGTTCTGTATCCCTATGGCAACGCAATTGTTTATACACATTTTACCTCAGTTTACTTGTCAGAAAATACATTTTTTTGAAAAATATGATTGTTTTGCTTTTCATGGCGGCAAAAGCATAAATTTCTTGAAATGTGCCATACTTATTCACAAACTCTATGCAGTTCTTGGATGCCTAGAAGTTAAACTACTTTAAAATGAAGAAAAAAACCACTTAATCAAAAAAATTACCTTACAGTGGGTGCTGTAATGATTCCTATGAAGAGAATTCTCCCCCAGCTTAAAGGGTGGCTTGCTTGGAACACAAAGATATGTTTCAAAAAGAATGTGTTCAATTCAGTCAGCTAGGGAAAAAAAAGGTGGTTAATAGTGTCCAACTTACATGACACCTAATGAATTAGTACAGAAAATGTGCAAAGATTAATGTAGAAACTAAAACATGGAAGAAAAACTATTTATGCTCTACTATAACCCTGCTGGTTAGATTGAACATTTCAAGAGTCTAAGACTCCTGCTCTAGGACAAGCAAGGAATATACAAGTAAAACAAAGAACTCTGCCCTAGACACCTCTATGAAAGTATTTGCTATCTTTCCAGAAACAAATTAAGGGACCAGACACTCATTCACACTGCAGAGGTCTTGAAAACTTTCATATCCTAAATCGGGTATGAACGACAAAGGCAATTTTGGGAGAGAAGGAGAAGAGATCACACATTAAAAAAAATTTTTTAAATCTCCTTTTAAAAACTAAATTAGCAAAGTAAAAAAAAAATTTAAAAAAAGTTTTAGTTTTATTTTCATGATGAAGTACCAAAGCAGTTGGGACATGTTACAGAGTCAAGGCCAGTATCCTGAGCATCACTGATCCATTCAGTAGTCAATGGGAAAGTAAAAAAAAAAAAAAAAAAAAACACACAAAACCACCACCCCAAACAAAACAAACAACCAAAAAATCCCCCAATCAACACAACAAAACCAAAATAAATTAAAAATCCACCATCTCAAGCCCCCACTGTCTAGCAGTTTTTAAATCTGTATCAATTGGAAAGAGCAATCTGATGGCCTGTACAGCAATCTGTAACATTTGGGTTCTTCCATAGGTTCTGCAATTACATTCATGAACTATCATGAAACTTCTCTGAGCAATATCCTGACCAATTGTGTATTATCAGTTCATTTAATTGTGTATTTCTAATGCAATCTACATTGCATTAGAATATTTTCTAGTCTAACATAGCCAACAAGTAACTGAGTTGATGGCAGCTTTGAGGTCACAGAATTTATTTCTTACCTGCCAAATGATCATGAAAAGATAGATTCCAGCCACTCTCTGAAATGATGACTTTGGGTCAAACCAGCGGACATAGGTCCAGCTGGCTGGGGTGAACTGCAGTACAGCTCTTTTGATTTTCCCTGTGGTTGTGTGAATGTCCCTAGAAAAAAAGAATGGCTGGAGTAAATACAAGGAATATGCAAGGGAAAAAAAAGCAACAGTCATGTTACTGATGTTTTGGAACAATCACACTTTTTTGATGGACAGCAGAGACCTTCACAGACACGACTATGTACAAGGGTGAATTAAGGAACTACCTACTAAGCATTTCAGTCAGGGTGCTATTCTGCTATAAAAGCCCACCCTTCTCTATCCTCAGTCACTAACTAACTACAAAACATTTATCATCCTCTCCACAAAGGAAAGATACAAGGATTGCAATTCTGCAACCCCCTTGGAAAATCTAGAGGATATTTCTTCCTAGTCTATGCTGCCACTACTGGCAGACTCCCAAAGACTCCTTGTGCTAGAGCTCACTGACATCAATCCTTCAAGAATCTGTCAGATTCGTTATTCATCCATTGTATAAAGGGCTGGCTCCACACATTTAAAAATTCTGATACAGATTTTACTACACTTCCAGTACATATAGCCCCTGCTGTTCTGATATAAGATACATGTGGACCTCCTGGAGAGGTGCGATAGCACTGTTAAAAGCTAGAAATCTATTAAATTCCAATTTGAAAGGGAATTTTAATGGAGGTTCATCTGACATATGTATTACTAGTTGGTTCTTGCTTTTGATAACATTGATTCAGATGAGCAACAGCATCCAAAGGACAGGGAATCTAAGAAAAACCCAGAGCTTCTTTTTATGAAGGAAGACTAGTAGGGTTAGAAGTCAGTTTTCACCCTGTTATTTCTCTGGCCTTTCTGAACAAAAAAAGAGACTCAGATTTCATATTTCTGATATTTGTGTTCTTTTAGGCTAGAGAGACCTTGGGTGAGAGAGTATCTTCTAAATTTTAAGATCTATATTTATTCAATGAAAAAAAGAGAAAAATAAATTAAAAGGGCCCAAGCAAAAGCTTCTAATTTTATGCAGCACTTTCATATTAAAGATCAAAAAATCTACCCATGCATTTAAAAGAATGTGAGGAAAAATCATTCCACAAAGACAGTGAAGACTAGTTGTGCCATAGATATTCTGTTGTCTAAACTTTCAGTGAACTCTAAAAACAGAAGGATCATCAACTCTAATGGAAATGAAGGAAAACTGAATTGAGGCTAAAGACTGGATGGTGCTTAGAGCAATTAACAAATTTGTGAGCAAGAAAAGAAATCGGTACAGAAATTCACATGGCGTACAAATTTGGAAGTCAAGATTTGAGCTCGTTTTCCATCCCTCGAGGCAATTCATTGTACTCGACCTGTTTCATCTATACCATTGCTAATGTGCAGATAACCATGCTTGCTACCAACTGGCTGGGAAGAAGGCTGGAGAGATGTTAAAAACTATGGAAGAAACCATGTGGACAGCTAGGAACTGACACTTACTAGGTCACAATCTGCTGCCCTTTTACACAACAAATACCTCTTTATTTTGCAATTACTCCATTTATTTCAGAGGGTCAGCAATGGGGTAAGGCAATTCACAGAATAGGTACAATCAGTCTGATGCCTCTTCTACAATTACAACTAGTGCTGACAGATTGCCACACTAATGCATTCTCAAGCTGAGCCCAAATCTAGTTTAAAAAATGTATAATGAGAAAACAAGTACAATTTGTTTTGCTCCCTGCCTTCCTCAAAGTACAAAATTAACTGAAAACACAAATAGCTTTACTACATTATATTTTCCATTGGCATCAATGCTTGTAAGTTAGGACTGCAAAGGAAAATTATATATACAGTCATATTTACAAATATATGCTGTACAGTAGCATTATGATGAGATTGATATTTAACATTTAAAATAAAATTACAGCCTTGTTAGCACAGGCAGATTGCGTGCTATTTCTATACTACATGTATTTTACTTAAGCAAAGAAGGTGGTCTATTTCCCAAGGACACAAATTTAACATTATAACATCGAACATAATGTTTATCAAGCTTTAATTTAGACCTACTTGAAGCTTGCCCAGTGATAGGTCCTCATCTCCAAGAAACGACAAACTACCATGCCCAACCAGATGCCACCCCCGTTACAAAGCAGGATGTCCAAAATGACTTGATCCCACCAGCATTCAGCAAAATTAGGCAGAAGGTGCATGAAGAAGAG
Source organism: Manacus candei (assembly GCF_025592945.1). Classification (NCBI taxonomy): domain Eukaryota; kingdom Metazoa; phylum Chordata; class Aves; order Passeriformes; family Pipridae; genus Manacus; species Manacus candei. The sequence goes on along the minus strand of NW_026138067.1, from coordinate 2,940,520 downwards.
CTACAGAATACAGCAAAGAGATTCTGGGTGAGGAACAGCACAGAATTCATATAAATTCACTTTTTAAGTACACATTGAAAAATCAGCTTTTCAGTACACAGAATACTTCAATGACATAAGCCACAACCACTGAAATCTGACAGACATCTTTCCTTTAACTTCAGAAGGCCTTGGACAGAACCACACAAGACATCAGAGGTTTCCTTCTCATGGTTTCCTGTTGGGGCTATGCTGTATATAAGGAGATCATGCAGCTCTTGGCCTCTCAAAGGTGATACACAGAACCTTCATAGAAATGCATGAAACAAGCAGAACTACTGCATTTCTTGGAGGAAATAAGGTGGTTTGTGCTTTAAAAGTAAGTTGAAAAGAATCTTTGTTTTACTTTTGCTAAATAGTTTCAAGAAGTATGTTTTCTAAACCAGCAACAGCGGTAAGCGGAATGGATGCACTTGTAACAACAGTCAGTACTTAAGCATGTTGGTGTTCAGGACTAAATACTTGTTCTTTTTCAAAACCCTATCTTTCATTTATTATTTTCATCTAAATTTAGTGACTCTAAAAGATAAGGAGTTCACCAACATTTCAGACTCTACAAGTTTTGCTGCTAGACTTGATCCAGATTGTGTCAAGAATTTAAGAGGACATTCCACTCTGCCTTCCTGCTTGGTCTCTGCTAAGTACTATAACAATGAAGGCACTTTTATGATGAAGATACTGGAAAACAGGCCAGAAAAAAACATTATTAGATTGAAGAGCTGACACCACCTGGATATATCAAAATATATCCCATGCCTTCAAGATTTCCTCTGGAAAGTGCGCAAATCATTTACCTCTGAAGCGATCTGTTCCTTTCAGAATACTCAACTGAAAATCACTATGAGGCATTAGTAAGGCAATTAAATGTACTTAGAGATACATTTGGTGACTTTACATTACTGCTGGAGTGAGGGGAACAACTGGCCAGAGTTAAAATAAGATATAAATATAATTTACCAAGAGCTAGAAATGGATTCAGTGGCTTTCCTTTAAGAGAAAATAATTGTACACTCTATTTTATGAAAAAAAATTGCTGCAACCCAAAAAACAGATTAGAAAATTTTAGCTATAGACTGGAAATCAAGACAGCCATGTGTTAAGCAGTCTCTTTGGAACACTCAAGGAGATACTTACAAAACACATAGCAAATTAAAGTATATTCTTACCTCCACAGAAACAGTACAACTTTTGTCAGTCAGTGCACACAGACTCTTTCCGTGGAAGATTACTGATATGATTTTATAATAAAGTATCTTTTACTAACAGATGTATAAATAAAATATTGAAAAAGTCAGATACGGGAAAAGGAACAAGAAGAATGTTTTCTGTATAGAGCAAAAACGAATACTGATCCATTTATAGCACATTACAGTGACTATTATTGGCAATGACAGTTCCTTAGAAAACTCTTGCAAAAGCATATCAAAATCACTTGTTTTACCTTGACAAGGCTATATGAATTTCAACCTGTAAAAAAGAAAACCTGAATTTCTCTTCAGGACCCAACCAATATAATGTTGTTCATTTCCCACTGAAGTTTCCCTTTCATGTTTTTAACTAATTTAACCTAAAAGGGACAATAGGCTACAAATCTCAGTCTACGATAACCCAACCAAAGACACCAGAAATTAGAGAATGTAAGGCAGCAAAGCCCAGAGCACGGGTGTTAGCCAGATCACCTCTAAGGTGCTAGCTGCTTTCTCAGAATGAGAGACCAAGGTCTGCCTGCATCCCAACTTTAATCCTACAGTATGGAGCATGAGCCAAGTTTCCCATTTCAGAATGGGGAGTCAGCTGTAACCCATAAATGCTAATAGGAGATGCACAGCTAAATCCCTACGTAATTGCCCTGACAACTTCTGTAGGTTTCAAATTACTCTCCTGAATTGTCTAATTCATCAAAAATCCATTTAAGCGGTGATAATATATCCATATGTTGAACCTTATCCAACACATTGTCTGTTCCAATAATCTGCCTTTCAACAAGGGGAAGACACTCCACGTGGTGTCAAATTGAAGATGATGGTTGTGTGATGATCAAATGCACAATAACAGTACAAGTGAAAGAAATCCAAATACATTCTTTTCCAGAGCGAAAATATGAATATAATAACTAGAAAAATTATTTTTTTGCAGATGGGTACTTGTGAAATCCCAATCTTAAGTGATTTCAAAATAACTTAGAAAATGGCATACCCTTCAATGCCACAGAACAAAAATATGTTTTGAAGAGGAACTCATGGCACCAGTATTTTGAAACCCAGAAGTTTAATTTTATACAAATAAATCCTTATCTATGTTTCTGAATTATAAAAGCTTTGTCAGATGAGGCAAGCATTCTCAAGAGGGCAAGCTTTACAGAAAACTGATTTTACAGACTAAATTCAAGTGTTAATCCCCAATTGCATTTCACTTGTACATTATGCATGACTATACACAATGTGTAATCCTGTTGTATGTGGAGTAAGGGGATCATGACAGTAGACCATAGATATTGCAAGGTGAAAAAGGAGAACAGTTGCTCTGAATCAGGAAATATCTGAAGTAGCAAAAGTAGCATGATCTCCCTAACAGCAGGAAAATAAATTATGAATGGCACCAACAAGCTGGCCTAGATCTCCCTCCCATTCAAGCAATAATAAGCCACTTACCTAAAACCCAGCTTGCTGTTGTCTACTAATTCAATTGCATCAATTACTCAGCACCTGGTTTATAAGGCTTAAAATGTAAATCTATGCTGAGGACTAGAGAGTCATCCTTCTAGTAACATCCACACTTCCCACAAGAACACATCTCATACATTTGCTTACAATTAAGATACAAGGGTGGCCTACCTCAGTGAGCTCCCAGGTGATGCTGATAGTCCAGCAGAGCCCATAGCTGCGGATCAGCAAAGCCTTCATAGCCCAGCCCCAGAAATGTCCAAAAGCAAATATATCAAAGTGGCTAAGGATTCTTTCCCAGGTGATAACATGACAGTTCACTGCATACTCCTGTTATGAAAAAAAAAACCAACAAAAAACCCAAACCCAACAAAAATACTCAATCAACAGACAACTTCAGAAAAACTAGAATGAAGAAACATCTTTCTATTTAGTGCAACAAGTCTGAAATTATAAGGGTATTAAAATAAGCATTATTTGTTTTCTTGTCCTTCTACACTCTGCCAGAAAACTTCCAGTATTAAGACTCAGTACCATCATAGTACAGCTCTAATTTAAAGGGAGATACAATAGATCCTGGTGCCTGAAGAAGCATATATTTCTTATGTGATAGAGAAACAGCAAGAACAGTAAAATCAATAACAATAAAACCAGCAACAACAAAACAATAAAACCCTTCTTTGGAGTCTTGATTTGAAATAACTCTCCCCATTTTGATGCTGTTTGGTATTGAGATGTGGCTCATCAGTGGCTAATCCTCACCAGTTTGTGATGTAATATTACTTGTATCAGTGTTTACTTGAGTATCTTTTGTGTATTATTTTCCTCATGAAAGCAATTTTCCAGAACCCATTCATATTGAGGAAGTTCAGTCGCAGGCCTGAATTGAAAAAATTTAAAAAAAAAATCAAAGGGAGCTTGCAACTGTGTTGTCACAGATGAGTGACAGATTCCTTAAGAATATTAATTAATATTCTAGTCTCCAATAACAAAGGAAATGGGTTCTCTCAACATGTTGTACAGCAAGCGCAAGAAAACACTGCCCAACAAGAAATAAAATCTGTATGCCATCAGGAGACTGCAGCTGTGGCATTCTGTTGTGTCACTGGGCATAAACTAACTATTCGTAACAGGAAACACACATTTAAAAACCCCTGGTCTCCAATCCTCCTAAAATATACATTGCCACCTGCAGGTGACAACACGGCACCACTCAACACCGTTAAACCAAGAATTCTCTTTCAGGCCAGAACTATTGCTAATCCCACACAAACGAATCCTGATCAAGCTAAAACGGAGATGTAGAGAAAGATTTGAATCCAGGCGACCACAAAGAATGCACACTGTTACACAAATCCTTCTATCAGCAGGCAGTTAAATCTCACTATAAAACCCTTAATGCTGGTGCTCCCTGAAATGAAAGCACAGTATTGCTTCTTGTGCATGCCTATGCTGCTGGTCCTTCAGAGAAAGGTGCACCACCTGTTCTAAGGATGGCAATCCTGCAGCTTTAGTGCATGTACCCAAAAGAACTGAAATGGGCTCATTTGCCAGCAGGAGAAACCTGGAGGGCACCACAGAAGGTGCAGGTTCCTAGCTACACCATGATATCTATGATGAGTGAGCACAATGAGGTTACTCCAAAAGTAAGTTTTTTTTCCAAGGCTTTTGCTTTTTTGCTTTTATTTGTACTGGGGCTTTTTTCCTCTCTATCTCATCTTTTTGGCTGCAGCTCTGCCAGCCACACAGCAAAATGTGTTGAACTTTCTTGTATACCAAAGTAATTTTGCCGGTTCTGTGCAAGCAACCAAGCTGCAACCTTCATTATAGTTGCACTTTAATTTGCTCCAACTTTAAGTGACAATATCAGGATTGCAAAGTAGCACAGAGTAAGTTTCTGCTGATTGCTACAGTTGGGGAATCTGCTGTACTGTGGTTCTGTGCCAGTAGTAATACTAGTCCTCCCGTGACTTGAATCTATTTCTAACTTAAATGACAGGAGAGCCAGGTGAACCTGACTTACCAACAGACTCCTCGTCTCAGCTCCATCTTGTTGCTCAGCAACATCACTAACACCCATGCTCAGGCTCCATTTAGCCATGTGTCCTCCCACCACCCTAGGAGCAAGCTGCCCATGTCATCACCACAGGTCTCCTGCAGAACCGAAAGTCACGGCCCTACTTCACGTGCTGGAGTTGCACAATCTGGTACTGCTGATCGGCAATGCCTGAAGCATCCCGTTTTCCAGGTAAGGAGCCTGCCTATCACTATCAATTCATTAACGTAAGCTTACTGCATCGTAAATATTTCCACTCCTGATTATGTGTTACAGTTTGCAGCCACTGCTGATGAGGTGCTGTGCAGCGGTCGGCACATGCAGTAAATTGCTCTGTGCGAAAGACAACCAGAGTATTTCCTTACTCACGAGGCATGAGACTATAAGACTATACAAGAGGTGATCATGGTGGCCAGATGCACAAACCCAAGGGCAAGGGAGCATGCTGGTCAGGTGGTGAGCAGTAATTTGATGGAATAGTGAGGAAGGTAAGAGTGCAGTAACCCTCTTCTTCTTGGTGCCCAACTGCTCACACTGTCTTCTGCCTGCCTCCCAACGTAACTCACATACTTCTCCCAGGCCTCCTTTTACAACCTCAGCTCCCTGTGCTAGTGTCCCCACCCGAGGGGGAATGTTCTCTGTAAGGAAAACTTTTCGCAAGCTGCTCAACAGGCAGAAGAACATACTAAGGTCTATGGGAGTAATTTCCCAAGGGTAACAGCATCAGTGCTCAGCTGAGTGACTGGAAGGCAGCAGAATCCTGCAGTTGTTGTACCTGCATTTCCACATACTCTGTAGCGTGCCAGTCACGTACTAATCTCAGAGCAACAAGGCAATACCCAAGTTCTCTGAGTGTAGCATTGCAGCAGCAATGGTCTGGGACACACACACCATGGAGGTTTCATTTAGGTACAACCTTGCTAAGTCTGTTTTCAGTATCCAGGCTCATATCTATTACTTAAAGGAATCCAAAGTCACCTCACTGTAAACACATATCCCATTTCAAATTGCACACTCATCTGAACAGCTGCATTAGAAAACAAAAGTTTTTTTTCACATCAGTTAATTTCAATGTAAATAAACAGTAGGTGACACAAAGGGCTCGTTGACTCTGTCAAGTATAGGCACAAACTTGCATTGCTGATGCCAGCAAATTCAAATTTATCCCTTTCCACTCAGGTAAAATATGCCTGAAGTAGCCAAAATGTACAATAAGTGCCATGGATACATACCATAATATCTGCTTCCCTTGTGGCATATCGAAGATTAGGATCCAGCCAGTACATCACTGCTTTTACCTGCTCAAAGTTAAGGAAGAGCACGAACACCAGGAACAGAAAATAGAGCACACTGAGACCTGCAAAAAGACTCAGCTTTAAAATCATGTTCACTCACAAACCTCCTTGGAACATAGAGAGTCCAAAAAGCTGCTTTCAAACTTGCTCTACATGTGCCCAGTTTGCACAGATGAGTTTCTATAAAGCAGCTACATGCAAAAAAGCTGAAGAGACAAGTCAGATCTCCGAGCACTCAGCCCTTCATATCACCTCCTGGGAGAAGTGATACAATATATGCTCCACTGCATGAACCTAATCAAAACAAAATCAGGCTAATCAGTTTAGAAACGTAGTACAAGTCTGTAATCAGGAAGCTCTTTAGTAAGAGATACATTAGGATCCACGATTGGATTAGCTCTGCCTCTTTGCTTTAAGTATTCTTGGTCTCAACTAATGCATGTCTAATGCCTATATGCAGATTTCAACACAAAGATCAATTTAATCATGCCATCTGGCAATTCTGAGCTGTGCTGGCAATAAAAAGTAATTATAAATATAAACTAATGCATGTTTGAGTTACTTTTGTGAGCTCAAAAATTCACTGCTTGAAGCTTTTAAAGATAAATATGATTATTTATTTTCTCACCATTATAAATTATTAAACACTTGCATTTGAGAGTACCAGTTCTCTCCTCCCAAAGCCTGAATATGGATTTTTTTTTTTTTAAAGAAAAACTTGTTACAAGTTGAGTCCTGGTTACAGACCCGTGGGTAGATGAAGCTGTTGTTGGAGCATATCTTTACAATATTCACAGGTTCACCAATATCCAAGAGCACATTTGGAAGAGGCATATAAACACTATTTCCACAGTCTCGAACTTACTCGTATCCTGCAGCTTTGTCATGAAAGGCAGAAAGATTAATGCAAATAAACTTAGTATCTGCCATCCAAAATAAACCACAGCAATTCTAAAATGGTACTTTAAACTATAACCAGAACTCATGTGTTAATAATCCCCACTTTATGCTAGAAAGCAACTTTTGTTCAAGTACTCACAAACAGTCCTCTGCAGTCCCTCCTAAAAATACATCAGATAAACAAGTGTCACACTGCTGCAAGAAGCACAGCCTACAGGTGAGGGTGCATCTCGAAATGTGGAGGACACGCTATTCCTTCCTTTTACCTACTGAACAGGTCTGAGAACTGAAGCATGGCTAAATGAACCATGCCAGAAGAAGCAGAATTGAACACGGAAAATGTTGCTCTTGGTTTTGTGTGCAGCCTTTTTCCAAAAGTACAAGGGCTCAAGCTCTGACAGCATCAACATTGAGAATGACCTTTTACTTTACATTTGCTGAAACCACAAATGAGCAGTAGGACCTGAGTTTCCCAAACTTCCAAGAAGCAGGATTCTTTAACGAGTACTGTCTAGTCAGCAATACCCTCTCAATGTCAACAGATGAGTAATCATCTACTTTGAGAGGCTACTTATTTTTAGCTATATAAGGAGAGAGAAACATTCAGTATCCTTAAAAATAAACAGATCAGCTTTTAAATCAGATGTGCCTAATTCTCTGCAAATATGCAGTCTAGGATATGCTCTGTGAACCATGAATTATTTAAAAATGAAACTCCTTACAGTTTTGCTGTGTAATTCAGGTATTTAAGGAGCAGGATTTCACTTTGTTAGTTCTGTAGTTAATAGAACTATCTTCCAAACTATGAACGCGACTGATATTTACAGGTACTTTTAATGAAATTATAAGTTAAGAATATGAATATATATGTTACAAATATTAATAAAGGTATGTTAAGCTATACAATGACACGATTTAATAAGCATATAAAGTAAGAGCATATTTTGCCAATAATGAAAAGCAGCACCCTACTCGACTGGATTTAGAAGTCAGATAGTATATGCAGTAGCTATAAAAATGCCAAACCTTTCTGGGGTTGGAAGAGATGGCAGTAGGAAAGGTGCGGGGGAAGGAGATTAGGAAGCACAAACACAACAGGATTAAAACAGTATCAGAATGAATGATCTCTTTTTGATGATTCAGTTTACACCATCCTGACAAGCAGTAACTACAATGACATTCCCAAACACAACTATGAATAGATTTTAAGGAACTGCTCAGATGCAGGAGAAGCTTCATAGAGGCTTGATGCACAATTATGTTTTGTGATAATTCCATTTTATCAGAAAATGGCAGATCCTGCAGAAGCAGTGAAAAAGTCAAAAACATATCTTAAACTTACCAAAAACCATCCTCCATATTGCAGGATGAGGACGTGTAAAGGGTCCTGTGGACAGTAAAACCAAAAGCTTATTAGAAGCCAGTCAGTAAGAAACACAATTTATTTTTTAGTATATCTCATCTGAGGATTTGGTATGAGCACAGATCAGTTTTCCATCAAACTATGAAATACACCTGAAAGTTGGGGCAGCTATGTTAAAAAAAAAAGTAATAGCAGATTTTGGAGTGCAAAAAGGAGACTGCCAATTAGTAGCATGTAGACAAAATTTTCCACTATTTTTATGGAGTTGTTTTCAAAACAGTAGAATGTTGTTTGTTCAGCAGACACCACATCTCAAGTGTCACCTGGGGATCTCCTGACCTGGTTTCTAGACTACAGGTCACACATAACTTGCTCCCAATTAAGTAAAAAAATACCAATTTCTGTGTGTTACCAAAGATACATGGTGCGGAGCCTTCAGACCAACATGAAATGTTACCAAAGAGGCCTCCTGAAGCTTCCAAACTGAGTATCATAGATATCTGACAATAAGTAAAATACCTGTGCTCCTTACCAGTGTCCATATTCTTTACTTTAGAGCCAGTGATCAAACTGATTTATTAGATTAAAAACCTCTCAGTTAATAGGAAGAGCAGAGAAGGTAAGTCTGATGAAACTGGAAAAACTCTAAATACGAAATGTACATTTAGGTAGTAAGAAGTGGCTGAAAAATATTTTCAGCACACACTGAGGACTGCTTACCACTGTATGCACAAAGCTCATTTTTCCCTGGCATTCAGTTTTTCAGAGAATACTTAGTGAAAAGTGTGGATTAAGGATTTTTAACATATGGAAAAAACACAGCCACCTCTGAAGTACAAAGCTGCCCTGACCACAATTGGTTTCTTCCTGAACGCTGCCAATCGTGAGATAGTTTAGACTTGACACAAGAATCATGATTCTGCTGACAGCAATAATGAAAAATAATAATTAAAAAAACCAAAGCCATGCAAACCAGGTAGAAGCATTTCTTCCACAGAATTGACACACAAACTTGTTTACCTTTTTGCACTTTCTGCTCCTCACACAACTACCAAAACTTTTGTCCAACTTAACCTTCTACTGAGCAACTGTGGGTTTGCATTTTAATATGACTTAGACCATTTCTTTCACTACCTTCTGGTAAGGTGCTGTATGTAAGGTGTTGTCTCTGAGAATTTTCAGAATGACACTTCTGTTAAAACACACTGAGGCAGAGTCCTTTTAGACATTATTTAAGGGTCTATTAGCATCATTACTTAGCAATCTGAGCTGCAAATGCACATCTGCAAATAGGACACCAGTTCTGAGAACCTGACTTCCCTGTTAAACACAGGCAAGCTATAAATAACACATTTTACTGTTATCTCTGCTCAGTATGATTGCAAAACATTTTTAGACTTAACATAAAGGAATTCAAAAGAGTAAAGAAAAAGTACACTGAAAATTGGTATTTAAATAAAAATCAAAATACAGTGGCAATAAAGAGAAATTCACATGTAAAAAAAAAGTGAAGTACAAACTGTGTAAACCTTACTCACCATTAGGAAAAGCTAGAACACTGATGATTAGAAAGAAGAAAATCACAGAGAGGATACCCCTCCAAATATTATCCTCTGGTACAGAATCATCCCTAAAGAGACAGACAACAGTGGTCAAGTACATTATGAGGATGAAGCCAGAAGGCTCTGAAGATATATTATTCAAATAAAGACTACATGGAAATTAAATATAAAAAATATGCATGCTGATTATATAACAGTTAAGATCGTAACTCCACTGAATGATTTTCACACTACACTTCTGGGTGTTCCTTTCTTACAAGAGAGTTAAATATTTAATCAACACATGCAAGCCATAAGCATTGTTAGAAGTTTATGTAGAAGCAATGACTAAATTTAACACAAGGTGAGAAAATCTTTCTGCTTTAATGTTCACAGAAACATCATCAAAAGTACTTTTACACAGCAAACAGACCTAAACTAAAATCTCTGGAAGCCTGGATGCAATTCCTAGGTTTCTCTCTGCTGTTTTGGTGGTACTCGCAATTCATTTCCCTTTGCTATTCCCAATGCCAAATGCTTGAGGTGAGTGCAGAGAGGGCAAAAATAATTACTATAATCAGCCTTTGGAAATAATGAATATACAGCTTAGAATCTGTAACAGAGACATAGCAGAACTTAATAGAGCCAAGGAAAAATATTAATTTGCTTCCAGATCTGTTAAGCCAAAGCTCTGAACAAAATAGCTGGTATTATCTCTGCTACTGTCATATTACGGCCAGAGGATAAACTTAAGAATTCAGTTTGGAATGCCAAGGCAAACTTGACTAAGCTCTTCTTTTTTAGGCAGGTAGAATATGGTATATAGCAGCAAGATTAACCCTCACCCAAGTCTTCTAACCAGCAGAAAGCTTCTGGGATACTTCAGTAATACAAATAGAAACAAACTTCAGACTATCATAGTATGAACAACTACCATTTCATAATGTATCATCCAGTACAGCTGAAGTTAAAGTTTTACTATCTGGGTAATTTTCATGTATTTAGGATTCGTTTATCTATTTAACTATATTCCTTTACTTATTCCCAACATGCTAATAAAAAATTCCCAGCAAACTTCAGAGGGACAAAGCTCTTCCTGGCAGATTATCTGTAAAATTTCTGGATGGTTCAGTAAAGAACCCATGACAGCATAAATGCTCTCCACATTAGATATTTGCTGTGGTAGAAAATATTTCTCACTTAGCCAAATTATTTCTCTTTTGTTCAAAACTGAACCTTAAGAGCTCCAGAGCAGGCTTTCATCACTGTGAGGCATTTAAGCACTGTGTCAGGCAGGTAAAATACATTAAACATGAATGGTTTCTCTGCAGGCCTTTGGGACTCCCCACAGCATTTTTTTTTTAAATCAGCTGAGTCCAGATTTACCAGTCATTTTCGAGCAGCCATGCTGCATAGGATGACATTTTACACCAGCTATAAACCCCAGGTTCCAGAACTTAACTGTGGCTCCCCTGGCAATCCCAAGAGCCTCATGCCATCCACTGCACTTCCTAGCCAGCTCAGACAGCAAAACCATACTCCTCTTTTAACACAGGCAAATAACACACACAAATGTGCTGTCATGGCTGCCACCAAGAGGATGAATATTTATTTTTTAAGAGAGAACAAATAATGAGAGTCACATAACATCAATTCATCATGGCCAAGAAAGAAGTGACACTGTGATCGCATCACTTAACTGTTGCACAACTGAGATGACTCACCTTTGCGTATCAGGATTCTGAGTACTACTCAGCTTCAGGAAAGCTGTCCAAGTCATATTGGCACTACCCCCAAAATCAGCAAAGATGTTGTATGCAGTGTTAAACTGTGTTTCATTCCAAGTGGGTGGCAAAGGCATTTCATTTTGGCTTGCAGATACATTTCAAAAGGGACAGACATCCAATCTCCTTGCCAGAAGCAGGTAAGAACAGGTGAGAGCAAGAAACTCACTGCTGTGCACTAGTTAGTATAGTGTTTGCCTGAAAAAACTATTTTGAGGAATGCCAAAAGGAAAGACACAATTACGACGAGCTGCAATCGGGAAAATGTGCTAAATCATCTCCTCATTTAGCCCCATAAATGTTGAAGCTGATTTTGAAATATAAGCATTCATGCAGTAAAAACAAGGTTTCTAATGCTTGTGTGGGAGGACAGATGAGAATTCTCTCAATTTTAACCCACTTTACCATGGCATATTTCAATTCTGTGACTTTTTAGAGAAGAAGTAATAAAAAATAAAGCACATAATCTCTCTCTCCTGCTCTTCTTGAGAGCACTACATTACACTTGCACATTACAAAAACGTCAACTAATAAGTTATTACATCATAAAGAAAAAGGAAAAAAAAAGGATATTCAACTGAGTTAAAAATAGCTAGGACACTAAATTTGGAATGGGGGCGGAGGTGGGGGAGAAATCTTCCATAAACTCAAGCAAATCTAAATGTACAATAATCCAGTTTAATCAATTCCATTAAATAAGGTACATGAAAGACAACAGCCCTACATCCTCATAGGTCTTACTCCTGCTTCCACAAACCCTTGAAACCTCATGGGAGCAGCTACTAATCTGTCACCTTTCTCAGTCCTATTGTTGTGTCCCACAAAATATCCCCTCCAGCACTCACCTGCCCTCCTGCTGGTTGCCTCTGGGCTCAGAAAAGGCCACATCACTCTCTCTAGGGTAGAGGAGGACAGGGAAGGCTACAGCCACTCCATACCACTGCTCCAAGGTGCAGAGTAGAAGCAGGGGAGCCTGTGTCTGGCTCATTCAGCAGGAAATAACCAAGGCAGCTGCAGCCATTGTCAGAACCACTAGAAGGATGTGCTTTAAAGAACAGAACACCCTCTATTCCCCACTTTGTTCAAGTGAAATGAAACACACATTTATTTTTCTAAATTATTATTATCATTATTGCTACCTGAAAATTACTGCTATCTGAAGTTCAGCTTCACCCTTATCTGTCAGCTCAAAGATAGTATCAGCTGCTCTCAGTGATCCTAAGGGAAACTCCACATTATGGCTTAGTATACACAAGGGAAAGCATTTTTCAAGTTTCTCTGGCACAAAAGAAGTACAGAAGTGACAAGAAAGACTTTAAGGGAAGCAAATTTCCTCTGATGAAGTTCCTGAAAAAACAAATTTTACTTAACAACATCAGTATGAATTTATCATAGAAAATCCCCTGCTTAATAAATTGACCAGGAGAGCTACGGAACAACTGACAGCACAGGAGAAGCAAAGAATCAATCACTTGTGACACCTTAGTGGGAAGTCTACAGTGCCTTGCATTCAGGAGGTGGAAAAATGAGCACAGTCAGTGGAGACTCAAGGCAATAAGCTGATGGAAGCAGAATGACCAGACCTAGGAGCACACACTGTAGGCACGTAAGGCAATATCTCCTCTCCCCCAGTTTCTCAAAGACTGCATACAATTTGGGTACTGTCCCAAATAAGGCATGGAGGCAGCACTCTGATTTAGGAAACTTCTACAATAGTTGAAATCAGCAAAAGGGGGATAAGGGAGAAAACAAAATCTGAGTAGCTTCCACAACCTGAGAAGAGGAGAAACAGAGAAGACATAAAGAGAAATCAACTGGCATTTAAACACAGGAAGTGAGGCAGAGAGAAACAGAGGGAAGCAAATGAAACCGAAGAAGCTGAAGTTAGAAAGCTAACAAAACAAATGGAATGAAGAGCTAGCAGTACTCTTGAAAAAATGCTAGCAGTACTCTTGAAAAAATGCTAGCAGTACTCTTGAAAAAACGCAACATCCCAGAAGCAAAGCAGTATTATTTGGGACTAGAAAACACCATAGTTCTGAAATCGCTCTTGGCTCGTCCTCTGCTTGAAAGAATTGGCAAAATTCCTTCCCCAAAGGTGAGCCATCAGTTCCATTAATCCTTCAGAATTATGTCTTGATGAGAATATCTTATTAACTCACAAGTTTGACCTAAATTGGCCCTTTGGAAGGAAAAGTGATCTGGGTGAGGGGAGACAGGACAAGAGGAGCACTTGTAGCAAGGTCTGTAATTAAACGTGGTAGCAAAGCACAGAAACATGTCTCTGATTTAGAAGTTAAGAAGGGATCCAAGTAGAACAAGGAATGTGTTCAAAAATATCTTCCTTGGGGCTATGCATAAGATGAAACAAGAAAAGGCACTCCTCAGACCATTTGCAGTTACACTATTTTACATTTCCTTATGCTTCTGTCTCAGCTCAAGCCAGGCTTCGCCATTATTTCCACAGCTAATAAAAACTATACATTTGGATTCTTAGAATGAAATACAAGATTATACACTGAACTGTACATGAGGCCTAGGGATAAATCCTGATTTTCTTACATCTAGTGGTAAGTTTAAGCAACAAGGCCATTGAAATCCGCAATTGTGTGCACACAACGCCACGAAAGTTTAAATGAGCCCCAAACATGATGCACTACTCAGTCAAAACCTCCCAGGGATCACTGTTTCCCTACAGACTGCACAATTTACTCTAAAGGACGATTTCGCAATCCTCTTCACAACCCCATTCAGTAGGAGGCAATAACAAGTATGTACAACTTAGAAAAACATGCAAGATACTCATCAGACTGCACTGCTATACCCTTTGCTTTCAAACAAGGCTCCTGAAAAAGACTGTGTCCATTCCTAGCAGTATTGCCATGAATGACTGCAGGGGCGATGCCCACAGAGCTCTCCCTGTAGTGTGCAAAGGATGTGGCTAATCCTATCGGTGCCAGGGTCTAAGCCGACCTGTGACTGGCCACAGACAGTGCTGTGTAGAAATGATGCTACACAACACTCCTGTCTACTGCACGCTTGTAGATCATCTGCTTGAGTGATGTCACTGCTGGGCCGCTTGATAGCCCAGTAAAAGCCATTTTTGGCAACTACTTGAAATGCATTTTAATAAAGACTTCAACAGAGAGCCTCGAAACTATCATCAAGTTCCCAGGAACTGCAGTGGGGAGGACAGCAGCTCTGGGAAGGAGGAGAGGATGCCCGCTCTCCAAACATGGGCCTCCCGCGCACGGGGCTCCGGCACACCCGGCCCAGGACCACCCGGCGGGAACGGCCCGGCTCTGGCCCTGCCGACAGCCCGGCCCCGGCAGGGACCGCGCTGCCCGTGCCCGCCCTGGGGCCGGGCACGGACCCTCCCCATCCCTGACCCGGGAATCCCCTTCGCTGGGGGCCGCCCGCACCGGGGGCGGGGAGGGGGATCGTCGTGGCGGCCGCGCACCTGGTGAAGGCGAAGGCCATGAGGCTGAGGGTGGTGAAGCTGAGGAGGGTGATGGTGTGCGGCCGGTAGAAGAACTCAAGCGTGATGTCCTCCACCTGCTGCTCGTTGATCATGCGGAAGTGCAGGCGGTAGTTCACGTCGTTCTTGCTCAGGGTCCGGCTCCCCACGCACGACGCCATCTCGCCCCCTCTTCTCCCCTCGTCTCAGCGCAGCTCGGGTTCTCCCGGGGCGGGGCAGGGCAGGGCGGCGCAGCCCGAGCCCGGCTGCCCGACCGCGCCGCGTCCCCCTGCGGGAGCCGAGCGGGGCCGAACGGGGCAGCGCCGCTCCCGCCGCGCTGAGGGGAGCGCGAGGCGAGGCAGGGCAGGGCAAGGCAGGGGAGGAACTCGCCGGGCCGCGCCCACGCGCGAGGGAAGGACGAAGGCAGCGCCGGAGGGGGAGAGGTGGAGCCACACCGCCCCCTTGGAGCAAGCGGTGGGAAGCTCTCTGGTGCCTGTATGTTCCCCCTCCCCCCCTTTCCTCGCGGATGGTCTCGCCTGGGTTGGGCTGGGGGCGGGGCACACACGTGGTCAGGCCGCGCCGAGCGGGGCAGGTGAGGTGATGGCGGGTCTCGGGGGTGTTTCCGTGATCTCTCGATGGTCTCCACATTCTCCTGCACACGCAGAGGCTGCCGGCATGGGGAGGCCTGCGAGGGACGGCGAGCGCGGCGCGCCCGGGCCCAGCCTCCCCCCCCTGTGGCGCTGTGCGGTGACGGCCCTGCGCAGAGGGCCCTGTCCCGCGGAGAGGGTTGAGGTCCTGGCTGGGCTTCCCCCGTGCTCCCAAAGGGACAGCTGTCGTACAGGACGGCGGGCAGTGGCCCTCAGACCCGGCTTCTCTCCCCAGTTTTGCCTCCTCCGTTTGCCACGCGTTTAAAGCCTTAAAGCCTCTCCTTGGTGCTTTGTAGTGAGCCATTGCTGTAGCGCCCAGGGTATTCGCGCTCCCGGCTCTGCGGCCAGGCAGGCAGCGCCTTTCCCGCCCCTCAGCCCTTTTTCTCCCGGCAGGATGCTGTGTTGAGGTGGAGATGGCTCTGTGGGCCCGGCAGGCCTCCCGCTGGTGTTGCCTGCTGAACACGGCCCGCGCTGCCGGGTTTCCTCGGAGGCTGAGGAGCTGCGGGAGCCCCGCACGGACCTGCCGTGAGTTCGCCCCTCTGGCTCTGCTGCCCGCCGGAAAGGACGGTGTTCTGTGGAGACTACAGGCATGCAGGCATGTGTCTGTAGGAAGCTGTTTCGCGCCCGACAGTGCCAAGGATGGATCCTTCTCTCCTCTGGAAAGTAATTTGCCTTCACCAGTAAAACAGGAACAAGCAAAAGTAGAAGCATTACCTGATCTGAATGCAAAAATACTGAATGAAGGTAAGAGGTTTTAAGGGATACCATTTTTCCCGAATCTTCAAATCATGCTTTCAGTATGTTGTGGTTTAACCCCAGCTGGGTTCTTTTTTCTTGGCCCGTTTATCTAAAACACTTATCTGGAGTTCCTGACTTTCACTTGGTTTTAGCCCCGTAGTTAATGCAGATATTCTTGTGGTCACCGTGGCATCCAAAGCATACCTTTAAGGTGAGATGAAGATAAAATGTTTTGGGTAGAAATGTAGGTCTGGAGCTGCCATTTGAAGGATTTTTCTTTTGATAAATCTACCTGCAGTAGTTGAGCGTTTGCCTTTCCCTCACATACCTGCTGATACAAACTAAGGGGATTGGTTTGGGTGTTTTGTTTGGGGTTTTTTTGAACAAGGCTGGGGGAGTCCACGCCTGAAGCAGCTCACGCAATACAGCCGTTTGAATGATCAGGAACGAACAACAGGAGGCAGCAGTGTGAAGCCTGCTTTAAGCACTGCTCTGACGAGAAATGCTCATCCAACTGTCTCCTGAGGAAAGGAGATGAAAAAAGATAAATACAATGTGCAGCTCTTCCTGAAACATTAGGATCATGCTACTTACTGTGGAATCTGTCTTGGTAGTTCTGGTGTGTCTTTGTTTTCTCGACATGGAAGAGTGTTACCCTAGTCTCTAGGATGGCATTGTGCAAAGGTACAGGGGACAGAAAACCTCCATCCTGAAGAGTTTATAATCAGGGCTGTTGATCAATAATCAATCTGATAATTTAGGAAGATGCTAGCAGCCAGCCTGGAAACAGTAAATCTAGCTGCTGTGAGCTCCTGTCAGTGGAAGAATAGATCCATTTATAGAAGTATTTTTTAAAGGACACTAAGCTCTGTGACATCAAACACTTAAGGGGAAACAAGCATAATAATGTTCTCTTTGAAACCTTAGTGAGTAGGAAATGGAGCTTGATTTCTTTTGCTGTTAATGGTGGTGGCAGTCAGCAGCCATTCTGTAATGGATAAGACATGATAGCTTGGTTGGAGTTGGCTGTGAAATGCAGTTGTTTTAACTTTCAGTATATTTCAGGCATCAGATTCAAAAGAGGCATAAAATAGTGGGCTTGTCAGGTTATGAAAAATAATCTTTGCGGTAGCCTTTTTTCTGGATATGATCAGGCAAGAATGCATTTGTGAAGACATGAAAGCAGATTCTTTTTCAAGAAGGTGATGTGATCTGCAGACTGAAGGCAGGCTGGCTGGGTACTACACTGATTTGGACACATGAGCAAGAGCTGATGAGCAGTGTCAAGGAGATGGAACAGAGGCAAAAACTGGGAGTACAGTCTATGTTTTCAAATAATAGGTTGAATATTCATCTCGTGCACAGTGTTCCTGCATTTTGAACTGGATTTTAGGAGATCTGTATAGCATTTGGTGGGAGCAGCTTTGTCTTTCACAAAATGCATTTGGGTCATCCACATTTGTTTCTTAGATTGGGATGACATCCCACCTTCATCTGCCTTGGAAGAGATTTCTGAGGAAGCAGCTGTACAGATCATCGCAGAACCGATTCTTCCCCTTCAGTCTACCACGCTCCGAGATTATGTTGATCATTCAGAAACCCTTGCAAAGCTTGTCCACCTAGGTATGTGTGATTTTATTTGTGTAGTTTGCCTGTGTCTGGAGCTTTGGAGATTCTTCTGTTTTACTGGTTCCCTTGTAAACTTGAAAGAGAGAATGATGACTAATGGCAAAAAGCAGCAGAATATTATCCAGAGTAAATGGAAAAAGAAGGGGACTGTGTCACTCAATAGCAATGCCATATTTCTTGAAAACAAAGCTGGCTAGTTTTAGTCCCTTAGCGCTTTGGGTGCCAGGAGGAGGCATCTCTCACAGCTTCTGGAGATGGGGAACACTCTATGTAACTTAAGTGGTCTCTCTTCTTTTGGGCTGGCTAAGGTTGTTTTAATTTGCTGCAAAAGAAAATGCAGTTCTCCATCCTTGGAAAGAAGGAGAGTGGTTGCTGTGCAGAACCTTAGAAGTGGGGCACAGTAAACTAGAGGCAAGAGTGAAGGATGGAAAAGAACCTTACTTCTCATCAAAAAGCAGTTGGACTGCAGGTATATCTGAGTTCAAGGTTGCTGGCCACCTCCTTGTTGCCCAAACATCCAAGGAACACTAGAAGAAGGTTGGAGAAATAAGTATTTGAGAGGGGGGAATCTGGCCCCATGTAGTAACAAATTACTATGTGTGAGTCAGTATATAAAGGCACTTCACTGCACAATTGTTCTCTTCCCTTGTATAATGGAGTTGGGAATTTCTTGCATATGGCACATGCAGGATTCACTGCAAATGTCTTCCTTCAAAAAATAAACTCAGCAAAAGTGTCTAAAATGACTGCTTGTTTTATCTGGAATCTTTCCACAATATACAAGGTGTTATGACCTTGCTGTGTCGAACAATTAAAGTATGCCAAATCAGTGCAAAAAAAGGAGTAGTCCTGTAAATTCCAACGTGCCTTTGTGAAACATTTACAGGAAGTAACATCTGAGTTTATTTAAAACAATTTTTATTTTTGTTTGTTGTAGGAGTTGACCTATCCCAAGTGGAAAAACGTCAAAAGGCAGGTCAGCTCTTACTGACCTTGGACTTTGAAAAAGATATAAGAAAAATACTTCTGTTTCTTAAGGATGTGGGTGTAGAAGACAATCAGCTGGGACCATTCCTGACCAAAAATCCATACATCCTTGGTGAAGATCTGGAAGCTTTAGAAACCAGGTAAGACTTTCAAACAGCAGCGGGGTGTTAAGCCCCTTGGGTTGAAGATCTGCTTTCCCCTATGGCTTAACCTTGCCTGAAGGATCGTGTGTTGCCTCCTGCTTCCTTTCTGACTCAATCCCTGGCTCCTTGTTCTTGTGCCTTCCCATCTGTTGGCACTGACGTGTGGTGATATCATAAGTCAAGTCAACATCTTGATCTGCCTTAAAACTGACCATTAAAAAATTTTACTGCCCATCCCTATCTCTCTGCCACAGAGGAAGCAGCTTGCCCTCCTAGGCCACTTGCTTTACCTGCATCAGCTTGGATTCCAAAATGTCAGTCCCTGAGGCTTTGTAGAAATATATTAACCTCTTTAGTCACGATTTGAAACCACTCTTCTAGATGCTACATCTGCCTTGTAAATTCTGCAGTAAAAGAAGCAGACCAGATCTCTTCCGTGATGACATCTAATAGCAACAGAAAGTTTTGGTGACACTCTTTTTTCCTGTTGTCCAGCTCAGACTGAACACAAGACTACAATGAACTAATTTGTGTGTGTGTGTTTTCATTCACACCTTTATGGCCCTACACTGTTCCTCAGTCCATAAAATGGACTTTTATTCTTAACATTACTTCAAATTCAACAGTTTATTTCAGAAGAACTCGTGTGTGAATGTACATACATTTTTTAATGAACTCAGAACTTCTCAGTATTTAAAAATTCCAGAAAAGAAAGTCTGTCTGCTTGGCTCTTGCATGTAGTAGCTGTCCAAGACAGAAATCTGAAAGTACGGATATTTGGAAACAAGCACATGATCTGGATATATAAGATAAACCTGACTTCTTTTTTCTCTGTTCTTCAAACCTCCTGTTCAGTAAGTGGCCTTTCAGAAACAATATCCAAAGAGAATCTGTGTAATTTTTCAGCAGTAGTTTTGAGTCTAGATATCAGTTATTTATACTCTGCTGAAAAGAGTATTATTTTTTTTTGCTATGATAAATATCCTGACACTTCTGTGAAGTCAAATTTGCTTTTCACTGACAGTCCTGTGGCACTGAAAAGCAAATTTGCGAAGTAGGGACTGAACAGAGCAGTCCAATTTCTCCTTAATTTTCTGCATTACAATTCTTCAGTAAGTTTGACACTGGTGAGTGCTTTCCTGCAAGCTTTAAAGCAAGTGTGCTGTGAAGGCTGTGAAGTGAATGTGTCTCAGATAGCTGTCTTTTGAAAGCTGAGTATCACCTTTGCATAAACAGTTCAGTGCAGATGGACATGGTATTGGTTACATCACTCTGGAATGTTTTATTGCTATGGATTCCACGTTGCTAGGAAACAAAACACAAATTTCAATAGATTTGGCATTTGACTTCAGATAAACATCATAAAAGTCAAAACATTCCATAATTCATAACAATTTTGACAGTTGCAAATCAGTGTCTGTACTGCAGCTGCACCAGATGCTTTGTTTTACGTTATTGTTAATGATGACTTAAAACTGTTAACATGCTACATAGAACTGCTGACCCCTGTAGTACAACGAGGGCTAACCTTGGTGCCAACACTCACAGATGTATCTCAAACTTTGGCCAAGCTGGATGATTGTGTTTCTTTAATATACCAGTTTCTGGAGTCAGGTTATTACAATCTTGCCATCCCTCTTTTAAGTTTCTTGCCTTTCCAGAATGTGAAGAAATGCTTCAGGTGTGAATCTTAATGACTTGTTAACAGAAAACAAGTGGAGCCAGGACAGCCAAAAGATTTTATTTTTCATCTGCTCATTTAGCTGTGTTTCTGGGATGATTGGCAACTGTGTCCTTGAAAAAATGAATGGAAGAAGTATAGTGTAGCCAAGCTGCAGCATTTAAAACATAATGGGATAATTTTTGAAGGGCCAGGTGGTTATTGTTGTGTTCTGATTTTCTCCCCCTCTTAACCTTTCCTTGTCTTTGAGGTTTCTGCAGCCAGTTCCGTCAGCACTGTCTGGAGCCTAGGCTGCTACCTTCTCTGTTGGGGTGCCTGCTCAATCAGGAATTGGTCATCTAGAGCTTGTTCTTGTATCTTTCTCTCTGGACATTTTTTGGCTTGTGATGACTTCATTTTTGAGGGTTTGTGGAAAGAGGGAGGCTGTAGTGACTGGAAGGTAATTTTTTTTTCTCTGCACAAGATGTGGTTTAACACAGAGCCTGTTTTTTGCTGAATACCTGCTTCTGCAGAATACTCTGCAATCCATTTTCTAAATTCCATTATCTAAATTACTGCCAGATAAAAACAATTCTTATGTGCTTTCATCTGACAGAAAATACTTCCATACACTCTCATCTACAACCAAAGGAAATCTCTCCAAACTGTAGTTCAGTTGTTTTGTAGATGGAGACATGGATTAATTGTGTCTCTCTTTATGTGCTGTATTGGCCCTCCTTTGTTCCTTTTTCTGGTAATCCTGTATGGTAATCATCTACTGCAAGTAGTACTTGAAATAAGATTTCACCTTCACTGAATTTAACAAAGTTTGGAAAAAGTATTGAGTTGGAAAGAAAGAAAGCTCTGTTAAACATAAAAACTTTAGTCAGCTCCTTTTCCTTTCCGATGACCAGATATTTGTTACTTAATCGTTGGACCACTGACTGAAAGTAGGGACCTATTGCAACAACTGTAACTTCAGCTAATCTAGAGATGCCTTTTCGGACAATGTCTCTACACATAACGTTGTTGTAGGGTATTTCTACTCCAGTGCTATTGGCAAAACAGGGATGTATGAGGTATAGTACAATGTTCTTTCAGCAGTAGAAATGGAATTCATTAAAATAGCAAAAAGCTGTATATATCTTCTTGTCCATACCCTATGATGATCTATTAATGTGTTTGCAATCTAGGAGACAGGCTGGTAGTTAAATGTAGGTTAACATAGTTATCTGCTTAAGTACAGCTGGAAGGAATTAAAATCTGTCTTCAGTATTGACATTCTGCTCTGAGGTTTATTTTACTTCTAATTAATTGGAAGGGAGGGTATTTTGCTTTTACGATAACTGCAGAATTCATCCTAATTATTTTTGGCAGGGTTGCATGTTAATGCTAGAACATCTGTCCATTTATAAGATATCACTGAGGAATTTAAGCAGTACTGAATAAATGGAGGCAATAAAATTTTCATCACTGGATTTTATTTTGTTTTTGTTCTCTTTCTAGAGTGGCTTACCTAAAATCAAAAAAATTTGGTAAGTCAGAAATTGCTCAGATGGTCTCGAGAGCTCCATATCTGCTGTTGTTTTCAGTGGAAAGACTGGATAACAGACTGGGTTTCTTCAAAAATGAACTTGGTCTCAGTGTAAAGAAGGTAAAGACTGAAGTCTTTAGTTATTTTCTTATTAACAACTGTAAGGGCTTGCAGTATGAATATTTCAAGTGTTTGGAGGTTATCCACAAACATCAGTGACGTTACCATGAGAACATAGAGGGTTACAAGAGGGTAACATGGTTTTAACTGCCTATGGAAGTGATATAGACACCTAACATTCAGAAGTCCTGAAGTACAGGTTTTGAAGATGACTCGCTACAGATTATTTACAAACAAGCTCGCATATGTCCAATTTTATTACTTGAGGTGAGTTAGAGGACTGAATTCATTACTGAAACAGCAAGCACCTTTTAACTTCTGGAAAATTAAATGCTTCTCTTCATCTCCTCAAGATACTGCAAAATACTTAACTCATGATTGAAAAATTGTCTAATCTGTGAATATTATATCATATCAAACTAAATGCCAAATTATACACTCAGTTCACCATGAGTAACCTCTGGGTTTGCTTGTGACGGTGTATCACACTTGTGCTTAGCAGGTATTCAGCACTCTGCTTTGGGATCTTCAGGGGAGGTAGTAGCTGGACTTGCTTGGAATAAGTGGGCAGCGTTAGGTGTTTCCTACAGTAGGTGAGGATTGCAATGAATGTCAAATTCCAAGTGGAATCAGGGTTGCTTTGCTGGCTTCTATCAGCTGAACAGTCATAGCTGTCACAGTGCCTGTTGCTGGCCGTTCTATGCTTGAGGTAAGAGACCTCCCCAGAAAAGGGTTTAGTCACTGCCTTGTGCTCAGGGTTGATTACAAGTGATCACGTGGCTTAGGGGACGTGGAGTAATTTCTTGCGTTGCCATTATACTATGGTCTAACCAGATCCTGAATTAGACAAACTCCACTGAGCTGAAAAATCCTTTTATAGCCTTATTGGGTAGTGTGTTGTTAACTTCTTTAAAAAGATGGGAAGAAACAGCTTGAGCACTGAGATAGAGCTCTTGAGCATGCTTTTGACACATGCTTTTACTCCCTTTTCCCATCTGCTTTACAACACCTATGTTGTTTTTTGTTTTCCATTTGAGTAACTTTTTGCATCTTAATATGCTGCTGCTTCATACAAACTCCTCCTTGGTGTAGAAATAAAAATTAATTGCATCCCTCTTCCGGCTGCAAAAAAAAAAAAGAAAAAAAAAGTTTATATGAGATCTTTCTTTCACAAATGAATTCACAAACAAGCTTTCGGTAATACTCCTTTTGTGTTTTCCCTAATTGTAGACAAAGGACCTGGTAGTTCGTCTTCCAAGGCTACTGACTGGCAAATTAGAACCTGTAAAAGAAAATCTTCAGGTGAGTTTATGAATAGATATTAAAAGTGCATTGTGTATCCATATAGTTCAAGAGTTGTCAGAAGATAAAATTCCTAGAGGAGACTAATGCATAGAAAGTATTTAATGAAACAATTTTAGTGGAGATATAAAATAACTGAGGATTTTGTTCAAAAATTTATTTTCCTCTATATCGTGCAAGCTTATAGAATACATGGAGCAGTATCTTATTGTCTTGTACTCTGATGCAGTGTCCTCCTGCCAAAAGTTGCTATCTGATGACACAAATTGTTACCCGTGTTTTATGAGTAGAAAAACATTCCCTCTTTCCCCCCCCCTTAATTATTATGGGTTTTTGCTAACTTGGGCTGTCCATGAGTATTTAGGAGCAAGAAATGTGCAGTTGATTATTTTCCTCTTGGCAGGTAGCTAGTCTGCCAAAATGTGCATTTGACACCTATTGTCTGATAGCAGATGGTCGTTATTAACAACTGTTGGGTAAATAACTTCAAACCCACAGAGACTCCTTTCCCTTTTGAAAATGTAACTATGTATTGGTTTAATTATTGTGCTGTAAAGCCATCGAGGCCAAACAGCATGATGTATTATAACAATTTGTGAAATTCCATTATCCTATAATGCATAACTGTGAATTAAAATGTATAATTTTCAGATGGACTCACTGCTCTGAAACTATTAAACACTAGAAATCTTGCAATCTGAAATGTGTGTGTGGTAAGGGAGGAGACTGGAAAGTAGCAGACTGTTCTAATTAATAGTGCTTTCTTTTTAATGAACATGGTTTCCACAGGCTAGGGATTCAGTATATTATAATGAATGTGTTTTTAAGATTCTCAGTTCTATGTGACTATCTTGTTTATCTACCAAATATATATATATATAAATAGCATTTATTTTTAACATGTGTGTGAGAGAGAGGGAGAGAGAGGTAGGATTTTTAGGTTCTCACTGTTGAAATCTGCTCGTAATTAGAAGCTCTGGCCTTTCAGGAGGTTGGATATTTCGGTTTCAGAATCTGGGTTCAGACCTGTATGTCCTAAACTGATGGTGGGAGGGCAGTACTTGGAAAGTGAAACCATGTATCACCAGTTCAGAAGTGATCAGGTCATTTCCTTCATTTTGAATGGACTGTTATTTAGAAACAGCTACTGGCTGTCAAAAGATACCTGCCATGATAAATGATCTGAAGGATTATTATTTGTTCCATCCTCTGAAGGTTTCATCCAGCACGATTAGAGATTAACACAGTAAAACCTGACAGTTTGCATTACCACTGCCTATTGTGGGAATAATATAGAATAAGTTGAATATTGCTGAGACTTACACAGTAAGAATATTAGCATATGTGGCCTAGAGAGTTACTGAATATTAAATATGTTTGCTGTCAAACTGAGTGCAGTCAAAGCAATTTACACTTGAGCTCACAGGTCCTGGCATGAGGGATCTGTTCCATTTCAAAGAGTAGAAGATAAAAGGTCAGGACTCTTGTCACAATTACCCCTACAGTGGGCCCAGCTTTACATCTGCAGTGATTTAACATTTGGTCTTATCAGGTTGTGTATCGTAATGCAGTAACTTACCACTGCCAGCTCAGATCCATGGAAGATACTACTGAATGCAAACACTTCTTTTCATGCCTGAATGCTGTCTTAGTTGATTGGTATTTTCTGTGATGCACAAATATTTATAAAGCAGATAAGGAAAAACCAGGATTTGAAAGACCTGATTACAGTCACCTCTTGAAGCAATTCCCTGTGAGGATCTGTAAGTCCTAAGGTATCTTCAAAACCCAGTTTCTAAGCCCTTCCCTTTGTATTTGCCAAGCAATTCTGGAAAAGAGCTGCAGTCTTGGCACATCAAACTGGACAAACAAAAAGCACCACATTTTTGCCAATTGAAGTAGTACCTGGGTTGGATTTAAAAGTCTGGTTATGTTGACTGACAAGCATACCCGCTTCATGGCTGGAAACAAGCTGCTTATAAATGTCACTGGAAGACAGAAGAAATGGCTGAGTTACCAGACACTCCTGTATGCTGAATTCCTTTCTCAACAACTCAATGAACTGCTTGCCATTCTGCAATCTGGGAGGAGTGCTTATGATTTTATTGAAAAAATGTGTTTTGTTTTCCTTTTGGGAAATCATAATTGAAGTCAAGGCAGTCTCTGAAAAAGACATCTTACTTTAGACATTATGAACTGTAAAATAAGTTGATAACACTGCATATTCTACACAGCTCTTTCAGGTTCAGCAGTCTTCAGTTGAAGACTACAGGACTGAAATTATGCTCCCTATTATAAAAAATGTAACTTGGATACATTAGCAAAGAAGTAATGTTTCATTGCTGTGTTTTACAGAGCTCAGCAGCTCCACAACAAGAAAGTCAGTCTTTTGACAGCTTGGTATTGAAACTGGTGAAGGATCTTAGGGGAGAATTTTTATGCTTGTGACTGCCATGCATATGTAGACACTGGTTTTTGTTGATATCTCAGACAAGCTGAAAAAAACATAGCATTCACAGAAGTCATCTTTACTTTGGGGATAGTCTGTAAAGAAATTACACTTTAATCCAGAATGATAACTTGCATTGTCTGACTTCAGAACAACTGAAGGGGTGGATATTATTGTGGGATGCATTCTTGTTGCTGTGTGACAAAGGGTAGAAGAATTTTACATCAGTTTATTTCAGTGGACATTTAAATAAGCCAAGTTTGCTGTAGCTAACTTGTGAAGGTAAAATTGTGCTCTTTTTCAGGTTTGTCAGATTGAACTTGGTTTCCAACGCAATGAAATTCAACAGATAGTGTATAAAACCCCCAAGATTTTAACCGCAAGTAAAAAGAGGCTCAGACAGACATTTGACTACTTACACAACATAATGGGCATTCCCCACCACATGCTTACTCGCTTTCCTCAGGTGAGTTGTTAATCTGGGAACAAATTGTAGGTGCTTTTGTCACAGCCACTTCTCTAATATGGTGCTGAAGGTGGAGCCTCACTGTATGCAGTGAATTCACGTGTGAATTCTTCAACTTGCCTGTGACTTTTACTGTAACTGGGACAACTTATATTGGCAATTCAGAAACCATGGAGGATTCCAGTGTGGAAGTGTTGCTTTTTTTCCCCTGACACGTTACATCACTAACCCGAGTCTTGTGAATTTTTAGGTTTTCAACAGAGGTAGTCATGCTTATCTCTTCTGGATTCATGCAAGAGAGATTACTGCCTGCTTAGGGATTTGCTTGTCCTGAAATCTTACCGAAGAGACACAAGGGAAGACTGATTATGCAGGAGATCTGTTCATTAGATAACATGTATACATATAAACATTTCTTTCAGATTTGTTTACTTAAAAAACTAATTTTAGAGATTTAGGATCTGAAAAGAGTGTAAAGAGAAGAGAAATTCTGTCCATTAGGCACTCAGATTCTCATTGGTGTTCCTATTGCTGTGGCAATTGCTAAAATATCACAGGATTGAAAATAGATTAGTTCCCTGATTACTAATTTTTTTCTATCTCCTCATTACTGTTATTTCCTCTCAAAAGTTGAAAGCTGTAGTCACTTCATTCAATGCTGACATGCAGTCGCACTAGCTTCTTAGAAGGTAAAAGTGAAAGGACAAATTGCAACTTCTGAACTGAAATAATTTTCTTATAAAGCAAGTCTAGTAGAGAATCTAACTGGCTAAAAAGCCAAAATTATATGGGGAAATAAAACTACTTCCCAGGATTTTGATTGCTTCTCTTGCTGTTTAATATATCTTTACTTAAGGAGGATGCTTGCAGTAACTCCGATCTGTGTCAGTTTTGCCCTCCTTGATATATAAGTGACCACAGGTCTTTCTCACTTCCTTCTCAGTTGTCTTATTGTTAGCTTTGTGGTTCACCTCATTATTTTTCTTCCCCTTCTTTGGAAGGGTAAGTGGAGACCTCTATTCCTTGTTCTTGGCACAGTCACTTCCTCTCTTCCCTGTTCTTCCCTTTCATCCTCAAAAACTGCGAGTTTCAGGATATGGTTGGTGCAAGTCAGTCTGGTGGTCTGGCCTTTAACTTGTGCATTTACAAATGTATATATGTCTCTATCTGTACTTGCTTCTATCCCAAATTACAATAATGCTGAAGATAAGAGGTATACAGGATTTTTTTTCATCAAATGCTCTCTGATATTACAGCTGTTCTCATAACCATTCTTTCTATCAGCTAACTCCACAAAAGGTGGTGAAATTTTTTTCTCCTGTCTTCTGACACTCTCTTAAAATTCAAGGAAGGCAGAGGAGGAACAGTAGTTTTGTTTCTCTCCTAGTTCAATTAGTTTGCATCCTGATAGTACAGGGAAAATGCTCCCTATTTCTGAATATCTCTTCTCCACTTCCTTGGCTGTGATTACACAAAAATAATATAGTTGTTATATATAAGTAAAAAACCTAACGTGCTTGAAAGTTGTATCTGTCTGATTGTCTTTGTGTATGTAGGTCAGTGTATTGTATTGAGGCATTCAGAGTTTAGGTAATTTATATATAAATGTAACCTACCTGGTGTTTGACATAAATTAGAAGAAAATATGCAAATGATTTGTTTTCTTCCTAGATCTTCAGTTGGTCTAAAAAATGCTCTTATTTTAGATGCCTTGTAGTCTGAAATTCAGACAGCCTAAAAATTGCTTCCCTTTTTTTCTTTCTTAGGTTTTCAACTCAAAGCTGTTACGAATCAGAGAGAGGCACATGTTTCTTGCATTCTTGGGAAGAGCCCAGTATGACCCAGCAGAACCCAGTTACATCTCTCTGGACCAGCTGGTATCCCTTCCTGATGAGGTGTTTTGTACAGAGATTGCCAAAGCTTCTATACAGGACTTCGAAAATTTCTTAAAAACACTTTAGTAACACATGTAAAAAATAATAGAATACAATTATGAAATAAACATACTTTATGGAACCAATCCCTTTTAAGGACTCTAAACTTTTCTATTAGTCGTTTAAGACTTCATTGCTTATGAAACATTTGTAGGATTTAAAGGCTCACAGTAATATTTATAGTAACTTAAAGTTTTTTTCAGAAGGATTGAGTGAATACTCATTCCATGGATTGCTATTAATGCAATCCTTGTCATTAATCACTAACTTTATTCAAAGTGGATGATGCAGCACTCTAACAGAAAAGTAAATTAAAGTTGGATTCTTCTTTTTTTCCTTTCGATAGTGGCAGAGTTTTGAGAAATGGAAAAACTAGCTAGTGACCTATTCCCTGTCTTGCCCATTATCTTTTTCTCTCTTCACCCTCTTTCCCAAAAGTTAGAATAGCAAGCTAATGCAGTAGTGAAGAAGTGTTGTGTTTACCTGCTTGAGCTAATGTTATTATTTTCCCTGTACAAAAAAGTACACCATTAAGTATGTGAAGTTCCTCATACAAAAAGGCGTTTTTTCAACAGGTTACAAAGGTGTTCCCTTGTGGAGCTGGCTGCTGAAATTAATATCCTAAAAGCTGTGCAGCCTGGTTTGAAATGTCAAAAAAAAAAAATCAGCAAACTGAATCCAGGCAAATTCCAGTGTCCCTGAAATCTAGAAGGATCTTTATGTAAGTTACTTTTTTCTTTCCCTTGTTGAGTTTTCCCCACACCCCAAAGAGATTTGTGAGGTTTTAATTTGTTTTGAATGCCTCACACTTTGAACTTTTACTTCCCTGATCGCTGCCAGAGCTAAACCAGTTTCTTTGAAATGTTAAATGCATGTGCTTCTGCCAAAATAGCTTCCCAGAAACACTATGAAAAAAGGAAGCAAAAGATTTTATGGGAGTGCTAAAAGGGAAAAGAGGATAGAAGAACTTTCTGAGCATCATGTAAAAAATCTGTGGCTCTAAGATGAAAAAAAGAATCTTTAGAAGAAATGTTTGGGCTAGAATTACCCAATTTACTGTAGTCGGCTATTCCTGACAAGGGCTGGCAGCCTTGGACTGAACACGTTGATTCGCTGGGGCTCGCTGGGTACAACACGGCAAAGACCATTCGCGGCCTGGGGCAGTCTGGACTCTGCTGTTTGCTTTCCTGACTAAAAACTGCCTGTTGCAGCCGTATTTCTGGACTAATCCTACGTATTCATTTTATTTCTTTTAAAACGCAGTGATCCATTCCTGAAGGAACTGCTGGGAAGAGAGGCAGCTATTTGTGCCTCAGAATGCAGAGCTGCTCACCGGGCAGCTGCGATACCTGAGCAGAGAGAGGTTTCTGCTTCTTCCTGTGATCGATCGGTACTTTGCTTACAGTGCTTTACAAAGCTAAATTTTATTGTCGTTATTTTTCGCTAATATTCATCCTTGCGCACACACAAATTCCCCCACTCTAACCCGGCGCATGCGCCGGCGGCGGGGCGGCATTGGCGAGCGCGCGCCCGCCCCTGCGGGTTACCCAGGAGGCCGCGCGGCGCAGAGGTCAAGATGGCGGCGAGGGCGTCTGGTGAGGAGGCGGGGGGCGCCGGGGCCGGGGCCGCGGCCGCTCCGCCTGCGGCGCTGCGCTCAACCCGCACAACGCCGGGGAGCGAGGCGGCCCGCGACGGGGACAGGAAAACCGGGGAGCCGGTGTGCACCGTGTGCCCTTGACGGGAGTAGCGAATGCTGCGGCACAACCTTGGCGGGCGGGTCTCCTTGTCGTCCCTCCCGTGGTAGTGGAGGGAGCCTGGCTCCGATACCGGGATTTTCTGGGTGCTCGGGAGCATTGGAGGAGCCTTTGGGCAGCTCCGGGGGGGCTTCGGGTGTCGCTATCCTGCGCGGGTACCGACTGCACGCATGGCTGGTGGAAGATTATTCCTTCTCAGGCCCTAAAGCACGCAGGAGTCAGTAAATAACCGAATGGGATAGTGCGCTAATGACGCACTGGTATCACACGTAGCACTGGTTTTTTGGGGTGACTTGGTAAGACAAACGTCTTAAAAGTCACATAAGACAGCTCGCCCGGGCTGCATTGCCCACACCGTGCTGTACCCCTTGTTGCGTTACTTCAATGGCATTTGTACCATCGTACTTAATTATGTCTTAATGCACCTTTTCCATCCGGAATCACATTTAATGAAAGATGAATGTGCTATATGTGGTGTCTTTGTATTTTTATGTTTTCTTTTTAAAACTGTTTTTTGATCTTTCTGTTGGGGGGTACTTTTCAGTGTTGACTTTCTGGTTCACTTAGGCAGTTTCTTGATAAAGGAAGCTGTGGAATAGCAGTCAAGTAACTGGAGAGGAGAGCAAAAGGTTAACAACATATTAATATACTGGCCTTGAAATCACATTAACCCACTGTTGTGGAACTTTGATAAATTATTTGAAAAGCATGACGGTTTTGCTTTCTGTAGAACGCTACCATTTTGGCTCGTGTAAGAGTTATGGAGCGTAGAAGTGCTGGTGCTGTTTTGGAACAGTGGACCAATTCCTTGTTAAACTCTTAAAGCAGTCTCATACTGAAATTTCATGAAACAGGTCGAACTGCAGTACATAATGAGAGTCCTACCTGGTCAGTGTCAGTTAAGGGATGTTGAGGAGTAAGAGAGGCCAAGTTGTATATGTTGAGATTCAAACTTGATGCAGTGTTATATTACTGCATATGAAGGAGGCCAGCGAATTTTTGTGTACTGTCATAGGAACGTGTAATGTTCATTTTTGTCTCGCTCTGCAACTGATGATGGTCACGTTCAGTCACAGGAGGTGGTCGCCTGATAGACAGCATTCGCAAGTGGTACTATAATGCAGCTGGGTTCAACAAGCTTGGTAAGTGTCGGATTGAATTTAGCTATGGTTCATAATTGGCATATGTACATGCAGTTTAGCTAAAGTCTTTTTGATCAAAATTAGCTACTACTTTTGTGGAGGAAAAAGGTTGGCAGTAGCTTCACTCATCGTGATATCTATCTAGTAATGAATCAGTGACTTTTCTGTGTTTGCTCATGTTTTCAGTGAATTAACTTATAACAGCTAAGGTCAAGCTGGAGCAGTTGAAAAAGTTTTCACAGAGCAGTCCTGAAAGCTTGATTATTTACCTCTCCTCACCAAGTCACTTTCACCGGCCGGTATCTTCTAACTCGAAGACTGCTCTTGAAGCTGGAGAGGTTCCCACTGATAGCAGTCAGTCTGTCCACAGTACTTATGCAAAGTATCCGAAGTGCAGAAGAGGTTTTAGTTAGTTCTGCCCTTTGTGTCACCATAACTTCAGTTGGTGTCACCCTGGCCTGAACAGTGCTGGAATAGGTGTCAAAACAGTGTTTCCTTAAGTAGAGAAGATTGTCTTGATGGTATTGCCTTCACTTTGTTCAGAGTTGTTACCAAATTTGTTTCAACCATTTAGATGGTTGAACTGCTCTTGAATAAGAACCTGAATATTCAGTGCTTGTAATTTGCTGCTGACCACAATAAGTGCAAATCTTTTAAAGGAATGTAATATACCTGTCCTGGGGAAGCTAGAGAAAATAATTGCAAGACAACTGTAGAGGAATAAGCTTAGACCTTTCCTCCAGAGATGAAGTGTTTAGCACCTCTTTTTATGTCTACCTGCTGAAATTCTTACTTCTGCTGCTTTTCTGGAAATGTGACTAAAAACTGAGAAACACCAAATTTAATGTAGTAATTAAAGTAGCAGCAGTTCTCCCTGTGCCTTTGAAATAGGTTATAAAATTGAATTCAAGAATATATGACTCAAAAGAGATTTGTTTTATTTTGAGACCAAAACCTTTGACCACAAGTCAGTAGGTATACTCTTGTAATCTGCATCAGTCTTGGAATGCTACAGAAATAATATTTTGTCCTATTTTGCTAATACTGAACCTTTTAAGCAGGGTTGGTTGAATTTCAAGAACTCTTTGTTCCACAAATGGTGTGGAGAGTGTTCTTGGCTTTGAGAAGACAGGGTGCTTCTCCCTGGTTTAACTTCTGGTTTGGAACTCATGCACAAACATAGAGCTTCAGGTTTCCGTGGTTTAATATAATCAGTGGAGATCTGGTCGTTATGGATAGGGGAGTTTAGAGCATAATTCTTCAGTACTGAAGGAGTCAGTCAACTGTGGTTGACTAACTCTAATGGATTCAGAGCTCTTAAACCCTTTGCCTAGACAGTCATCTTAAATACAGATATAAAAATAGATGAGCATAAGTCCACCCCTCAGATCCAGAAAAGTTACTGTTCTGTATGGATATTTTCTTATTAAACACATTGAATTAAATACTTATTTTCCTCATTTCTCTTTAAGAAAAGGAGTAAAAAAAAAGTAGGTAGAGTATGTGAAAGCCATTGTTTAGAATTGCATGTTCTCTGTGAGCAGTTAATGGTTCTCCTGGATTGGTTTTCCTTCATGATTTTGCATTTGGAAGTGTTTTGCCCATGGTACTTAGAAACACTTGTGTCAATCCTAAATCTTGTTTAGGAATATTTATTCAGTGATACTTCTTGGTACAGGATTAATGCGAGATGATACATTGTACGAAGACGATGATGTAAAAGAAGCACTGAAGAGACTTCCAGAACATCTTTACAATGAAAGAATATTTCGCATAAAGCGAGCATTGGACTTGAGCTTGAAACATCAGATCCTTCCGAAAGACCAGTGGGTGAAGTATGAGGAGGTGTGTGTACAGAGCGTTTTCAGGGTGGAGGTCTTAGATGGCACTGCTGTGACTGGTCTTTGGGATTGTCATTTGCTGAAGAGACACATGCTTACATGTTCTTTATAATGAGTACATGAGTCAGTGTCTCACAGAACACCTCTGGAAAACACAGCTTTTGATGGCTGTTTAGAAATCTCTGGGTTTTGGTAGAAATTACCAAATTTTTCTCACAATGACAGAAGCTCAAGCTGCAGCTCAGAATCACAGCACATTGTGTTCAGACAAAATATTTCTTCTAAGCTATTAGATAAAGAAATACTTTGTAAATAGCTTGGAAATTCTTACAAAAGGTCTCTTGCTTTTCTGATTAATATCTTAATCTTACAGAAAATCTCGAGCCAAAGGTTTTATTCATGAGGGTGCCAAGGAAGAATAAGTTAAAGGGAAATCTTGCACTAAAATAAGCATCATCTTGTAATTTGAAAAGCAAACTACACTTTCCTTTTCAGATCTAACTAATTTTTATTTTTAGAAGTGAATTGATTCACATACTTTGCATTACTGTCCACCTCAGATTTTTCCAGATTACCAGGCAGAGAAGAATCTTATTGCTAAACTCTTGACTATAGGATAGTATAAGAGTATTAATGTGTCTCTGTGTAAGCAGAGGATTTTTCTTGTGGTCTTGCTGGTATATCTGGGTAACTGCTGCGTCAGATAACCAGTTACATATTTCCTAAAGCAGCAGTTTGGTTTGTAAGTGTTAAACATGGTCAAGGTGTTCCACCAAATTCAAGTTTACAAGTTTCCACCAAATCCCAAGTTTTAGAAGTTAAGCTCAAAAAAAGATTCTCCAGAACATTATAGTTGGACTTTAAACTAATTAAAGTGGATCTTGTACATTTGGGTATCTGCCAAAAGAACGTGGCTTCTAAAGCTATAGCTGGGAGCATCCCTTTACTTGTTAATGTTGGTGAGGAATTAGGCATTAGTGGTTGCTGTAGTAGAAAACTTCTCAATGCAGACTTGGCAGATAGAAAGTTTACCTTTTCAGACTAAGTAAGGCTTGATTTATTTTTTTTTTCCCTTGTTAGGTTGGTGTTTAGTCAAATCTGAGGAGGAATGAGAGACAAGTAATCTGTAGGAATGACTTGAGATGTTTCTGGACCTCACTATAAATTTAAATATATTCTGTTCTTTTTTAGGATAACCATTATCTTGAACCATACCTAAAAGAAGTAATCCGTGAGAGACGTGAAAAGGAAGCATGGAATAAGAAGTAACTATTGAACTACTTCATGAAAATATCCACGTATTTCTGATATTTTTAAACATTTAGTTATAAAAGTCCACAGAGAGGCAATTGTGTGGCTGAAGAATACTATTTCAGCTTGTTCATTGAGTCTGTTCATCCAACCAAAATAAACATGTCAAAGTAAAAAATCTTGGATGAGTCCTTTTTGAATGTTAACAAGCTAATGTTCAGATCTTTCCTGTGAACATATACATTACATATTAGTTTTGTGGTATGCAGACTTCAGTCCAGCTTTTTGATTCTTACTCTTTTCATAGTACAGCTGTTTTCTGCAGTTGTAGGATTAGGTAAGAAACATTGAAGGCTGTTGGTGCTAGTTGCTTTGTTAAATTAAAAAGGAGTTTGTATTTCATTTGTCACTTCTCTCTAGATAACAATACTGGACCAGTGTTTGATGTTACAATGGTATTGTAAGACAACAGAGTGTAATATCTGCATCTGAGCACTTACATATTAAAAAAAATGGAAAATATAGATGATTCCTTAGTCATAAAATAGGAAATATTTCACTAGCTTTTTGTATCATATACATTGTTAATCCTTAAAAGACTATTTTCATATAAACTGTAATGACTGTCTCACTTCAGCTTCTTTAGAATTTTTGTTCTTTAAAAGGGTAAAAGTGGTATTCTGATGTGCTTTCAAGAACATATTTAACTTCCCATGTATTTTTTTCATTACCTAAAGCATGCTGTAGTTTACAGTGTTTGGTGTCCAGAAAGTACTGGCTCTCACTGGCTGAAGACCTTTAGTCTTCATAGTTTAACGGTAGTGTTAATTTGAGACAGATATTGGTATTAGATGTGCCTGTATGAAGTACCCAGCTTCTGTGATAGTCTCAAGGTTTTTGTCTTTTTCATTTTGTTACACATGCTTGTCTGCCAAATGCAACACTCCATTTACCAAAAAGCTAGAGTAGTTTAGAAAAAAAAAAAGAGGAAAACACACCTGCAGTTTTCAATTGATATGATCAGTGAAATATGATACTGGATTAGAAGCTGGAATGGAAGCTGTCTTTTAGCTTTGCTCATTGCCCTGTTATTAACCTTTGTCTGCTTGCTAAAGTCCCTTACATCTCCTACAGTAAAATCTAGTGATTGAATCATATATAATTTGATGTATTTTTGAGAACTTTCTGGTTTTTTCCCAGGAGACAAATAGGACGTGAAGTTTCACTTTTCTTTATGGAATTATTAGAATATACTTTTCTAATAGAATTAGAACTATTTCATTATCTGTTAGGATAATATTAGAAGTCTAAAGAGCTACTTCTGTTAGATAATTGAAAGGCATAGCTGGTCAAATTTTACAAAAGTTAGAATTTTGTAGAAAGACAGTCACTGCTTATTTGACTGTAAGTTTGGATTGAGGAAAAAATCTCTCAAAAATTACTTGGTTTAGAGAAAAGGACTTTGTTGGCATCAGGCACTTAAAAATAGGCTTTGAGTGAAGTGCAAAGCAGCCATGCTCCAATTGGCCTAAAGCATCCAAAATCACTGATGCCCTTACACTCAAATGTAACATATTAAGAGTCAGAGATGAGTAGTAGAAGTTAATAAAAGAATCTTTCTACATTTTTATGGCAGCTCAAGGGGAGGAGGGAAAATGAAGCCAGGTTAAGAGGTTGCCTGTTCACTGAGGCTGTTTAGCAGCTTTCATTTAGATGTGTTTCTAGATGTTTCTGACTTGGAGTGATAATTTTTAACTTTAAATTTCTATAATGTGCAGTAATCTCCTGCTGAAGTATTTTGAAAAATTTCACTGAATACTATTGTATTTTAGAAGGGTGTTTGAAAGAAATATTATTTGTCTTTTTTTTTTTTAGCAGAGATGGAGGTATATTCTTTGAAACGTTTAGGATTATCTAAAAATGGTGAGGAAGGAAGTGGGTGCAAGAGTGATATTTGTTGCCTGGGAACCAGGAGCTGTAGCAGTTTTGTGTTAGAGACTGTAAACTCTTTTCTAAAATATGTGATGTGAGATTTGTATGCTTGTACTGCTGGCTAGTGCATGAGTAACTTGGAAGACATTTCATATTTCACCCTCTGGTGTTTCCCTCGGCATACACTGAGCAAACAAGCATTAATCTGTAGCTAGAAGAAACTGGAGTTTTCTTGTGTGTGAGATCTGAATCCTACTGGTGACAAGTTGAAGGGTCAGCATGATTCCCATCTTTTTAATACTTGCATTTATCGTTAAAAATATCTGGGATGGGAAGGAATGGACTTGTAAAAATGGGTTTTCAGCTCTACCATTAATTGTAATGATTCCTTCCCACCTGTACAGCTCTCTGCGGGATCCTGCCATATTCCTTGTGCAGGCTACGTGCTCCTCAGTCAATGACCGCAGAGTGTGCAGCCGTTGGCTCACTATCTGCAAAGTTGCCTCATTTTAAGGAAAAGCTTGATAACAGTAAAAGGGGTCAAATTGCCAGAGGTGTAAAAAGAAGAAAAGTCTGATGCGGAAGGAAAGACCATTCTTTGGTTTGGAGAACTGGATTTTCTTTCTGCTGCTGTCACCAGGTTCTTCTATAACACTGATAAAGTCACTTGGCTCACAGAAGCCCACTAAGAAT
Source organism: Manacus candei (assembly GCF_025592945.1). NCBI lineage: Eukaryota > Metazoa > Chordata > Aves > Passeriformes > Pipridae > Manacus > Manacus candei. The sequence continues at coordinate 2,903,200 of NW_026138067.1, read as the reverse complement.
TTTGCTAAATGCTTAATATGTGGGTGCTTGGGGCTACATCTGCAGAAGTGCAGAGTAATCACATCCATATCTAGGTTCAGTAGATCTGTTCTGTAAATATTAGGTGAAAGTGTTGATATTCGGCCATACACTCAATGGTGGTACAAGGAGCAGATTTCACAGGGATTCTCACAATCCTTATTCCTCTGATGGTAAGTGCAGAAATACTTACAAAGAAGCTGATACATTTGTGACCTCTGTACCAAGTGCTTTCGGGAAGCAAAGTTGAACTGTGCACTGAAGAGGATTGAAAAGAATTCCTGAATGAGAGGAGTGCCTACTGAGAAAAATGCGAGCCTGCAATTTAAAGTCATATCATAATGCACAAGGCAATAGTGAATCTTGCAGTTCCTAATTCCTGATTTTGAAACCTTCATCTTGGTTAATGTAGGTTTTTTTATATGAATTTTACAGAGATTCCATAAATTACTGAGATCTTTTTGTAGTTTGAGTTCACTACATCGAAGTTATGTGTGTAAGAGTCTGAGCTGACACTGCTAATCCTGTAGTTTGATGACAGTTTTATCTTGAATTATTTTTCATCACTTTTAAGCAAACCTGTGCTTCACTTGGAAGTTTTTTTTATTAAATACATAGTGAAATATAAAAATATGTTTTGATTGCTAAAGATCATGTCTGTTATGTCAGACTGATTTCTTTAAATTTTGAATCGGTCAACCCAGAAACAATGGATTTTTTTCAGCACTGTAACAAGAAACATATGCTTGTTTTACATCCAACTTCCATCTGAAGGAGAACTACAGCACATATAAATCTCATAAGAATTTTGATGAAACATCATGCTTGTCATTATAATGGAACTGTTTTAGCATTAATATGGTAAACACATTCCGACTTGAAGCATTTTCTCTCTAGATAGCAAAGGTCAAGATGATCTTCAGGGTTTCCCCACAGTGCTGCTGTGCCTTTGCAGTCAGTTTTCACAGACTAAAACTGTGGCCGGGGTAAGGGCTGACCCTGTGGAGCAGAACAGGCAGAGGCAACCTGAGCCACTGCTGCTCCAGCGTGAGACCAGGGTGACTTCTTCACTTCTCAAAGCATCATTTAGCTGGTCTAGGGCCCAAAGGGCTAACGTCTTGAAAAATCTGTAGGCAACCAACTCCACTGTAAAAAATCTATGTTAGCATCTAAGTACCCTTGAACTGGGCCTGATCCCAAAACTCTGTTTCCTCAAACTCTCCTGCAGGCCATGCAGAGCTGTAAGCTTCCTTCAGTGTCGGGTAGTTCCTGGCTCACCCAGAATCTCAGTGCTGGTGGTGCTGGGACTAGATGACGCGGTGGTCTGATGCCCCAGAATGCCAGAAAGCGTCTGCACCTCTGCCTTCCTGGCAAGGTGAGTGTTCTCATGGTGCGTCTGGAGAAGGAGCCCTCAGTGCCTTCTGCTCACTGGTGATTTAAAGCTATATTATGCTGGCAGCCTGTGGGCTCAGTTCCTTTTTCTTCCACACAAAAGGTGTGGATTCACAGTCCCCTTCTCTGAAAATGCATTAGATCTCTGACTTATATATTTTCTGGAGTGCAAGTGGGGCTATTTAGTCCCTTTGGCCAGCTGTTCTGCATGAAAGGTCTAATGAACTGTACCAGGAGACGCTCTTGGTTGGTTGGCTACGGCTGCTTTCTGGGCTCATTTACCGGCTGCTTCAAAATAAGGGCAATGCCTGACTCCACCTGCCTAGAGGTATTTGCCTGCTTGGGCAATTACTGCCCATGAGCTTCTGCCCTGCTCTCTCCTGTAGTATCTGAAGCCTGGCACCCAGATCAAGGAGATATGCCAAGGGCTTGAGCGAGGAATGCAGAGTGGGTGAGGGGTTGAGACAGACCCAGGATTAGGAAACCAGGTGCAGGGATCTGAAAGAAGTATAAGGAAAATAAGTAGACCTCAATCCCCTTTGCCTGCTTTGAGGGTGCATGGTGAGGATGAGATGAAGTTGATGCATTTATGCACAAACACAGTTGAATGCATTTTGGGAAATGGAATCACTGAGTATGATACTGAGGAGTGAGGTATGTGGTGGTTTGGCAAAGGCCAGGGTGATTGCAGGCCACTGCAGAGGGAGACACCTATGTGTCCTAATTTTGCCAAGTTCATGGCACTCATTGAGGCTTAAGTTTTCGCTAAAAAATATTTAAGGATCATCCATTGGACCTTAACATGAGTGGAACCCAAGCTGTCCTTGTCCTGCCTCCATGATGTCTGGACATGGCCTAAGTGCCCATCTCCTGTGGCCCAACCTCATGTTTCCTTTTGTGAAAACTAGAGCAGCTTCAAGAATAAGCCCCAACAGCTCTAGGGTAGGTCTGAATTTTGGATGCTTGCATCTCTGCAGCAAAAAAGGAGCACTGGCTCTTTCTCTTCTAAACCCTAAGCAAGTGGTGGAATTGCTGTTGCTTTTTTTTATGAGAGTGTGCTGCTTTGGTTCCTGTGCTGGGAAAGGATCTGGACTTTGAAACCTGATCAGAAAGAGGTACCTCAGCACAGCTGGGCTGTGCTCTCCTCAGCCATTCCTAAAGCGGTTCCCCACTGGCCTGCACAGATCTGGTTCTTTGTGTCTAAATCTTCTGGATTGCATGGGGAGGCTGGATAGCGAGACATGGAGTTAAGCACTGCTGCACTTAGTATTACAACACCTAAGCCCTTTTATGAAGCCTCATACTCCCACTGCGGCCAAGCAGATTGAAGTGATTGTTTATAGGCAGCAAAGTTCAGAGTCCAAAGCTCAGATCTCTTCAAGGCACTTCAGAGGGTTTTCTGTCTGCAAGTTGTGTTCCCCGGTGGAGTATTAGTTTAAAAAGATTCTGTTATGAAATAGTCATAAAAGCAGCTTGATATGTTTGGTTTACTTCAATTAACTAAAAATTCTCCAAATCCTCCATGTTTCTCAGCTGCAGTTTCTCATCTTGAAGAAGATGGAAGAAAACTCCATCAGTGTGCAGGCAGGCCCCCAGCAATGCTCTGTGCCCAGGCTGTCTGCTGGAGCTCACCAGACTGTCACAGCAGTGTGGAGGTGGCTCTGATAAAAAGCAAAATGCATTCTGCTGGTAGGTGAGGAATGACTCAGCTCTGCTCTGTGCATTGCAAAAGCCAAGGTACCGGAGGAGGGGTGAGATCAGCATTTCAGAGCTCGATGGAGGTAGTCATCCCTGCCTAGGAGCGCTTAGGCTGTAGAGGGGCAAAGTCAAGACCTAGGTTGTCACTGGCAGCAAATGGATATGCTTAATTTTTCTATTAAAAAAACTCCAAACTAAAACAAACAAACCCCAAAAAAACCCCCCACAAAAAAACTCAAACCACCAAAACCAACAAACCAGAATAAAAGAAATTCCAGGGGAAAAGTAACAGAGCATATTTCCTTTCAAAGTACATGTTTTACATCTGTCTTACAGAGAGGCTGCTATTCCTATTATAAGACTGGTGTTGTGATTATGACAGATTAGACATTTAGATTTGTAGTTTAATGTTTGCACGAGGTAGCTCATGTTCACCTGGCTTACCTCAAAGAGCATCAGTATCACCCCTTCTGTTGCCCAGATCTTCAGGGCAACTTCTGCTGGAAGCAGCATCTTTTGCTGGGCCAACTGCCAACTTTTAGGTTGGCAGCTGTTCCCCAGAGCTGGTTCTTGGTACAGAGCTTGGGTAGCAGAGTGCCTGACTTTGCTCAGCTTTGTTCTTATCTGGTCACAGGCTCTTACGTTTTCTTATGGAAAGAAGAGGTGTAGCCCTTCCGCCTCTGAAGCTCTGGGGGATCTCTTTCTCTTTGGTTTTTCATAAGTATATTGAACCTAGTGGCGTGTCTGGACACCTCCAAAACAGCCATTAAAGCCTTATTCAACGAGCTACTTCAAAAAGAACATGTGGAGGTATGCTTTGAAAGGGGACTTCTCCTCCAGCTGCTTCCACCCAGCACTTTAAAAACATATAAGACACAATAAAGCACGTGTTGACATAAGTGAGCTTCAAAAAAACCATTGGATTATTTTGAAGGAGTATAAACACACGCAGGGAGAGTTATCGTCCTTCACCCAGCAAAACAATTACATCAGTGCAGCTTGGACTGGGATATGCCTTAAGATCTCCCAGATGTTGCAAATGCTACAGTTGCCGATCAGTTGCTCTGGGTAATTATAAACTGTCAAATGGAGGAGGGGATGTTGGTTCTCAGAGGAAAAAACATAAGACCTTTTTTGGGAAGAGAAGAGTAGAACATTCACTGTTCATAGCTGACACCCAGAGCCGCAACAGCCTCTGCTTATACTGGGCTTTGCCAGACTGGTGTCATGGACATACCTCAGAGCCGAACTTATGCCTGAGCTATGGCACACTGCATAGAGGAGATGAGCCTTTCAGCAAGGAGTTTGCTGTGGGATGATCCTAGCAAATTTGCTCAGAAATAATTTTGGCAGCATCTCCCAGCCTGGGGTGAGGGACTTGCCCCTCACCTCACTAGCAGAAGCCCATCTGATCCTGAGGCAGCAGATGACATTCAGTGGGGAAGGGGAAACAGGGAAGAACTGCCACCTTGCTGGCCCTAGGGGAAAACAACTTTCCCATCCCAAAGGCTGGTCCCCCACTTGGACTGGGCCTGTGCAGCTGGAGGAGGGAACTCCAGATGAGGTGTTGTGCTGTGCTGCAGCACAACAGGAGTTCAAGACTTTGGGAGCTGCAAGAAGATGGGGAGCAGGTCCCTGATGCTGTAGCTGGGTGGCTCAGACACTTACCAGAGCCTGTCTCCAGCTCAAAGGTTCATTTTTGTGCAGTTTCTGTGAAGCATTTGCTGTTTGTAGCATAGAGAAGCTGTGGGCTGGTGAGCTTATGCCAGGAATGAACCCTGACTCCTCTCCTCCCCTAGGGTGGCTACTACCATCCTTGCACCCACAAGCAGGGCATTGGCCTCGAGGGGCATGCTCAGGTCATCAGTGAACCTCTGCTCAGCCCTTTGAAGGATACTAGAAGACTGTAGCATCCTGAATAGCCTTTGGGACTCAGCAACCCAAGTGCTGGGAGAAGCTTCACCTTAGAAAGAGAGGGGATCTTGGAAATCCCCCATGCTGGTGTTTCCATGGGGTAACATGAGTTGGTGAGCTGCCTCTCCGAGGTCCCTTCTGACAACCCCAGCTCATAGGCCTACTGGGCTCCAGCCATGCCATCCCTCTGGGCTGTTTGCCCACTTCCTACGTGGTGAGTAGCTGGGGTGTCCAGCCAGCTCCCCGCAGCCCAGGGCACGTGACAGAGCTACCAGCTTGCATTTGCTGGCTCACAGCAGTAGGTCAGGCTGTGAACAATGGCAAGTGAAAATGTGGCCTCTGGCAGAAGATGAGGAGGATAGGTGGGCAGCAACCCCCCATGTGCCCTGCCTGAGGCGGTGAGTGACAAACAACCCCAGCAGCTCACACTGCCTGGTGCCACAGCAGAGGAAATCCATGGCTCTGGCATCTGTTACTGGCATGTTGCTGCCTTACCAGCACCTGCTCAGGGGGATTGCTGACCCCCAGCAGAATGGGGTGTACACAGGAGGGGTATGCTCACCTACCACTCTTGCAGGAGCTGACCAGTGATGGAAATGGATGTGGCTTCAGCAGTACACGAGGGTGACAAACTCAGCAGCAGGTTGGCTGTACAAAAATGAACCCCTGGCAATGCCAATGCCCCATGTGGAGGGGTGGTTTTGTCCTGGACACAGTGGCAACGGGTGGAGAAACGCATCACCGATCTCCAGCATCACCCATCAAAGCCAGCTCACCCTGACTCAAGGTGGGGCTGTGCTGTAACAGTACAAGCACCACCAGAGCGTCCAGGCATTGTCTTCTTCCCTTTTTTAATTTCATTTTTCAGGATGACAACACTTTAGAGGTTTATGACCAACAGGAGAATTTACTACTAAGTCATATGCTGATGTAATGAAATCTAATATATGTTGTGTAATGAGTTATGAGATGTTATTTAGTTCCAGGGTTTTATTACTTCAATCAGTTATGACCATATTTCCTTTTATATGATTGCTCACTCTTTAAACATACCAGATGACTGTATAAAGAACACCTAATAAAGTCTGGAGATGTTAAAATATAAATGTTTTAATTTTTGCCATAAATTTGTTTTAATTCTACCAATGGTGGCTTTTGCACTGGAAGTGATACAGTCCTTGTTAGCAGTGCAGACCTTGGTAGTGCTGACTTGGATCCTTTGTAGAAAGGAGCTGGGCAACCCTGCTTCATTATAAAGCAGTTAGTCAACAATACTCACCCTTGGTGATTATACACAGAAATTGAAAGGTTTTTAGAATAAAACAAAAGACAGACAATTGATCTGTGATATAAATATTTGTCTTAATTAAATGCTTGTATTTATCCTCCTAAATGCAATATATGTGAGCTCTGGTTTCTACTAGTCCTCAAGAGGGGAGAATCAGGCTTATGGTCTTCAGCATCAAAATGAAATACATGGATGTTCTGCCCATGCATCATTTGGCAATCTTTCTAATTTTTCAACATTTATGCATTGTATTTTAAAGTCACTTGGGATAACGTCATAGCAGTGGAGTTATATACACCTGTGAAATAAGATCAGAATCAAGTCCTTAATAAATCAACGTTTTAGGGAGCGAAGGACATCAACTGCTGGACAATTGCAGGAACCAAGCAGTGTAGAGTCCTGGTCGTGATATGCTCATAGTGAGTGTGGAGTTCTCAAAAATTATTGTAGAATAGATTTTATGATGGTTAACAACTCTGCAGTAAGAGCTTGGTCTGGATTAATACCAATTGTGGCTATTGTAATGCTCTAGCATGCTGCTGCTATCTTGCAAGCCACCCACTTGTGGGAATGCAGAGGTCTCCAGTGCTGCTGGCTGGAGTCCTGCATGAGTGTCACCTGCCTGGAGTTGACACCTACATGTAACACATCTAATTGCATCTAAACTCTGATTTCCTCCCCACCTCTGCAACAGGCAGTTCTTGCATGATTTGCTTAGCCTGATGGAAGTGCCTGCTGTGGGGGTCCAGTGCAGGACAAGCCAGGCTGTGCTGTGCTGCCTGGGAGACTGTGCTGCTGCTTTCCTGGGAGAGAGCTGAGCTGGGAGGAAAGAAGCCTGATATAGTTGGGCATACTGCAGAAGTTTTTTTGGCCAGCTTCAAGGGAGGGAAAACTGTCTTTTAGTTACAACTTAATTTAGAATTTGCAGCAACCAGAAATATTTTCAGCATGTTTAATCTGCTGTGACTGTGGCTGTCACCTGTACCACGGCCCAAGGATTACTTTGTTTGAAGAGATAATCTCTGCTGCTCCATTGCCTGTGGCAGAAAGGTACCAGAGGTCCAGTTTGACGAAGACCCATGCCCATCATCCCAGCTGTGGTTAGTATTGCTGCCATGTGTATTCCCCTTCTTCTGGTTCTGCAAGGCATGGTGCCATCTCAGGATAGTTCCTCCTGACAACTGTTTACCAGTTCAATATTTCTTTTAATTTTACGTACATCACAATGCTGTACTTCTCCTAGAATTTATTCAATTATTGATAGAGATACTAACAGGAGGGGAAAACTGCTAAATGACCCATCTTATTTCTCCATTCTATTAATATCTCTATCGTTAATTAGATAAATTTTAGAAGAATTACAGAATGTAATGAAATACAGACTTTACCATTCACAATTCCAGGCTAATAATTCAGCCAAAGAGAATCATACATCAAATAAATGGCCAAATGTACTTAAAATGTGTCTTTGTACAGTAACAAGGCACAATTTAATCCCATTAAGAAAATGTTGGCAGTGGCTCAATGTTTGGGAACATGCCACTGAACTGTCCTGCTGTAACCTTGGATGTAGGAAAAGTTGAGACAAAGCAGCATACTCAATTTGACACATCTTTGCCCTTTAGGTCCTTAACGATGCAATGATTTACTGAAACATTTAATATTGTTTAGCTGGAGAAACTGTCTCTTATGCAGAAGCTAAGTAATAACATGCTTGCTGAATGTGCCCTATCTGCTGCTTCATAAGCAAATTTATTTGCAACTCCATAAAACACAGATTTCTGAGCTATCTCGAAAGAACAAGTCCACATATTACTTTACTTTCCAAAGAAGGAAATCTTTGTTTCATGTATCTTATTTAAAAGATAAAAAGACAGGTAGGTTAGGTTCTCACTAACCAAAAATTTAAGAAAAACATTGTGATTTTTTTTCTCAGGTTTTAGTTTTCATCTGGGTTACTCTGCTTTTACTTTGGCCCCAGTATTTTCAGTAGGATCCGGAATACTTTTCTATTCTCCAGGTATTTTGTATGTGTCACTCAGATGCCAAAACAATTGACTCCTCTTATTTCTAATTAAGAAGGATTTAATATGTACCATAGAAAAGATAGTATGGCTAGATGCATTTCTCAAGGCTACATATTGTATCCTTGGAGTTTTAGCTATAGATCTTGGAAAAAATGCTGTGTGAATAGTTTAAAGCATTAGATTTTCAAGATGAAATCACAGCTCGCTCAGTATAACCTATGGCCAGTGCATGCTGGGGGCTCAGCACGATGGGGGTCTGCCAGTGCCAAGTGCTCCCTGCTTCTCTGCAGCTTGGCAGGGCATTGGTGCTGGTCCTCCCCGTGCACACAGCTTTCTTCTCATTAGCTCATGTGGCACTTCCCTGATTTCTGTAAGCACAGAAGGAGAACGGGTGCTTTGAGTGTTATTAAAATACACAAACATTGCAAGTCAGAGGTATCAATATTCAGTGCTGTCCACTGATTCTTTACAAAGGTCTTGCTCTTAAAATATCATCTGTGTGGTTTTCCTCCACTGTTACTTGCAATATCACCTTGTGTGGAATAAATTACTTGACAGAGCTTTGTGTCTCTTTGTACTGTAACAGCTTCTAGAAAAATTAAAATTGGCAGTTTCTGTAGTAAGGCATGAGGAAATATATTTGAATAGTGCATATGTTTTATAGTGCAAGGTCAGAGAGTACACATACATCACAGGCTACAATGGGGAATAAGAGGGTAACTATAGATATATGCATAACACACAAATATGAGTGATTATTTTTTAGGTGTTGATTCATTCTCTGGCATTTGCTGTCAAACCAATGGAAAAAAAATGCTGTCCCCTTTCTGTGTGATTGCAGGAGTCTTTGCTCCACAGAATGCAGTTCAGAAACCATGGGAAGCAAACACTGTGGCCCATAGTGATGGGGTGGCCCGATTTTTCTTTCAGAGTCACAGTGCTAAGAAGCTGGCACAGATGCTCAAAGAGGCTGTGCTCCCTTGCTAGTGGCCCCATTGTCATGGCCAGAATGGGGTGACCGTGCTGCTTGCAGCAGCTTTACTTCAAAGAGCAGAGAAGCAGGACAGCTTGGTGAGGTGATGTATCCTAGCTGGGCTCAGCACCAGCATTGGCTCCTAAGTGGCTCTACTGCTGACAATCTGGTGTTGATGTTTTAAGGGCAGCTTGCTGTCAGTGGAAGCAATATGACAAAAATTAGGTAGACAAGAGGGATTAAAACATGTACAGTCTTGCAGAATTTGTTAGGCTCAATTACACAAGTCAGGAACTAGTGAAGTGTTTGAAGACCTGGAAATAATTCCAATTTGTCATACCGGGAGACTCCTTCCCAGAAACCGGCTGTATAAGCAGAGGCAAGTCCACCATATGGAGAGCAGATGTCTCAAGGGAGCTGAAAAGAAGATACTTTGCTATACTAAAAATATTCAGTATGAGGAGGTGATAACAAGTGCTTCTAAAGAAGAAGCAATTATTTACCATTGAGTAGACAATTTTTACTGTTTCCTAGAACACAAACCTATATGCTTGAATAATCTTGGACTGTCACAGTGAAGAGGCACTAATTCACAGCTTCGGGTAGAAGCTATAATAGTAAGCAGATTGCACATCTTGTTTAACCATCTGCTTTTTAAATCATGTTTTATCACAGGCTGTATCACACACAAAAAAAAGGTAGGGAAGTCAGAAGACAATGAATTATCAGCATACACTTGTTTTAATGTACAAAGCAGTATGGTTGCCTTTGCCATTTACAGCTGTGATATTTTACTTTTCATCCCTTTAAATAAGAACTATGTCATGGAGATTGACTCAGTTTAAAACCTCAGTACTGTGGTGTTAGAATGGTGCCTATGAGAGCTGCCTCTGAGGACCAAATCTGCTTAAACATCAGGAATGACTTGAGAGAAGCACTTAATTGTTGCCTTTGGGTGCCTTAGGAGATGTGTTAAAGGAGACCCAACTGAGCAAGGAAGCCCAAGGACAGCTTGAACTGGAGTTCTGCAATGACTTGCTCTATAAGCCAAGGCATGCAGCTGTGGCTAATGCCTGTGTAACTACCAGATCACACATGCTCATGTTACTCACGTCCCAGGTAGATGGTTGGGTTTTCCTCTTGCCAGAGCTGTTCTGCTTCCTGAGCAGCAGACCAAGAGCCATTGGCACAGCTTCCTCAGCTCCTGCAGAAGTCCTGTCAACTACTGCAGGGAAAGAAAAAATAATCCCATCAAGGTAGGGCCATGTGGCTTATTCTGTGATGCTGAGGTGAGAAGAGCTGTAATAGACTGTCTCTGACAGCCATTCATCTAATCTGTTCTTAAAACCCTCTAATGACTGCACTCCCCCGGTCCACAAAGGCAGCCTGCTCCTGAGCTTTTATTTGATTGTAATTGGGACGTTTTTCCTAATATCAAATCTAAATCTCCCTTGCATCCTGTTAAATCTAGTACTCCCCATGTCCACTCTCAGTGAACATCAAGGCAACATATTTTCATCCTCTTTACAGTAAGATTTGAAGGCTGTTACCCTGCTCCCTTCAGACCTATCTATCTTCTCCTCACTAGACTAAACAATCCCAAACTCTTACAATCTCCCCTCACAGGTCAGGTTTTATAAATCTCTAAACATCCTTGTTGGTGTCACAGGGCTTTCTATTTCATTTATGTCTTTCCTAAAAGGTGATGTCCAGTTTCTGGATGCAACACTTTTGCTGAGAAGTCCCCAGTGCCATGAAGTTACCACTCAACCCTTCCCTTTCACACCCCCATGGGTACCTTTGTGGGTGTCATTGTGGTCACCTGGGCTGTGCTTACCTCCAGGTCTCTTCTGTTTCCTGGTTGGTCACCCCCTGCTTCAGTACAAGTCCTTTTGACCTCCTAGCACTTTGCATGTATCTCTCTTTTGTTCCATTTGTTGATTCTGGAAAACTTCTCCGATTTTTCATAGCGATTTTGAATTTTAATCCTGGGCCCCAATATGCTCGCAATCCTCCTGGCTTAGTGTGATGGGCCGGTTTTATAAGCATACTTTATTCCATTATCCAAGTTACTAATGAAAATATCAAACTGAAACAGGCCTTGAACAGACCCCGGGTGACCCTATTAAAAGTGAATTTTCAGTTTGATGACAAACCGTGATAAGTTCAGCATGTTTTTCAACCACTTGTGCACCCACTGCCTAATGATTTCACCTAGCCTATATTTCCTTAGCTGTCTAGGAGAACACCATGGGGATGCATTCAAATGCCCCACTCAATAGGGGCAATTGCTATTTTAAAACTGTAAAAAAATGAATTGTTAAATACATTTTTTCTTTCTGCTGATCAGTGCTGGGGTCTGCAATGATCATAAGTCTGTAATGTTACCAGCAAGCACCCAAGGAGACAGCTAAGAAGGGAAGAGCAGACCAGGGCAGCGTCCCGCATGGGAAGCAGCAGCCTGTACCGAGGCACCTTCCCTCATCCTGATCCACACCTGGGTCCATACATACATAGGCCACTCCAAACCAAAACCCAACACCTCTGGCAGTCAGCAGTGAGAGCAGAAGTACTCTCAGACTCAGAAAGGCCGAGGAATGCCATACTGTTGTTATTTCAAGGTAAAAATCATTATCCTTTATTCAAGAAAGGAGTAGCATTTCCATGCAGCCCTCACATGCATTTTGGGGAAACCTCCAACAGTGGGAGATCTGTCAAAGGGAGGAGAAATGTCCTCCTGGGAGAGAATAGGAGAAGGTTCTCCATGCTCTTCAAGCTCAGGCTTGAACAAGATGCTCCAGGATTGACAGAACTTTGTTATAAGGGAAGAGAAAGATAATTTTTAATACACATTTTGGTTGCCCAGGGCTGGGTGTATATTGGGTGCCATGGTGGCTTCTGCAGCCACAGGATTTGGAGCAGAGTCTTTTCTGCTGGTAGCTCTGGGCTATGTATATTACACCTTTACATTCAATTTGATACTGCCTTTAGCCTGCTGGCCCCCTGCCAGCACAGCTGCAGAGAAGTTGGGGAAGTTTGCCATAATTTGCTTGGGAATTCTTGTGGAAAGCAAGTTTCACCTACTGCAGTGGAGGTGGATAGGTTTAAGGGGTTTGGGTTTCTCTTTGTCCTGAAATGTTCATCCTCACTTAAAATCAGAAGCGTGGTGGAGTTTAAAATTAAAATATTCCAGCTTCAACATACAGGATAACTGGAATTCAGTGTTTAAGACTGCAGAAAATGCACTGAGCTCATGCTCTACATTAAAACAAAGTAAATGTTACTTTAGCCATGATCCCATAGATGTTGCTAACACCAGTGAAGAAGATGCTCTCAACCCGGATTTTGGTGGGTACCTTCAAAAAGCAGCAAGATAGGTGTCCTAGTCACTCCTCAGCCAGCAGCACCAGCTCAGCCTGTGTGGGGCTTAAGGTAGCCTTGCCTATGCACTGCCTGGCCAGCAGCCAGCCTTCCCCTGGCTTCAAGTGAAATCCCTGTGCTAAAACCTCTGCTGGCACCAAGAGCCCAAACTGCTACACCCTTCAAATGCAATAGGGGTCTACCAAGCCTAGAGGAAGAGGACTGCAAGGGTATAGACAATTAAAGATAGAGACACAGTGGACTTTTATCTGTGTCCTATCAGGAAAAGCAATGTTTTAGGTTTTCAAGAATACCCTAACTCAGCATTTTGCTGCAGCAGGGTGGTCACTGGTCTTTGGACTGCAGCCCAGCCAAACAGAATGGAGCTTTTCATCAGTTAAAATCCAAGAAGGGAATAATGATCTCAGAGTTTTGTATTTATCATTGGACTTGGCCTGCTGACCCTCCTAAGGAAAGGCAATGACTTGAAGCAGTTCTCACAAAGCCAAGGCCTAAATGGTTGCAGTAAAAATTAATTTTATCCTGATCCTTTTTTTTTTTTCCCAAGATACACGATTTCTATTATGCTTGGATAAATTCTGCCCCCACTAGTTCTCTCAGAATGGTCAATGCAGCTCTCCGCATTGCAGAGCTATGCTGGCCCAAAGATGTCACTCTCTTGGCAATGGCTCACACAGCCCCAAATGGGGCTATGTGGAGTTATGTGGAATTATGTATGATTCAGCAGCAACAAGTGTGAAAAGACTGAGATCGCTGGTGTTCACCCTTCATCAACCTTTTCGTATTCCTGGCACTCCCTGTGAGCATTGCAGGCTGCAGATATTTAAGGAGCAAAAAGAGCAAGTACTGAAGTTAACTTTGGGTGGTTTGGGTTTTTTTCATTTAGCATTTTTCCTTCTCCTTTTTTCATTTAGGCAGATATTTATGCTTCTGTGGACATGAAGCAAGCGCTGTGCAGTGATGAGCAATAAACTTTTCCCCCTTACCCAAGGAAACATGTGGGGTTTGGGTGGTGAAAGAATAGGGTTTTTTCTGTCATGCAGTGGATTCACATTCAGCATTCAGCACATGCACTGGCTGAAGTGATAAGGTATCTTATATGTTCCCCTTTACAAGCTGGACTATGCCAAGAGATCTCTGCATTTTTGTCAAAAGGCGGGACATTACTGGTCTCTGAAAACCTAAAGACCTTCACATAAAAAACCCCCAAATCATAATATTAAAAAAACGCTCTCTAAGATTGAGGGATTTCTATGCTTCCTGGGACAGCTATGGAAAATGGAGAAAAATCCCTTCCATGCTATGCCTACAAAAGCATTCTACAAGATCCCTTTATGCCTTCTGCAGCTCAAAGCTCCATGTCTCTTCCTTCTAGTATAATTCTTGTGGTATGAAACAGGGGCAAGATCTAGGCCACCTAAAACACAACTAAACTGGGACTTTAGACTCAAAAATCCACCTAGATCCTAGGCTATGGTTTAGTCTCCAGAGTCACGTCCTCCCAGGAGGTACTTACATTAATCGGGTACTTCCCAGGCCCCTTCTGACATCCATGTGTCCCTCAGGCATAATGGTAATTGTTAATTAATGTTAAATTAATTTGGTGGTGGCTGGAAGTTTTGAGAAGAGGAGCTCAGAGACCGGAACCCATTATTGTACATCTGCGCTGGCTGCCCCAGCAGAGGTGCCAATGACTAAATGGATGGAGCCTGATCCATCAGCCAAAGACTGTCTCTCCAGGTTCGTAGTGAGCAACACTGCTTGCTGCTAAATGCAGAGCTGAATTCACTTTCAGATGAAAGCAAATTCACCTACAGTTCTAACAGTGAAAGAAATCACATGCTTAGAGACCAATGAGATGTATATTTGATTTTATTCTTCTTTCCCACAACACACATGATTGCTGGAAATTCTTTCTTTCCTGTGCACAGTCTTTTTTTGTTTTCTGTTTATTTGTCCTGATTCAAAGCTAACAGCTGGTTTTACCTATGAGAACCAGCTCACAGATGCACTTCAGGATATAAAGCACATTTATGATAAGACACCTGATAAATCCCTTTATGTTCCATATCTTTCCTGTAAAGCTGGGGAGGGGGTGAGTGAAGAAGGAGAAAAGACCAGCCTTAGGATGATATCATAGCTGTTGGGCACATCTGCCCCAAATTAAATTACCATCTAGAGGGCTTATTTCTCCAACATATTTCTTTTTGGCTTGGAAGGAGACATAAAGCAGTGTATCCCTTCAGTTTGCATTTGGGGAGTCTCTGAAAACTTGGGATCACCCTTCACAGTATGGCAGCAAGATTTACTAGTGCTGAGCCTCTCAGGTGATGATGCTGTACAAGTTGCATGAAAAATGAATCTTTCTTGGTTCCTTGATTAAGTTGTGACTCATAATAAATCTTCTGGAGACATCAAGCCTGTCTCGCTAAAAGCATGAGGGACCTTTGCAAAGCCCTCTAAGAAGGTGTGAGAAAGAGATCTCACCTGTAAGAAGAAAGCTTTCAAAAGTGAACCTGTTTGTATTTAAAAATACCTATTCTTCATCTTTCACACTAAAGTCTACGTGCATTCTAGAATTGGAAGACAAAAATGCAAAATTCATAGAAATAAACAAAAATGCTTCAACACAGCAAAGATGAAACACTTGCAAATAGACTGCTTTGTCTGCTGCAATACCCCCTCCCCTCCTCCAAAAAAGTAACAGGAAAAATAAGGAAAAGGAGAACATGAAGGGAAACTATTATTTTAATACTTTTTATGTGATCTGTTCCTAGGAAGGCACTCAGACTATATGTCTTGTGGGTGATAAAGAAGAGGGGAATGCTGCTCCAGACAAAACCTCTGTCCTCTTGCTCCCTTGTAGTGCCAACTGCAGGTGTCCCCAATGTGCTCATGGTGGCAAAGCCCTGTGTGACAAGGGAGCTGCTTCTTTTGTCTTTGGTATCTGTTCCTGAGCAGGCCCCATGGACCCAGTGGCCATGACAAGGCTGTGTGTGTGTGTGGCATGGGCTGCATAGAAGGGGAAGATGCAGCACATGCCACACACATGCTCAGCTTTATAACTGCCTGGGCAACCTGAGTGCTGAACAGTCACACTGGCATCGTTTTACAAGAGCTTCACTAAAATCCATGAACCCGTCATTTGTCTGTGGCAGGTACTTAGAAATCTGGCAAAAATACCCCAAAATGCCTCTTTCAAAGCACCTGCCAAAAGCATCCAAACAGCAAAACCTTTCAGCCCATCTAGAAACCATGTCCCCAGTTTTCTAGCACAGTTGGTGGAGTTATGTTGATTTACACCAGCTGAAGAACTGTTCCTATATTTTCACCTGGTTCCTGAAGATTTATAAACTAATTCCCTGCAAAGCATTATAATGAAAAAAAATATTGTCTATCTGGGCCCACAAGCCCTATTTCATAAGTGAGTTTTCTCAGCCTTGATGGGTCAGATCTTACTGAGAGGACGATACATCCAGGGCTGTCATGTAAATCATTTCCTTTTGAATACTTATGTCTAATCAACTTCAGACCTCGTTTTGGACACATTGTATGTTTCATAAACTGAAGAACTCTCTCTGATGAAATCCTTGCCTCCTGACCCCAAAATACATCTGAACAAAATTGTCCCATCAGGAGTTCAGATAATTGCTTGGCTTTTCCTGTCAGTCATAAACCAGACAGATGCAACTTTTTTGGACATTTCCCCACACTTTAATGTGCTTTTCAAACATATTCCAAACAGCATAGGAGAACAAAAATGGTTGCTTTTATAAATGTGTGGTACTTCGTATACTTAAGCAAAGAAATCAGAGACTCTCTTTGCTGGTGCCATATGTATTATTGTGTGATAAAAATTTACCAGCATGTAGTTCTGCAATTATTGTTCTTACAGCTCCATTAGTCTTAAATTTTATTTATGTACTGTGGGCTTTTTTCTTTCACTGGAACTCCCAGGCTCTCCCTTTTCTTGCGCCAAAGCTTACAAAGCACCAAGTAGTCCAAGTACAATTTGAAGACTTGATCTTTCACATGCCCAGAGAGAGTGTGTTTAAGAGCAGTCTTTCTGCTCTCACCCACAAAATACTTTAGGATCCACAACTGTGTGGCTCTATGGATCCAACAAAGATGGCCAGTGGCTGACCCAGCAGGACACAGCACTGAGGGAGGTTCACACTCGCTGCCTGGCCATGGACGCTTCCACCTCACAGCTTACCATGGGGAGAAGCCAAAGTCCTCACTGGGAGCTGATCCAGGACGCTGCTGAAGAACTGGGGTTGCCAGCAAGGCATGGAAGGCACAGCATGGACTCAGCAAAAGCAGGTGGGAAGTTTTCTATTGACTGCTGAGGGGACCACAATTTTCTGCTCCCAGCTGTCCTTGACAGCCTGCCAGTGTACAAAGGAGAGCTTGGAGAGGTGAGAAAAATTTTCTGGAGGAAGCCTGAAACATTTCTGCTGGTGAAAGGCAAGTCACCTTATGCACTTGGATGGAGCTAAATCCTGAACAATGAGAAGCATTACAAATATTCAGACATCACAGACAAGGGTTTACAGAGATCACAGTCTGGAGTTGAAAGCCTGTGAATTCCTCAAGGAGAAGGTGTGGTCTGGGCCAGTGCATATGAGCCAAGAACTTTCCAAGTGCCTCTGCAGCTCTCAACATCTGATGAGAAGATTAGGTTCATGGGCAAAACACATTGGGAAACTGGAAAGCAGGCTGCTATATTCATCAGTAGGTTGAAAGAAGAAAATGTATGTGCATGTTAGAAAAAAAAAATCATTCAAAGTTCATTCTACATCAAGAATAAATCTTTCAAGGAGTGGAAAACAGCAACCTGCAGGGCTTGGGTGCCACAGAAGAACCTTACTTCTGCACCTGAGCCTTGGCTGCGCAAGTAGAAGTGCAGAACCGTATGTGTCATCTCACAGACCATTTGGATGCTAAGCCTGTGTGTCTATGGTTCCTGAAGACAGACAGGCTGTTAGACATCACTATGCCTGTCTGAGGTGTCAGACTCTTGGTGGTTTGCTGGAAGTCATTGCTACCTAGCAGGGGCAACACAACCGAATATAACCTGCCTCTATCTGCCACAGTCGTGGTCTAGCACTTTTACACCATCATGACAGAGTAATCTGGAAACTCAAGTGGTGTTTCTGATACTGATTAGTGACACACAGGGCAGAGTTTTGGCTTCAGCACAGCCTCATGAGAATATGCGCTCGTGTTTCAGATCTGTAGGAGTTACAGAACTGCTCCTGAAGCTCATGCTGGCTTTATCATTTTGTAGTGTACTTTTGAGAGCCTATAATCTCAGGCAGAACTCTCACAGGGTTTATAAACTGTCCTGTGAGGATGTGGAAAAAAAGCATGAATCATAGGAAAGTTTGCATCCTCTGCAGGAACACCTGCATTGAAGGCTGCATGAGTCCCTTGGGCAGCTGCTGGACCCATCAGGTTGCCAGTGGTCACGGACCAGCACACACTGAGCTGCTTTTCTCCAAACTTTTCACTTTTCCAGGACTTGCAATAAGTGTAGGAAAATAACTTTCGATTTTTTACATCCTCGCATTTCTCTAGTTCATTACTGTAAGAAAAGCCTTGATCCCATCATCCCCCTATGCTATGAGATTTCCAGGTTGGATTGCCACTGTTTCAACCTCTGCCTTCTCGTTTCCTCACCTCAGGGGGCTCTCTGTAGCTGCTTCATGTCTCTGCTGTCATTTCTGCAAGGCAAGCATCATGTGGGAAAATTTGTCTGCAGGCTGCTGCATTAGGGACAGGACTGAGCACACGGAACAAATGAACACAGAAAGCTCAGAAATTTTTTGGAAGTGGAGGCACCCCAGCCTTACCCCAGGGAATGGAAACATAAGGGAACCGACGTCGAAAAGGCCTGTGTGACTGTCACAGCGGCGCTCGGGGACACTCCGAGCAGTGTGCGTGGCTTGTGTGCGCCCGTCCGTCAGAAGTGGGGTCACAGCCCGCAGACCCCCGAGGGCCGGGGGGGCTCCCCCGGGGCCGGCGGCGCGGCGCGCTTCAGCCGCCAGGTGGCGCTGTCGTCCCGGGCACGGCCCGACCGCCCCTCGGCGGCGCCGGGAATGGGAGAGGGAGGAGGGAAAAGGGGGAGGGAAAGGGAGGGAGGGAGGACAGAGGGAGGGAGGCTGCCTGGGAGACGGGAGGGGAGCAGGGACGCTCCCTTGGCTCACCCTTGGCCTTAAGGGGGAAAATTCTGCTCAGAGCCCAAGTGCCAGTCCAACAGAGCGCATTCCGAGTCACCCACTGGTGACACCCGTCAGGTCTGAGCACGATCCTTTTTTTCACTCGAACATCTCCCTCTGAGGATGTTCATTCATAGGCTGCCCGGGTTTTCACTTGGGTCCTGCTAGTTCTTTTTGAGTAATGCATGGAATGACTCGGTGATCCTCCCGTAGGACCCCTGAGGAGGCAATTTCTCTTGGAATAGAAGTAAAAACCTTATCCCTGCCCAGTGCCTTTGAAATACATCATGTATTTTAATAACAGTGGTTTGGTCCTACTAGTAACTAGTCCTCCATAGACAAGCATGTTTCTTGGCTCTTCCCTCTGATCACTTAACCTGTGCTGGTGGCTCTGAGCTCACCTCACTGCTCAAAGTACATGCATCAGCTTCACAGTATCATTTGGAAAGGGCTTACTTCAGTTCAGAGACTTCTGGCATTGAAGCAATCATACCATTCAGAAGTCCTTCATAGTCCAGACATGTTCACCCAAAATCATAGACTAGATCTCCATCTCAGGTCTCAGCAGTAACCAAGCCCAACCAGTGTTTTATCACTCACCAGTTCTCTCCATAGCTCACTGCTACAGGCACTGCCAGGTGATGTGCTCCACTCCCTTCCCAGGCACCTTGGCAAAGGGCAGCCGATGACCTTTTCCAACCACCATCAGCTAATGTTTATTTTGGCCCTTCTACAGGTGTTTCCAAACTACTTTTGTGGGAGAAATGTGGAAAACATTATTTAGGGCAACCCGTTGAAGGAATCAGGAGACTGAAGGTGAAAACTCCGCAGGCTGACATCTGCTCTTTTTGCAGCTTCAGTGCTCCATCCTGCCTTGCTCTGAGCCTTGCTATGAGTGTGCAGTGCTGAGTCCCTCAAGAGAGGCAAGGCCCATCTACAGTCCTCAAAACAGGGGCTTAGGAGTTTATCCAGAATGCAACCTCTGTTCTGGAAAACCTGTGACTTCAGAGACAAGTGGGATTTGGAGAGGCTGAAAATGCAGCAAGAGCAGTAGATTTTCTTCAGATGTGTGGATTTTTTTGTAGGCTTCATGAGCCATCAGTAAATGAAAAATTAAGTTATTTTAATAAACAAACAAGCACATGTAACCACTGGAAGGTGAAGTCAGAAGTTTGCAGCTGATTTGCATTTTAACAGACACAGAAATTACAACAAACTGAGAAAACTTGCTTGTTTGTAAGGCTGCCTGAGCAAAGTCATACAAATCAGACAGAGAGCCATCAAACTTAGTTATGCTGAACAATATCCCATTACTCCCCAGATGAATAAGCCAGTCCTCACTGGAGCTATCAAGGAATACAATTCCAGTAAGTTATATATAATTCTGAACTTGTTTTCTAAACATGTGCTTTTCTTAGAGGGTAGGAAGTCAATTACATTATTTTTGGCAATGCTCTCCATTTCTATAGTTCTGATAGAGCTCAGTCTGTGAAATGTTTCTTCAGCTACCTCAAAGCAAGTGATGACATTACCAAGAAGAGCAAAATAAATGTATATAAGGGAAAGCCTGGGCTGTGATTATATACAATGAAATGGAAGATGCCCAGACAAACATTAAAGTATTTCTGTTGACTTACCCTGGAACTCAGTCCTGTTGCTGAAGAACTACTGTGGCACTTCAGGCACAAATGAGTCCTGATGAATTGTGAGGCAAAATTTGATTTTGATTAATTATTTGGTAAGTTCTGAAAATTGCATACACACTGGGGAAGTCTCCTTATAACATGCATTTCTCTGGTTTCCATTCCTTGTCGTGCTGCTGTTGGGGATATTGAACACCTCCTGTTGTGGAATCCCTGCCCTGGGAAAAGGACGATGTCAACCAAGCACATGCAGTGCTGAGATTTATAGAGAAGTAAAGACAACTTCTGATATTAAGCAAAGAAAGCTGAGCTGGATAAAGAGCTTGCTTGAGTAAAATGAAGCCTTTCCCCCCCGCCCCCCTTTTTTTCTCTCTTTCTTTCTTAAGCTTAACAAAAAAGAAAAATGGAAAATCCCCACTGATTGCATCCAGCTGTTAAAATTTTATGATACCAAGATCCCCAGTTGTCATGACCACTTCATGTAGTTTAATATGCAGTCGTATTCTTTTCAGTTTCATTTTCTTCCCCAACTTTAGTTAATAAAACACCTTTCAGACAGCCTGTTCTTAGCAGTTATAGAGTGCCTGGTCTTCTTTTATAAAGAGAAGAAATGTGTGCGGCTTTAAGAACTAATTCATATACACACACCCGGGTCATTACCTGTGGGATACCTTGGCACATGAGAAAGTTAAACTCCGACAATAATTCCCATTAATGTCAGTGAGAGCAACACTGATGCGTTTCCTTGTGCGAAGAAGATGCGGGCTGAACGGCAGCAGCTCTATTTTGATCACAGTAGACCAGCCCCACAATAAAAAGGTCAGCTCTCTGCCCCAGCCAAGACTCCCCTTGCCTGTGGATGGCTTTGGGCTCTGGCCCAAAATGAATAAATCTCTGCAAACTCCGGAAATTCAGAGGCAAACCAACACCTCCCGAACTATTGCATATTTATTCTCTGTTCATCCGCAGCAAGCATGGGGGTTGTTATCTGCGCTGTTTGCACAGTTTCAGCTTGGTTTTTCTAAAGGACTTTTTTGCTGCTTGACTGGCATGGATAAAATACCCAGGATAAAGGCCATGCTCACATTTTCTTGTTGTAAATGCAGTAATACTCTTATTCTGCCGTCACTCTCAGTTCCTTCCTGCCTCACTGGTGTTAGCCCACACCAGTAGTCATGGACATGGTAGGAGTGTGATTCTCTGCGCCGGGGCAGCATTGGCATCTGTGGGGAGAAAAGATATTCCGATATCCATTTCTGCTTTAGAGCTCTTTGTTTGCTGTGGCACACTGGTGTTGCTCTGGCTTGTTACCACTCCTCATATATAGAAAAAAACCTGCTGCACATTAAGAAAGAATAAGTGTACACATTAGTAGCTCCAGGATCAGACCAGCTGATTTAATTAGTCCCAGAAAAGGCATTTCATATAAGGGAATCCAGAATTATGATTAAGCTGCAAAGGAAATGAAATATGCTATGCATGAGAGGTTTTTGCTGTGCTCTAGCTGGTGAATGCTTCTTTTTGAGCCTTTGCATTCTTTTGTATGAGTCTTTTGCATTTGTGGTGTTGAAAATGGTTTGGAGAATCTATTTAATGATGTAGTTTTATGTAAAAGGTGACCACATATACTGCACTAAATATAAAGCAGTCAGAAAAACTGAAAATAAACTGGTTTGGTTTCCTAAGAAGTAGTACTGATAAACACTTCGGTCAACCAATGCATTTTGTGGACAATGTTTAAGGAAACATTAGCTTCCAACATGCTTAGCTTGAGGAAGCTTTATCCTCCCTATGCCAGTATTTATAGTCATAGTTTAATAGGAAGCCTCTAATGTTAACATCTTATTGCTTGTTTAATCATCTTTTACTCAGCAAAATAGCCAAGTTAATTTGGGACTAGGAGAGGATGTGGACACCACAGCTGGCTGCAGTAGGAGCATGGAAGCTCTCGGTGGCAGCTGGCAGGGATGGGGCTGTGTGCTGTAACACTGCCCCTTGGAGAAATACTTCAAGTGTTTCTCCAAGGCAAGTCATCAGCTTCTCTTTGCTCTGCCTGTCTCTCAGGCTGTACGAGGAATAGCAAAAGCAACTTTTTAAATCACAGAGATTTTAAAATGAAAAAAAAAAAAAAAGAAAGAAATATCAAGGGAAAGGAACACTTGCAGCATGTGGGCATGTTTTCTGAGACGGAGTTGAATTCACATTGAGCGTGCCCCTTTATTTAGTAGGGAATATCCAGCTGATAGCTAACCTTTTGATATAAACCCACTACCAGCCTGCCTTTTCCTCTCCTTCCTTGATCCCCTCCTTTTCCCATCTATGCATTTCACTCCTTCCTCACTAAACCAAACAAAAAAGAGAAGGGGAGGGGGGAAAGGTGGAATTCAGTTCAGTCTGTGCCTCTCCTTCCCCTGCACCCATCCTCAGGCATAACCTCCATGGACCAGGGAACATCCCAAGCCTGAGGACTGCCGCAGCTCATCTCCTTCCAACACCAAAGTGTTGCCAAGGTCAACATAAATTTTGTAATTCCCAGGAGTTTGATTTTTTTGCCAGGGGCTGCTCCATTGGCATGCCCCTGGTTTGGGTCTGTATGCAATGATTCTTCTGCATTGCTCCTAAAGGGTTACTTTAGGGGAAATGGCTGGGAAGGCACTAAGTAACACCCAGTGGACTCAGCAGAGCTGGCACTGGTAGACTGCTTTGAACTGCATAAGTGTAAGGAAAAATTAAATTTTTCCTACCAAGAAAAAAATAAACAGCAGTGGTATGGTGGGAAGCATATCCTGTCCTGAAGTATTTGCAGTTGAAACAAGGATTGAGGCAGAAATAACAGTAAGAAGAAATGTAGTGACATTCCTGAGGTAGTGTGAGTATAGGTGAGATTGGTACACATATCACTGCAGTCTTAGGTAAGCTGCTTGTCTGCATTCTGGAATTGGTAGCAGAACAGTAAATGAGACATCTTGAAGTCATCTCAGGGTCTGTCAGAAAACCCAGCTACCATGCCACAAGCGGCCATGCAGTGTTGAGGTGATAAGAGGGAAGTGAGGGAAAAGAGAGGAGCGAGAAAGGAATTGTAAAATAAAAGGATGCAAATAAATTTCTTTGTGCTGTTAGGCCAGACTGCGATGATGCAACACTTAGTACAGATTCCTTCATCTTCTTTAAAAAGGAATTTGCTGTATGTCCTTGTCCCTCTCCAGTCAGAACGTGTGGTTGTGATAATTCGTGACAGCGAGCATCATTTACTGGCAATAGCCCGAGTGAAGCCAAAGCTGGAAGACTGAGCTGAGGTAGTTACCCCCAAAAAAACCCAAACACACAGTTAAATCTAGCTTATCAAAACTATAAGTATCTTTACATGGAATGAAAAAGTGCAAGAAATGTCTGCAAATTATTTCATATTTTTATAAGATCAGAAGTTACTATGCATATAGGAGCTCCTGCATTCACTGAAGCGGAGAGCAGTCCTAGACATATGGTCACTCAGTATTAAGGACAACAAATAATGTAATTCAGCCCATAAATGCAGGGCTGAATCCTGCTGGATCTGAGTTCCTTTTGTGTCCTACAAAATTAGGAATTTTGGATATCAAAGAAGAAATGTTGAGTATCCTCTGGGGCTGGTTCCTAGCCTTGTGGAAAGTCAGACTAAAAAGAAAACAACAAATTTAAGTGCCACTGAATTCCTGAGAACAAAGAAAACTGCATTGAAGCAATAGCCTTTCACTTTTACACCCGTAGGAGCTGAAATGAGCAGGCACTGAAGTGGTAAGCAGTTGTCATCCTGCCACCGGCAACAGATATGCACTCTTTAGAAACTACAGAAATTGTCTGATTTAGCAATGTAGCTGAACAAATTAGAAATGATAGTATGAGTGGGGGTTCGGTTTATATAGCTGGAGCTCCGAGACAGAAATACAGATTATGACAGGTTAATGGGAACTGTGACATTCCCTACACATGTAAATAAACACTGAATTTGAGAACCTCTGTTTTCCCCAAGCACTAGTAAATAAAAGTATAACAGAGACCTCATGTAAAGTAACCATATGCTTATAATTATACAAACATTGTAGATCCCCTGTGTGAAATTTCACATCTTTATTGCATCTATTTTAATGTTTACAAAGTTAGCAGTAATTTTTCAGACCCAAATTTATTCTAAACAGGAAAAACAATTTCCTACACCATTTTAGTTTTCTACATCAGAGCAAATGAAAGCAGAACCACTCTTGCAAACCTCTTCCCTTTCTCCTGATCTGTGTGCCACAGTTTGTTTCCCTGATGTCAGGATATGTTTTGGTGCACCAAGAATGCAGGAGTGGCTTCATTCTTCGTGCCCATATATTAAATTTTTAACTGTGAGTGAGAGACAATATGGTTCTAATCTACGACAGCGACAAAAATGCAGAGAGCTTGCAGAGAAGCAAAGTTGCCACTGGTTTGTGGCAAAATAAAACACTGTAAAAAGCAACAGCGGTGTGTAGGGTTAGCCCTGCTCCTTCTCATGACTTTTCTTGTGAAAAGACTAACCACCAAAAGCAGGAGCAAAAGGAAGAGAAATGGGAAAGCCTGTCCTCATGCTGTGGGGCTGCACAAGCCTCCACTGAGCTGGAACGCGGAGGACTTGCCTGGAAGAGCCCTGTGGGCTGTGAGGCGCTGGGAGAGGTGCAGATCCCTTGTGGGATGCTTGGAAAGTGAAACTGAACTTTCTTTGGAGGACCACAATGTGGGAGATAGTTCAGACTCTCCTGAGGCAACCCTATTTATTTGGCTATGCCCCTTTACCTCCTGTTAGCTTGCACACCATAGTTTTGGCAGTTAAAAATCTTGGTCTGCATAGACTTTTGAGGGTTATGTTGACAGTTTGGAGATGGGGTAGGCTGAAATAAATACGTTTAGAAAAAAAAATCATGGGTTTTCCATATTAAGAAAAAAAGGAAAAAAATATATATTTGGCTAATGTGATGGTTCAGGATGCAGGCAGCAGAGAAGGGAGCTTGGTGCTCCATCCCGGAAGATGCTCTCAGCCAAGATCAGGGCAGCCCAGCCAGCAGGGAGGCAGGGAGAGGAGCTGGCACCTTACCCAGGAGGGAAAGTCCACCTGGGGAAGGGGAAACAACGCCTGGGTCAAAATATACCTACTGAAAATAAATATTCCTGCCAGTATGAAGCACTGAAACCCAAGCTTTTCAGGAGCACTGCAGCAAGGAAGCAGAGGTGCTAAAAATGATGAGGCTAAAAGCGATGGGAATTTAATGCTTCAGAACCAGGGCCTTTGAAAGACAAGTCCTGTTTTGAAAGCCAAGGTTTGTGAAGGCTGGTGTTTTGCTGAAAACCAGCACATACGGACTACACAGGCATTTCAGAAAATGTTGTGCTAACTGCTGTGTGGGTAGGAATTACTACCTCATGATTATGTGGTGTGACCACAGTCTTTTTGAAGCTTTTTGTGGTAAAGGGAGAAAAAGTCCATAGTTTGAGTGGGTACATTTTCTAGTCATCCTAATAAAGAATGATTTTGGTTCACAGAAATAAAAATCCTACAATGGATAGTTCATGTTAAAACAAGCCACAACCTAGATGCAAAAAATAAAAAGATATTAAGAAGGATTGTCTACAAACTGATCGACTCTGTACTAATGCCCTTTATGCACCACCGTAATTCTTACAAATGGCCACAAACCTGAGGTGAAATAAGTGATGCTTAGGTCTTGAATTGACCACTTGTGCAGGGACAAATTTTAACCTCTGACACCCTTCCTCAACATCACTGCTCATGTTATGGTTATAGCAAGAGACATTGCCATTAAACTTCGAGGTGAAAAAAAAATCACCTTTCATTTGCACTGCTTTCTGACTTTCAAATTTGCCTCCATTAATTTTTCTTTTCCCCAGCACAGCAAATTCACAGAAAGTAAAAAATGTGAAAGATGTGAAAACTGTGCGTGCTAGTGCAAGGACACTAATAAAACTGGTTTTAAAACTGCATTTTTGCTGTCTCCAAACTAACATATTTGAAATAAAAAAATAGTTACAAAATATTTATGATGCAATTATAAACTGAAATCTGGCCAACTTTTATTGTTGAGAAAACCGGAAAGAACATAATTTCAAAAAATGCTATTCTTCTTTTCTGGTGGCTGTTATTATTTTACTCTTTTTATTGTTTCTGCCATTATTACGCCCTTTGCTGAGCACTGAAGGCAGGATCCCAAGTATTTCACAGGCGCCGATTCCATTCCATGCTGCCCCGCAAAGTGCCCACTCCTGCCTGCAGTTCCCAGGTCCAATTCCAAACAGTTTTCTCAGTGACAATCAAAACTAAAATTTCTTAAGATGGTTTGATATATTCAAGTCCCTCGCAGTGACCTGACTGTGTAGCTGCATAGGGTGCCACAAGTGCTGTATCTCCACAGTTTCTTGCACTGTCATTCCCTTAAGTGACTGTCTTAGCAATTAGCTGTATTGAACAATGGCATTGTCTTCCGAAATGGCAAGAGGACACCCTGAGCAACCTAACTCTGAGAGAAACAGGCAGGAAAGCAACACTGCCTGCTTTATGACTGTTACTACTACCTGTGTGTGTACTACTATCTGGTAAGCAACGCAGTCTTGGGGTGCTACCAGCAGGGTGTCTGCCTCCCTCAGCCTCCACACTGCCTGAAAGGTCACCAGAGCCAAGGGAAAGGCCCCCGTCGGCTGCAGAGGGCTTCAAGTCAGGCTCCTGATAAAAAAGTGAGAGTGAAAAGCAGCCATCCAAGTCAATTTTAGAGAAATGCATTAAAACATGCAAAAACAGCAGGTAGAAATTAAATCAGGCTGATGGAAGTTGCTCTTGAGACCACCCAATCCTTGAAGCTTTGCATTAGTATGAAACCACCTTCCCTTGGGAGAGGAGGAGGCCAAGGGAGGAAAAAGCTGAGAACAAAGAGGGAAGAAGAGAGACAGACTGAGAGACAAAGGCAGGAAGGGAACAGACACTCCAGGAGCAATGAGGGGTCCCTGGAAAACAGCAGGGTGGGAGTGGGAAAGGGCAGCCGTGCAGCAGCAGCACTTTGGACCACAAGGAGGGGATGTGGGAAGTGGGAACAATATCAGAAAAGGAAAATAGGACAATGAAATGCAGCAGGAGAGAAAAGAAAGAGCCTGGGGGTCTAGGGTTGGGCAGAAGTTGATGGAGGAGAAACTGGAGCTGGGCAGCTGATTGGAGATAGTCGGCAGGAGTGTGAAATAAGTGAATAGGGCACAAAAGGGGCAGAAGGAAACAAAAAAAGAAGTGAGGATAAAGTGCCAGAAGTAACTGGGTCATGGCTAGAAAAAAATAGCGAAAATGCAGAAAGGATGGAAGTGGCAAAGGGCAGCAGAAGTAACAAAAGTGAGGCATCAGAAAAGTGAAGCCAAAGGGACAGGAGGAAAGGGGAAGGTCTCAGTGCAGAAAGCAGATGATGAAAGGGGAGGGAAATGGTCAAGAGGATATCTGTGAAGCCAGAGGATAGGCCGGAGGACTGAAAGCACAATAAATAAAATGGGGTGAAAAAATGGGATGAAATGATGCAGGAATTGTTTTTGCAGAACACTTGCCTCATTTCTGCACTGTCACTGATACTCTTTTGTAGTCCTGCCTCTTCACAGTTCATCTGCCAGCACCTTGCAGTACATCTGTCCTACTAAAAAGAAGCCAAGGCAAGGATGGACCCCATTCTCTAATACCAGCTATATGATGTGTCTCACATCTACATGGTCACATCCAAATGGCCGTCTGGGGAGAGCACCTGGCACAAGCCATAACTTGTAACAGGCCTGGGTACCAGCTGGGAAAGCACTTGTTGGCATGGGCCAAAATCACACCAGGGAGCTCTCTAAGCCATGTATGGAGGGTTGCAGGACCTCCTGTCTCGGAATTATCTTTTTCCCTAGTAGAGATGCAGCCTGGGTCACTTGGAATGTGAGTTTTTCACTTGCTTTGAACGTTCCCCTCATGCTCTTCATCTCCCCCAGAATCTCTCCCTAGGAGCTGGGGAGAACAGTGGGACTGAGGACCCTACAGGCAAGCTGGGACCTGCCAAGCTAGATACCTGCTCCATATGCCCTGTCAGGGTCTGCCTGATCTCACTGATGCTGTGTTGCACTGGGAGTGGTGCCAAAAGTCCAGGTATGAATCTCTCTCTCTTGGTGGAAAATGAGAACAGGGAAGAAAAAGACAAGAATGTCCAACGTATGAAGAACAGCACCTGATGGAGGAGCGTGGTCAGGAATCTCAGATTCAATGTGGGGTGAAAGCCAGATTCCTTTTATTTACTATGGACCAAGCTTTCACGGCTAAATGCACATGACCTCTGGCTGCAATGAGAGGAAAATCCACCAGTGGCAGAGCTGGGGCAGATAGGAGAGGTAGGAAGAACTAGAAAATGGGAGATCAGGAGAGGAGAGGAGGGAAGCTTGGCATAGGGCAAAGAAAAGCCACACTGGGAAGCAGAGGAGGGTGGTTTGTAGCTGCCTGCAGCAGCACTGCCATGGTTCAGGCAGAAGGATGAGAAGGTGAAGAGAAAGTAAATAGTGATCAGGACAGATAGGGTAATACAAGTGTGTGACCATGGCTTTGAACCGTGGACAGGTGCTTGGGTGAAAACAGTGGAGAGGTGACACCAGTCTTATGCTGCAGGATGTACCTCTGAAAAGCCAAATGAAAAGGGGTGGGTGAATATTTGAATACTCGTACTTCTGCTTCACTGCTGTCTTCTTCATGATCAGTGCAAGGCAAATCTGTGCCCTGCTTTGAGGAGTCTTTCTGCCTGCCCCAGGCTGCCCTGATTATCTTGACAGTGCTGCCTGCCCCAGTAGTGCCCCCCAGCACTGCCTTTTCCCAGGCCCCAGGTTGGCACTGTGCTCCTCTCAGACTGGTCCCCTCTTTGGCATCTTTTGCAGATTTTGAGACAAGGAGAATGGTCTCTGGCACTTCCTATGCTTTCCCTTCCTTCTCTGATGGGTGGCAGGGCCTGCCTCAAGGGCGCTCACTAGATGGGCCCTGGCACATCCCAAGGTGAGACACTCTCCACAAAATTCTCTTCCTTGAAAGACCACTGCTTTGTGCCAAGTTCCTGGGCACACAGCCACAGGAATACAGAGAGCCTCAAATAAAGCCATTAACATCACACGAGTCTGCCCACACCCAAAACTGAAGCACCTGCGAGGCACCTGAACAGATGAAACCATCGGCAGATTGATGAGAAGCGGTACCCGAAGGGAGGCAGCAAGATGTACAGCATCTCTCCCCAGCCTTCGTGTCCACTTCCCGGGTGGCGTCCATAGTAAGGAGAAAGCATAGGGACCCCCAAGCACTCGACCAAGGGGTGTCCCGCCCCGCCGCGGACCGCCCCGCGGGGGCGGGCTGGGTGCCCCCACAGGGCGGTCCGCGGCGGGGCGGTACCCACGGGGCGGGGCGGGCTGCTGCGGGCCGAGCCCGGCCGGGTGCAGTCCCCGCTCCGCGCCACGCCGTCGCGCAGTCCCCGCGCCGCTCCGTGGGCCGCCGGAGCCGCCCGTCGGGCCGCCCTCCCTCTCCCTTCCCACCGCCGCCGCCTCTCGCTATGAATGCACGCCGGGCCCTACTCTCCGCCGCCTTGTTCGCCAGTCTCCTCTGGGATTTACCTTGCTGCCTCCCGGCTTCCCTCCCCGCCGCCTCGGAGCTCGCCGCCTCCTCCAAAGGTGGTCGCAGCCGCAGGGTGCCGCGGTCTCCACGAGAGAACCGCCCGCGGCAAGGGGGACACGCCATGGGCCGGGCGCTCCCACGGGCAGAACCCCACGAGTACATGTTGTCTCTGTTCAGGACTTACTCCATCGCGGAAAAACTGGGCATCAACGCCAGCTTTTTTCAGTCGTCCAAGTCCGCCAACACCATCTCTAGTTTTGTAGACAGGGGACGAGGTAAGTTCTGGCCCCCTCCACGTCCCTCGCCGTCCCGCCGGGGCTGCAGGCGCCCCTTCTTGCGGGGCCTGGTGCTGGGGGAGTCGGGGAGCGCTCTGCAGCGGTCACCGGTGCTGTTCTCCGCCCCGGTATTGCAGAAAAGTGCAGATTTTTCGGTGAATTGGGGGACGCGTTGTTTTATTTTAAAGCCAACGGCGCCGTGGCAGCCGTAAGCACTGCTTGTGAGAAACACGCGTGTTCCTCCCCGAATCGTCACGAGGTGGTGGGAAACACGTCCCAGCTTTGCAGGCGCACTTTGGGCGTAAATTCAGTCATGAAAAAAAAGAAAATTAGTATCACTCTTCTGGTTTCTTTCCATCCGCCGGAGAAAGGGTCGCTCTTATCGCCGCGGCTGCACGGCAGAAAGAAAGTTTAAACTGACCGAGGGCAAATATCTGCTGCCTGAAGCTGCCCTCGCCTCGGGTCGCGTTATCGGGGTTACCTGGAAGAGCCCCGGCCCCATCCGAGCGCACTGGGGCTGGGACCGGCCGGCTCCGCTGCGGCCCCGCGGCTTAGTGGGGGGGCGGCCGAACTTGACATCTGCTCCGGGGCCGCACCCTTTGAGCCTGGTGTGTACGGGGCTGGTTGTCACCCACCCCCGGTCTGGGACTAGCAGCCGAGGCCGCTCTCCCGGGCCTTCGGCTGCCTCCCCGGAGGAGGGAGGCGGACGTGGCGCCGGGGCCAGCCGGGCCCCACGCCTTGCCCCCGCTCTCTCCGGGCAGCATCGGTGCCGCGGGGCTCCCGGGACCCCTCCATGACCTGCAGCTCTGGCCGGGACGCTCGTACTCGGGGCAGCGGGTGCAGGTTTCTCGCCGATCCAGAGTAAAATTTCCCTTCCATAAAAAACGCCTCCATTTTTCCCCCTTTTTTCTTTTTTTCGTTATTCTGGTTGTGAGCCATTAAGAACAGACTAATTAACAGGTTCTTAATGAAGGTTGTGCTTTCGTTCCTCCCCCTCTCCCAGCTCTGAAGACCCTCCCCTCCGTCCGCGCCCCCCGGGGCCCTCGTGTACCTGCCGGCGGCTGGCAGCGCCGTCCCGCCGCTGCCGGGGCAGCTCGCCCCCCTTCCCCCGCGTCCCAGCCGTTTTAGGGCAAAACGCAGTGCCAGGAAAACTGAGCAGCTCCCTGGAGCTACAGGAGCCGATCGCCCCCTAAACCGAACCGAACCCAAACCGATCCCCTTCTCCGCCTCCCCGAGCCGGAAGCCTCTCCCCGCCCACGGCACCCACGGCTCAGCCCCTTGCCCCATCGCTATCCCCGGCTCGGAGTGTTCTTAGCCGCGGAAGAAGCTCGGCGGGGCACTTCGCCTCCCGTCCCAGTGCCCGTCCAGCCACTCTGGGCTCGGGAGGGTGCGTGGAAGCGCCCACATTGTGTGCTCCTCACGGTCGGAAGAGCGCAGACGTTTCCGAGGGGAGACGAGACACGGGTTTTCCTATCTA
Organism: Manacus candei; assembly: GCF_025592945.1. Classification (NCBI taxonomy): domain Eukaryota; kingdom Metazoa; phylum Chordata; class Aves; order Passeriformes; family Pipridae; genus Manacus; species Manacus candei. The sequence goes on along the minus strand of NW_026138067.1, from coordinate 2,871,238 downwards.
CCTTCGCCTTATGGGGGTTGTTTTCTTCGTCGCTGTTGAAAGCGGGGGTGGGGGGGAAGAGAACTCGCCTTCTAGAAATAAGGTTTCGAAAATTCAGCCGTCAGAAAGGAGCTGGCCCGCTCTTCCTGGCGGAGAGGAAACGAGATGCTAAGTCTGAGAGCCGCAGGAAATGGAGCCGCGCTCGAGATCATCTTATTCTTGATAACCAGAAGAAAGACAGTTAATTTAACAAATTTAGCTCATCTCGCTGCATGTGAGATTCTACTCCAGGGGAAGTGATTTGCTAACAGAAGTCCTGGTTTGATTAAGGAAAAGCCTCACTTTTCCCCGTTGATTTTGATTTGATGTGTCACAGGCTGTGACCTTCTGCTGGACCTTCTGAGGGTTGCTTAGCATCAAGCCACTGATTGGAGTATTTCAACTCAGTGATCTAATTGAGTGTTCATGTCATAACATATCAAATATTGTCTAGTCTCCCATAATGAAGCGGACCAGCCAATGGCACATCACCAAAAAACTTCAAGAGAGCTTCCGTTCCTCTGAAGTGGTAGCTATTTTACTGCCCACCTCCCCGTGGGCTCCTAGCCCAGTTAATTGGCGAGCTGGAGTTGTGCTGATGGTGAACAGTCTTTGCTCAGGGAAAACGGGGAAGGGGATCAGAGTTTCTGTCAATTCATTTGCAGACAATATAGCCGCCCAAATTGACCCAATTAGATGAGCTGCTCTTTACCTAAGCGGCAGCTCCCAGGGGAGACGACGGTGGTTGTCCCACCTGCCGCACGCCATCCTTCATGGTAGCATTTAGGGGGGACAGCAGCCCGGAGAGAAGCGTGAGACAACTTTTAGTCCTGCCGCGAAATACCCTTCCCTTACGACGTGGGCTGCTGTGCCCGCATGTCCGTGAGAGGGTCCGGAGGGACAGGCAGCTCGGCCGCAGCAGTCCCAAGCCCGCCCGTCCCACCGTACTCCGAGGCTTCGGTGTGGACACTGACAAATGCTTCCCTTCGCCTCTTGTTTCTTCCCTTCCCGCTTGAAGCTAATAAGATAGTTTTCAGGGTAGCTCGAGAAGGAGTGAAGCCACACTACTGTATAATATATATATAATTTTTTCCCCATCGGTAAAAAAAGAGTGCAGAAAGGGGGGAAAGGGTTTGCGATTCTCCCTTCTCCACCCCCTCCCGCCCCCCACTCGCTCCCCCTTGTTACGGTCGCAAGATCAGACAGGACCTAGCTGAATGTAGGAAAATTACTGTTGGCACATGAAGTAACTCATTAAAACGCAGATGGTGCTCTCACTGGCCTCAGGACCCCCAGCATTGGAGCTCCACAGTAAGGCAGGACAATTAGGAGCTGCAAGGACTCCACCAGGCAGGGGAAAAAAAAAAAAAGGATAGAGCGGGAGGGAGCTGGAGAAGGGAGCTATAAACAAGCAATTCCGTGGCTAGCAAGAAACGCGGCACGACTCAGAACAAACCGAAAACAAAAAGGAAATAGCCAGGGTGCGAGGGAGCGCGATTTTCGAAGGGATCTCCCGTGGGAAGGGAGTGCCACAAGGGCCGGCTGCCGCGGGTGCCCCTCGCCTTTCCCTTTTGTGTCTGCAGAGCTGCCCGCAGACACGGGACCGCGGCCGCATGCGAAATGTTCCGCTCCGCGCCTAAGGGACGGGGAAGTCGAAATAGGTCGAGATCGTCTCCTTTTTCCCTCCCCGTTTTCTTTGTGCAGTTTCGCGTTCCAGTTAGGAGGGCAGCTGATTTGGATGGGCAGGGGTCCGACCATCGCTATTTTGCTCTTGCCAGGAAGGTCGGGAGGGGGGTGAGTAGAGGGGCAGGACAAAAGGGGGATCCTGTGTGCAGAGAAACTGGAAATGGCCCGACTGTGCATGTGGCAGAAGCAAAGAGTGTAAATCCCACTTAAAGTTCATCTAGTGCAACGTAGTTATGCAAAACAGCGGGTTTCTGGGTGGACCGAAAGCTGCAATGTAGTGTAATCTCTGCAGCGCCTTTGCCCAGGCAATGTTGTCGTTGGCAGAGGGAAAATGAAAAATAAGCAGGGAAGTATTTTAATGGGGAAGGAGGGAATTCACAACTGTTAATTATTTGGTGACCTTGTATTCGATTTGTTTGAGACCCTTATAAAAACACTAATGCAGACCAGACGGCCGGAGCGCGGCAGCCGCTCCTCATCCCCGCCGTGCGCCCGGGGAAGGAGCGGGCGGCCCGGCCCGGCCCCGGCGTCCGCGGAGCCGGCGACACGGGGGCAGCGAGAAGCGGGCGGCGGCTCCGCGCTGCCTGCGCCGGAGGGGTGTTCCGGGGGTCGATGTTTTACCCCCCGCGCTGCAGCAGCTGCAGGAGGGAGCGGAGCGCAGCGTCCCCTCAGCAACCGCGGCGGCACCGCTCGCCTCTTCCCGGTGAAAATCGGGGCTGTCGGCGGGGGGGTATTTTTTTATTTACCTTTCGTTTGTTTGTTGTCCTTGCGAAGGCGCGGGAGCTCGCACCGGCAGCGCCGCGGGACGGGGAGGGCGATGCAGGGGAGCAGCGCACACCGGCCCCGGGAGCCCCGCGGCTCAAGAAGGTCGGCGGGGCGATGCGCGGCCGCGGATCCGCTCTGCTAACGTTAACGAGCAGTTAACGCCTGTCAAGCCACCATTCCGGTGGCTCATTTCGGACCCGGTCCTGATTTTTTTTTTTAATATTTTTAAAATCCAGAAACTCTCCTGCGGAACTTGCTGAGGCGTCGCGTTTGATTTTTTAGGGGCGGGGAGGGGATTGGGGGGACGGAAGGTCGAGCTCTCCGCCTCGGAGCTGTGTAGTTTCCGCCGCCCGCGGGGAGGTGCCGTGCCGCAGCTGGGCTGGCCCCAGCCGGGAGGCGAGCGGCCCGCGGGGAGGAAAACCGACGCAGGCCAGGGTCACCCGGCGCCGGGCAGGGCAGCGGGGCGCCTCGCTCCCCTCATTTACATCCTCGTTTCGTAATAGAAAAAAACCCAAAACCAGCCGATCGTAGAAATCCTCCTTTCCTTGCGATTTCGGGGTAGGCTGGAACTGAGTTTGCGAGTCCTCCCGTGCCTGAAGTCTGATTTATGAGCGAAAGGGGACGTTTCAGTTCTTGCTAGTTGTAGTCAGATCTGTATGCTCTGTTGCTGTATCCCGGCGCTTCCACATATATCGCTCAGAAATATACTCCAAAGCGTTACCTTGCTCCATTTCTTAGCTCCGAGCGCTGGGAATATTTAGTCCGATTTTCTCAACCCGAATAATTCTGGAGGAATTATTTCTCCTCCATCGAAATATCTAGGGTAGCGTAACCACCGCAAACGGGGAAAGGGAAGGGTCCTCGCTTAAGGTCTGTTACAGCAGGTAGAAACCCTCAAGGAACCTCCTCGCCGCCTCCGCGCATCTCGTGGGACGATGCCAACAGCCGAGGGGGCCGGAGCCCAGCGGGATGTCCCGCGGGTGTTGTGACGGTCCCTCTGCGCCTGAGGGTCGAGTGTCTCTCGTGGGAAGCGGAGAGGCGGCGACGAGCGGGGCAGTGGGGCGAGGGCAGGCAGCCTTCCCGGAGCAGGTACAGTACAGCGGTGATCAAAGGTACATCACAGCCAGGTGCCTCCGCGCTCCGAGGAGAATAAACGAAAACAAAACAAAACAAAACAAAACAAAAGGAAACAGCCCTCCATCAGCGAGCTGGGGTTTTGGCAGGATTGGGAATTCGTCCGAGGAAGGTGTGGTCTTTCTCGGTTACTCGATAGCGAAGCGAACGATACATTTAAATCTAATCACTCGATGTAATAGAAAACCACGGCGAGACAGGCGCTGGGAGATGCGGAATTGAAACCCGAAGAAATACCACACATGGAGAGTCAGCCCCTTGTTTCCACAGCTTGGGTAATGCTCCGAAAGAAATACCTGTCAGCCTTGCGACTCTGCAGACAACGTGTGGGCAGACCTTCGCAATTAGGGACAATTTATGTTTTAATTTCCAGATTATTGTTGTGTGAGTGCCTGCAAAGTGTCTTTAAACTGCAAATGTGCTTTTGGTTTGCGAGTTTAAATATGGCTTGAAAGAGAATTTGGGAATGGGAAAATTCTTCTTGAATGTGGTTTGGGTATAATTTGCAGTGATGTAAAGTTAAGATCTGAGCCCTGATGAATTGGCTGGGAGCCCAGTACCTGATCTGCCATGAAAAGGCAAACTTTGTGTAGCCTTCGCTAACCCCCGTCTCGCCTCAAAGCCCAGGCTGCGGCGAGAGAGCGACCCAGGAAGCGAGAGCGGTTTCACACAGGGAGCTGAGGGAAACGTCCCAGCCCAGTCGTTCATTTAACCTTGGAGATGCTAAAACCGCAGCCACCGCACCGCGGAGAAAAGCGTGAGAGAAGGTGGGCGAGGACCCGGCGCAGCCCCCCTGGCCCGGCCCGGCCCGGCCCGACCGCGGGAGCACCGGGCACGCCGCTACCTGGGCACTTCGGGAAAGGCAGAACGGTGTAGGGCTGCTCTCTTTCCCCCACCACTGATACATCCTTAAATTCCAGATAGACCTAGTTCCTCCTTCTGACCCTCCTTCCCGCTCCCAATATTTTATTTTCGCCCGAAAAAAATGAACTATGGAGAGCCGAAATAGAACTATTAAGTACTGCGGAACTAACATTCATCTACATTAACGTTACAAATATAAACACACCTCTCTGGTGCATTTTCTGCAGTGTGGCTTTCCCCAGCCCGGATGGACGTGAGATGACTTTGCTGCTCTCACCAAGTATTTCAGTAACGGGAATAGCGCTAATGACAGCCTCAACTGGCCTAAGAAAAAAAGCAAATCTCGAGCTGGCTGTTAGAAACCCCGGATTACACTTCAGCCGCTCCTTGGGTTTAAAGGAATATTGAAGAGAACCAGCCCCGATCCGTGTGCACTCCTCACAGGGAGAAAGAAGGACAGCCAGCGTGTCCCCACGCCGTCTCTGCTGCCACTCTTTGTGTGCTGAGAAAACGGCATCTTCGCTGGAACAAAGGGTCCCCAACCTAGACCCGTCTCTCCCGGATTTGTGGAGGCTCCGGAGGTCGCGCTTTCCCTCCCCGCCCTCCGCTGCTCTTCCCACCCCCTTGACTGCCCTGGGAGCGAGCCAGTACTGTTTTAGGATTATGTATTCATCTGGAATTATTAGGTTACAAGAGTGAATAAATAGCGTTTATCTGATCGGATTCAAAGCTGCTCATTTGAAATAACCGGCAGCTCTGCCCCTTTCGGAGAGAGGTGCGGGAGCCGGCAGCTGCGTAAGCCAGTGGGACTTTACCAGCACGGAGTCGTTGCTGCCGAAACCCCTTGACCGGGGGCACATTTCTCTGCTATTCGGCCGTGTCCCCAGCGTGCCATGCCACCGAGCGAGCCGGAGCAGCCTTGCAATGCCTTCAACCCCTGCCAAACTGGAGTTTCAAAGGATGCTGCTGGGGAGTGCACACCCTCGGCAAGCGTTTTGACACCGGCAGTGCCGGAGCTGGCTTCCCCCCAGCACCGCCGTATGACAGGGGTCTGCAGACCCTTTAAACCCCGTTTTCAGCATCGAGGATACGCGGGGAATTCAGGCTCTCCCCGCTTCTCTCCCGTCTAACACGCATGCTTGGATGTCACCCCCAATGGGACGATTCCCCGCGCCGTGGCCGGTCACCTGCGTGAGGTTTCCTTGGGAATGGGACAGGGTGGGCGCTGTCACCTCCGTGTCCCCCATCCCCCGGGAAAGGGCCGCCTTTTCATTGAAAGCTCGGTCTGCCGGGCAGTGCTGCTCTGCTCCTTCACCCCGGCAGGGATGCGGGGGACCCCAGGACGGTGACACTGGCCAAGAGTAGGACACGGGAGTGTCCGGAGGGACAGCGGGCTGCAGGCAGCGCTCTCCTCACCTCCACCCCATCGCAAGGAGTACCAAAGAGAGCGATCATCTCCCTTTGAAACGAAGCGTGACATCCCCCTTTTCATTCCCTAAGCAAAAAGAGCAACTAAAAGCAGATCTGTGCCCAGGCCCAGCTCTGCCCACACCGCAAAACCAGGGTTAGGGGCAGGAGAAGGCGCTGATCTGGTTTCCTCAACGGTCGCTGGAGCCCATGAAAGAAGGTCTGAGGCAGTTCGGCAGGGCCAGGAGATCCGTCTGTGCCTTGTCGAGTGTCCGGGCATCTGACAGATGCTGGACGCAGAAAAAAACCAAAGACGAGGAGGAGGAGGAGGAGAAGCAGGAAGAGAACCTGCGCTTTCTTACCCGAGGGGTGCACATCCCCTTCTATCTGAAGCCCCCAATCCTGCCAAGGACCCCCTTGAAGGAAGGGGCAATGGTCCCAGAGATCCAAGCTGCCAGATCCTCCTCCCGCAACCCAAGTGCACCTCAACCCCCGGCCCCGACGGCCCAAGCCTGTGAAGGGGGGAACTATTCCCCCCTTCCCGCCTCAAATCCACAATGGATCAAATCCTGCTCCGTACTTGCAGCGCTGACGAAACCGTCCAGCGCCTCTAGGCAGCTGCCGATGGATTTCAGTTGTATTTTCAGAAGCTTGATAGAGCAGCTGTTGTCGTCACACGGACTGTGACGACATTTTTTAGGCTCGGTGCGTGTTTTTTGCAGTCTCCTCCCGCCCTCCCCCGAGCAGGATGCGCGGCCGGCCGGGCGGCCTTTCGCCCCCTCGCTGCGTAAGGAGCAGCCCCGCCGCGAGGAAACAGCTAAGCCTGAAGGGGGAGGCGGCGGCAGGGATGCGGAAGGCCTGGGTTCAAATTCCCCGGGATGCCTGAAGGGCCTGACCGATCTCCCCACCGCTCCCGCCGCCGCGCAAGCCCCGTGGAGGCGGGGAGTCTCCGGCCCGCGAACTCCCTCTCCCGCTGACCCCCTGAGCCACGCAGGGCGAGGCGGGGGGCGCGGCCGTGTTCCGGCCGCCTGGCTCTAGGGGCAGAGCAGGTGTGCAGGGCCCGGCGAGTGCCCAGCTTCTGAATGGATCCTGGGATGCCGGGCCGGGCCGGGCGGCGGGGTGGGGGCGACGCGCTCGGCAGGCAGGCGGGCTCTGCCAGAGAGTCTCATGGCCTGGCTGCTGGGCAGGTCTTTTTCCCAGCAATTCCCGCTGTCCCTGCTGCACTCCACGTTCCATCTCCCTGCTCACGTCTAGGGGAACACGCAGCGACGCAGGGCGACTGTCGAGTATGCTAATCCGCACTGATTAACTGCACGTTAATCCGGATTGATTTTTACATCGCTGTGGCGCGTCTGAAGATGTTGGTTTGCATAAATCATCCCCTTGTCCCTCATGCCCCGCAAGAGGTTCCCCCAGACCTGTCAGGTAGAGCCGAGGTTGTGAAGCACACTGATTAGGAATGGCAATGACCTCTGATATCGATAAATAACAGGCGGGTGTATATTTCTTTAGTATCTGTTTTTATGCCTGGAGCGAGCTGAGTTTGGAAAAGCGGCGAGGGGCTGCTGAACAGAGGCTCCAGTGACATTTTTACTATAGAAATCTACACAAGCTTTACTAGCTTCTGGGGAAACACAGGGGTTTTGGGAATTTTTGTATTTGCTGGGTTGTAAACATTTTATTGGAAAGCAGTTCAAGGGAATCTGGTTTGCTTTCTGCGCTGCATTTTGTACACCGATGTGTCAAAAAAGAAGTCCAGGTTTTTCTCTTAGAGGAGAATAGATACGTATATATGTATATGCATGTATCTGCGTAATGCACGTGGGCACACAAATGTTGCCAGTCTCACACTGTTGGTGGGACTGATAGGCAGAAGATGTGCGTGGAGTAGGGTGTGCCTCTGGTGCTGGAGAGTGGTTTCCTGTCTGGTGCGGGTCCTTCCATATTCCTTCTCCTTCTCCTCCTCTCCCCGCCCTCCCCTGGTCCCGGTCCGGCTGGGGGCGGGGGTGAGGCGGGCAGGAGCGGCCCCGGCCGGGCACGCCGGCGATGCTGGCCGCCCTTCGCCGCCTCAGAGACCTCTCGGCAGATCCCCCCCGAGCGCAACTGACTGTAATTATTTTTATCTCGCAGACGATCTCTCGCCCGCTCCCTTGAGGCGGCAGCAGTATGTGTTTGATGTGTCGACCCTCTCGGAGACGGAGGAGCTGGTGGGGGCCGAGCTGCGCCTGTTCCGCCGGCCCCCCCGCGGCCGCCCGCCGCCCGCCGCCCCGCTGCATGTGCAGCTCTCCGCCTGCCTCTCGCCGCGGCCCCTGGACTCCCGCGCCCTGGACCCGCGGGCGGCCTCGACCGCCGGCTGGGAGGTGTTCGACGTGCGGCAGGGCCTGCGGGAGCAGCGGCCCTGGAAGCGGCTGTGCCTGGAACTGCGGGCCTCTGCGGACCGCGGGCCGCGGCGCTGGCTGGACCTGCGAGGCCTGGGCTTCGGGCGGCGGCCCCGGCCGCCGCAGGAGCGGGCGCTGCTGGTGGTCTTCACCCGCGCCCGGCGGCGGAGCCTCCTCGGGGAGCTGCGCGCCGAGCTGGGCGCTCCGCCGCCGCCCGCTGCCCGCCGCCCGCCGCCCCGGCGCCAGCGCCGCGCCGCCTTCGCCAGCAGGCACGGCAAGCGGCACGGCAAGAAGTCCCGTCTGAGATGCAGCAAGAAGCCGCTGCACGTCAACTTCAAGGAGCTGGGCTGGGACGACTGGATCATCGCCCCACTGGAGTACGAGGCCCACCACTGCGAGGGGGTCTGCGACTTCCCGCTGCGCTCCCACCTGGAGCCCACAAACCACGCCATCATCCAGACCCTCATGAACTCCATGGACCCCGGCTCCACGCCGCCCAGCTGCTGTGTCCCCACCAAACTGACTCCCATCAGCATCCTCTACATCGACGCCGGCAACAACGTGGTGTATAAGCAGTACGAGGACATGGTGGTGGAGTCCTGCGGCTGCAGGTAGCAGGCGGGACGCCCCTCGGCGGCAGCCGGGTCTGCGTCTGGCGGAGGAGCGCCGGCAAAGGCGAGCGGGGCCGTCGCCCCGCGCCCGCCCGAGCGCGGCTGGGGCGGAGGGACCGGCCGAGGGCGGGCGGGGCCCGGTGCCGGTGCCCGCGGTGGCGGCGGGGAAGGGTGTGCGGGCCGGGCAGGCGGCGAGGCCCCCGCCCGGTCCCTTCCCCGCTCCCGTCTCCTCCCCCCGGGGTTTATCTGGCGATCTATCCTCCTCCCTCTAAAGGTGAAGGCAATTTACCAAGTACAAAAAGAGTCGGGGGAGGGAGAGGGAGCAGACTGATCCCTCTCTCTGAAGTTGCTCTGAAGAGGGCTGTTTCATTTCTGCCCTCTCTCTTTCACATTCCTGCAAGCTTACCAGCCAGAAATAGCCTACGGCCCCCACCCCCTAAAGGGAAAAAAAAAGAGAAAAGAAAAAAAAAAAGAATTGCTTAAGATTGTAATTACCAGCTAGGTTTCATTTTAAGACAGCAAAGAAAAACTGTGAAAAGCGAAGTGTTACAGAAAGGACAACCGGGGTGGATTGGAAAGAAAACTCCTTCGGATCTCACGAACAGTGCAAGGATGCCATTGCCAGGTCTCTGGGTAGTTCTGACTCGGCAGCTTTTGCAACTTGCAGCAGTATTATACGAAAATGTTGTGCTGGAAAAGGCGTTCTGTGTAAGATTTCTGTTTCTTTCCCACCCTTGGTGTCAGCTGTGGCTTCACCTGAGGGAAGTGCACTTCGAAGTATGCCTAGCCCTTTTTTAATGTAACTATTATGTTCATAGTTTCAGGATTTCCCACACTGATTTCTAGAATTGTTGGCTTGTCTGGTTTTGCAGAGCTACAAACTCGTGGAAAAAAATTAAAAAGAGAATAGAATAATAATATAAAATGCTGATAAAAAGACTCGACCAGGAGCATTAATTTAAAATGCACATTTTGCTTTGGATGCACTGTTGTTCATATAAAAGTTGTAAATATTTGTTTATTTAAACAGACTGAAAAGTGCAAAATGGAGATGAACAACATGCATTTCTTTTTTAATGTACAAAACATGATATGCACTCGAAATGTTATAATTTCTAATATTTTTTAAAGTTTATATTTGAGTTGTACAGAATTAAGCATTAATCAAATATTTCATCCTTACTTAACATTATCATTTCCTTAAGATATTATTACAAGATTTAAATTCTGTGCTAATAATGGAGAAAAGATTTTTTTTTTACTGTCTACCTCACTATAATGCAAGTATTTACAACTCTAAAGTTATCTGAGGTAAATTAATATTCAGAACATTTTTACAATACACCGTTACTGGACGATACTACAACTATTATTGTATTATTAAACTTTTTTTTTTCCAAAAAGTCAGCTTGCTTTTTATATGTTCTATTATTTGATTAAGTAACTCTGAGTTCTCAAGTAAACATTGGCTCTAGTTCTAAAATGCTGCACAGTTGAATTGGAGCAAGTGCCACTTGAAGACGTACCTAAAGCCATTCCTCCTGTCTGAAGACTTTTTGTATTCACAAGATCTTTAGTTTTGTCTTTCGTATATGCCAGTGGCATAAAGCTGCGTTATGTTTTTATGCATTTTATGCAATGATTATTGTAAGTGGGAAAATGCATTAAGGGGAAGAATTCAGGCAAACGTTTGTAAATCTCATCTGTACTGGGGACATTAATATACACTGTATGATGATGATGATGAGCAAAAGACAATGAATGTTTTATAAATTATATTTATTTTGATGCAATGGGTAATATATTTATTAAATATTTCCTGGCTATCTCTTAGATAATGAAGAACTATTCAATGAGTAGCTGTTTCAGTAAGAGAAGGATTTCCCTCCTCTCTCAGTGATGCGTGCGGAGAAGATGGTGCAAGCAGTGTGGGGGCTGTGCGCCCCACTCTCAGGGAAAAAAAATAAACCCCTCATCTTACATGCAGAAGGACTGAAAGAGCTGCTCACCTTGTGGAATGTGTTTGAAAACAAGGTTCCTTTCATAGAACGTGTAATTTTTTTACCATATCTCAAGATCTGATGCCACACGTTTTTCTCTGACCAGCTTTCACTCCCTTGGACTGGTGCTTGAACAAAGGAGTGCAGAATTGGGCCTGAGTGTGTGAATAGCAGCAGAGACCTGTAGAAGACTCTAGGCTTAGGGGTGGTATAACTGCCAGAGGAATATTGCTTTCTAGTACTTAGTAGTGTTTCAAGTGTTCTTGACTTGTAGTAGATTTGGAAATTGCAGCTTTAAAAACAGCTTTAGTTTTAAAGCCAGGTTCACTGCAAACTTTGGTTGCTGTTCTGACCACACCAATTCAGTCTTTTGCTGTGGCTCAAGCCCAACAGGCTGCAGTGTACTCTCTGAGGAAAGGTAATCAAGATATGTGAGACAATGGCCACTTGAAATGAGCATAATGTAAAAATCTGAAATTTTACAAAATTCTCAACTAGAGAAGGCTGAATGAATCATCTCTTCATTTTACTGTCTGTTGAGCAAATGAATTATTGCGTGTACAGACAATGCTTTGGCTAAAACCATACATTGAGATTTTCAGTGCAGTTTCCTTTCCATGTAAAACCCAATACTGCTTCTGTTGAAAGCCTGCTTATCACACGTTTGGTGGCAAGCAGTGCTGTCACTGAGTTGTCCTTTCTGCTCCACCTCAGATGTGGCTTTGGGGAGCTTCATCAGACAAAGTTCAGCTGTGGGAGGCCTCAGAAATCTCCCATCAAAGGAAGTTGTCAAAGGGGCAACATTTTGCAGTTTGTACCATCTACATTAGCTGAATTTTTGGTGACATCTTTAATGGCTAGAAAAGGTTTCAAAGCCCTTTATCCCAAATGTCTCTGCTTGGTAACCTCAAAGGTAAGTGAAAGAACCTGAAAAAAGGCAAAAATAATTGTAAACTGCAGTATCTGCTTTGGAGACACACTTTTTGGATTTTACATACTGAAAGAGAGAAAACTGGCCTTTTTGAGCGTGTGCTCTGGATGCTATAGGTAATATAACATTGTCTGAGCCCATTTTGGCAAGTCTGCTATTCCTAAAGATGGAATTTCTCCTCACTTCCATTTTTAGGTCTGCAGTATTCTTTTGTAGAAATCTGAAAAGGAGCAATATGATGCTGAGGGGGAGAAGTGAAAAGATACAGAAAAGCTGAT